>NC_077232.1:84970540-85570540 GCF_027887165.1 Monodelphis domestica | reverse complement strand
TGAGGTGGGCAGAGGATAAATAACTTGCCCAGAATCACACAACTAGTAAAAATATGAAGCAAGATTTGAATTCAAGCCTTCCTGATTCCAGGTCCAGAACTCTAATTACTATTCAATTTAGCTGCCTCTGTGGCAAGCTATTTGGCTAAAAGGCATCAAGAATATAAGATTCCACTATGATTGGTTTTTTGTCATTGTTAACAACAAAAAGCCAATATACAAATATTAATATTTATATGTTATGTTAATATAAATATATTATATAGAAATAGAAATTAATAAAATTAATATTAATATAAAAATAAAAATAAAAATAAAAATTCAATATAAGAAAGTGCCATCCTAAGGGCTTTCCTTAAGCAAAACAATTTCTAATCTATAAAAAAACAACTTTGTTCAATGACCTTTTGATTATTTATCTAAACTGAGCCTTGAACAAGGAGATATATGCTTGTCAAAGATGTTTGCTGCTGTCAATGGATAAAAGCAATGGAGGTATCTAATGCTCTTATTCAAATACTTCATTCATGTCCTATTCTTCATGGCCTTTCTTGGCAGATTTTGGAGTGGTTTGCCATTTTCTTTTCCAGCTCATCTAATAGATGAAGAAACTGAGGCAAATAGTGTTAAGTGACTTTCCCAGAGTCACACAGGAAGTAAGTGTCTGAGACCAGATTTGAACTAAGGAAGATTAGGGGCGGTGTAATGTCCCTGAACAACTTTCAGGGATCCAGGAGAAAAAAAACACCATTCATAAGGAAAGGATAAACTATGGGAGTGGAAACACCGAGAAAAAGCAACTGCCTGAATACAGAGGTTGAGGGGACATGACAGAGGACAGACTTTAAATGAACACTCTAATGCAAATACTATCAACAAAGCAATGGGTTCAAATCAAGAAAACATCTAATGCCCAGTGAACTAAGGAAGAAGAGTTTTTCTGATGTCAGGCTTATCATCAAGCCACCTAATTGCCCCTGTCTAATATCAGTTCACATGGAAACAGGATTCTCTAAAGATTGTAAAATCCTTTAGATGAGCAATGTAAAAATAGACTGGAATCCAGGACTTCACTCCCCAGAAATCCTCAATCTCAATCTTAAATAAACCTCTAAAAAAATAATACTCCTTGCAGAGAGAAACTAATTTTTACCTACCTCAGTTTCCCAAAATTTTAATCTTTACAGCAGTTCTTAAAATTTTTAGTTGGGGGGGGGGCTTAGGGATCTTAAAAATAATTGAGGAAGTACAGGTATGTGGATAGAGGACCAAGCCTGGAAATGGGAGGTACTGGGTTCAAATCTGACCTCAGACAACTTCCCAGCCATATGACGTTAGGCAAGTCACTTAACTCCAATTGCCTAGCTCTTACCACGCTTCTGCCTCAAAACCAATACTTTGTATTGGTGCTAAGACAAAAAGTAAGGGTTAAAAAAGATTATTGAGGAGACCCCTGAAGGTTTGCTTATGCAAATTATATGTATTGATATTTATCATATGTAAAATTAAAACATTTTAGTATTATACGGAAATCATTTTGACCTCATGGATTCTCTGAATCTCATGTACACTTAAGGATTCACAGATGATACTCTGAGAACTTCTATTCTAGTACCTCCTTTTTGTAGATGGCATGGCACTAATTGCACCAAGTCCTCAGACACTGAAGAGTCTCCTAAATGAAACTGATAATTATTCAAAAGAGTTCATACATTGTCCAGTCTTTTTGTATTTGGAAAGACAAGCCATGGAGCTGTCCCCATCAGTATTTGTGTGTGTCCCTGTCCTAAAGACAAATCATGGAATTTGAGAAGTAACTGTAAGTCCTCTTTTTATTTAATCAAAGCCCAAGCTTCTCTGTGGAATGAAGACTATCTTTTTCACATCAATATTCCTTTGTTAGGCATCTGTGAATCATAAAATATTATAGTCTCCAAAGAATTTAAGCTATAGCTCACCCAAAGGGCAAAAGAAATAAATGGTGTATGGTGAGTTTGGATAGGCTGCAACATATTGTCAACAAAAAATTGTTTCAAAGGCAATATCAAAGATGTGAAATATTTGTAGAACTGAAAAAGAAAGCTAGTTAGTTATGGAAAACAAAAGTAAAGGATAAGAGAATTGTATCCCATTTGCTCAGAGGTTTTCATCAAAGAACAAGAAAATTACGGAAAGTCATCCAATATTTGGGGAGACCTTATGGGGTATATTCACAGGAGGATATAGATAACAGTAGCACAGGATGAGAAGGTGGGCATGGGTTTTGATATCGAAACTCATAGATAAGATTACAGTTTCACCAATGTCAATAAGAGAGATATTTATGGGAAATGGCTTTCAGTGCCAATAAAATTGCAATGGATATACTGTAGCCTGGATCTATTTGTGGATAGAATTTGTACTGCAGGCAAACATTAGAAGCAAAGAATGATAAAGCTAGAATATTACTACATATGACACAATATTAGACCAGGAAGTGACCTTAGAATATAGAATATTTAGACTGGAAAGGTCCTTAGACAATGTCTACTCCAAAGAAAAGTGAGGCCAGAGAATGTAAAATGACTTATCCAAAGTTATCCAACTGATGACAGGGCTGGGGTTAGAACCCAGTTCTCTTGATTCCCAGCCTAGTCCTCTATATCATGCCAAATGTTTTTGCCCCCTTTGACCTAACTCTGCTAGTGTGCAATGCCACAGAGCCTTGATTCATTCAATTAAATAGCTTGTGTCTTAGAACTCCCATCCTGTAGGCTATTGTTTCTCATGAGTAAGTTACTGTCTTTAAAAGAGTCCTGGAAAGAGTCAAGAATGAGTGTCCAGAGGAAGTTGGTGAGGAGGGGGAGGGTGGCAGGGAGAGAGAAGAGATCTGGACTATCTGGACAATTTCATACCCTCAAGAAAAGGGCCTTGTTTTAGGGAGTGAGTAAGATCAGTCAAAATGCTTCCTTTCACAAAATATTTATAACAATGAATATGAGCCTGCTTTCTGTCTGACAAAAGGAGCAGTGGAAAATATTTGCAGCAGTTTAGATTAGTAATCTCTTTTTGAATGTAACTAGCATCAGAAAAAAACAGGGCTGTGCTTTTTTAAAAAAGGATAACTGAGATCATAAATAGATTATGTTTTAGATACGATCAGAGATTTTGAAGGAAAATATCATAAATGAGAGTGTGAGGTATTATTAAAACCTTTGCAGGCATTATTTGAAACCAAATTTTACATCTCATCCTTCCAAATTATTCTAACAAGTTGACTTGAAATCACCTTAACTAATAGCAAAATCCCCAAAGTCATCTATTTGTCTGATCAAAGTTAAGTAAATAAAATAATCTCAGAATATTTAAAGTAGAAAAGACCTTAAAATATAGCAAGGAAAAACTGGGAAATACCTTAGAAATCATCTAGTTCAATGCCTTTAATTTTCCATTTCAGAAAATAATGTCCCAAAGATTAAACATCACTTGCCCAAGGTCACATGGTAAGTTAGTGATATGATGAAACTAGGGCCAAGATCTACTGATTCCTACACCTTGGTATTTTTTTCTTTAAAAAATATTGTTACTTTCTGTCTTAGAATACTAAGTATTGATCCTAAGGCAGAAGAGTTGTAAGGGCTAGGCAATGAGGGTTATGAACCCAAGAGGCTTCATATCTCCAGGCTTGGCTATCTTTGCACTGAGCCAGCCACCTAGCTCTCCCTCCCCTCACCCATCTCCAGTATTCTTTTGACTACACTTCAAGAAGATGAAAAGTAGTACAAAATGGACTCAGCAAAGAGAGGTCAAGCATAAAGAAATAGAGGCAATTTTAGACATTTAGAGGAACACATGATATATGAGCCTTGGTAAAATGGCCCTAAAGCATATTAACTTGGTTATTAGGTAAGGAAATTAAAAAAAGAGAGAGAGAGAGAGAAAGAATTCTAGAAATGGTTGAAACAAAAGAATTGGAGGGATAAATATTTTTATATTTCATGAAGCTTATGTTTTCCCTGAATTTACTATGTAACAGAATATAGGAGATATCTATTATTCAAGGAGGAGAGGAGTTAAGAGATTCCTATTGATAAAGATACTTTGGTTCCTAATGAAGCATGTTTCAGACAGATGCCTACTTTATCTAAAGTAATAGAGGATAGAACTGGTTTGAATCCTGGTTCTAAAAGTTATTAGCTATATGACCGTGGGCAGATCAGTTCACCTTTGGGAAACTTTGCTTCTTTATTTCTAAAATGAGAGTGAAGATATTTGAAATAACTGCCTCATTGGAGGTGATGAGAGCAAACAAAGCGCCTTGCAAATCTTTAAAAGCTAAATAAAAATAAATTATCAATATCAATCCCAAAGTTCTAGATGCTGTTTTGATGCTTCAGCATGCATCATTAACATCTATTTATCTCACTTTCAGCAAAGAAGGTGTGCCCTAGGCTTGAGTAAGCAGGCAAGAGACATTATTTGTAAATACAAATCCTAAATCTCCAAATTAGAAGGATTTCCTACATAAAACTCTCTTCTATAAACCTATGTAACAGCTAGAAATGGATTGATTTTGTTATGAAATTTTTAAATATATAATTAATATCAAATATATATATTTAAGATTAAAAACAATATTTAGAAAATACCAAAAGAACTCCCTCAAAAGTTAAATTTTTATTTAAATTTTATTTAATTAGTTAATTTAGAACATTTTTTCCTTGGTTACAAGAATTATATTCCTTCCCTCCCCTACCCCAACTCCTTCCTGTAGCTGATGTGCAATTCCACTGGTTTTTACATGTGTCCTTGATCAAAATCTATTTCCATGTTGTTGATGTTTGCAGTAGGGTGATCATTTAGACTCTACATCCCCAATCATATCGCCATTGACCCATGTGGTCAAACAGTTGTTTTTCTTCTGTGTTTCTGCTCCCACAGTTTTTCCTCTGAATGTGGATAATGTTCTTTCTCATAAATCCCCCTGAATTGTTCTGGATCACTGTGATTCCACTAATGTAGAAGTCCATTACATTCTATTGTACCACAGTGTATCAGTCTCTGTATATAATGTTCTCCTGGTTCTGCTCCTCTCACTCTGCATCAATTCCTGGAGGTCATTACAGTTCAATTCCTGGAGGTCATTACAGTTCAAATGGAATTCCTCCAGTTCATTATTCCTTTGAGCACAATAGTATCCATCACCACATATACCACAATTTCTTCAGCCACAATAGTATCCATCACCACATATACCACAATTTCTTCAGTCATTCCCTAATTGAAGGGCATCCCCTCATTTTCCATTTTTTTGATACCACAAAGAGAGAATATTCTTGTACAAGTCTTTTTCCTTATTATCTCTTTGGGGTACAAACCCAACAGTGCTATAGCTGGATCAAAAGGCAGGCAGTCTTTTAGTGCCCTTTGGGCATCATTCCAAATTGCCCGCCAGAATGGTTGGATCAATTCATAACTCCACCAGCAATGCATTAATGTCCTAACTTTGCCACATCACATCCAAAATTCATTACTTTCCTTTGCTGTCATGTTAGCCAATCTGCCAGGTGTGAGATGGTACCTCAGAGTTGTTTTGATTTGCATCTCTCTGATTATAAGAGATTTAGAACACTTTTTCATATGCTTATTAATGGTTTTGATTTCTTTATCTGAAAATTGCCTATTCATGTTCCTTGCCATATCAATTGGGGAATGGTTTGATTTTTTTGTACAATTGATTTAGCTCTTATAAATTTCAGTAATTAGACCTTTGTCGGAGGTTTTTGTTATGAAGATTTTCCCCAATTTGTTGCTTCCCATTTAATTTTGGTTGCATTGGTTTTGTTTGCTCAAAAAGCTTTTAATTTAATGTTATCAAAATTATTTATTTTACATTTTGTAATTTTTTTCAAATTATTGCTTGGTCTTAAAACTCTTTCTTTTCCTAAAGATCTGACAAATATACTATTCTATATTCACCTAATTTACTTATAATTTCCTTCTTTATATTCAAGTCATTCATCCATTCTGAGTTTATCTTGGTGTAGGGTGTGAGATGTTGATCCAAACTCAATCTCTCCCATACTGTCTTCCAATTTTCCCAGCACTTTTTATCAAATACTAGATTTTGTCCCAAAAGCTGAGATCTTTAGGTTTATCACAAACTGTCTTGCTCAGGTCACTTACCCCAATTCCACTGATCCTCCTTTCTGTCTCATAGCCAGTACCATATTGTTTTGATGACCACTGCTTTATAGTATAGTTTGAGATATGGTACTGCTAGGTCACCTTCCTTCACATTTTTTTTTCATTATTTTCCTGAATATCCTTGATCTTTTGTTCTACCAAGTGAAGTGAACTTTGTTATGATTTTTTTTCTAATTCAGTAAAATAAAAGTTTTTTGGTAGTTTTATGGGTATGGCACTAAATAAGTAAATTAGTTTGGGTAGGATTGTCATTTTTATTATGCTAGTTCATC
The DNA here is from genome assembly GCF_027887165.1 of Monodelphis domestica. NCBI lineage: Eukaryota > Metazoa > Chordata > Mammalia > Didelphimorphia > Didelphidae > Monodelphis > Monodelphis domestica. The sequence goes on along the minus strand of NC_077232.1, from coordinate 85,564,082 downwards.
CTACCCATGAGCAATTAATGTTTTTCCAATTATTTAGATCTAGTTTTAATTGTGTGGGAAGTGTTATCTAGTTGTGTTCATATTGTTCCTGTGTATGTCTTGGCAAATAGCTTCCTAAATATTTTATAATCTCTAGGGTGATTTTAAATAGAATTTCTCTTTCTAATTCTTGTTGCTAAGATGTGTTGAAAATATATAGAAATGCTGATGATTTATGTGGGTTTATTTTCTATCATGCAACTTTGCTAAAGTTGTTGTTTATTTCTGCTAGCTTTTTAGTTGATTTTCTAGAATTCTTTAAGTAGACCATCATATCATCTGCAAAGAGTGATAGCTTAGTCTCTTCATTGCTTATTTTAATACCTTTAATTTCTTTTTCTTCTCTAATTGCTACTACTAGTGTTTTTAGTACAATATTAAATAATAGAGGTGATAATGGGCATCCTTGTTTTACTCCTGATCTTATTGGGAAGGCTTCTAGTTTATCTCCATTGCAGATGATGTTTGCTGATGGCTTTAGATATATACTGTTTATTATTTTTAGGAAAGGACCTTCTATTCCTATACATTCTAGTGTTTTCAATAGGAATGGGTGTTATATTTTGTCAAAGACTTTTTCTGCATCTGTTGAGATAATCATGTGGTTTTTGTTGGTTTGATTGTTGATATGGTCAATTGTGTAGATGGTTTTCCTGATATTCAACCTTCCTTGTATTCCTGGTATAAATCCCACCTGATCATAATGAATAACCCTTGTGATCACTTTCTGGAGCCTTTTTACTAGTATTCTATTTAAGATTTTTGCATCTATGTTCATTAAGGGGATTGGTCTATAGTTTTCTTTCTCTGTTTTTGGTCTGTCTGCCTTTGGAATCAGTAGCATATTTGTGTCATAAAAGGAATTTGGTAGAACTCCTTTGCTTATTCTGTCAAATAGTTTGTATAATATTGGGATTATTTATTCTTTGAATGTTTGATATAGAATTCATTTGCGAATCCATCTGGTTCTGGGGATTTTTTCATAGGGAGTTCTTTGATAGCTTGTTCAATTTCTTTTTCTGATATGGGGTTATTTAGATATTCTATTTCTTCTTCTGTTAGTCTAGGGAATTTATATTTATGTAATTATTCATCCATATCACCTAGATTGCCATATTTATTGACATATAATTGGGCATAATAGTTTTTAATGATTGCCTTAATTTCCTCTTCATTAGAGGTGAGGTCTCTCTTTTCATCTTTGATACTGTTAATTTGGTTTTCTTCTTTCCTTTTTTTTATTAGATTGATCAGTACTTTGTCTATTTTATTTGTTTTTTTTTCAAAATACCAGCTTCTAGTCTTATTAATTAATTCAATAGTTCTTTGACTTTTGATTTTATTAATTTCTCCTTTAATTTTTAGGATCTCTAATTTAGTTTTCATCTGAGGACTTTCAATTTATTCACATTTTAGTTTTTTTAATTTTCATGCCCAATTAATTGACCTCTGCCTTCCCTAATTTGTTAATATATGCACTCAAGGATATAAATTGTCCCCTGAGTACTGCTTTGTCTGCATCCCATAGAATTTAAAAGGATATCTCATCATTGTCATTTTGCTCAATGAAATTATTAATTGTTTCTATGATTTGTTCTTTAACCAATTTTGGAGAATCGTATTATTAATTTCCAATTAATTTTTTATTTGCCTCTCTATGTACCCTTACTAATTATTATTTTTATTGCATTGTGATCTGAAAAGTTTTCATTTATTATTTCTGTTCTTTTGCACTTGTTTGCAATGTTTTTATGCCCTAATCCATGGTCAATATTTGGGAATATACCATGTGCTGCTGAAAAAAAAGGTATATTCCTTTTTGTCCCAATTTATTTTTCTCCACATATCTACTAACTCTAATTTTTCTAAGATTTCATTCACTTCTCTTACCTCTTTCTTATTTATTTTTGGGTTTGATTTATCTTGTTCTGATAGAAGAAGGTTCAGGTCTCCCACTAATATAGTTTTTCTATCTATTTCATTCTTGAGCACCACTAGTTTCTCCTTTAGAAATTTGGATGCTATGCCATTTGGTGCATACATGTTGAGTACTGATATTTCCTTAATGTCTATATTATCAGGTTGTAATTACCTTCCCTATCTCTTTTAACAAGATCTATTTTTACTTTTGCTTTGTCAGATATCATGATTGTGACTCCTGCCTTCTTTTTATCAGTTGCTGCCCAATAGATTTTGATCCATCTGCCTACTTTTACCTTGTATGTGTCTACCTTCCTCATGTGTGTTTCTTGTAGACAACATATGGTAGGATTTTGGTTTCTAATTCACTCTGCTATTTGCTTCTGTTTTATGAATGAGTTCATTCCATTCACATTCAGAGTTATGACTGCCAGCTGTGTATTTCCCAACATTTTGATTTCCATTCCTAGTCCTGCCCTTTCTTCTTTCACTATTTCCTTCTACACCAGTGCTTTGTTTTTAATCAGTCCCTCTAATTCCCACCCTTATTTTACTTCCCTTTCTATCCTACCCCCTTATTCCCCTCTTATTTTCTTTATGGTCTTTTTAAACTAAGCGCCTACCTTCTCCCTCCCTTGTATTTCTTCCCTCCCCACCAGTCTGTCTGTTACCCTTCTACTTCCCTATAGGGCGCAAATCAATTCCCTATCCCAATTGATCTGATTGTTCTTCCCTCTTTGAGTAAATTTCAATGCATGTAAAAATTAAGTATTTCCTGTCTCCAAATTCTTACCCTTCCAGTGTATTGGTGTTCTCCCCAGCTCCCGACATGTGCTTCTTAATGACATATAAATTTACTCCATTTTGTTTCTTTTCCAATTTCTCTTAGTATTAACCTCTTTTTTTACCTCTAGTTTTATACACACACACACACACATATGTATATATGTCTTGGCATTTCATCCTATACAGTTTGTCATTGTTCCATCTAAGTATTATTTGGCTAGCTACCCAGGTGATGATAACAATTTTGAAGAGTTACCAATATCCTCTTTTCTTGTAGGGATACAAATAATTTTAACTTATTGGTTCCCTTAAGAAAAAAAAGGGTTTTTTTTTGTTTTGGGGTTTTTTCCCCTTTCTTAATTACCTTTAGGTGATTCTCTTGAGTTCTGTGTTTGGGCATCAAATTTTTTGTTCAAGTCTGGTCTTTTCTTTATGAATTCTTGGAAGTATTCTTTTTTATTAAATGACCATGCTTTCCCCTTGCATGAATACCCAGTTTTGCTGGGTAGTTGGTTCTTTGTTGTAGACCTAGTTCCCTTGCCTTCTGGAATATCATATTCCATGCCTTTTGGTCCTTCAGTGTAGATGCAGTCAGATTCTGTTTTATGCTAACTGTGGTTCCATGGTATCTGAATGACTTCTTAGCAGCTTATAATATTTTTTCCTTGGTCTGGTAGTTCTTGAATTTGGCCATAACATTCCTGGGTATTGTCAATTGAGAATTAAGTACAGGAAGTGATCTGTGGATTCTTTCAATCTTCATTTTTCCTTCTTGCTCTAGAATGTCAGGGCAGTTTTCTTGGATAATTTCCTGTAGAATGATATCCAGGCTATTTCTTTTGTCATGATCTTCTGGTAGTCCAATGCTTCTTAAATTGTCTCTCCTAGATCTGTTTTCTAGATCTTCTATTTTGTGAATGAGGTGTTTCATATTTTCCTCAATTTTTTCATTCTTTTGATTTGGTTTTATTGTTTTCTGCTGCCTTGTAAAGTCGTTTGCTTCTAGTTGTTGGATTCTAGTTTTTTAAACTGAATTTCATCCCTGGATTTTTGGTCATCTTTCTCCTTCTGGTCTGATTTTCTTTAGAGGTCATCTTTCATCTTCTTTGCCTTATCTTTCGTGTCCTTTTCCTCATTTTAAAGCTGATTTATTTGGCTTTCAAGACACTATTTTCTCTTTCCAGTTCATTTATTTTGCTTTTTATGTCCTTTTCCCAATTGTCTTCAGCCTCTCTTAATTGTTTTTTTAATTGTCTTTTGAGTTCTTTCAAAGACTGTGTCCAATTTGCTGGAGTTTCTGTGTTTTTGCTTGGTGTTCCTTGATCCTCCTCTGTTCCATTTGCCATTTGCTCATTGCCTGGGTAGAAGCTGTCGATTGTAATTTCTTTTTTCTTTTTCTGTTCTTTACTCATATTTTCCCCTTCTTTCCCCCTTCTAATTGTCTGTAGTCTTGCTCATCTCATTATGTGCTGGATCTGTCGGTTTGGGCTGTTCTTTCCTGAAGGGGCTTCTTCTCTGTTCTGCTAATGGATCCGGTTAGTCAGATCTTCCCCAGCTGACAGCAGAAGCTGAAAAGGAGCTGGGCTTTCCACCCTATTGTCAAGGTTGTTGCCTGAAATTTGTTGGAGCTTTTGCCTTTGGAGCTTGGTCAGCAAGGCTCTCAAATCAATCTGTGGGGGAGGGGTGTTGGAGCTTGAGCTTCCCAGCCCTCTGAAGGTTTTTTATCTGCCCTGTTGATGAGAATGAACCAGGGCAGAGTTGATCTGCAAAGCTGGATGTGCCCTGAGGCCAAAACCTTGTGAGATGGGGGAGGGGGGCAAGATGGAGTATCTTCGCTGCGACTAGGTAACCTGCTCTGAGTTTCTCCTCTAGCTGCCTCTACGCTGCCTGTGTTCTATGCCCTGAACCTGGTACAGCTTTGCCAGCAAGGTACTCCCTCCAGACTAGTGCCCTTGCCTGCCCAGAGATTCCAGCCACAGCTGGAGGCTCAGCCCTGTAGTTGGGGGTGGGGTCCTGGGACATTCCTTCTTCCTTTCCCGTAAACCCATGTGTTCTGGAATTCAGGCTTTGGGGGGGGGGGTACATACCTTTTAAGTTATGTCCAGGAGGAGGGTTCTCTAGCTGTGTCCTACTATTAGGTGGTTTGGTTTTCAGTCTCGAGTGAACTGGGTTTTTGATTAGTGGGGAAGGGTTTGCTAAGGTCTGAACTGTTGCTATCTCTAAGCTGCCATCTTGACTCTGCTTCCTGCTTAGTTCTCAACAGTTAAATATATCTAGAAACAATATGGACTATATAGGGGGGCAGTAAACTTCCTATTACTAATTGTTCCATAAGTAGCTGAATGATCAGGTATTTGAATTATTGTTTTTCTGAGAGTTTATTGTTCAGTCTAGGATTTGGTCCCTTTAAAAATTCTATGACCAGCTGTTATTTTAGATATGTGACATCTAAAATTTTAATCAATTTCTTATATTGTTGACATTGTATTTCTTAGCATAGGGCATAGTAGAAAGATATTAGGTTTGGTCTCAAAGGGCATCATTTAATATATATCAATTAATTATAATTATAATTTAATATATTAACTAATTATTAATATGTTAACATAATTTTTGTATAGTCCTCTCAGTGCTATTTATTATCTGTAGCTTTTAAAGCAAATCATTTTCTCTATCTGAATCTGTTTCCTCACAGAGTGTCTTTCTACCATGTTTCCTGGTGCTCTTGATGCTGTACACACCTCAACTGGACTTCCATCTCACCAGCCTTGGTGATCCCTATGATGTCTGTTGAGAGTTCACTGTCTTTCGCTGGGTTTCACTACCTAACTTTACCATCTTCCTGCCATGCTCCAAATATATAATTAGGGATTCTTCCCCTAATTTAACTCTTATTTTGGGCACGTTTATGAAGACTGCCAGTAACCAAACCAAATGCTTTTACTTCTGAAAGTAGTTCTAAAAACTTTTTGATTCATTTTTCCATTCATTCATTCATTCACTGATTCACTGATTCATTTATTCTTTCATGTAAAATAAAGTAGACTGGATGATCTTTAGAATCTATTGTGGTTCCAAATCTTATGATTCTATGACAAAGTTTAATCATGAATTTTAAACTGAAACATTTAGGTTTAAAATTTTGTATTTTCCCATGTTGGGAACAATTCTTGATGCTCTATGCCTCCTGTATTTTCCAAATTTTTTTTTTACCTTGAAGATACATTTCCTCGCCTTCTGCAAACATCTGGCTGCACCTGACACATAACGCACAGGAAGGATGATAGTGTTTTTCTCCTGCCTGTTAAAAAAAAAACAGAGAGAGAGAAGGAAATTATAGGTTTTCTAGTCAAGTTAATAATAATATGTAGAGCATTGGAAACATTATGCATGTAGTAATAGCATGCTTCTGGCAAGGAAACAAGAGAAACTGCTTGTGAGCATTTAGGTATGCCTGTCCCCATCCTCAGGAGGTGGTTCTATTCCCATTTCAATGGTGCTGAAGGTAGGCTACAGAAGCAACATGGTCATGGAGAGACTGCTTACTTGAAGTCACTGATTCTGTCCCAGTCCCAGTAACTATCTCTGGGAACTTGTGAAAGTAATTGAACAGATTTGAGCTTCAGTTCTCTCATCTGCAAAATGAAGGGGGCTGGATGAGTTGATTCTCAAGATTCCTTCTAGTAATAAGTTTACTATCATATTGGAAAAAGTATGGAGATACTTCATGTCAGGTGATCTGAGATCTAGTGCTATTGATTGGATGAGTGGTGTCAAGAAAAATCACTATTCTGATTCTCAGTTTTTTTAATCTATAAAGTCAAGGTGTTAGAGTAGCTGGTCTCTAAGAAGCACTGAGCACTAGCTGCTAGGAGTCTGATCTCTCTGGACCTTAGTTTACCCCTCAGTAAAGATGAATGTATGCTCTCAATGTTTCCCTTTTAGATACAGAAAAGAACAAAGGGGCAGGGGAGGAAATGTAAAGATCACATTTAAAAATTCATAGATAAGGCATATTTTTTATAATGGAAAGAATTCAGAATTTGGATTCAGAAGTTCTGGGTTCAAATCTTAGCTCTGATTTTGGTGACAGCAAAATTAAAAATTATTCAGTGTCTTCATATGTAACATGCAGAAAATAATACTCCCATTATTTTTTTCAAAACTACAAAGTTGTTCTTACCTTGAAAAATTGCCTCATTGAGATTCTAAATTACAAATTGCCAAAAGAGTACATCTGCTAGAAAAGTATCTAACTCCATGTGGCTTTTGGAAATGATCATAGACAGATGATGCAGATTACATAGCCATCCCATCCTCACTCCCATTTTAATGTGTAAAATGTTTCTGCAAGGTCACATGGTTATGCAAACAAAATATAAAGAAGGAAAGTGGTCACTATTCTCAGCCCTGGCCAGCCAGATGTATACTACTGTGCAGGGTCTCCAACTATCAGCTTTATAACCTCAAGACCATAACTAGTCTTTTGAGATCCCCTGTATTAAGTTATGGATTCTTACTCCATGTTAGTAAGAGCATTGATAAGCTGGGTTGCATACAGAGGAGGGGAATAGAGGTAGAGGCAAGACTGGAGAATATGATATACATGGACTGAGTGAAAACAATGGGGATGCTTAGCCTGGAGAAGATTTAAAGAGCATGAAAGAATGATGACAGTCCTTTGAAAACTGGAACACTACTCTCTACATGTCTCTCAAGGGCACATTGATAGCTATATGGAGGATGGAATGGAGAGGAGGAGAGATTTGAGATAGAGAAACAAAATAGAAAGGTACTGCCAGTGTAAATGAGAAGAGATAAGGGCCTGAACTAGGGTGCTGGCTGTATGAATGGAGAAGAAAGGGTATATTGGAGAGATGATGTAGAGATAGAAATGATAAAATATGGCACCCAATTGCTTATTTAGGGTGAGAGAGAGTGAGGGGGTCAAGGATGAAAGTGAGGTTCTATATGGAGGTGACTGGAAGGACAGAAGTGCTTTGAATAGGAATAGAAAAATTCTGAAGATGGTTGAGTCTGGGGGTGGGGTGGGAAGGCAATAATGATTTCTGTTTTGGACATGTTTAGCTGAGCACATGGTTAACACAAAGTAGATGATTACTGCGTGCTTGTTGATTGTTTGACTAAAGGAGTTGGACTAGATTAAGCTCAAAAAATCCTTTTCAGAACTGATGAACTCAGTGCAAATTGGAGTATAATTTTCTTACTTTTCTATTTTTTTGAAATATGCAGAACACGGAAATATGTTTTACATGATTTCACATTCATAATTGCCATCATATTGCTTTACTTCTCAGTGGGTGGGGGGAGGGGTGGTATGGAGGGAATTTAGAACTCAAAATTTAAAAAGAAAAGAATGTTAAAATAAGTAAAAAATTCTTTTCAGATCTAAACCTCTGATCCTATGATTGATTGTTGAATAATTTTGATTCTTTCAAATAAAGAAATTCTCAGAAGGTGAGGGTAAGTGCACATATTGGAGATCTAATTTCGTTGAATCACAGAGTAGGGGCACTAAAGGGCTTGACAATTATTCAGAATCTGAATTCTACTCTTTCCTCTGCCATTAACTTGACCTAAGACCTGACAACTCACAAATTTTCAGATTTTCCATTTTCTAAATGGAAGTCAAATGGAAGTAAAATGAAGTCACATAAGATGGATTCTTTGTTTTTTATCAACTTAGACAATGTTTAAATTCTAAGTTCTTTTCTACCTCTATTATTCTATAATTGAAACTATGTTTAAAGAACATTTTTATGATGCAAAACATAATGCAGTTTACAACTGTGGTGGCCAAGCCCCATTCAAATCAATTTTATAATTAGGATGCTAAATCTTGCTATTTCTACCTTCAAAATATCTTTGGCTTCCTACTCCTCTCCATTCACAGAGATAGTGCATCTTAATGTATGTAGGCTGGGTGGGAGTGGCTGTCTAGCCACTGTTCAAGAGATCAGGAAGCCATCAATCACAATGCAGTTGTTTATTGAAAGAGAAAGAGAGAAAAATCTGGGGAAAAGTCCCTCATCTCCTTGACCTGCTACCTGCTCCATTGGAAACCTCTCTCCAGCTGCAACAGAATTCAGTTAGAGGTTCTAATTCACATAATCACATAGATTCTGTTGGAACTCTCTGGTCAGGGTTTAGTTAGAGGTTTTAATCTGCATATTCACTCAGAATGCAGATAGATATATGGTACATGGTGTAAGGTTTACAGAAACTGGTAGAAAGCACAAACTTATTAATATCTTAAAGTATGAACTTGAAGGGCACATTCCACAATCCCCAAAATACTTTGTATAATAAAGACATAAGTTGTTTCTGTCTCACTCCCCTTGTATTCTGAATGGGATGAGGCAATCCTCAGAGAGATCAATTTTACTGGGGTCCTAGGTATATTCATTTTGGATATGTTAATAACTATTACCTTGAGAATAACACACTAATTTCTCACTCCATATAGACCCTCCAATTTTAATTTTCAAAGTTGTGTTATTCTCATCTGCCTCCCCCATATGTAACAACAACTAATAACATTGCTAACTAGACAAGCTCCATCTTCAGAGGTCTTCAAGACAAATCTTGTTTGCAAACACTTGCTCTTTCAGCTCCAAGTTGTTTGCAGAAACTTTGGTGATGCTTTTGCTGAAAAGAAATCTATGCAAGGCAAATTTCAACCCATATTTAGCTAAAGCTAGCACTTTGATAAATCCTAATCTTCAACTACTGACCTATTTGGTTGTTTTGGGAAATGGAATTTTCATTTCACAATTTACTTTTGTGCTGATTATAGGAATTTGTCACAAAGGAAAAGCCCAGGGAAAGGTTATAATTGTTCTCATGCCTTAAAAAGTACATTGTCTGACTTCACTATAAGTGGAAGCTGTCACTGGCTCATGCCATAACTTTTTCACTCAGGGATCATCAAAATTCAATTTGCCTTACTTGAGTCAGGAGGGTCATATCTCAGCTTCAGATTGAGATTGCCTCTCCCAACTCCTCCCAAGGGCCTTCACTTATCATCTGAGTACCTACATCCTCTCTTTTTGTTGATAGATCAATCACCAGACAGCTATAGTTGAATTTCAAGATTACAAGAGCCTCATTTGAGATCCCAAAAGCCTTTTTGCCTTAAATGACAAATCTTGCCCATTACAGCTCAGAGAAGTCCAACTTCTCAGTAATCTAATTTCACCATCTTAAGATTCCATAACCCAAACAAGCTTTTTGCCTTACCAATTACTCACTCTGATGGCTTCTTACAAGTATACAGATAAAATTTCTACTCTTTTAACTTTTTGTTTTACAAAAAGATTCTCCTATCTTTTGTAAAGAGGACACAAATTAGGAGAGAAAATGGAGGGGGATTTCCCTCATCTTTTACTGATGGAGAGGGGGGAACAGGGTTTAACTTATTGGATGAAGGTATGTCTCCAGAGAGGGACTGAAGGGAAATATGGAGGCAAAAGGATGTAAAGAAAGCTGAAAGTCTCTGGAAAGAGGGCTGTGTCTCTCCTTCCCCAAGGTTAGCTGACCTCAGAGCTAAGGATCACACAGAGAGAAAGAGAAGGAATCTGTCTACTTCTCTTCCCTTGAATGTGAGCTCAAACTGCTGGGAGGATGTGATATCCCAGACATCCCTTTTCAGGGGTAAGGGTCCTTGTTGTGAGAACCTTTCCTATAACCCCAGAGACAAGTTAGCTCTTTGTCCCAGATGAGACAAAGGTTTCACTTTTTGATCTTGTGCCCACACACACATCTGTCTTTAATAAAACTCTAACCAATCTCTAACTGACAGTAACTGAAATTTATTTTGAAAGGGGTAGGGAATGAAGGCAGGAGAGATAAGGACGCAAAATGGAGGGATCTGGAGATGCCTAACAATTAGTTTCAACAAATGTTTAAAATCCAAGGTCCTTGGCGGAAGGCTTGGTGCCTCAAAGCCTTTTGGCCAAACACCGGGTTCCTTATCTCCTAACTTTACACTAACTTAAGCTAATATCTTTATTATCTAACCAAGGAATGATGGAAAAGGGAAAAGACCCAAATGAGAGGGCATATTGGCCCCTGCCTCAGAGTCCAACAGACTCTTGGTCAGTCTTGAGTAGCAGGAGTCTAATGGTGAGGGGTAATGGAGGATTTTCCAGTAGGAGACAGGTATATAACAAGATGGAAATCAGGTTCTTTGTCCTCCTGGCTTCAGGAATATCTCTGACCCTCAGGAAGTTCTCCTGGTAGTCTGCTTCCCAGGCTGAAAGTGAAGTCAGTTGCTCCAGATTTCTCTCAGCCCCCAGCTCCTATTCCCAGAATCCTCCTTGCTCACTCTTCTCCCTTCCTCAGCCAGCTGCTCTCCCTCAGGCTAGCTGCTAATTCAACAGTAGGGTCTCTTTTCTTAAATTACACTATACCATAGATCTAACTGGAAATATGTTATATTTATCCACTTCTCTGAGAACACATAGGATTATACCACTTGTCTCTCTTTTTTGGTAAGAGGGAGATGAAACAGTTACTTGCTTAAACTTTCTTTTTTTTTTTAACCTTTATCTTCTATCTTAGAATCAATACAGTGTATTGGTTCTAAGGCAGAAGAATGGTAAGGACTAGGCAATTGGGGACAAGTGACTTGCCCAGGGTCACACAGCTAGGAAGTGTCTGAGGCCAGGTTTGAACCTAGGACCTCCCATCTCTGTGCCTGGCTCTCAATCCACTGAGCCACCCACCTGCCACTTTGCTTAAATTTTCTAGTCTCTAAAACAGAGGTCCCCAAACTGCAGCCCCCTGAGGTCATGTGTCCAGCCCCCACCACACTTCCCAAAGGGGCACCTCTTTCATTGGTGGCCAGTGAAAGGAGCACTGTGTGTGGCGGTGCCACAAAGCAAGGCATCACTCAGGTACAATACTACTTCCTGTGACATAATCCTTTGTGTGGCACTTTAGAAAGAGGCGCACGCAAAGGATTATATGGCTGCACAATGGAAGATGTCAGCATGGTAAGCAGTGATCTGGGGGGGAGGGGTTTCCACACTGTGTATACTGCTGCCTGATTAGGGTTAGGGTTAGGGTTAGGGTTAGGGTAGAGTTAGGGTTAGGTTTTTAGAGTCTGGCCCTTCAACTGTCTGAGGGACAGTGAACTGACCCCCTGTGTAAAAAGTTTGGGGACCCCTACTCTAAAGCATCTACTCTACCAGGTGTCATGTTACCTGCTATTGATAACTCAGAAGAGCCTAGATAAACAATCTTATTAACAATGTATTATCTATATACTGTAGGAAGAGATTTCTAGCAGGGCATAGCAAAGCAGGCTGACAGCCTGGGATATGGCAAAACCAGTATTCCACAGAGCTGGCTGGGTCAGCATTATAAGACAGTTGGGTAGGTCTCTCTCAATCTGGGTGGCAGACTGAGAGGTTGTGTGCCAATGGATCTCCCTGAAGAAACCAATTTAGGAGTTGCCAAGGACTTGGATTATCTTTTAAAGGTTGAATGAGGGTTCCCTTTCACTCTGGTGGACAGATGTGAATGTGTGTGAACCTCTTCCCTTTCTGGACCTTGTGAAGACCCTACATCTTGATCCTGCTGTTTTGACCCAACCAAGGACTCTGGAGTTTGTGAGAATCTGGGCCCCTTTTGGACTTTATCCTTTATTTACCTTTTAGTTAGTTAGATTAAGCTTAGATTAGAAACCTTAGTGTGTTAAACTCTGGGTGGTTAGAGATAAGTCACTCCCTGATTCCCCTTATCCCTGTTTGGTTTAATAAACCACTTTTTAATATATTTTATTAGTGTGATCCATCTGTTAACCTTCCCTTTCCCTTTCCCTCCTAAAATCTCCTTATTACAATACACGATATACAAAATATCTTTTGCATATTGTCTTGTCAAATTCACTTCAAACATTAATTTAGTTTGCAGTATAAATCATTTGTGGTTCAACACAATCACATTCTAACCAATTGCATCTCAACACATGTTCACATCTATACATTTTAGCAGAATCATTCCTGCATAAAGTACATATTTTGGCAACAATATCACAATTTAGTCATAAATTCAGAAATTCCCCCAACAATATTCCAAACTCTTAGTACAGGTTCCATCTTAAATCTATAATGTTTAAAACTTCTCAATCCCAGTGGTCATTACATTTTCACTTGGCACTAACTACAACAGCACATATATCAAAATAACATTTCCACATTTTCATTTGTAAACCCAACAATCTTGATTATATAGAATCTTCTTAAAAATTACACATTACACTATATTAAACCCTCATTTTCCATTAAACAGTCAGCAAATAGTAGGCCAATCAGGCTGATTACCCATGCCATTTCAATCCCCAACTTCATTTTATTTAAATACACATATTTTAGACATGTTCAAACATTTGAATTTCTAACGGTTGTTCACTTTAAATCTCAATGGAAACATATAGCTTTCTCACAACTAAAAGAGAATAGAACCCTTCTGGAATCTTATTGACTGATCACTTTTACATTCACTTTACTTAGTTCCACAAGTGCATTCTAGAATCATTTGTGATTTTCCAAGACTGAATATATCAACCTTAAAATTAACACCTAATTGTGGGATCAAAATATCCCTTTCTGTCCTTCTCTTCCACCTTCTCTTTCTCTCTCTGGCCATCAGAAGAAGAAGGAAGAAGTGTTGAACAAATCTTTTCCAGCCTCTGTTTTCTAGAAAGAACAGAGAGCAAAATGCAAAATTCCTTTTCACAAGAGTATTCTTTTTTAATTCCTTAAACATATTCTCTGGTATGTCAGCTCCTTTATTTTTCCAAATAACTGAGGAGACAGTACCTCAATAAGAGGTTTTCTTCCCCCAAAACCTCCACAGAGTGCACACACAACATATGACACACATGACCCAGAACACAAAATACAAAAGACAGATAATAGTTAAAGCATGTTCTAGCCTCTGTCTTCTAGAAAGAACAGAGAGAAAAATGCAAAATTTCCTCAACTCCAGCTTTCCTAGCTTCTTCATCTGAGATTCTGTTTCCCCTAGCTTCAATGGAATTTCCTTTTGATGTCCATTCACATGGACCACAGTCAATTGTTCTGATTCTAACATATTTTTCAAGCACTTTCTCTAGCAGCTCAATATATGCTTGCTCCTTTCCTTTAGTAGAAATTATTCCTAGCTCACTCTAAATTTTTCCAAATACATGAACTACTCCCCATGCATATTTTGAGTCAGTATATGTTTCCTCCTTGGTCTCCCAGTATTTTCAGAACCTGATTTAGAGCACATAGCTCACAGGTTTGAGTTGACTGGGCCTCTGGAGGCATTCCAAATTTATTGCTCCATCCTTTCTTCCTTACAAATACCTCTGAGATTTGTTGTTTAAATATCTCCCTTAATATATTTACAAATTCAGGGGGAGTTGCTTCCTCTCTCTTCTTGGAATAGTATTGCTATCCTAGAGAGGAAATTCTTGTTCACCTCTCGATCTGCTTTGGGCTATGGGACATTCATTATCCCAGACCTTCGTAGTATCTTGTCTGATTTGGCTCTGCTCTTCTCCTGTTTCTAGAAGACTTTCCATCTCTCTCTTAAAATTCCTCAATTTGAAGCCATTGAGTGGAACCTTATAACAGCCAATGCCCTGTCCTAGTAGAGCTTCCTTCAGTGGGCACTGCTTCACCACTTCACCTAAGAGTGTTTCTCTGCTCCTCTACTAACTGAAGTACTGGAGGAGCTGATGATAGTTGAAGAATAGGAGGAGGAAGTGAGCCTATAAGAGGGGGTTGTTGTTCTGGTACAGGGAGAATAGGAGCAAAAGGAGGTGGCACTTGGAGGGGGAAGGGAGGTCCTCGAGCAGGTCTTGGGTCCTCTCCTCCTCTCATCCAAATTCTTTTCCTCTCCCTTTTTTGCCTCTATTTCTAAGAATGAGCAGATCTTATACTCTTTCTCTACTATGGAGCAATCTCTCCTCACATGTCCCAATCCACCACAGTTGTAGCAGGTCAGGGGAACTTTTGCTTCCCCTGGGAACTTCCTTATCTTTTCCCCTGCCTTTTGAGAGTCATCCCTCTTCTAACTTGTCCTTCACTCTGGGGAACTCTCACTTCCCCTATGGACTTTCCTGTCTTTTTCCTTGCCTTATGAGACATCATCCCTTTTCTGACTTGTCCTTCCCTCCTTACTTCCTCTCTCACTATCTGCCTCAATCTAACCTGCAAAGCCTTCTTCTGACCATCCTGTATTTCCTTAATAAAGCAAACAAGAACTTTGGCTCTGTTCTTCTCTTCCTCATCTTCTCTCATGACATAGATCATCTGAGCCCGTTGTAACAATTTGTCAAGGGGTTTCATTGCCAATTCATCTTTCTTTTGGAACTTCTTGTGGCTATCTGGCCAAGCATTAGTTATAAAATAAGTCTTTAAGAGACCTTGTCCAAAAGGCTCAGTTAGATCTATACTGGAGTTTTTACTAAAGGCTATTTACAACCTATTTACAAACTCGTTGGGGGGGGGGGTCTCATCCTTTTTCTGTTTAATCTCATAGAATTTATTTAAATTCAGACTCTGGGGCATTGCTCTTCTTATCTCTTGAATCTTTCTGAGATCCCTCATATTCATAAAGTGGGTGGGTTCATTACTATTCCAGCCTTGATCTTTTATGGGCTATTTTTGCTTGCCATTTGGCCCCCCTTCAAGCTCATGTCATCATCCCAGGCTGGCATTGCTGCCCTTCTAATCTGTCCTCTCTCCTCTTCTGTCAATAATTGTCATAAGATGGCCATTAACTCTGGCCAAGAATAGAGATTGGGTCCTAAAAACTGATCAACCTGCTCGGCCACTCCTAAAGGGTCTTCTAATGAATTCCTCATTTTCCTTTTAAAGCTCCGCACTTCAGAAGCACTGAGTGGGGCACTTACATACCCTACAACCTGCCCCAGCAAGACCACTCTGAGTGGATCTTGTTTCATCAATCCTCCAAAGGGGAGATTTGTTTGATCTAATAATCTCTTAAATTCTCTGGTAAAAGACCCAGATGGATCTGGGGAAACCGTTACTGCTGCCTCTATCTGTGTCAGTAGCTGATGGAATCTGAGGAGTAACTGGAGGGACTGGTGCTGGTAGTGGTGGGGAAGGAATTGATATTGGTGGGGGAAGGAGTAGAAACAGAAGCCACCTGAGCCTGAGCTGTAACAGGTAGTACCTGAAAAACTACAACAGGAGGAGGAGGGAGTAGATAAGGGAGTGGTGGAAGAGACTCCAGTAGGTCTCAAGTCTTCTCTATCTCCTCTTCTGACTCAGAATCCTTCCCCTTCCTCCCCACTACTGCTTTATTTCCTTCTTCCCTTCTAGATACAAATGTCTCTACATTGGGAAGCCAGAGGGGGGCATATGCCTTTTCCTCATTAGTGCTCATTTTTCTCCTACAGATTGTCAAATACAAATTCCCACAAATTGAGGTTTCTTCTGACCCATATTTTGGCCAGTATTTCTGGTCCACCTCTATTCTGGACCATTGAAAACAACACTACTTAACAAAAACCTTCCTATCATAAACTACAAAATGGGAAGACCTACTCCAAGCTTATAATTTTAATCCCAATGGGCTGTCCCAAGGGATATGGGCTGACTATCTCCTGCTCAGCTCAGTCTTATCTAGTATGACCTGTCTCTCCTTCTCTATTGTGTATTATCTCTGTCCCATGATCTCCTCTTTAGGATCCCAAACTCTGATCTTCAATACAAGGGCCCCAATCCTACAACTCCTATGCAATGTTAGTGGCTCAATCCAGACTCCTTAGCTCAGATATTTTTTGCACTAACTTTGTTGTGATTCAGAGATCTTGTGATTAAGACCATGGGTTACTCACTCTCAGATTCACCAGTCTAGACTCAGGCAACCTATGTCTTGCCTGAGAGGTCTTGTGAATCAGATCCTAGTTTATCCACCCACCATTATTATCTCTCTCCCCTGAGGTCCCTATTGATACCCAAGAATGCTGTTCTTGGCTGGCCATGGTTTACTGCTTCCTGCTCCACTTTGGCTTTCTCACTTCTCTCTCAATATCCAAGTTCTTTAGAAGCTTAATGAGAGGCCTAGTCTACCCATTTCAACAAATAATTTGTTCAGATAGGAAAATTGAGGAACCCTCTGTTGCTCTGGTTTCTTGGTCAGGGAACCATCTGTGCTGGAGTGGCCATTTAGCCACTATTCAAGAGATCAGGAAGCCATCAATTACAATGCAGTTGTTAATTGAGAGAGAAAGAGAGAAAAATCTGGGGAAAAGTCCCTCATCTCCTTGACCTGCTACCTACTCCATTGGAAACCCCTCTGTAACTGCAACAGAATTCAGTTAGAGGTTCTAATTCACATAATTACACAGATTCTGTTGGAACTCTCTGATCAGGGTTTAGTTAGAGGTTTTAATCTGCATATTCATTCAGAGTGCAGATAGATATTGTCTCAAGGAAGTTCATTCCCTCCCCCTCCTGAGGAGCTTGACCATCAACATTCCTCACATAACACAGTTATTCCAGATTTTGCATCTGTTTAGGTGCTATACATCAATAAAAGGGAAGGTTTTGGGGGCTTTGGGGTATGGAACAAATGTGAGAACAGAGCTGGCAGGTAAGGGGGGGAAGGAGGAAGGGACTGGCAGGCTAGACAACTTGTGGTCAGGTTACTTAGAGGAATAGTTGTCTACCCTTTCTAATAAACTTTATAAAATACAGCTGGGTAGAAATAGTAATTTAAATCTTACAATGTATGGGTTAAGATTTACAGAAACTGGCAGAAAGCACAAACTTATTAATATCTAAAGTATGAACTTGAAGGGCACATTCCACAATCCCCAAAATACTTTGTATAGTCTAGTATAGTAAAGACATAAGTTGTTTCTGTCTCACTCCTCTTGTATTCTGAATGACACGAGGCAATCCTGGAAGAGATCAATCTTGCTGGGGTCCTAGGCATCTTCATTATGGATATGTTGATAACTATTACCTTGCGAATAATACGCTAATTTCTCACTCCACATATAGACCATCATCATCTCTCACCCAAATAGCTGTAACAGCCTCCTAATTAGTTATTCTGCCTTCCCACTCCAGACTACCCTCTATATTCTGCTCTCCCAATAATTTTCCTTAAGCATTGCTCTGACCATGTGGCTCCCTGACTCAATCAGCTCCAGTGGCTTCCAAGTGTTTTAGGATAAAATAAACAAATATTTATAGGATAAATAACTATAAATTACTGTTTTACTTTTTAAAAAAAGTTTAACACAACCTGGCACTGCAGTATCTTTAAAACCTCATTACACCTTGCTGCCTCTCCCTTATTCGATAATACAGACAAACTGGCTTTTCCTATGTATATATATATATATATACATACATATATGTATATAGAGAGATATTATCTATCTATCTACACTTTATTGCTTGTCTCCATGTCTATATACAGGGCCTCTATGCCTGAAATGCTCTTTTCTTAATTCTACCACAAAGAGCCTCTTTCTTCCTTTAAGATGTAGCTCAGGCATCAACCTACACATAAAGCTTTGTGTGAGTTCCTTAATTACTAGTTTCCTCCTTCCCAAACTACCATATATTTAATTATTTTGTATGTATTTATATTTATTAAGTATATATTTCAGGTGCATCTATTTTTATACATAGTTGTTATCTTATCAATTAGGATATAAGGTCACTATTGAATGGTTTTTTTTCTTTTCGTTCTCTCTGCTTGTATCCCTAGTGTAAATCTTGAAATTTCTCAGACTTGTGAATGTTAAAAATTTCCACATTGAGGAATCCTCCATTGGAACAAATTCCCTACTGAGAAACATTCCCCATTTTGATGTGAGAACTCGCCAGGATCAGAAATGGGAGGACCTCTACTCCACCCATAGTTAAGACTGCTTTAGGGGAGAAAACTCCTTGCTAAACAATGAAAGTACTTGGACCCATGCTTATAATAAGGCAAGGGGTTCTTTGAGCCATGCCTGTTTTTTAGAATTGATACAATGAGATGCTAGGTACCTAAAAGGGTCCGGCAAGTTTTCTCTTAATGAGATTAGTTGACTCAGCTGTGTTTTCACTGGTTCAGACTTACTGAGGAGATTAGTCAACTTAGTAGGAATTCAGATGGGCAGTCCTTTGGAAAACGTCTACAGTGCTTAGTAGATGTAGGGACTTAGGGGAGGTGACATGGGAGAAAAACCCCTATATAAGAAAAAGCAGAATCTCTTGAGGATATCCTTTTGGAGGAATTCCTTTTGGAGGAACTCTGATGAGGACCACTTAGGAAGAATCTCTTGAGAGAGGCTCTGGAGAAGGGAAGCTCTTGGAGGACAATCTCTAAGGAGGACAATCTCTAAGGAGGTCTCGCTGGAGCTCCTCTGAGGGGACTCTGTCCCTCTGGAGGCTCTGGAGAGAGGCCCTTTGGAACAGTCTCTGGCTGGAAGGCTCTTTAAGGAGGACTCTGGCTGGAACTCTCTCTGGTGAAGTCAGCTGAGATGGAGCTGGCCTGGTGTCACTAGAATCCTTGCTTAGACAGACCTTGTGGTGAGTGTTAAAAGACTGACTGATCTCTCTCTCTTAAGACTCAGGTCTAGGCCATGTTGGCTTAAGGCCCTTCATACTTATTTCCTTTTTCTCTCTTTCTCTCTTTTCTTTAATTCCACATTTGTATTAATTAAAATCTCTATAAAACCCAGATGACTTGAGTATTTGAATAATTGGGAATATTTCCCTGGCAACCATCTTATATTTAATTTAAAAACTAAGACACTGTAGTGAAACATATTTTCTGAGGTCAAATTTACTCACCCTCTCTTATATCTATCACAATTTATATCTTACCCCATTTTAACTCACTACAGTTTACAACATCACTCTTTTAACTGTTACAGTTTAAGAACATCAACCATTTAAATTATTACACTAGGCTTAGTGCAGGGAATGGCACATATTAAGCATTTAAAAAATACTTCCTAGCTGTGTGATCCTGGGCAAGTCATTTGATCCCAACTGACTAATCTTCTTTGCTTTTCTGCCTTGGAATACAGATGGTAAGGATTCTAAAAATTGATAAATACACACTTAATGTTTGGCTGAATGAGTATGATACATACAGAGTCTTGTTGTAGGTGTAAGGGCAGATACAGATACATACAGCATCAATATGACCACTTCTCTGTCCTAAATGAGCTTAAAATTTAGTAAAGTAG
Source organism: Monodelphis domestica (assembly GCF_027887165.1). Lineage (NCBI taxonomy): Eukaryota > Metazoa > Chordata > Mammalia > Didelphimorphia > Didelphidae > Monodelphis > Monodelphis domestica. Next base: position 85,544,092 of record NC_077232.1, on the reverse strand, counting down.
AATGAGGTATGTATACACATGACTATACCACAAGAGAAATAATAAATATACTCAGACCATTCAGAACCTTCCAGATGGGTTACTATTTAATATTAGTTTTGCTAGTTTACTACTATACAGGGTAAAGAAAAACCATCAGAAATTCTTCTTACAAATATAAATGTATCTTTGATTTCACTATTGGTTCATTGAATTAAATTGTTCCTATTTGAAAACCAGTAAAGATAGGGAAAGGCACTTATGGGATATAGTTTATGCTGAGCCATTGATTTGTTGTTAAATGGAGATTGTACCATCATCATCATAATAGATAAAAATAGTACAGATTGATATTTACAGCTCTCTTTTATAATGGTTTAAGATTGCTAGTTGCTTTATGAGTATTATTTCATTTTATCCTTATAAATACTCTGGGAGGTAGTTATATATCATATATATCATATATGCTAATATCATTCAATTTTATAGATGAAGAAATTAAGGCAGAGAGAAAAGTTAAGTCATTTTCCCAGGAACACAGAGATAATGTGTCTGAGGCCAAATTTGAACTCTGATCTTCCTGACTCCAAAGTTTAATACTCTTATCTATTGAATGATTAAGATTCAATGTATGTATATTATGTATATTAAAAATTAATATCCAAAATACGACACATATTATATTTAATAAGATTTATTAATAATAACTTGAAGCAAAAAGGAAAAATAAAAGACTAGAGAAAAAGAGAGGAGCTCACCCAACCACGCACACAGAAAAAGAAAGAGAGTGTGGGGGTGGGCAAAACATCCAACTATATACAAATACACAAGCATGCAAAGTGGGGATAAAGAGGAAAGGGATGCTGGGTGATGTAGTTCAAAGGTACAAGATTTTCTATTTATACTATATATATATACTTACACACAAACACAAATATATATTTATATACACACATAAATATATACATATATATATATATATATATATATATATATATATATATATATATCAGTGTTGGTAAAAGTTTTCAAGTTTGTGTGCCCAAACTACAATTTCAAGCTGCCTGAGCTCTCCTGCATTACCCCAGAGAGCAGAGGGAAGAAGTATTTGCTTTGGGCAGCTGGACAGAGGAGAGGGGCATGAAAAAATGTACTCAGGTGCTGGGAAGAGGGGGAATGAAGCAACTCTGCTCCCCTAGTTCCAGCTGAGTATGTATGCCAATACTTCACCAACACTGATATATATGTGTGTATATATATATATATATATATATATATATATATATATCCATAGATACACTGAACTTTAATATGTATACACACAGAGATACATTGAATCTTAATTTATATATAATGTATATATGTTTATGCGTGTGAATTCAGAGAGCTTTCATGAGTTGTCCTTAGGTCCCTTGATAAAAGGAAGATCCTAATAAAGACAGCATAATAATAGCAGAACTTATAAAGAAATAAATGGAAAACAACTCTATTTTCAACATTTTATCATGATTTTTTTTTACCTCCAGATATGAAAACAGTAATGACAGCAATTATTGTAATGTTGCGTATTTCTATATCACTTTAAGGTTTGCCAAGAATTTTCCTCATGGAAATTCTGTTAGGCAGTGAATTAATGTCATACCTATTTTAGAGGTGAGATTAATGTTCAGAGAGAATCAGTGATCTGCCTGAAAGTCTTACAACTAGTATAGGTGTTTTCCAAATAAAGACTACATTCATTTCCTCCAAATCTCATATTGTGACCTATAATTACCTTACATACAAACACACATATATGTAAGCATATGATCTACATTCAGACTAATATTGGAAGTGCAGAAGCCAGTTCAGACCTAGTTTTGATTTGTAATCCAGTGGTCTTTTTACTATATCATAAAGTCTCTTCTCTCTCTGCCCTATAATATAAGGATATCTTTTTCATATGACATGTTAATAAAGTAACCTGTTAGCAGGGTTACATAAATATTCAAATAATCTGCAATTCTGTCAGTGTGGGGGCACTCCCAGGGTGGGAATTACCTCTCTAGTTACATCTAAATAGATAAGTCTTACTTAGGGCATAGCTTGAGTCACTGAAAATTAAGTAACTTGCCAAGAATGGAATAGCTAGTAGTACTGGAGGTGGAATTAGAACCTAAGACTTCTTGGCTTGAAGCTCAACACTCCATCCACCAGGTCACCCTGCTCTCTATGTTGTTATAGTTTTATTTAAATACTAAATGATAGCCACTATTATTTTCTATAATAAGTTATGAAATACTTTGTATCAATCCTCTAAAAATACCATCAGATAGTAATTTCATATTCATCAATTAGCAATACTGGGATGAGTTTCACATCACAAAATCCTGTTCCTCTTATCTCATTTGAATAAAACTAATTCACTTGCTAAGTATTATATGCAATCTGGGCCAGTGCATTTATGCTTTTACTCTTATTTTAAGGAGTCTTGTAATAGACTGCTTCTACCACATGTCTCTTTTGAAGTTTTAATTTTTTCTTCCAAGGTCCAACTTGGGTGCCACCTCCTACATGAACACTTACTTAACCACTGCAAAAGGAAGTGTCTGATACGGCCAAATTATCTTACTTAGATAATGATTATTTCTGTATGAATTTCTCCCCTTAATTAGTTGATTAGATTAGAAACTTCCTATATCTATCTTGATATGCCTAATATGATTATTATATAGTGTGAGATGAATATTTGTTGAACTAAATTAATGACAGAGGACTAAAATGGATAAACAATGATTTTAACAATAAGCAAAGTAATTTGGCAATTTACAGATGAAAATTAACTTTCCTCCCCAAACCATGTACCCTTCAACATTTCAATGACTTTTGTTGTGTGTCTCTGATACAGTGAATCTCCCACAATATACTGTTCTCTAATCTTACTTAGGGAAGGTCCAACATTAATTGGTCATGTATATTATTGCCCATATAAATGTGCACATCCATTTGTTATGTGAAGAACCTTTGATCTAATGATGTCTTTATTTAATTTAAGGATCAATGGAAAAATTCAGGAAGGTAGGTTACCAACTAAGAATTTTATAAACAAAAAGATACTGGCAAAGATGGAGCACAAGTGTTATAAAAAACACAATCAAGAATGTGATCAACAAAAAAAATGGACTGATCATGAAGGAAAAAGAAAAGCCAAAGAAAAGAAAAGATGGGCAGTTCAAGCTAACCATTTGTATCTAGAACATTAAAAAAAAAGTAGAGAATAATGTATAGTGTCTTGGGTAGAAGGATCATCCACCTATAGAATGGTTTTAGAAATATATGGATAGGGATGTAAGTACAAGGATTCAAATATAAGGATAGTTATTTTAATTATACTATTTATACTCAGAATACTACACATAAGGATGAGAGTCAGAAAATATTGATAAATATTTTTATATTTCCAAATATTACAAGCTAAAATGTGAAGTAAAACTAATTAGTTTGGGCACCAAACTCTAAATAAAATTCGATAGAAGTTGAAACTTAAGAAAAAATACACCTTGGCCCTTCAAACCTCCATTTTCAAGGTTAATCCAACCACTGTACTTACAGGGGATTTTAAATTATTTTCAAGCTGAAAAATTCAACCACAAGGAAATCCTGGCTCTGCCACTAACCTATTATGTGATCTTAGACAAATCAATTCCATTTTGAGCCTCAGTTTTCTCACCTGTAAACTGAGGGAGCTGAAACAGACAATCTCAAAAATTTCTTCTAGCTCTAAATTCAGCAACTCTACAAATTGCCATAGATGGCTTATCTACAGCTCTTTGAATGATTAGAAGCAAAAGAAACCTAAAATATTATAGAACAGATAAAAACATGTTAAGAAGGTAGGATGGAGCAGGGGGTGTGATTTGGAACAAAATGTTTCTTCTAAGCCTGGTAACAAGGATTTCAATTGTTCTATTACTTTAACTTTAAGCCCCTTTCCTCAACCCACTGAACAATGCATCAAAAATAGGCATTTCTCTTTTCCTTAGTCCAAATTTTTTTTTCTAAATGACTATGGTGCTCCATGAAATGCCCATGACATGACATTTCTGACTAGCACACAGAGACATTTCTGGGAAATGTTGGACATTTTCTTGACTTTCTCTTTTAATAATGCCCATTGTCACATAGTGGATTTGTCCTTCAGTGAATGGATGCTCCTCCATAACCAGGGAAGAAGCCCATGATTGCTTCCTATCTCAGAGATAAAAATCAGCTGGAAGCGATCTTTCTCTCCATGGATCCCTAATTTCTCAGCTTCATTTCTTCTGTTGACTAATTACAGTCTAACTTGAAATATATTTGTGATGTTTTACATGATTTCACATGAAAAATCTATATCAGATTGCTTATCATCTTTGGGGGGGAGGGAAAGAGGCAGGATGGAATGAGGAAGAGAGGATTGGAAGTTGAACTTATCTTTATGAGTTCAAATCTGGCCTAAGACACTTTCTAACTGTGTAACCCTAGGCAAGTTACTTAATCCTGTTTGTCTTGGTTTTTTCATCTATAAAATAAAGTGGAGAAGGAAATGGCAAACCACCCCAGGATCTTTGTCAAAAAACAACCTAAATGGGGACATGAAGAGTCAGACACGATTGAACAAAGTGCTTGTTGAATTGAATTAGATGTTAAATCTTTCTCTACTAGATTGTTAGCTCCTTCTCTATAACTCCAGTACTAAGACCATGCATAGCATCAAAGTCTTATTGTAAATGTTTATTAAGTTTGTTGAATTGAGTCAAAGTAACCTATATTCATTGTGCTGTTTTTAAAAATTGAACTTTCTACTGAAAACATAGTTTTAAAGAACTTTTCATGTTGTTATAATTGAGAAATTGTACTTTTCAGGCCTCAGTTTACTCATCTATAAAATAAGGAGAACTAAGTGATCTCTAGATTTTCTCCTGCTGGCACCTGAACCAGGTTGAAAGTACCTTGATAAAAAGAAGAAAAAAAAATGTACAGGAAAGCAGAGGGTTATTTTGTTTTCATTTTTTTCATAGCATTGTTGAATCAGACATTTCAGAAAAATCACAGTTCCTTTTTTTTTTCTTCAGAAAAAAATGTAAAACAAGCAATAAAGATAAAGTTACATGCTAGGCTGGTCTTCTATGCATACAAATAACATGTCCATGTTATAATAGATTTTAAAAGCACTTTAATCCAGGTACCTGTAAAAATGGAGATTTGAACCCCAGACTTCAATTCCCAAAAGTCCTTGGCCACTTCCCAGAATGCTTTGTAACCTCACCTGAATTCTCACCTGGACTGAGGACAAAATGGTATTTAAACTGACTCCGCCTACTGCTCTCTTTCTCAGCTTCCACTTCTAGGGACACGTGTCTTCCAAGATGTAGTAAGTGAAATAGAATGGGCCTTTCGTCCCTCCTAGGCATGTGCTATCTTATCTTGTATTTTCTTTATTTCTTAATATTTAAGAAACCTCTAAAAATATAATACTTTTAGCAAAGAAACTAATTTTAATTGCTACACACCTCATTCTAGGGTAACAGATGCCTAGAGAGGAGGAAGTGATCTATCTAAGGTCACATAGTATTCATTTTTTTTCTTTTTTTTTTTTAATTTTAATATTATTTTATTTGGTCGTTTTCATACATTATTCACTGGAAACAAAGATTGTTTTCTTTTCCTCCCCTCCCCTCCCCCTCCCCCGCCTTTCCCTCTCCCATAGCCGACGCATGATTCCACTGGTTATCACATGTGTTCTTGACTCGAACCCATTTCCCTGTTGTTGGAGTTTGCATTATAGTGTTCATTTAGAGTCTCTCCTCAGTCTTATCTCCTCCAACCCTGTAGTCAAGCAGTTGCTTTTCAGCGGTGTTTTTACTCCCACAGTTTATCCTCTGCTTGTGGGTAGTATTTTTTTTTAGATCCCTGCAGATTGTTCAGGGATTGCATTGATACTAATGGAGAAGTCCATCACCTTCGATTGTACCACAATGTATCAGTCTCTGTGTACAATGTTTTCCTGGTTCTGCTCCTCTCGCTCTGCATTACTTCCTGGAGGTTGTTCCAGTCTCCATGGAACTTCTCCACTTTATTATTCCTTTTAGCACAATAGTATTCCATCACCAACATATACCACAATTTGTTCAGCCATTCCCCAATTGAAGGGCATCCCCTCATTTTCCAATTTTTGGCCACCACAAAGAGCGCAGCTATGAATATTTTTGTACAAGTCTTTTTGTCCATTATCTCTTTGGGGTACAAGCCCAGCAGTGCTATGGCTGGATCAAAGGGCAGACAGTCTTTTATCGCCCTTTGGACATAGTTCCAAATTGCCCTCCAGAATGGTTGGATCAATTCACAACTCCACCAGCAATGAATCAATGTCCCCACTTTGCCACATCCCCTCCAGCATTCATTACTTTGCATAGCTGTCATGTTAGCCAATCTGCTAGGTGTGAGGTGATACCTCAGAGTTGTTTTGATTTGCATCTCTCTGATTATAAGAGATGTAGAGCACTTTTTCATGTGCTTATTAATAGTTTTGATTTCTTTGGCTGAGAATTGCCTGTTCATGTCCCTTGCCCATTTGTCAATTGGAGAATGGCTTGATTTTTTGTACAATTGATTTAGTTCTTTATAAATTTTAGTAATTAAACCCTTGTCAGAGGTTTTTATGAAGATTGTTTCCCAATTTGTTGCTACCCTTCTGATTTTGGTTACATTGGTTTTGTTACATAGTATTCATTTAAAAAAAAAATAACCCTTACCTTTTTTCTTAGCATCAATGCTAAGTATCCATTTTAAGGCAGAAGAATAGTAAGGGTTAAGTGACTTGCCCCAGGTCATCTAGGTAAGAAGTACCATATTTGATCCCAGGTTCTCTAGACTCCAAGCCTGGCACTCTGTCCTCTGTACTAACTAGCTGTGATAGTCATGTCTAGAGCTAATGTCTCCTATCTCCAAGTATCAATACTGAGGGTAATAATGTATAGTATGGTAGATAGAGAACAGGACTTGGAATTAGGAAGACCTAGGTTCAAATCCCTCTTTTGACTCTTACTAAGCATGTGCCTCTGATCAAATTTTTGAGATTCAGTTTCTGGAAAACTGAGAAGCCTTGTGGTATAGTAGATAGAGAATTGCCTCAAAGCCAGAATAGCTAGATCCAAACTGCACCTCGAGCAGAGACTGGCTATGGGACTGGGAGCTTCTCCTATAACTTCTTTGTGGTCTTGCAGAGAAGGTATCAGCCTGCTTCATTAGAAGGAATTTGTCAAAAGAAATTGCATAAGCCATCAATGAATTCCCCAAGAAAAAATCCCCAGTCGGATGGATTCAGAATTGAATTCTACCAAACATTTAAAGGACAATTAATCCCAATGCTACATAAACTAGCAAAGGATTGGAAATTGAGCAGATGCTCATTAATTAGGAAATAGCTATGAAAATTATGCAATACAGTTGTAATGGAATACTATTGTGCAATAAGAAATGATGATGGGGAGGATTTCAGAAGAACCTAGAAAGACTTACAGGAACTGATGCAAAGTCAATTGAACAGAAGTAGAATAATATTGTACACAGTAACAGCAATGTTGTTTGATGAAGAAGTGTGAATGATCTAGCAATTCTCAGCAATACCATAATCTAAGACAATCCCAAAGACTCATGATAAAAATGCTGTCTATCTCCAGAGAAAGAATTGATGGAGTCTGAATGCAGACTGAAACATACTATATTTCACTTTCTTCCTTCTTGTTTTTTTCATTCAAGATTTCTTCCACAAAATGACTAATATGGAAAAATGTTGTACATGCTTGCATATGTAAAATCTATATCAGATTACTTGTCATCTCAGGGAAGGGGAAAAGAAAGGAGTAAGGAGAACATTTTGAACTCAAAGTTTTTAAAAGGACATTATAAATTGTTTTGACATGTATTGGGAAGAAAAACTTAAAATGTATTTTTAGCCCTTACCTTTTGTATTAGAATTGATAGAGCAGTAAAGGACTAAGAATTGGGATTAAGTGACTTGCCCAGGGTCATACCTCTAGGAAGTGACTGAGGCCAGATTTAAGCCCAGGTCATCCTGATTCCAGGCCTGATACTCTATCCATTGTGCCACCTACCTGCATTTAAAAATAAAATCTTTTTAAAATGGAGTTTTCTCATCTGGGATTTCTCTTTGCCAATGAAATCACAGGTCTGCTCCCTCTTCTCTTAAAATCTTGACTACTTGACTTCAAAATAATTTAATGGCTGAACTAAACTTTACTTGATAAAAATTTTATAGAAAAGGATAAATTACAGACAAACTGATTGTGACCCAGATATCTTCACTTACTTCATCATCCTGCCTAAGGCCAAAGATAGTCCAAACTTATAGGCAGACTTGGCATGATCTTGCCATCATGGATCTAGGTTTGAGTACTTCCTTTTCCTCTTATGAACTATGTATCACTAGGAAAGTCCCTTTACCTAGGATTCTCAATTTCCTCATTTGTAAATGGTGATAATACATCCACAACCCACCTTCTTACATTGCTTGGAGGAAAGTGTCTTGTAAACCTTTAGGTGCTATATGATTTGAGTGTCTTAAGCATTTACTGTGCATGAATACTGTGCTATATAAGTGTGAGCTGTTACTTTATTTTAAAAGGTGAAACATCCTGTTTTCTTACTGAATTTCTTTGCAGAATTATGTCCCAATTTGCTTCCGTTATGATTACAGTATTCTAATCTTGGGAGGGGTCACTTGATGTGTGAATATACTCTACTAGTTGAATGATCTTGAGTCAGAGAAGGTGTGGCCTTAACTGGTTTCTCCTTCTTTGGTTCTGTTGCCAGGGTTTTAAAAACACATTTTGGCTAAGTTGTGAAAATAAATAGAAATATTCAGTCTTCTAGGGAGAAAAGGAAGCAGGGGCTAGAGAAATTTCAGGAATATTATGTATATATGTCTATGTGGATAGATGGATGGATAGATAGATAGATAGATAGATAGACAGATAGATAGATGGTTAGATAGATTTCAATTGAATTTTAATGGCGCATAAATTTTCCTTGTATCTAGAGAGTAATTCAAGTGATCACAGAACAGTGCTTAGGGGATACATGATGTTTTCAGGGAATTTTGCCTAAGGACAATGCTATTATAGATGATTTCACAGAACCAAACAGTTCTGGGGTGGGAAAGCATATTAGAGAATAATGAAGATAATAATAACATGAGAAATGGAATATGAGAGCTAGGAGGGCCCTTAGAACATAGAACATATAATGCCAGTCATGAAAGAGAAATCAGAAATTAGAATATGTAATACCAATGCTTGAAGAGACCTCAGAATATAAAACATGGAATGTCAGTGATAAAAGAGATATTAAAACCTGTAATATGAAATGTCAGACCTAGAAAGAATATTAAAATATATCACTACTGGAAGAAACTTTTAAAGTTGGTATGTTAATTTCCCTTACTGTATGGTTGTTTCTCAAGGTTTCTCCTATAATGTCCATGAATCACGTCATAGTATGATAATTCTGATAGGAAACACTTGAATACTTCTTCTGTGTTATGTGGCAACACTTTCTTTTCTTTATTGAAACCCTTACCTTCCATCTTAGAATCAATACTACATATTCATTCCAAGGCAGGATGGTAAAGGCTATGCAATGAGGGTTGTGACTTGCCCAGGGTCACCCATCTGGGAAGTGTCCAAGATCAGATTTGAACCCAGGACCTCCCATCTCTAAGTCTGGCTCTTAGTTCACTGAGTTATCTACATGCCCATTCTAGTAACACTTTCTATGTCACCTGACCAGTTTTCAGTATAACTTTATCCTGGGCTCTTAAAAAAAGTACAAAGCTGGTCTATATAATCTACTTGATGATATTTTATTTTATTTTCTAGCATTGTGGAATCAAATTATTTCATAAGAATCTTTGCCTGCAATGATTTTCAACATCATTTACATTAGTTCAAGATGCAGATCTATTTCAGTGATATTTGACAAAGCCAGAGACTTGCATCTAGATTGACAATATTGCTGTTGACTTCTCAGAATTGTTGTGGGATCAATTTTGTAAACCCATTGCCCTATGGAAATGTGAGCCAGAGAGGTAATACAAAAGGTTTGAAGTCATGAATTCAAAACCCTAATTCTATTGCTTACTACCTATATGACCTTGGACAAGTCATTTTACTTCTATGAATCTCATTTATAAAAGTAGTAATTGTGTTTACATGTATGTGGGAGGAGGTCAGCTAGACAGGCAATAGGCATTTATTGAGCACCTACTTTATGCCAGGTATGCCAGATAGACACCGAGGATAAAACAAAATGTATATAGGATAAATTGGAGATAATCAAAGAGGGAAGGTACTGGCATTAAGGGGAATAAAAAGAGGCTTCTTGCAGAAGTAAAGACTTTAACTTGAAGGAAACTAGGAAGTGGAGATGGAGAAGATAAAAATATTTCCAGAATAACCACTTGTGGTAAAAAAAAATCATAAGGCATTAGATAAATATGAATTAGTTTATATAATGTTTATTTAAAGCATTTTAAGATATCATTTGCAACTGGTAGGGGAAATTGGGGACAGCTACTTGGCACAGTGGATAGAGTACAGGTCTGGAGTTAGGAAGATGAGTCTCTAGTCTCAGACTATGTGACCTTGAGCAAGTCACTTAATTGTTTGCCTGAGTTTCCTGAAAATCTATTAAATGAACTGGAAAAGAGCATGACAAACCACTCCAGCATCTCTTCCAAGAAAACTCTAAGTTGGGTCACTAAGAGTGGGACACAAGTGAATATCAACAGCATCAACAAAATAGGGGAAATAAAAACTGGGGTAACTAAATTCACATTTAATGCCCTGGAACATTGCCTACATCACTGTGTTCAATCGAATCATACTTAGAATAATTAGGAATCATAGACTTTAGAGCTGGAAGGAACATTAAGATAATTTAATTCAAAATTCTCATAGATGAGGAAACTGAGTTTCAGAAGCTGTCAAGTAACTGACAGCAACAAGATTGAGAATCACCCCTCATCTTCCAACTCCAGATTTAGGGCTTTCCCTCTCCCCCGACATTTCCAGCATATGCTGACAGCTGCTTCCTTTATATGGAAAAAAATCTCACAAGTTCTGACAAACTGAAAAGCGCCCTTGGGTTCCACAACTGTTATATCATTTTTTAAAAATTTCTGGCTCATTGTTAGTCAGTGTCCAGTTGGCAAAGGACCACAGCTCAAGGTAGGGGTGAATCCACAGGTACCCCTTCCCCACCACACACACCAGCCTAAGGGTGAGCATAAAAGCAGGAATGAAGAAACTTAACAAGCACATGCAAAGCAGCCCAGCTGCTAGTTACCCAAGCAGAAATAAACCCACATTGCCAGCCCTGGATGGAATACAAAGGACCTTCCCCCAAATTTTCTTTTTGAAATCGCAATGATGCGACATATGATAAAGCAGGGCATCTCTAGAGGCTTTTGGATGCTTCCTACCTTCAAAGGTAATGCTCCCGTTATCTGTATCAACTCTGAGGCTGTGTTTGGATCCCTTTTCCCCCAAAGCAATTTCCTTCCCCCCTCCTGGGAGGGAGGGAGAAGAGAAAAACCTGGCGCTGCTAGCAGTCTGTAGGGGAAGATCAGTTCTCAGTTCTCACCCTTCTGTCGTTTCTTCGTAGATCTTGCCACCCAAAGCCTGGCTGCTCTACCCCCAAACACCTGCTCTTTAGAAATGGGGAGAAAATACCGGCAGGCAGTCTTGTTCAGCAGCCCTCTTTATTTACAGCAGCTCAGGTACCATAGGTACGTCTCTCGTTAGCAAAGCAGCAGTCTACTAGGTATTCAGCATCAGAATATACCATTCTGTCCCATTTATAGGCTCAAAGTTGCTACACCCTGCTTGGAAGAATTAGTCTCGTCTCAGCACACAGGCTTCCAGCCCCAAAAGAAGAAGGGTGAAGGCAATGAGGCATCCAAAGTGGGCTGTGCACTTCCCAGAGCATCCTAGCAGCAGCAGCAGCAGCAGCAGCAGCTTAGGGGCAAACAAAAGCATCAATCTTTACTGCAAAAGCGTTATCCTGCACAGCATAAAAAAGAGTGGGCTCCCCCCCTTACTTCTCAGTCAAGACAGTGCCTTACTCCCCCGCTAGGATCTAGCCAATTCACCTCATTAGCAGGGTGTGCTCCAGAGCTCCAATTGTCTGAATTCCCAAGGACATTTAACACATGCAGAGGCCCCCATTCTTGATTCATTTCATGGGCAACGTCTATGAGTCAGCACAATGTTGTAGAAAGATCGTAGAGCCAGGAGACCTAGGTTTAAATCAAATCACTGGCACTTCCTAGCACTGCAATCAGTGGCTGCCCACTTTCTCTATAAGCTTCAGATTCCCCTACTTGTGTGAGGAGAGGGAAAAGACTTGTGCCTTTCTTCCTTTTTTATTTTTTTTATTTTTTATTTTTTTGCAACATGGCTAATATGGAAATAGGGTTTGCCTTATTTCACATGTATAAGTGATATCACTTTCTTGCCTTCCCACTTGGTAGGGAAAAGGTGGGAGGGAGGGAGAAAATTCAGAACTGAAAACATTTTTTTTAAAGAATCTTAAAGGTGTTTAATGCAGTGCACTTTCTCAGGCACAATCAATATGTTTGTTTTTGCTTAACTACTTTGCTACAATTGAGAGATTTTAGGGTGATGGTTTTGAGGAGGGAAAGCAATGTTCTTTAAGAAGATTAATAAAACATTTTAAAGCAAAAAAAAATAATGATTGTTAAAATAAATAAACAATGCATTTCAGAAAACCAAACAAACAAATCCTCACATCACTGCACATAATTACCTGGCAGAATGATTGTGATGAAAGCTCTTTGGAAAATGTAAAACACCATAGAAATAAGAGCTATTCCTATTCCTATTGTTCTCTTAGACCTCTTATGCTGCTATGAGGAACTGGTCCCTTAATTTTAATACATCCCAGGATTAAAGTTTCTTGAGTGTGGTACAGTGAAAAATATGCTATATTTGGAGTCACTGAACACCTACTTTTTAAAAATTGTTTTTTTTTTCTTAGCATAATTTTTAAGGAAGAAAAGCAGCAAGAGCTAGATAATAGGGTTAAATAACTTGCTCAGGGTTACACAGCTAGGAAGTATCTGAGTTCAAATTTGAATCCAGGTCCTCCTGACTCAAGACTTGGCACTCTATCTACTGTGCTACCAAACTGTCATGGATTTTTTAATCATGACTCTACCATTCACTAGTAGTGTGGCAAATAGCAACCCTCATCCTCACACTGGGGATAAATAAATAAATAAACAAACAAACAAACAAATAAATAAAATGAAGAGGATGGACTAGATAGTCCTCCATGGTCTTTAAACTTATGATCCCATGATTGGATATGAGACTTATGTTAAGAGTTAGAACCAAATCTTGAACCTAGAACTGTGAAGTGGAATTGTTTTGGACTGAAGAGTATCCAGTTAATCCAGGAAGAAAGGGAGGAAGGTTAGAAATTAGTATGAAAATTGAGGAAATAGGCCATCATAAAAATATAGTTTTAATTAACATCATAGGGGATTATTCCAAATAAAATAATTTTAATAAGTCCTGTGCTAGATACTTGAGATACAAAGAGGCTTAATGACCTAGGTCCCAAACTCTTAGTTTATCTCTCTAGGATCTATTTTCCAGGTCAATTGTTTTTCTAGTGAGGTATTTCGGATTTCCTTCTATTTTCTCATTCTTTTGATTTTGTCATATTGTTTATTGACATCTTATTGATTCATTAGCTTTTATTTTCCCAATTCTAATTTTTAGGAAGTTATTTTTTTGAGTTTTTTGCATTTACTTTTCCATTTGGGCAAATTTATTCGTTAGAGAGTTGTTGTCTTCAATGTTTTGTTTTTGCCTCCATTTCCATTTGGCATACTTTAGTCTTTAAGAAGTTGTTTTCTTTCATGTATTTTTGTGTCTCCAATTCTTTTGACCTAGTCTAGTTCATAGGAAGTTGATTTCTTCAGTGAATTTTTTTTCCTCAGCTGCTGAGTTTTTCTGTCAATTCTCTTATTTAATTTTTTACCTTCTTTTTTTAGTACTTCCAAGGGTTCTTCTGTGGCCTGAGATGTTTTCACATTTTCTTTTGAGGATTTACATGTTTCCTTTTTGCCATCATTGTCCTATTCTGAGTTCATATTTTTATTTTTCTTGTCACTAAAGGAACTTTCTAAGGTCAGGTTTTTTCTTTGTCTTTTGCTCATTTTTCTAGTTTATTTTTCCATTACCTCATCTATATGTTGATATTCTTCCCTGAACCTGAGGTAGAAGGAATACTGCTCCAAGCTTACAGAAAACTCTTTTGTGATACTTGAGGTAGGCCTGGTTGCCTTTGTTTTCTAAAGTGCATGTCAAGGGGGTGGCCCTGCTGGCTTACTATGGAAAGGATTCCAGCTATTTTGTCCAGCTAGATTCTGTTCCCTATGCTGCCAGTTCCCTTGTTGTCTTATGGTCTAGACTGGTTCCCACTCTGATGTTTCACTACCTCAGACCCTCTGCAGCTTTACTGCCTTAGGCTACACAGAGGTTCATTGGTTTCATGCCCTCTCTACCTTTGCTACCTGTGCTGAATTGCTTATGCTGAACTGGTCTTCTCTTCTGCCATTTCACTGCCTCACTTATCTTCAAAAAGTTTACAATATAGAGGAGGGATATAATGTATTACATTCCTAACTATGATGCAATGACAAAACTATGGTTCTATCAACTGAAATGAGACTAATGAAGATAAAGGTATATAGATTTTCTTTGCTGTTGCACTATAAAGATGGTACTTTCCATACCCCCCGGCAGCTAAAAACTCCTATATGTATTGACTTTCCCTGTCAGAAAGGGAGCCCCTGGAGCACATTTTTGGTAGATGAAGAAGGGCAAAGGAAATATCCAAGGTGCTATAGAAGTTTATGGGGAGGAAATTTATGGGGAATATCTAAAAAGATTTCATGAAAGAGGTAGGATGAAAGGAAAAAAAGGGAAAGATTTTAATAGGCAAAGATGAGACAGGAATGAATACCAGGGGATGTGAAGGAACCTCAGAGATCATCTAATCACAGAATGACAAAACAAGAGTTGCTAGGGTCCTCAAAGGCAACCTAGTTCAACCCTTCAACAAAGATTTCTTTCTTAATATCTCCAACAAAGGATGATCTAGCCTCTGATCAAAGACCTTATATTTCACTTGTGGCAACCTATTAATTCCACTTGTTAGGATTTAATTGTTAGGAAGTCTGTCTTTCTAGAACTTTCACACCTTGCTCCTATGTCTGTTCTTAAGGCTCCGGAAAAGTCTACCCTCTCTGTTTTAAGGCAGCCCTTCAAAGACTTGAAGATAGCTCTCATGTTCTTCTCCTAAGCCTTCCCTACATCTGGCTAAGTATCTTTAGTTCTTTAACTAATCTTTATTTGGTGTGTGTTCTAGGTCTTCTAAAGTCCTAGTTGTTCTTCTTTGTATGTAATGATGTTATTAAATTGGGTTACCTTCAACTAAATACACTGCTATAGGTATGGTCTGACTAAGATCCGTTATAATGTCTTATCACCTTATCTTTTCGACCTTACTTCCTATGATTTTCCACCATACTAAACTGGACCACTTTTTGCCTCCTGATCATACTCTAGACATTTCCACTTTTATGTCTCATCCTCTACCTGGAGTAGCCTCTATTTCCTTCTTTGCCTGGCAAATTCTACCCAAATCCAAATGCCACTACCTCTATAAAGCCTTCTTGAATTCTTGACTTGGTAAAGACTTCTTCCCTAAGAGCTCATATAGAAGTGTGTTTTGTAATAAGTTATATTATATATTAGAATTCTACAGTATTCATAGTGAGGAGATTATGGATCTGTTGAAATAGAAAATGATTATTTGTATTTGTGTCTTATCTCATTATTACTATAACTCTTATGAAGGCAGAAATCATGTCTTAACAAAATTTCATACTCCCTGCAGGACTATAAGCATAGCAGATTCTTTTCTTTTAAAAAAAACCCTTACCTTCTGTTTTAAAATTAATAATAAGTATTGGTTCCAAAGCTAGGAAAGCATAGCAAAATTTTTAAAAGAATAGCTGTATTGTGGTTCATGGCTTTGTCTGTAATTTTCTGCATGACATAGGGCAAATCTGGACCCTAGATTCTTCACTAATGAAATGAGGAGACAGGGCAATTTGTGTTTGTCTAGCTTAACTTTGGTAATAGCTCTCATTTCATATCTCTTTTTTGTAGTCCCCCAATGATTAGTCTGGTTCAAGTATACTCATACTACTGTCCTAACTTTCTCATGCCTGGCCAATTCCCTTCTCAAATTCATCCTTTTTTAAAAACTATTTCCTCAGTAATCTTCCTAAAACATTCTCCATTCCATAGAATGTAAGCTCCATTAGGGCAAGGACTGTTTTGCTTTTGTCTTTGCATCTCTGAAGTCTAGCACAAAGTTTGGTATATAGCAAATGTTTCATAAAAACTGGTTGATTGATTCATTGTACCACCCTAAAAATGACACCTCGGTCCTGAAAAGTTTTTGGTGGATTGCTGTTGTCTGATGAATATATTCCTGAGCCTGGTATTGAACATCTTCCCAATCTGGAATCAAGCAACCCTTCCAGATTTACTTGATGCCATTCTGCTCCATGGACCTTCTGATCTAGCCAAATTAAACTACTACATCATTCATTCTCAGACTACTTTACTTTAGTTCATTCTATTCTCTGGGCCCAGAATGGACACTTCTTTCCCCATCTCCATCTGCTGGAGTACATTCCTCTGTTTCTTGAAAACTCAATTCTAGTTTCCTCTTATGAAGCTTCCCTTAGCCTGCTCCCCTCCCCCTTTCCCCTCCAGATAAAAGACATATCTTCTACCTCATATTTCTCATTATAGAATGTTTAGACCTCACCACTCTCCCTGGATCATTGTTTAATCAATCAATATTTTCTAAGCACCCACTATATGCTAGGCACTGTTCTAAATGCTGGGGATACAAAAAAAGGAAAAAGAAGGTTCCTGATCTCAAGGAATTAAAATTTTTCTTATTTATATGTCTTTTCAACCCTGTGAGTTATAAGCTCCTTGAAGGCAAGGCCTGAGTCATATCACCTTTGTATCCTCATACTTGTGCATAGTGATTGCATGTGTACTCTTAAATATTTTATAGATCTATGATATCATCAGTATAGGTCAGTGATGGAGAAACTATGGCACATGTGTCAAAAATTACACACAGACCTCTCTGTGAGCACCCATGCCACCCTCCTCTGCCCTACCCCCCACCCCAGAGTTCATTACTAGAAAGGCAGAGGGACTTGGGCAGAGCTATTCCCTCCCCCCCTCTGCCATGTCTGATGACATTATTTCATATCACTCACTCCCCTGCCCAGCAGCCTAATGGACATGCTTCCTCCCTCCCTTGTCTGGGGTAAGGTCCTGGGAGGCATAGGGGAATTCAGATGCTGAGTAAAGGTTTGGTGTAGATGCTAACCTATTGAGTATGTGGTGAAGGTGATTCCAATGGTGGGATTGGAGAGGAGCTAAGTTTGAGGGAAACATAGCTCATAGCATGGTACATAGCTGGAGGGGAGCAAAGCTGGAAGGGAGCAAAGCACTGGGGCCACTTTCCTCCCCCTCTCCAAATGCATCTCTTATCACCTAACCCCCTTCCCAGAAGTTCAATAGGAGTGCTTCCTCCCTCTCTGTCTGGGGTAAGGGGGGGGGTGGTGCAGGGTAAGGCATTGTGTAGATTCCCCATGTGTTTTCTTCTAGTAAGATCCTTGTTTCCTTCTATCCAGAAATGCAACAAAGGGAATCTACATCATGAACTAAATGTTTCTTTTAATATTTTTTAGCTATCATCTGCTTTGATAGACAAAGTACCTATATCAGTGATGGTGAACCTTTTACAGATGGAGTGCCAGACCCTGCCCCCATTCTACCCCTGAGACCAAGTGTTGTGCCCAATCCCCTCAGAGATTGAGTGCCTTGCCCTGGGTCCCCTCTTACCCCAAACAGAGACGGAAAAATGGTGAACTAGTGATGTGATGCAATCTTAAAATCATGGGTCATTGATTTGCTGTTAATTTCCAACTTGCATCACATCACTAGTTCACCCATTTTTCTTTATCCCCATTCTCAATCAAACAATACTATTCTCATGCCAGCAAAGCTAGCAAGAGACATACCAAGAGACTTTCTAAGTGCATTCTAGTTCTGCGTCTATAATTCATTATAAAGGTTCCTCTTAAGTGTAGAACCAGTTGCACAATGGCCATGTAAACTCTAAAGTCCATATAGGGATGACATCAGTGAAGTGTGCTATGCATGCTCACCCATCATGTTAGAAAAGACAGATTTGTCCAAAGTTGTCCAAAGTTACATAAATAGTAAGTACCAATGTTAGAATTAAAATCAAAGTCCCTTGACTCCAAATCCAGCTGTCTTTCTACTGTTCCATATGGATCTACATATTTTAGGACACATTTATTACTTTTAGGTCCAAGACACTACTATGCTTAAAAGAACTTTGGAATGGAGAAGAGGGTTTGGGTTATTTCTCATTCAGAGTTGGCATAAAGTTGTTTAGAGCATTCTATCTCTCTGGAGTCTCTGTTTCCACATGAAGGAGATTGGAAACAGCTATAGCCTTGTAATGAATGTGTCCTAAAATGTGTAGAGCCATGTGGAACAATAGAAAGACAGCTGGATTTGGAGTCAAGGGACTTTGATTTTAATTGCCCCTTAAGTATCCTAGAACACACAAAGGGAGATTTATCCAACCATGTATAGAGAGAATAAGCCCAAAGCCTTGTTGTACTTCTGTACCACCTTTATGGACGTAAGTCATGGTTGGTAATACACTGATGTAAGTTTACTTTAGTGATGCAATTTTTATTGCCTTTTGGATCTCCTGTTATTTCTTTTAAGCATAGTAGTGTCTTGGACCTAAAAGTAATAAAAAAAAAAGTAATAAATGTTTCCTAAAATGTGTAGAGCCATATGGAACAGTAGAAAGACAGCTGGATTTGGAGTCAAGGGACTTTGATTTTAATTCCAACACTGACACTTAATATTGATATAACTGGACAAGTCACTTAAACCCTCTGGGTCTCAACTTCTCCTGTAAAATGTGGAGATTTGATTAAATTGCCTTCTAGGGTTCTTTCCATCTCAAAATATTCATTATTCAGTCCTCCCCCAGATATCCCAAGAAATCTCTTATTGGTGAATAGCCAGTGAGGAAGTGCTCCATCATGCTTTCAAATCTCTCCCCAATTCCCTAAATAATGGTGGACAATCACATGCCTTAGGTCTGTGATCAGATGTTATCCAGTTCTGCATAACATTCTTCATTTACCTAAATGGAGATTCAAGAACTCTGTTCTACTGCTAGCAAGCACATCTGGCCTCTTTACCAGGCAAGATAGAACTCATAATCTAATCTTCCTATCTATCACCCTACAATGGAAGATGTTTTAGGGTGGAGCTTTCCTTAAAATTCCTAGGAACAAAGGAATGAGTACAGAAGGTGGGGGGAAATCCAAGCCTCAATTCAAAACCCAGAAATAGAAATAATTCAATATTTTAGAAATCAATTCTCTTATCACAAATTAGGTTATACAAATATCATTATCCCCATTTCACATATGAGAACACTGAGACTCATAAGAATGAAATGAGGACCAATATCCGGTAACTATCAGAGCTGGGACTTGAACCTAAGCCTTTAGACTCTAAGCTCTGTGGTCTTTCTACTATATTATTTTGTTCCTAATCATTTCATTCTCCTCTTGCTTCCCATATATCAAATCAACTTTTTTTTAAGTGCATAGGGAGCAGATAAGTGGCTCAGTGGATGGAGTGCCAGGTGCATGAAGAACCTGAGTTCAATCTGACCTCATTCACTTCCCAGATATGTGTCCCTGAGCAAGTCACTTAATCTTATCTGCCTAGCCCTTACCCTTATATCTTAGAATGTTACTAAGATAGAAAGCAAGGGATTTTTTAAGTATATAGAAAAAGAACAGAGTAATACAATGTAAAAAAGTGCAAAAATCAGAGTCCAAGGACCTGAGCTCCAGACCAAGATCTACCTCAATCAATCAGAAAAGATTAGTGACTACTCTTCCCTATCTTCCTTTCATCTCGCCTCTTTCAAATAAAGGGGTTGGATGGGATCAGCTCTGACACCTCTTCGCCTCTGATTCTTTTGATCCTATGATCTAGAATCCAAGGATCTGAGTCTTAGTTTTCTCAGATTAGCCAAATGGCATGAAGTGTCAGTTTCTGATTAAAAAAAAATGATGAAGATAATCTTTCCCCCATACCAGCTTCTAGTTATAGGAAGATCCAAAAGGGAAAACATGTAGGAAAGGTCACGGTTATAGGGTTTTGTAAAGAAAGTGTGACAGGGAAGCTGGATGGCTCAGTGGATAGAATGCTGACCTTGGATTCAGGACCTGAATTCAAAACCAGCCTCAGACACATACTAGCAATGTGACCCTGGGCAAGTCACTTAATTCTGTTTGCTACAGTTTCCTTATCTGTAAAATAAACCAGAGAAAGACATGACAAATCACTCCAGTATTTCTACCAAGAAAACCCCAAAATGGTGCCATGAAGACTTGAAATGACTAACAATGAAAGAGAGAAAAAAAAGTATAACCAGAAGGAAAGTTGTTGTTGTTAGCCAAATGCTAAAATAAACAAAATGATAGATGTTCTCTGTATTCTTTGGAATTGGTTCATGTGTGTGCATATTGGTATATAAAGATGCAGGGTAGCCTTTTGTATTGTGTTGGGTTTTGAGTCAAGAAGATCTGTGCTCAAAATCCCACCTCAGATACTTCTTAACTTTGGGTCCCTGGGTGAGTCATTTTAGTATCTTTGAATTCTGGGAAGTTGTGTTGTGTAGTAGAAAGAGTGCTAGACCTAGAGTCAGGACCAACATTTAAATCCTACCTGTGATACTTAATACTCAGTGTAACCTTAGAAGGGTCTCTGGTTTCTGTACATCAGTTTCCTCATTTTTAAAAAGAAAGAATTTGGACAACTTCAGAGTAGTCAAAAATGCTGCCAGCAAAATGCCCAAGTGCAGCTAGAACCATATTAAAAAGTAATTAGTGTCTTAGTGGATTGAGAGCCAGGCCTACAGAGAGGAGCCCCTGGGTTCAAATCCGGCCTCAATGCTTGCTAGATGAATGACCCTGGACAAGCTACTTAATCCCCAGTGCCTAGCTCTTACCACTCTTCTACTTTGGAAGCAATGTGAATCTTGAAATTTCTCAGACTTGTGAATGTTAAAAAATTCCCCATTGGGAAATTCTCCATTGGGACAATTCCCTATTGGGATCACTCCCCATTTGGGCAGTGAGAACTCTACTTAGATCAAAAATGTGAAGACCTCTACTCCACCCAAACTTAAGCCTGCTTTAGGGGAGAAAACTCCTTGCTGAACAATGAAAGTACTTAAACCCATACTTAAGCCATGCCTATTTTTAGAATTAATACAAAGGGGTGCTAAGTACCTATAAAGGTCAGGCAAACTTATATGGGACAAAGAGGTGAGAAACTTACTCAGAGATTCTAGCCTACTCAGGTGTGGATTACTAAAAGGATTAGTCTACTCAGGTGTGAATTCAGAATGGGCTGTCCTTTGGAAAACGTCTACTGTGATTGGTAGATGGAAGAACTTAGGGGAGGTGACATAGGAGAAAACCCCCTATATAAGAAAAGGACAATCTGTTGAAGAAAAACAGTCTCTAAGGAGGCTGTTAGAAGGAGAGTGCTCTAAGGAGGAGGCTCTGAAATAACAGTCTCTAAGGAGTCTCTTGGGAGAGGCTCTTGAGGACAGTCAGAAGAATCCCTCTCTGGAGAAGGATGGCTGTCTGAACTGGTGTCTATATTCTTGCTTGGACAGATCTTGTGGTGAGTGATTAAGGACTGACTGATCTCTCTCTTAAGACTCAGGTCTAGGCCATGTTGGCTAAGGCCCTTCATACTTATTCCTCTTTTATTCTCTCTCTCCTCCTTTAATTCCTTATTGTATTAATTAATTAAAAATCTCTATAAAACCCAGTTGACTTGGGTGTATTTTATAATTGGGAATATTTCCCTGGCGACCACTTTATTTTCAATATAAAAAATATATTTCTGCGGTCACAATTTACTCATCCACTCTTTATCTACTACAATTTAAGTCTTCCACTATTTTAACTGCCACAGTTTATGGCTCCCACTCTTTTAACTATTACAGCAATATACAATACTGATTCTAGGATGGTAGGTAAAGGTTAAAAAAGGGATTGGGAAATAGTTAACAAAATAATAGATAATGTTACTATGTGATTTTCTAAATTAATATGTGGTACCCAGGGCTCCTTATGTATAATTTAGAGACTGCCATTTTTATTTGGCTTTGATACCACTGGTCCCACATAATCTCAAGGTTTCTTCAAGCTCTAAATTAATGATTTCTATGCTCTACTAAGTATAGATAAACAGAAATGGACATTGAAGGAAAGAGTTACTAAATCAAGAGCCCCTTTTTGCTGACAAAATACAGGTCTTTTCATATTCCTATGCCCACTGTGTACCCAAACGAGGAAGACCCTATATACAAAAGTGGGTCCATATGGTGGAATTGCTCTACATCTCTCTCAATCAATACATTCCATTTAAAAACAAACAAAAAAAACCAGGGTTGCTGTGTTTACAAAGAGGTGTGAGTAGGGATGTCTGTAAACTACTGCTGTATCTCTGCAAATGCCCCTGTTCTATATGTGTGAAGGCATGTCTGTGTGCATGCCGAGTTATGCCATGTGCATGTGTTTCAGAAAGGATGTGTGTGCTTAGGATGTACAAGGGTGTGTACACTGTGCCTGGCTAAATTAGTGTGTCTTTGGGGACTATTTTCACTTACCTCCAATACTCTGCCAGTGATATATTTTCCACAGCTGTCGCATCTAATGCCAAACTTGGTATGATAGTCAGCCTCACAGTAAGGGACACCATCCCTAAGATTGCAAATAGACAGCAATTAATGAGGCTCTCAATTTTTTTTAGAAATCTCTGAGAATGTTCAGCTTGTTTAAAAGCCAAAATACTCTATCCTCTGAAAATAAATGCATGTCCAAACATAAGACATATTTGTTCATTTCAAACCTTGCTCCTCCTAAAAAAACAATGTACTTGATCTGCTTGGACGAGGTTTTTGAAAAATATTACAGTAAGAATATGGACTCTCTTCTTGGGTTTCTTCTATCAAAAATTTTCTACAATAATTGTGGTTTTTTTTTGAGAAATAAAGGTACAACAGAGGAAAACAGAAGTAGTCCTAAGACTAAAATTATGAGCAAAAGATGGTTGTGGCCATGCTTACTCAAAACTCCACTACACTAATCAATGAATAACTGATGCTTGATGTTTATGGGGAAATGATGAATTATAAAAGCTGATATTCAGAATTGAATCAAGTATCTCCAGCTACCTCTCTCATAAAAGCAAAGAATACAATGCCACAAATTTGGGACGCGATTAAAGGGATACATTGGATAGGTGCAATGATGATGGTTATGACACCAATAAGTTTCTTTCTGCCCTATCATGAGCTCACTGTGATATATCCAACAGAGTCCTAGCAAGACAGAAGACACGATAAGTTGTCTCGTTTCTCTATCCTATTACTATGCTCTGCCATGGTCTCAAAGTACTCATGGAATTCGTAGAATATCACACTAGACAAGACTTTAGAACACAGAATAGAGAATACTCAAGCTGGATAGGACCTTTGGCAAATGAATATCAGAACTAGAGGTACCAAAAGACCATCTAATTCCATTTGCTCATCAAGACTGCCCTAGTAGTCTATCTCTTCTTCTGATTCATGTTCCCATACAGAGTTGATGCTATAATCTAGAGCCAAAAGTTCCTGTGAGGCTTGGTCTCTAACTCTGGTTTAAGGTCACACCTGTATCCCTTGTTGAGAAGGAAAAAAGGAAGTAAAGAAGGAATGAACAAACGAATGAACAAACAAAGAAAGGAACAAGGGAAGGAAGGATATTACTTTAATAGGTAGTAAGATTTCAGTTGCTAGTAGTCCTCAAATAGACAAATTTGCTTAAGATGTAGAGAAAATTCCAATTTAGATTGAGAAATTTTTGGAGGTCTCTTTTAGTTGTGAGATCTTGCTGTGTATGATACTTTATGCCCTACCATCAAAACCTATTTTAAAACTACTGCTGAAGTGTGGCTGAAGATTTCTGGTTGACCAAACTGAGTGAAATCCCAGGGTATAGACACCTTGGAACATCAATTGTCAATAAAGAGAAATTCTAGGTATGTGAATTATGAAGGTACTCTAACCTGTCCTCCTTGTACTCCAGTTGCAATTTTGCCCCAGACACTGGGAAATGTTCTTCTTCACCATATGCAAGCCTTATGCTTGCCATACATAGCTCTTTGACTTTCTAGACAGCCTCACAATTAGGATGAGAAAGAAATTTGGCCCCAAAGATTCAATAGTGATACTCACTGGATCTGTGTACCTGAGGCCGAGGCCAGGGAGTTGTAAAAGGTAAGGTTTCTATGGAAACAGGAATTTGCCCTCATCTCAAACTTAACAGTTGTATTTTTGGATAACTATGTGGGCTGGTAAGTAACATGAATGCAATGGGGGTGAGTTAACATCATAATGTGAACTTAAATTCCTGCATTTTCTGATTTGAGTTTTAATTTGCAAATAAACTGTTACACAGCTCCAAGCTTTCAAAGTTTAACACATTTCTGCTGTTAGTCATGCTTTTTCACTTAAGTTTAACAATGAAATTAACATGCAAGTTGGAAATACTGAAGAGTTACCAAGAATGTCATGTCATTTTTAAGAACTTGAAAAAAAAAAACATTTTTAAAGGAGTCAGTGTAGTTTGGTGTAAAGGTTCCGTTCAGGTTTAATAGTCTCTCCTTCATCTCTACTTCCTGGTTTCCCCAACTTCTTTCACATCCCAGCTAAAATTCCACTTTCTACAGGAAGTGTTTCCAAATCCCTCATAATTTTTGTGACTTGCCTCTTGATGATTATTTCCTATTTATCCTGTCTTTACTTTATTTGTTCATAGTTCTATTCATTCTCTCTCTCCCAATAGAATAAGATCCTCCAGATCAAGGTCTGCCTTTTGCCTTTCTTTGTTTACCCCAGTGTTTAGGATTACATCTGGCACATAGTAGGTATTTAACCAATATTTATTGACTGACTGAATTCTTCATCAGTCACTAATCCTTAGATAATCTCAGGCAAATCACTTTTATTCAGTGCAGTGCATTTTAGTTTTCCCAATATAAAATAAAAATGTGGAATGGATAATATTTAAATTCCTTTCTAGTTCTGATATTCAGTAATCATTAATTTATCTTTCCCTCCATCTTTTTTTCCCTTTCTCCATAAAAAGCTCCAATCCTATCATCTTCATTTCAACAGACTTCATTAAAAACGAATAAAATAACTGAATTCATTTTGGATCCAATGGGACACAAAGAACTCTTAAGGATTTGTATAAGAAAAGGCAAAAAAAATAGGTTTTGATTCATAAGAAGAAATATTTCTCTTAGGGTATTTAAGAGCTTCCCTTTCAGTCCCACAGAAAGTTTATCTATTATTTCCATATTTATTTTGCTTTGAGAATATCACCAATCCCTAAATTTACTGAACTCAGAAAGCTCACATAGCACTCTGGGTTCCAGTGCACTCTTTTGGTCTATAAATTTAATTTCTAGCATTTCATAAAATGCTTTCCTTACATCTCTGAAAAGTTGGGATAATAAAAACTTTCATTTATTTAGTATTTTCATATTTATAGTAATTTCCTCACAATAAGCTTTAAGGTTCCTAGTATAATTATTGTTCCCATCATTTTACAAATGAGAAAACAGGCTTAGAGAGACTGTGGCTTGCCTGAGGGCAGTGTCTCAGAGTGGGCTCATATGCTTTAGAATTGTCCAATCACTTGCCATTGTGTGAAGCTCATCTTTATATATTGCTTTAAAATTTTCCAAGAACTTGCTTCACCATAATCCTATGAGACAAAGGGAAAGTTATCATTCCCATTTTTACAGATGAGGAAACTGGATCTGAGAGAGAAAGCAACTTTCTCTAGGACTAGACACTTCTAAGAAAAGGACCTAAGGTGTGATCTCAAGTCTTATGGAAGCAACAGAAATGCTTTTTCTATGATGCCATGCTGCTTTTTCAGACCAAGACTCAAACATGACTTAAGTTCAATTCTCTCTACACTGCCTCTGTTGTTGAATGCTGTAGCTTGATTATTACCCCTCATATCTGCCATGCCTTTTCCCTTGCCTCCCTCCTAATCCTTCCTCTCCTTCCTCACTAAATAAGCACCTCACATTAAGACCATATGGCATATTGGAAAGCATCCTGGATCTGGAGTCAAAATATCTGGTTTTGAACCCTCTCTGGGCCTCAACTTCCTCATCTGTAAAATGAGGAGAGTAGGACTAGACAGTGTCTAAAGTCCCTTCTTTTGATGCTAAATATCTTTCTATAACAAATAACAAACTAAAGCTAGAAAAAGAGAAGACTTGGATTTGAATTCCAGCTCCTAAACTATCTGGCTGTATAACAGCTAATACTGAGTAGAGCCCATTTTAAGATTTTTTAAAAACTCTTACCTTTTATCTTAAATTTGATTCTAAGTATTGATTCCAAGGCGGAAGTCATTTTAAGATTATTAAAGTTTAAAACTTCACTAAGGTTCTTAGGACATATCATCTCATTTTATCCTCAGAGCAACCCGGGAGGTAGATGCTATTATTAGTCCTATTTTACAGATGAGGAAACTGAGGAAGAGAGAAATTAAGTAATTTACTCAAGATCACAGTTACTAAGTGTCTGAGTCAGAATTCTTCCTCAAGACTTTCTAACTCCAAGTACAGTGCCACTGAACTGTGACCTTGGGTTGGTAATTTCTTTTTTCTTGATATCAGTTTACTCAACTATAAAATGCAAGAGTCTATTTTTTTTAAACCCTTACCTTCCATCATCTTGGAGTCAATACTGTGTATTGGCTCCAAGGCAGAAGAGTGGTAAGGTTAGGCAATGGGGGTCAAGTGACTTGCCCAGGGTCACACAGCTGGGAAGTGTCTGAGGCCAGATTTGAACCTAGGACCTCCCGTCTCTAGGCCTGACTCTGAGCTACCCAGCTGCCCCCAAGAGTCTATTTTTTAAAAGCCTTTTTCAATTTTTACATTTGATGGTTCTATAAACCCTTGAGTGATTTCTCACCATCTCTTTGTGCTTTTATCCAGATCCTATGTTGTCTAGAATGATGCACTCTCTCCTCATATCCTCCCATTAGTCAGTCAACTAGCATTTATTAAAGGTCCAATATGTTCCAGACACTGTGCTAAACATGGGGATAAAGGGAGAAAAAGAAAAACAAACTAGAGTCCCTGCCCTCAAGGAGCTTACATTCTAATGGCAGAGATGATTGAAATCCTTCTCATCTTTCAAGGCTCATTTCAGGTAATACTTTCTATAGAAGCTAGAAGCATTCTTCTTTTTCTGAAATATTACCAAATCTCTTTTCTTTGTCCCATTCTCTATCTCCCCTTGTATTCTTATTCTTACTTAGGTACAAACCTGTCCCATCTTACACTCCTCCCACCTTCATTTGATGGAATCCCAAGTGTCTTGAGAGCAAAGACTATGCTGCTTTCATCTTAGTAGCATCATGCCAAGCTTAGAGCCTTCCATTGAACAGGCATTTGATGTTTCCTGAATTGTCATTTAATTGATTTTTGTGACTGTGAATAAGGTCTCAAACTTACTTGCTAATATACTCTGCATTCAGTTGCTTTCCACAAGTCTTGCATTTAAAACAGCCCAAATGCCAGTGTTTGTCTAGAGCCACCAGAGACTGGCCATTTTTGATTTCTGCTCCACAGCCTCCACAATCTGAAAACACAAACAAAAAAAAAAAATTCCTGGTGATTATTTTCTATTCATCATCAAGTTCAGCAAAGGAGAAAACCTGGATTTCCTCACATTGCTTTTTCAATGTGAGGAAGCCAAAACAAATAAGTTTATCATTAAGAGGAGAGTGAATGAGATCTTTGGAAAGACTTTGGCATCCTAAAAGAGAGAACTGTTAAATATTTTGAACTGGCAACTAGTTATCAAAGCACCAGTGAGAGGTAAGGAGATTAAGTCAAAGGATCAAAGGAGATTTCAAATATGGTAGGCTCAAAAGGATCCTATTAAATTTGACAAGAGATGGCCAGGACTTATTTAATTTTTTTAGTCATCAAAAAGCATTTTTTTCATGGCCCAAATTCTATGCTGGTATTACTGCTATGGTTCTAGTATGCCTGGAACATATTGTGCCTCATCTCCACCTAGTAATGAACATGGAATAACAGAAAGAGAGAAGGAGTGGAAGTCATAAAGCTTTCTACTTATGGAACCTGAGACAAGCCCCTTTATCTCCCTTGTATATAAAGAGGAAGTTGGCTTAGATCGGTGGTTTTCAAAGTATGGTCTAGGGGTTCCTTAGGGTTGCCAAGATCCTTTCGGGGGGCCATAAGGTCAAATTATTTTCATTATAATACTGTTAATATTAAAATGATCTTGAGAGACTGATTTGGATATAAGAATATAAATTATTATAATAAGCTTATTGGTTAGGCCAGCATCACAGCCAATAAAGTGATTTGGGTCTCCATAGCTCTCTTGGTCCCAGTGTGCAAACAAACTGTGTAATGCATATGTCAGAGTGATTGACAGGAGCATGTGACTCAGAGTCACATGGGAGTCTAATGGTCAAGATCTGGGGAAAGTTCTAAAGCCCCAACTGTCTGGGCACCTCTCTCCTGGAAGGACTGGTTGGAGGTTTGAAAAAACAGATTTCTGGCTTCTCCTGATATTAACTGAAGAGAGGAATCTTTTAAACTGGCTGCTGGCAGCTTGAGTAAAGAAGATTGAGGACACACTTCACCACTGGACCTGTTTGGATAGTGATCAACTGAATATCCTGGCCCATTTGATTGGACTCCAGTTGTGAGACTTGGTTATTGGAGGAACTTACTGCTTATCTTAGAATAAGATAGTTTTAGATATATTTATAGAAATTTGTGTTTAAGATAACTTGAAGTAATTCTCCTAACCCCTGTTCTTTCCTCCCCTTTCCAACCAATAAATGTGAATTTTTTATGTTTCCCCTCTTATTCATTCCTCACCAAATTCCTATTATAACACTAACAATATCCTAAACTGGATCAGGCAATTTAACAAACAGATTTTTAGGAGCTCATTATTCAGCCTTTCCCTTGATCATCCCAAGATATCATTAATTGGTGATAGCTAATTAAGAGGTGGTCTATCAACCTATCCACCCCTCCCCATCCCTACAGAAGGATAGATAATGTGTGCTGGAAAAAGACCCTTCCCCCTTCATCTATTAATGAAATTCTGTTAAAAAGGAAAATATTCCTTGGGATTCCCAAGGACAAAGAAAATGCAAAAAGCAGCAGACTAGATGGTATCTCCAACCCAGAATCCAGAGATGGGAGTACATAGTAATTCTCTCTAATATGCAGGAACTCATATATTATGTGAAAAATAAATTCTCATAATACTATGAGAATTTTGATTTTTCATATGGTAAATATCAATAGCTCTAATCCACATAGCCCTTTAACTCACATATTTGGAAGTATCCTCAATAATTTTTAAAAGTATAAGAGGGGTTTGGGACCAAAAACTTTGAGAACTTCTATGTTAGATGATTCCAAAATCCCTTCCAGACTTTATAATGTTATGATCCTATTGACTTCCTCCAGGACCAACTCAGGCAACACTCCCTCTTCCATTGAACCATTAATACTACTTGAAACACACTGGAGGTGATTATTAAAACTTGTTGAATGAGTAGATTGTTCTTTAACAAATATGTATATCAAGAGTCTTCCAGGTCTTTGTACATGTGTTGTGTCTTCTCTTTCTCCCTAATCAATCTCAAGTGGCCAATATTCTTTTGATAAATGGCTAGTTATATTGGATTTCAACTTCTTATTATAACATTTGGATTTTAACCAATGAAAAATATGAGGCAATTTCCCCAGGATCGCATTATTTATTAAAGGGGACATGTAAATCCATTAACAAAAAATTATCTTTCACTAGTCTCCTTCTGTAAAAAGACAATAAATTATCCAGAACTCTCTCCTGTAAAGAGAAGTGTGTCCTATTTCTGATTGGCTTGACAGTTGATCCCTTGGATTTCTCCTGGCAGTCTCCATTGGTGGATATTTCAAAAGATGAGGTAGACTTAGAGAACTCAAATCCTTCCTCATTATTTTATCACAGGGAAGGTGGGTCTTTGTCTCAATCAGGAAGACTGTATACCCCCAGACATGTGGCTTGACTACCATACTTTCAAATGGGTCAAAGTTCAACATGGCTGATCTGCCCTGATGTTAATCCTTTTAGATCTTTTAAGATCTTAGTTAAAGACTACAAGTTACCTTAGCTTGGTAGCAGGCTATTTCAACCTGACCTTGGGATTTTAAGGGGGAAATGATTATACATAGAAATGCCACTAATAAGCATAATTCTATGTTAATTTTCCTAATTGTTTAGCTAGTTCAGAGGTAGTATGGCATAGTAATTAGCTAGCCCAGAGTCTGAGAGACCCAAGTTTAAGCCCTAAGACATTAGACATTGACTATGCCATCCTGGGCAACTCATTTAACCTCTTACTGCACCCTAGTCACTCTCTAAATCCACAGATTGAAGAGCAATTATCAGTTTATACTGGTAACAGGAGTTTTCTCCAGCAATGAAATCATAGGTCTGGATATTTTTTTTTTAAAAAGGGAAAAAAACTAGCCATAGAATCCTAGGATGTTTCCAGACCAATTTGAAACTTTTTTAACCTCACTGAATTTGTTATAACTACTCTATTAGAATAACCCCTGAGAACTCAGGGAAATCTTCAAACCTCAAAGAGGCATCTAAAGATAACTTGACAGGTGAAATCCCCTTAGATGATCATCATAAACTAAAGCTCACAACCTGAGAAACCTAAGCATAATTTGTATGAGCTAAATATGAAGAGATTCTTAACAGCAATGGTGAATAAAAAAGGATAAGATAAAAATATGAGCAGTTGGCATGGAAACACCAACAATGATTTGAATAAGTTATCCAGAACTCATCACAGTGGTGTGCTTCTTTCTGTGGACAATTACTGGAAGAAAAAAACACACACACACACGGTGGGAGCTGAAAGGAGGGATGAGACTACCATTTGAAAGGGAGGAAAAATAAAGAGCCAGACTTCTGCTGGGTGGCAATGGCTACAAGTTGGAGGTGAGTAAAGTAGACAAACCACCTCTAGATACCTGCCAAGGGACATGCCATCATTTTCATATGCAGAGATTCACAAGAGACAAAATGAAACAAAACAAAAAACAAGAAGACAGCAGTAAACTGATGACCTTAAATTTCTGTGTGCAAATGTTCAAAATATGGGTAACAGTCAAAATGAACTAGAAATGCTAATTCAAGGAGTCAATTTTGAAATTAGCAGTATCACAGACTTTTGATGGGATAAAATTTATGATTGGTATAGGACTTTGAAAAGGTATACAGTCAAATTAAAAGAAACTGGATGGTCTAAAAGAGGGTAGAAGCGGTATGTGTGTGGGGTGTGGGGTGTGTGTGTGTGTGTGTGTGTGTGTGTGTATGTTTGTGTAGGCATGTTTTAACTCTTGCCTACTGTCTTAGAATTAATACTAAAGATCAATTCTAAGGCAGAAGTGTGGTAAGGGGTAGGCAGTTTGTGTTGAGTGATTTGCCCAGGGCCACATAGCTAGGCAGTGCTGAGGTTACATTTGAACCCAGGTCCTCCTGACTTCAGACTTGGCACTCTATCTACTGTGCTACCTAGCTGCCTATACTAGGTATCATGCTTTAAGAAAATATCCTCAAGGAAGGAAATCCAAGAAAAAGAGAAAGGTACAGGGTATGTGAGTGAAGATTTTAAATTACTTTGTAGATATAGATTTGCATTTGTTCATTTTAATTTATGTTATATATATTTACAAATGTATTTATTGTCTTTCAAATTAGAATAAAAGCTCTTTGTGAGTAGGGGCTGTTTCATTCTTTGTACTGGTGTCTGCAGTACCCAGCACATAGCAGACACTTAATAGTTGATGAATGATTGTTTGAAGATCAATGGACACAGAAACAGAAGTATTTGTATCATTGAAGTATAGTACAGATTATAGACAGAAAAAGGAAAATGAAGAGGTTGAGAAACAGAATACAAAGCTTAACCTGGAGGCATGATAGAGTTCAATCTTCTAGACATATTTTTGGAGTTCTCTCTCCCTATCCCTGAAAAGGAAATGATTAGTTTGACTTGCCTCAATGATCCTGCTATTTTTTAAACAGTGGAGGAAGCACTGAGGGCAACTGCTATTCTGGATTTGATTCTAATCAACAAAAAGGAACTAGCCAGTCACTGATTTAGAAATTATAGGAAACAAGGGAAATAACCACTTCACCTTTGAATTTGTGTGCTAAAGGAAAGGAAACCAGGTTATTATCTGGCATGCACTATCTATCTGGGGAAAATACATTTCTCCAAGCTTGAGAGAAAATGCAGGCAGAATTTTGTAGACTATTTACAAGAAGAAGCCAGTCTAGGAGGGATATAAAGTTTTTAAAAATTAAATAATGACTCTATGGGAAGCATTCCTAATAAAAAGTGAAAAGGGGAGCTGTCTAAAGAGACTGATGTAGATGCATAGGGAAATAAACCAACTGAGACCTTTAAAATGTACATGGATATAAGATGCATGCAAGGGTAAGATGAATACAAGCCATGGCAAAGCCCTATAAGCATAGGGCAAGGAATCCAAAGGCTAATAAAGGGAGGAAGAAGCTGGCTAAGAAAATAAAGGATCACAAAAGGTTTAGTAGTTTAGTTTTAAAGATAAGGATTCAAGTAGATGGGATTATGATAATGAATGACAGAAAGAAGGCAAAACTACTCAATCCTTATTTTATTCTTATATTCTTTGCTAACAATAATCACCTTTGGATAGGAAAAGGCACAACAAATCACTAATAGGAAATTGAAACCTGAGAGAAATAGGAAGAAAGAGAGCTCCTAGCTTCCTTTGGTAAGTACAAACCATAAGGTCAGTAGTAACTGGCAGGTCAATGGCCACTGAAAGACTATAGAAAAAGGGAAAGGTGTCCTAGAGTTTTTGGAAAGTACTTGTCATTAGAGCCTACAAATTATATGGCAATGAGCTTGACCTCAACTGCCAGATCCAATTCTTATCTATATCTGTCTGCTATAGAATATATAATCGTAGAGTGAGAAGGGAGCTGAGAGATCCTCTAGTATAATCAATGGAATAATACCCATCTAACCTCTTCTAAAATAGTGGGCAGAGAGATCACTTTCCTTATAATATTACACAATCTCTTGTTAAACATCTCTAATGGTTAGGACATCTTCCTAGAAAAATGCACATACTCCATTAGTAAGCTATAAAAACTTTGAGGTCAATAGCTATGCCATTTTTCATCTTTGACATTCCATTTCTAGTAGAGTACATTTAAAGGTTGAACCGAATTAGATTTAGTAGGATCATTGATTTAGTGCTGAAAAGTACCTTAAAGGTCAGTTGGTCCTAACCATCCACTTTATG
Organism: Monodelphis domestica; assembly: GCF_027887165.1. Lineage (NCBI taxonomy): Eukaryota > Metazoa > Chordata > Mammalia > Didelphimorphia > Didelphidae > Monodelphis > Monodelphis domestica. Next base: position 85,510,298 of record NC_077232.1, on the reverse strand, counting down.
TATTTGGAAACTGAGGCACAGAGAGATTAAATTATTTGCCCAGGGTAAAATACTAATTAAGTGAAAGGATTTGACTTTGAAACCAGGTCTTCCTAAGTATAAGTCTAACGCTAAAACCATTATGGCACACTGCCTCAAAGTTAAAAACAAATTCTGTCTTGAGTCATTCCTCCCCAAAATATTTGTTTGTCATTGGAAGACTATGAAAGCAGTTTCTTGTGCATGTCCTGGTCAGATCTTTTGATCTTCCAGAATTAGAATCCAAGGATGTTAATTTGAATTGTTTTGGCGTTCATTAATTAAAGTAATTAACAAGGATCTACTATGTGCCCTCGCTATTCTTGCTGCTTAAAGATAACCAGGTTAACATAGATGAGTTTGTTGAATAATAAAAGGGGAGGTTCCCTGAGCATTCAGTTCTATCAGTGAAAAGGAATTTATCATAGTTGGTGAAGACCAGCTTCTAAAGGGATGACAGTGTTCCCCAAGGAAAGAATTAACAGAGATGAAAAACAGCAGTGAGAAGACAGATGCAGAATTGGCACATCCCGCCAGGCCAGATTTTCCCTGTGTGTTCATGCACAACTCCCACAACTGCTGCTTTTTTTCCTCATCTGGGTTCATTCTTTACTTACAAAAGTGGCCATTATTTTATTCTCTTCCAATTACATTCCCTGATTCCTTTCAATTTAGGGTCCATAAATAAGTTGCATAGATCTCCTTTTGGGGAGAATATGGCCTCTGGATGAGCAGAGAATCTTGAAATGGAATGAAACATCAGCAATCATTTATTCCAACCTATGCCTGAATGATGAGGAAAATAGTAAAATTCACATTTCTATGGTACTTTCTTGTTAATAAAGTACTTTCCTCAAATCAGCCTTATGAGTTATTTCTCCCATATTCCTCATGAGGAAACTGAGGCTCAGGGAGGTTAGATTCTTTTTGCATAGTTTCACATCTAGTAAAATTTAGGGAAACTGGGATTTGAATCCAAGCCTCAAGATTCTAAATCCAGAACTGTTAATATTTCATGGTGCTTCCGTTTCAGAAGTATACTCTCCAAACCGTCCTTGGTAAGTGGAGGGTCAAGTTTGAAAACTTCTAACAAAGGACTTATTACTTAACCCCAGAAGCCTATCCAGCTCGAATTGGTAAGAAGCTTGTCCTTATGTCAAGACAAAATCTGCCTCTCTGTAACTTCCACCCACAGCTCCTACTTTTGCCTTCTGGAGTCAAACAAAACAAGTCCACACTCTCTTTTCTTCCCCCCCCCCCCCCCCCCTTCATACTGTTTCCATCTGGGGATTCTAAGCCTACAGTCATAGGCAGAAGATACATAGACTCAGAAAGAAGAACCAAACTGATTTCCCATGTGTTGGGCAAAATTTGGAGATTTCAAATATTGCTATTATTTCAAATATGGTTAAAAAATGAATCAAGATGGGGCAGGTAGGTAGCTCAATGAATTGAGTCAGGCCTAGAGAGAAGTCTTGGATTCAAATCTGGTCCAAGATACTTTCTAGCCATATGACTGTGGGCAAGTCACTTCACCCTCCTAGCCCTTAACATTCTTCTGCCTTTTGGAACCAATCCACACTATTGATTTTTAAGAAGGAATGTAAGTATTTTAAAAATAAATTAAATAAAATAAAAAGTAAGCCAGGAGGAATAATGAAGCTACACATATCTTAATCCATATGATATGATTATATGCCCCCACATTGTGCTAAGCACCTGGAGGATACAAATAGGTACACGCCCTAGACCCCACTCTGCCAATCCTGTATGCTAGTTCAGAAGAGGAGTCAGTTTCAAATAAAGGAGACAGCAGTAACAGACAGTATTCTCTATTAGTGTCAACTGTGGAGGAAATCCAATAAATGAGCCATGGCAGCTCTGTAGCATAGGGGCTCAGAGAGTTTCCTGGGACATGGAGAGGTTAAATGGTTTAGCCAGGGTCAACCAGTCAGTACCTGAGAAAGGAAGATTTGAACCCATTAAACTGGTATTAAAGAAGACACATTACTCTAGTTTGCCTCTGCATAGGGAAGAGATCTAGTCCTTCACTCATGACTTGCAGCTAAAACCTCTTCTCTGTGTTGTCTTCTCCAATAGAACCATAGGAGCAGAACTTTCTTGCCTTTCTATTGTATGCCCAGTGGTTAGCAAGGTGCTTTAGGCAGAGTTTATAAGATTTCAATAAAGACCCTTCCTTCCTTTTAAAAGAATCAAATACATAAGATTACAAAATAAACCAGTGATACTAAAAAACAGTTATTGAAAACAAATTGAATAATGTGAATGTGAGTTGATACTGATGAAATAGGAACTTCTGTGGGACTATTAAGGGATGGGTGACCAAGAGCAGAAAGGCTATTGGTTCCTGAGTAGTTTGGTAGTAAGTGGAAGTTGCCTATTGTGCTGATGGAATAAAGTGGGAGTAAAGTGTTTAGTGAAGCAGTGGGGTGAGGACTAGGATGAAAAGTGTTCTCTTATCTGTAAAGAGGACCGGATAAGATGGCATCTAATGCCCCTTCAAGCACTAAATCCAAGATCCTATGTCTATCAGTCTTGGGTATAATGTTCCCTCCCAGAAAATGAGAAATAGATTTATGGTTCTATGGGCCAGGACCACTAGTTCTCTTTCACCAGTCAGCCATAGGGTCTGGCTCTCTGACTCCCTACTGCTTTCTCAAAGCTACCAAGTTGTGGTGCCTGGTGGCAGTGGCAAGAGGGCTTCTTTTAGAAGAAAATTGTAGTTATAAGGGAACAATAGGCCCATGAGACCCCAGTGTTTCTCTTTAATATGAATATATATTTTTAAACCTAATTGGCCAGAAGAAACAATGACATCTCCTCATTACACAATATTGTGTGGATGAGCTCCAAATTAAGCCACATTCCTGAAGGCTTTCAAGAGACTAAGAAAGGTCAGAGAGGGGAGAGTTGAGATGAGTTTTGTTTTGTTTTTTTAATAAAGACAGACAGTGACTTTATTGGTTTTGTGCAACAGATGAGAACGTTGCTCTCAAATCAGAGGCCCAAAGAAACATCAATTCCTCAATTTATAGGAAACCAACACAATTCCCTCCACCTGTGCAAAAGAGCACCCATGTGAAAGACTGGGAGGGTGAAGGTAAAGGGAGAGCAAAGCTGTATCCAATTAAGCTAATGATTTAAACTTAACCTCTACAGGGATATTGATCTTGAAATACATTGAGAACAATACATTGATTTTAATTACTAAGTTGTATTATTCTCACTTGCCTCAGTTACCCATATATGTATCAACAATAACATCAATAACATTCAAACATAACTACATGCACTTCATCTAAGTAGAGTGGGGAGAATGTTAATTGAGTTCTACAGATCTGCTATAATAATCAGCAAAGAGCTTCCTGGCTGGCTCTTGTAGCCGACAACTCCCTCTCCAACCACTAAACTGTTCCAAATCACAAAAGACCATCCAGCCTGCATCAGGTGACTCAGCTTCTCATGCAGGGAAACTAGTGGTGGGGTAATGAAATAATGTGTGCAGTTCTTGAGTCTTGTTTTATTCCTTTATAGCACCAAAACAGGAACTTAAGAGGAAGACCTCTAATGCTCTACCCACTCGAACTTTTCATTCCTTTTATCCTAAATTTGGGTTTCACACATCAATTCATTCTATGATCATCACCTGGAAGAGAGAATTCTAACAATAAAGAAACATTTCTTAAGCACCAGGCACTGCCACAGAAGGAGAAAAATGAAGGCGAGAAAGAAAGAAAGAAAGAGAGAGAGAGAGAGAGAAAGAAAGAAAGAAAGAAAGAAAGAAAGAAAGAAAGAAAGAAAGAAAGAAAGAAAGAAAGAAAGAAAGAAAGAAAGAAAGAAAGAAAGAAAGAAAGAGAGAGAAAGAAAGAGAGAAAGAAAGAAAGAAAGAAAGAGAGAGAGAAAGAAAGAGAGAAAGAAAGAAAGAAAGAAAGAGAGAGAGAAAGAAAGAGAGAAAGAAAGAAAGAAAGAAAGAGAGAGAGAAAGAAAGAGAGAAAGAAAGAAAGAAAGAAAGAGAGAGAGAAAGAAAGAGAGAAAGAAAGAAAGAAAGAAAGAGAGAGAGAAAGAAAGAGAGAAAGAAAGAAAGAAAGAGAGAGAGAAAGAAAGAGAGAAAGAAAGAAAGAAAGAAAGAGAGAGAGAAAGAAAGAGAGAAAGAAAGAAAGAAAGAGAGAGAGAGAGAGAGAGAAGAAAGAAAGAAAGAAAGAGAGAAAGAAAGAAAGAAAGAAAGAAAGAAAGAGAGAGAGAGAGAGAGAAAGAAAGAAAGAAAGAAAGAAAGAAAGAAAGAAAGAAAGAAAGAAAGAAAGAAAGAAAGAAAGAAAGAAAGAAAGAAAGAAAGAAAGAAAGAAAGAAAGAAAGAAAGAAAGAAACAACCCCCAGTTTTCAAGGAGTCTATATTCTCCCAGGAGAAGCAACACATATATAAATTTATACAGAATGAATGCTAAATCAATCCACAGTGGTTTGGGGAGGGTGGGAGCCAACAATTGAGAGATCAGGAAAGCTTCCTATAGAAAGGCTCGGCTTTGAACTTAGTCTTGAAGAAAGTGAGTATTATTTGAGCCAAAGGTAAGGAAGGATAGTATTCCAGAGATGAGAGAAAGTCAACACAGAGGCACAAAGGAGGGAGATGGAATTGCTCTATGAGAAGTAAGCAGGAACAAGACCAATGAGATCAGTAAAAGCCATTCTCTAATACATCCAGCAATTGACAACGATGACAAAGGATAGGATGATCGATGTTGAAGGGGTTGTGGAAAGTAGGGCAGTGAATTGTTAGGAGAACTGTGAGTTGGTGCAACCCATCTGAAAAGCAGTTTGGAATTATGCAACTATAACATTCCCTTGGTCAGTGTCCTGAAATGCCCTGAGCTTTATGCAGAGAGACATGTCTGAGAGTGCAGAGCACAAATGGAGTGCTAGATGTCAAGGGACACAACAGGACTGGCTTCCTATATGCCTGTGGCTCATGGCTCCAGTCTCCAGCTTGCTCAGCATTCTCTTGACTAGTCAGTAGTCATGTCTCCCTTTGATTACAAACAACAAAGAAATGTCTTTCAGGGCACTGTTCAAGGAAGCATTACATAAATAGAGTAATTAAAATGTCCATACCCATTGATCCAGAGGTTCCACTGTTACACATATCACCCTACCCAACCCCCTGCAAGAAAGATATGGACAAAAATGACTCTCTATATATTTGTGTGTGAGAGAGAGACAGAAAGACAGAGATGGAGAGACAGAGAGAAGAAGGGAGGAAGGGAGAGACAGAGAGAGACAGCAAAAGAGAAAGTAACAGGGACAGAGGAGAGAGACAGAGAGAGAAAACAGATGCTCATTAATCAGGGATGGCTGAAAAATTGAAGTTAATGAATGTAATAATATTATTATGATGTAAGAAATGAGCATAATAAACAGTATATATCTAAAACCATCAGCTAATATCATCTGCAATGGGGATAAACTAAATCCATTCCCATTAAGATCAGGAGTGAAACAAGGATGCCCATTATCACCTCTATTATTTGACATTGTATTAGAAACACTAGCAGTAGCAATTAGAGAAGAAAAAGAAATTGAAGGCATTAAAATAGGCAAGGAGGAGACCAAATTATCGCTCTTTGCAGATGACATGATGGTCTACTTAAAGAATCCTAGAGATTCAACCAAAAAGCTAATCGAAATAATCAACAACTTTAGCAAAGTTGCAGGATACAAAATAAACCCACATAAGTCATCAGCATTTCTATATAATTCCAACACAGCTCAGCAGCAAGAACTAGAAAGAGAAATCCCATTCAAAATTACCTTAGACAAAATAAAATACTTAGGAATCTATCTCCCGAGACAAACACAGGATCTATATGAACACAACTACAAAACACTTTCCACACAACTAAAACTAGACTTGAACAATTGGAAGAACATTAACTGCTCATGGGTAGGACGAGCCAATATAATAAAAATGACCATCCTACCCAAACTCATCTATCTATTTAGTGCCATACCCATGGAACTTCCAAAAAATTTTTTTACTGATTTAGAAAAAACCATAACAAAGTTCATTTGGAAGAACAAAAGATCAAGGATATCCAGGGAAATAATGAAAAAAAAAATACAAAGGAAGGGGGTTGTGCAGTCCCAGATCTCAGACTATTTTACAAAGCAGCGGTCATCAAAACAATTTGGCACTGGCTAAGAGACAGAAAGGAGGATCAGTGGAATAGACTGGGGGCAAGCAACCTCAGCAAGACAGTATATGACAAACCCAAAGATCCCAGCTTTTGGGACAAAAATCCACTATTTCATAAAAACTGCTAGGAAAATTGGAGGACAGTGTGGGAAAGATTAGGCTTAGATCAACACCTCACACCCTACACCAAGATAAATTCAAAATGGGTGAATGACTTGAACATAAAGAAGGAAACTATAAGAAAATTAGGCAAACACAGAATAGTATACATGTCAGACCTTTGGGAAGGGAAATACTTCAAAACCAAGCAAGAATTAGAAAGAGTTACAAAATGCAAAATAAATAATCTGGATTACATCAAATTAAAAAGGTTTTGTACAAACAAAACCAATGTAACCAAAATCAGAAGGGTAGCAACAAATTGGGAAAATCTTCATAAAAACCTCTGACAAAGGTTTAATTACTCAAATTTATAAAGAACTAAATCAATTGTACAAAAAATCAAGCCATTCTCCAATTGACAAATGGGCAAGGGACATGAACAGGCAGTTCTTAGCCAAAGAAATCAAAACTATTAATAAGCACATGAAAAAGTATTCTACATCTCTTATAATCAGAGAGATGCAAATAAAAACAACTCTGAGGTATCACCTCACACCTAGCAGACTGGCTAACATGACAGCTATGGAAAGTAATGAATGCTGGAGGGGATGTGGCAAAGTGGGGACATTAATTCATTGTTGGTGGAGTTGTGAACTGATCCAACCATTCTGGAGGGCAATTTGGAACTATGCCCAAAGGGCGATAAAATACTGTCTGCCCTTTGATCCAGCCATAGCACTGCTGGGTCTGTACCCCAAAGAGATAATGGACAAAAAGACTTGTACAAAAATATTCATAGCTGCGCTCTTTGTGGTGGCCAAAAATTGGAAAATGAGGGGATGCCCTTCAATTGGAGAATGGCTGAACAAATTGTGGTATATGTTGGTGATGGAATACTATTGTGCTAAAAGGAATAATAAAGTGGAGGAATTCCATGGAGACTGGAACAACCTCCAGGAAGTGATGCAGAGCAAAAGGAGCAGAACCAGGAAAACATTGTACACAGAGACTGATACATTGTGGTACAATCGAAGGTGATGGACTTCTCCATTAGTGTCAATGCAATGTCCCTGAACAATCTGCAGGGATCTAAAAAATACTACCCACAAGCAGAGGATAAACTGTGGGAGTAAAAACACTGATGAAAAGCAACTGCTTGACTACAGGGGTGGAGGGGATATGACTGAGGAGAGACTCTAAATGAACACTATAATGCAAATACCAACAACAGGGAAATGGGTTCGAGTCAAGAACACATGTGATAACCAGTGGAATCATGCGTCGGCTATGGGAGAGGGAAAGGCGGGGGGAGGGGGGGGAAGAAAATGATCTTTGTTTCCAGTGAATAATGTATGAAAACGACCAAATAAAATAATGTTTAAAAATTAAAAAAAAAAGAAATGAGCATATATACATGGAAACATAAAAAGATTTCTAGGAACTTAAAGTAAACAAGGTCAGGCAATATAAATGGAAAGTGCAACAACTACAAAACAACTGAAGTTGAATGTTACTAAAATATAAAGAATAATCTTGGCCTGAAGAAGAGAGATAAGAGGACATCTTGCCTTTTCTTTTGCAGAGATCAGGAATTCAATTTGATTGGTTTTAATGATTTTTCTATTTTTTTCTTTTAAAAATTATTTGCTAAAAGGAATGGATTTCTGGGAGGGTACAAAGGGGAATCCATGTGACATTGAAATAGAAGATACTGGTCAACGTGCATTTTTAAAAGAAATCAGGGCAACTAGGTGGCTCAGTATATAGAAAGCCAGGCCTGGAGATCAGAGGTCCTGGGTTCAAATCTTCCACTAATACTTAGTTTAATATTAATTCTAAGACAGAAGGTAAAGGTTTAAAAAAAAAGGTATCAGAGTCAGGCCAAAGTTCTACTGACTCAGAAGTAGTAAAGAAATCTTGCTTTGAAGCTGCTCAAATACCCTCTTCTCAGAAAAAAAGAGAAAAGATCCTTGACTGAAATAGTGGGGGAAGGGGATAATATAGAAAGCCTGGGGAGAGATGAAGGGCTTAGAATAGCTTCTGTGGAAAGTTGGATTAGGGTGGTGTAATAGGTATTGCTGCAATAAAGGCACATTGAGATTTTTAAAAATACCCTCTTCTCTTTGCTGTTTTTTTTTTTCTTGTCAATCTATTATAATCTTCCAGTAAATCCCTATACTCATCACAGAGTAGACATGAACCTGAGCTCTTGAAAACTAAGCCAGGTAAATACAATCTCTGGCTAGATCTAACATGCCAGAATGACCTATAAGAATAAGGCTCATAATAGGTTCAGCCTGTCATTTATGGACCACCATCCTTATTTGGTTCAGAGAATCTCCATACCAGTTTGGCCCCACGTTGCAAAGGATTTATCATCTGTTTCTGAAGGAAGGGTGAGTGAAAAGTGGGGCACTCACATTGATACACCACCAAGTTCCTTGAAAGTATGAAGAAGTCTCTTTGAGCACTTCAACACAAGGACCTCATTATTTTTCATTATGGGGAACTGACTCCACACCTTTATAGAGCATTTCATGAGCTGTCATGGCCAACATAAGCCATAATAATAGTTCATTTTTATACATTATGCTGCTACAAAGTTTTTAAAGGTTTTGAAGATGTTGAATTTATGAGGTTAGGAGCATTCTAGTTTAGAGAACTTTTGGAGTTAATTTTAATTTTGAGACTTAAGCTCCAGTGTTAAGTAACATCTAAGGACTAATAACATTTAAATCAGATCAAAATTAACAGTATATTTTAGTTCTCTATGTAATGGTGAACCAAAATGCCTAGAGTCAATAAAATTCCTGTTTAGAGAAATTGGTTATAGATTTCTCCTGTTTTATATTCTTGCAATTGAACTGTTTCAGGAATCTGCAAGCAAAAAAGACTTCTATGATGGAAAGAGGACACAGAAGCTGACAAAAGGACTCATTGAACTTGAAGGACTGCAAGACTTTTGGGGAGAGAAATCTGAGATAGATGTTTTGTGTTATTAAGATTTTTGCCAAAGATAGATTGCCTGTCTTTCTGACCTATTGCCAATGTTTGGGTATTTTGGGGAGTGGCCCCAAATGCCAGTTGTTGGGTTGGTTGGGCATGGGGGGTATGTCAATGTGGATTTTTGGATGACTCAGTTTACTCTTACCTTTGAGAAACCCCACTACCAAGTACCCCTATTTTGGTTTGAATGTTAAGCATCTTTTTGTTTTGGAGGTTTCTCTATTGGATGAAAGTTTTCCTCTCATGAAGCCTTTGCATTTGATTTGTTACAGCTGACTGTTGCCTAATACCATAGCTATAGACTGCAAAGAGGTTTACACACCTGTTTGTGATACGTCATTATCCAGAGGATATAAGGACTCCCAATTTCCTTTCTCTTTGGAGAAAGTATCTAATGTGTTTCTCTCCCAGCAGGAAGTTGGTATCTGGTATGATGCCTTCTCACAGGGGAGTTGACACTTAGCACAGTGTTCTCTCCCAACAGGGAGAAAGCATTTAGTGTATCTTCTCCCAGGGATATGGTTCTCAGAGTCCAAGAGCCTTTGGTTTGTATGGTATTTGATGTTTGACGCTGTATAATGACCAAGTACTTTAAACCTATCCCTATTCCTGATTAAAGAGTGGGTTTTCAGACTACTTGGTAGTTCTGTGTTATTTCCATGTTAACAGTTTGCAAAGAACTTTACAAACATTATCTAATTTTATCCTCACAACTCTGGGAGGTAGGTGCTATTACCATTGTCATTCTACCAAAGAGGAAACTGAGGCAGAGAGATGTTAAGTGACTTGCCCCTATTAATACAGTAAGTGCCAGGTGATAGTTGAAACTCAAATCTTCATGACTCCAAGACTCCTATTCTATTCACAGTGCCACCTGGCTGCCATTTTCTGAGGCGGAAGGGGAATAGGCAGCCTTTTGGTAATAATTAATGGAATCAGCTAAACTGTAATTAGCTAAACTTATCCTCAATAGCAGAGGCACAATCAACTTTTTAACAAGGCACCCCTTGAAGCCTCCTCAGTCAAGAAAGACTTATCAATTGTTCAGCACTTATTAAGTGTCTGCTATGTACCAGGCACTGTGGTAAGCCCTGCAGTGATGATGAAACTTTTAGAGAGTGAGTGCCAAAACTTTAACCCTCACACCACATGTAAGACCCTGCCTTATCCCAGACAGGGGAGGGAGGAAGCACTCCAATTGGGCTGCTGGGTAGAGGGGTGGATGATATGGAGAAGGGGAGGAAAACATCTCCCTCTGGCATGTGTGCCATAGATTTGCCAACACAGCCCTAAAGTTACAAAGAAAGACAAAAGTTTTTTGAGGAACTCACAGTGTAATGGTAGCAGGGAGATAGCATGCAAATATCTAGGTATAAACAAGTTATATACAGGATAAATTGGAGATGATCTCAAAGGGAAGGCACTTAGACTAAGGAAAACTGGGAAAGACTTCTCTTAGAAGGTGTTACTTTAGCCAAGATTTGAAGGAATTGGGGCAAGCCAGAAGATGCAGATGAAGAGGGTGAGAGTTTTAGGCATGAGGGAATAGCAAGTGAAAAGTGACCTGTTTCGGGAGATGGAGTGTCCTGTGGGGCACAAGACAAAGAGACCACTGTATCAGACTATATGGGGGAAAAAAAGAACAAGAAAAGTAGAAAGGGGTCAGGTTATAAAAGGCTTTGGAAGTCAAGTAGAGAATCTTCCATTTGATACTGGAGGCATTGAGGAATCCTTGAAGTTTATTAAATAGACAGGTAAAGGTGTTACGTCTGCTCTTTATTTTTAAAATTTATTTATTTTATAAAACCCTTACCTTCTGTCTTGGAATCAATACTAAGTATTGGTGCCAAGGCAGAAAACAGAAGGGGCTTGGTAATAAGAGTTAAGTGACTTGTCCAGGATCACAAAAGCAAGGAAGTGTTCTGAGGTCAAATTTGAACCCAAGACCTCCCATCTCCAAGCCTGGCTTTCTAACCCCTGAGCCACCTAGCTGCCCCAAACCTGGACTTTAAGAAAATACATTTTTCAGTTGAGTGGAGGAAGGACTGAGTTGGTTTCCTCTTTTTTCTCTGCCTCTGAGAATCCAGGACCAGCTCCATACTCTAAGGAAGTCTTGGAAGGCAACTCCAGTTCAAGTAGTAACAGTTCAAGTAGAAACCTGCAGAGTAAGCGATTTGGCATGTTCTTTCCATGTGCATACTTACTCCGGAGTCCTTGAAGTAGGTAAGCGCTCCCGCTGGTAGTTGGGGGTAGGGAACACTTTTGGCAGATACACTCCTTTCCATTAAAGGTCACCCGGTCACCAGGAGGAAAAGGCAATCTGTAGCAAATAAACCAAATTAGTCCTCATTAATAACCAAGCTGGCACTTCTCAATTGAATTGAACTTTCTTGTGTAAATGGGAATTTTATCCCTTAGATGTATTTCCCTTACAGTTTACAAAGGGCTGTAAGGGAAAGGGAAAATAGATTATTTATACAATTAACATCTTATATCCTGGTATTTTTTAAAGGATATTTTATTTTACCAACTAATTGCATATAATAGCAGTTTTCTATGTAAGTTTTCTGAAGTTATAATCTCTCCCTCCCCCATCCTGGAGATGGTAAGGATTTGATCTAGGTTATATATAACATGGGATTCTTAATGCAAGGTTCATGAAATTGATTTTTATAAAAATCCTTATCTTCCATCTTGGGATAAATACCATATATTGATTTCAAGGCAAAAGAACAGTTAGGGCTAGACAATGGGGAGTAAGTGACTTGCTCAGGGTCACACAACTAGGAAGTATCTGAGGTCAAATTTGAACGCCGGGACCTCCTATCTCCAGGCCTAACTTTCTATCCACTGAGCTACTCAGCTACCTCTCATGAAACCACTTTTTTTAAAAGTATGTTGATAGTTGTATCTCAATAAAATTGGTTTCCTTTGTACCCTTATGAAATTTTATTTTATGCATTTAAAATATTATTCTGAAAAGACATTCAGATGTTTCCCTTAATTGCAAAAAAGAAGTTTGAAGATTAGTTTGTCCAGATTAGAATATGGAAAAGATGCTAAGCAGGGGTCAGGGAATGCACACTTATCTCAATACAATCCATACCAAGAATGCTGGGCAAGTGAATCATTTGGCCTCTCTGAGCCTTAGTTCCCTCATCTGCAAAATGAGATGACTAATGCACTCTTTACAGGAGAGTTATAAAGAAAATGCTTTGTAAACTCCCTAAAGCAGGGGCTCTTACCTTTTTTATGTCTTGGAGTCTTTTTTGCAGAGATCGGTAGCAATGGTGTATGGTATGGGAATTAGAGAAGGCTTCCTGATAGAGGTGATATTTGAGTTGATTTTTAAAGAATAGATATAATTCAATCTGGCCTCAGAAACTTCCTAGCTATGTGACCCTGGGAAAGTCACTTAACCCCCATTGCCTAGCCCTTCAAACTCTTCTGCCTTAGAACCAATACCCAGTATTGATTCTAAGACAGAAGGTCAGGGTTAAAAACCAAAAGAATAGTTATAATTCAAAAGGGGAGGAAAAAGGGGGAAGGGTAATCCAGGCTGGTGAACAGTAAGGGCACAGGTGGAAAGTGTATTATGTGTTTGAGCATAGAGTTATCTTTATTTTGCACAAATTGTGATTTTGAACGAAGAATATGAGAGGAAGTAACATGAAACAAAGGTAGAAAAATATTATGGAGGCTATATTATGAAGGTCCTTGAAAGTGATACAGAAGAACCTAAAATCTGTTCAACAGGTCAATCCATTGGAGATTTGGGAGCAAAGGAATGGCAGACACCACTAAGTCTGTATAACAGACTATTCTAGCAGTTGCCTGGAAAATGGACTCTTTTGGATAGGAAGTGGTAAGAAGAGAACAAGTGATGGATGAGAGAGATGTGGCTGGAGAAGTCAATATCTTTAAGTGAGAGGGAAGATTATGAATATGGCGAATAGTAGCATCAGAAAGATAATACTAAAACCACATGGAAGAGCAGATTCATGGAGGAATGTTAATGAACTCAGTTTTAGACATGGTCAGTTGGGTAGAGACAGTTCAAGGTGGTCTATTTTGGATATTTTTCAAGATATCTATGTAGAGGTGATCATTGAAGCTCCAAAAGTAAATCAGATTGCCAATGGAGACAATTGATAAGAGAGAACATAATGGACCAATGAAAGATCCCTGAGAAAAACCTACAGAAAGAGTGAAGGAAGATGATGACCCAGAAGAAAAGGCTGAAAAGTGACTGGAGAAGTAGGGGATGAGAATAGCTTCAGAGAACCACAGAAGAGAATATCCAATTAGGGAATTTTCAACAGTAATAAAAGCTGCAGAAGGTTGAAAAAAGGATATTGGATTTGGTCATTAGATTGTCATTGGGAACTTCTTATAACACTTTCGGTAAGTGCTAGAGAACCACAACATGACTTTATGAGGTTAAGAAGTACAGGAGAGGGGATAGAGTCCAGACTTTGAAGTCAAAGAACCTGTATTCAAAGCCCAACTACTCTTTGAACCTCTTGGAGCTGTAGTATTCCCCTCTGCAAAATAAGGGGATTAAAATTAGCTAATCTCTAAGATCATTTTAGCTATAGAGTTTTCCATAATCAGACCTTATCAAAAATATTTCAATCATTATTACTATATATCTAAGGGAGTGGGGCAAAAGTAAGTGGCATAATGAATAGAATACCAAGCTTGGAGTCAGGAAGATTCACCTTCTGATTTTAAATCTGGCCTCAGACACTTACTGGATGGGTGACTGAGCAAACCATCTAACTATTTCCCTCAGTTTCCTCATGAGTAAAATGAGATGGAAAAGAAAATGACAAACTATTCCAGTATCTTTTCCAAGGAAATCTCAAAATGGGGTCAGGAAGAGTTGGACATGAGTAAAGCAATTGAACAACAATAATAAAATATTTAAATGAAAGGCAATAGTCTAGGGAAGTAAACTTTGAAAGTTAAAGTCATCTTTGAGAGTGCCATATGTGAAACATGAATTAAGATAAACTCTTTCCTGAGACTCAGAGTCAGCTGTCATCCTTGACAGAGTCTGAAGAGACATTTAGAAACACCTGAATTTGACTACTGCTTTGTGGAGAAGACAAATTGAAGAAAATTCCTGAGAGACTGAAAGTGTCAGCAAGAGAACAGAGTTATTGGACTGTGAATCCCTGTGTTTTGGAAGAGTCAGCAATTGTAACTGACAGTTAGAGGTAACTCTGTGACCTTTCTCACAGCTAATTTATTGTAAAATGTTCATTTCATTCTTTGCATTATTTTCTATTGTTAAATTACATAGATGGTAACTATGATGATCTAAGCCTTTCAGATCATACTTTGAGCCTAAGAGAGAAGATCAAGTTTATGAAAAAATCAGTTTCTCTAGTTTTTCTATACCAGGGTTGGGGCGTGGAATTAATTAATTGATAGCTTCTATACTAGTATTAATTTCTGAGGTCATCTCATAATGCATTCCTGCCTTCAAACCTGATGTAAAAGAATTAATGAAATAACAACTCAATAGTAGGCTTAGGGTGGGGTGTGAGGCATGTTTCTGGGAGTGCCTGGAGATATTGCTTTCACCTGGAAACACACACCCATAGTCTCCTGTCTCATGGGATTACTACTTGTAGGGTGAAGCACAAAACTTGTCTATAATTATTATCCTATAATGGGTAATAAGGAAGTGAGGGAATCAAATGTAAGCACATTTTTTCCAACAGTTTAGCAGTGGAGGGGAGGGTGGAGAGATTGTAGAATTATTTCTAAAGAAGAAGGCAGAGTTAAAGGAAAATTACTACTTTTTTAAAGGGGAGGCCTGTGCATATTTGTAGTAGATAGAAAGTGCACAGAATTCAGAGACAGACTCGAAATGAGAGAGGATTACAACGTTGTTTTAAATTCTGTAATGTCTGTGTAGAAGAAGGACATTACTAAACTCAAATCAGTGAAAGTTCCATCTCTGAGCTGGCATTTGAATTGAGTTTTAAAAGATGAGCAGGAGTTTTCTTCTCATATTACATTCTTCTAGGAAGCACTGCCATATTTTCCCCCTTAAAAATTTAAAATCCTGACCAGGATTTATTTTCTTTTTAAAATCCATTTCTAATTCCATTTATTCTGAAAATAAGTCCCTCAATAACTCCTTAAGGAAATAGATACTAGGCTATATAACAATGGAACACAACAGTACAATCATTTTTTGTTTGATCTATTATTCTTTCTCCATTTAAATGCTTCCTCCATACAACAGCTTCAATATCCAACATTCTTTTGTCATACTTCTTGTGTATATATTCATATATATACATATAAATGTATTTCAGAGATTAAATTTGGAGTATAAATATGACCAGTTTCTAGGCAAGGCTGGATTAATGAATAGAATTCAAAATAAACCCTATGGTTTGTGTCTTTGTTATTGTTCCCGATCCCTGGTGGTAAGGAGAAGAATCTTGATCTACTGGTTCTGAGATAGTAATGACAGGAAATTCAGGCAAACCACAGAGAAAGGAGTCACATAGAGTGTGACTCCTGTTTTGTTGATCTTCCAACTTTTAAAGATGTATTTATGCAGATCCATGTTCTTCACAAATAGGAAATCTATGACTATCAATCTCAGTTTCTTAGAGGTAAAAATCTTCATTTCTAGGCCAAATTATAAGGTGTAAATGAGGAATTAGTGTTTACTCTAGGAAGGTCTTTCTTCATTGTTTTAACCAGGATGCAGAGACAAAAAGAATGAAGGACCTACTAGATAGAGGCTTTCATCATTAGGCAACAATATTCTGCATTTCTATGTTGTTTCAATTTTATCTGACTTTTAGTGATCCCATTTGGGGTTTTCTTGGCAAACATGCTAGAGTAGTTTGCCATATCCTTCTACAGTTTCATTTGACAGATAAGGAAACTGAGGCAACCAGGATTAAGTGATTTGGTCAGAAAAACACAATTATTGTCTGAGGTCAGATTTGGACTTGGTTCCTCCTCCTCCTGACTCCAGGAGCAACACTCTACCACTTTGCCACATTTCTATACTGCTTCTCATAATGATTTCTTCCTCTTTAGGATAACCCTGGGGGTACATAATAGTATTCCCATTTTAATACTGGAAAAACTGAGCATGAAGAAATTAAAGGATTTGCCCAATGTCATACAAGTAACAAGTTTAAACTCAGACTTTGGATTTAAGGTCTTTAACTCCAAGAACACTGTTCCTCCTTACAATAGACTGCTTTAAATGACTTAAAAAGATATTGAAAGGGGGAGTTATGAAAAGCAATGTAGCAATCATGAATTATAAATTTCAAATGTTTCCAGTAAAGTCAGATTATCATTGTGGAAATTGCATGCCCCTGGAATAAATGCCAAGTTTAAAGTGAGTCTGCAAGTTAGGAAAGAAGCATTTAAGTGTCTTAACATGAGCCAGGCACTGTGCTAAGTGGTGGAGATACAAAGGCAGATAAACAGACTTTGCCCTCAGTTTGCTCACAGTCACTCATAGTTATGTACAAATGAGATAGATATGGAATAAACTAGAGATCATCTCAGAGGGAAGGCACTAAGTTTAATTAGGAGTGAGAAAGACTTCTTGCCAAAAGTCCCAAAAGGGACTTTTTGTTGCTCAGTTATTTTTCAATCACATCCAACTTTTTGGGATCCCATTTGGGGTTTTCTTGACAAAGATACTGAACTTTAGCTGAGACTTAAAGGAAGTCAGGGAAGCCAGAAGGTGGAGGTGAAGAGGGAGAAGAGGGCATTATGACAACCAGGAAAAATGTTCAGTATTGTACAGGGGAAACATCAAAGAGTTTGCAGCTATGCTTTTAATTTCCATATGAATTTTCCTATGAATAAAACTTTGTATGAACCTAAAGGATTATCCACATGACTGAGTCAAAAGGGATAAGAGCTTGAATTTGACCACAGTACTTATCAGTGTGGGGAGTGAGAGGGAGGAGGAATAGACCCAACTGGCAATGGACTGAGAGTGGCAGATTGAGTAAGATGAATGGTAGATTCACTGATGTACTGTATATATTGCCTCTTTTTTTTTGTGTAGGAGTGAGGTGAGATGAGGGAGACATTATCGCTAGAGCTTGATCTTGTACTTGACTTCCAGCTTAATCTCTGTTCCTTTAGCCAGCTTCTCGCTTCCATCTCAGCTCCTTGGAGTTTAGCACTTCAGAAAAACCCAGATTATAAGCCTAGACGAGCCTTTGCTTTACACTTCCTATATCTGGGTTCAGAATCTCCTCTTTCCCCAGAAGGGCACTGTCCCACCTCAACCTCCATCTCAACTTTGAGGATTGTCCTAGTTCCTGAACAACCAATTCCCCTATGGAGATACTCTGGCTTTGCTTTGTCAGCAACTTGTGTCTAGAGACCTGGCAAGGAAACTGCTCCATAGATGTAAAGAAATGTGCTTGGGGAAAATAGAGTAATGCTTTCTTGACTGACATGGCTTAAAATTGGAATAGTAATATTCTATGACTGAATCACAGGGTCATTGGAAGATAATGGCTAAGCAATCACTTTGGAGACTACAAAATAGCATAGACATATATAGGACTGCTACCAGATATACTATAAATCAGTAATATGATTTATATTCAGTGCAAATGAGCAATGGGTTGTTTAGGAAGTATATCAAATTTTCCAGATCACCCTTGCAAAAACCTGCTATGATATAATTTATTGAGGAAAAATGCCACCCCAACAGAGGAAATGGGGTGCTTTTGATGCACATCTTCACAGGATTGTGGTGGGAATAAAATTAACTACATCTCACTATCTCTCAACTCCCTGGTGAGGTACCTGTGATTATTTATTTGTTATTTATTTTCATTATATGTCATTATCTATTGCCATCTCCCATTCTACAGATGAAGAAACTGAAGTTCGGTAAGTTCAAGTAACCAGCCCAGACAGTACAAAAGGTCTGTGACACGATTCAAGCCCAGATTTTTCTGACTTTGAGCCTAGTTCTCTCTCTCAGAGCACTGTACCATGATGCAACAATTAGCAAAGATCAGATGATTCACTCTGGAGCCACTTTATCAAAGGTATCAACAAGGAATACTAGACATTGTGGAAGCATAACACAAGATCCTGACTTGTCCTTCAATTAGTTGCTTTAGTCAGAAAAGAAAAAAAAATGTCCCCAGATGAAACAATGAAACAATTAAAGAAAAGCTGTGTGATATTGTTTGTGCAATGTGGAGAAAGGAAAAATTAGTGTGGGATGGAATAGTTGGAGGACTTGGGCTCTGAGCCAGACCTGCGAATATGGGGAGGATTTAAATAGGCAGAGGGGAGGAGGGAAGACATCCAAGGCCCTGGAAACAACAGGAGCCAGGGTGTGGTGGAGGGAATTAGCATTTGGGGAGGAAGGACAATGAACTGTTTGACAGGATGGCATAGATCCCAGCATCCACCCACCACAGGAATAGCTTGCCAAAACATTTGTGGCCTTCCTGAGAGTGACCTAGAGACCAGGTGCTAGGAGGACCCTGGCAGTGGAGAGCAATGGCTACTGCAGACAATGGGGTGGTTTGGGATAATAGTTGAGATTTAGTTTCAGACCCCTCCACTGTCACTTAATAAAGGTGACAAAGGCAAATCACTTGATCTTTCTTTCTCTCAGTTTCCTAGTTTCAAGGTGTCTAAAATGGGATGATCTTCCTTCACATGAGGGAAGCTAGGTGGCGTAGGGGATAAAGCAATGGACCTGGAGTGAAAAGCACTCTACTTCTTGAGTTCAAATCCAGTCGGACACAAGTGATTCTGGACAAGTCATAACCCTGTTTGCTTCAGTTTCCTTATTTGTAAAGTGAGCTGGAGAAGGAAATGGCAAACCACTCCAGTGTCTTCTTTTAAGGCCTTACTTTCTGTCCTAATATTTCTAAGACAGAAAAGTGGCAAAGGCTAGACAACTGGGGTTAAGTAACACACAGCTAGGAAGTTACTGAGGCCAAATGTGAATCCAGGTGCTCCTAATTCAAGGTCTGACGCTCTATCCATTAAGCACCCTAGTTGCCCCTCACTCCAGTATCTTTGCTGAGGTAACTTTGTCATGAGAGTTGGACCCAACTGAAAACCAAGAACCTCAAGAGATTGTAGTGAGGATGAAATGAGATAACATATGTAAGATGTTCTGTAAACTATATGGTACAAGATGAATGTAAGTTATTACTCTGAATGAGGAGGAAACAATATCAGGAAATAAACATTTTCTGATAATCAAATCTGATTTTTATATTAGATTTTCCTGACTCTTAGGTCAGTTCTTTCCAAATTATCCCAGACTGCCTCACCCCTTTGAGATATCTATGACACAGTGTTGTCTACAGGGGTTGTCCAAATCCCTCATTTTTCCAGTGAAACCCAGAGAAGTGAGTTCCTTGATTTTAATCTAAGTCTCAGTTTCCTCTTCTATAAAATGAAGAGATCAGACCAAGTGATGTCATGGGTCTCTTTCAGAATCTGAGAGAAAACTTTACAGTGGAGCTTTACTTTCACTTTATTAGAACCAGTGAATTTTCATCATCACTTGGAATTAATGAGCAAGGAATCATGCTGTCATGTGGCACTTACCTACAAACAGCACACACAAAACAGTCTGGGTGATAGGTCTTCCCCAATGCTGAAACCACTTCACCCTCGATGAACTGATCACAGCTGAAGCACCGCGTCCCATACAGTCTTTGATAGTCCAAGGTACAAATGTATTCTCCTTGCCTCACAAAAAAACCACCTTCTGCTAAGTCACAGCCACAAGCTACAAAGAAGAGAATGAGATGATAATTACTGAGGCATCAGGGAAATATATATAGACTCTGCCCAGAAATCCAATATTTCAACTGACTTTTCTTTGGTTGAAGTTGTGAGGAAAGGCCTTCCTATTCTTAGGTTGGGTTAGAGGTCAGTTTTCCCCTGATGGGATAGGAGAGAATTTTGTATGGTATAGTAGAAAGAATGTTGGACTTAGAGGATTTGGTTTGAGCCTCTTAGCAACCATGTTACTCTAGACAAGTTATATAAGCTTCCTAAGCCTCAGTTTCCTTATTTGTGAATTTATGATAACAATATTTGCCCTGTTTAATTGCTACCCAGGCACTATGAGGTTCAATGAAATAATGTGTTAAACATTTTGATTTGTTAAGCAGGGGCAGCTGGGTGTCATACTGGATGGAATGCTGGGTCTGGAATCAAGGAGACTCATCTGTCCTTAAGTACTTACTAGCTGT
The DNA here is from genome assembly GCF_027887165.1 of Monodelphis domestica. NCBI lineage: Eukaryota > Metazoa > Chordata > Mammalia > Didelphimorphia > Didelphidae > Monodelphis > Monodelphis domestica. The sequence continues at coordinate 85,489,706 of NC_077232.1, read as the reverse complement.
GTGGTTCCGGGCAAGTCATCTAACTTCAGTTTGTCTCAGTTGTTCCCTCTGTAGTATTAACTGGAGAAGGAAATGGCAAATAGCTGCCCTATCTTTGCCAAGAAATTCCCAAATAATAACAGAGTTGAACATGACCAAAACAAACACCAATAAAGAAAACAACTTTGAAGAGAGGAAATAATTACACAAATGTCAGCTAGTATTATTATCATTATCACAGTTAATCTTGAGGTCTCACATTTGGTGTGGTAAAAAGGACACTGGATATAAAATCTGGAGATCTGGGTTTGAATCGCCACTGTACCTCTAAATGGCTGTGAGACCTGGAGCCAATTAAATTTCTCTAAGCCCAAGATTCTGTATCTGTGAAATGGGAATAACACTACTCTTCCATTATCTCCCTCACACTATGAGGAAAGTACTTTGAAGTCTTAACATACTAAAGAAATGTAAACTGTTGCTTACTATCTCACAAGATGATTGTAAGATGAAATGAGGTACAGTAGGTAAAGTACTTTGAAAATTATGAAGTGCTTTTTTGGACTATTTTTAAAGGGAAATGGGAATACCCATCAATTGGAGAATGGTGGAACAAACTGAGTTATATGAATAAGGGGATATTATTGCACCATAAGTGATGAAGAATGAACTGTAATCTAACTGCATGGCATGCAAAGATGTATGCCATGGACCTTGCCTTCATGAAGCTTATAGGATGAGTGAGATAGAAGAGCCACAAAAGCCAAAAGATGATTCATAATAATTGAGTCTTTGCCACTTGAGCAGTGATGACAGTCAATGCTATATGAATTCCCAGAAAGGAGAAACCAGTCTGGGCTCTGTTGGTCAGGCAGGGCTGCCTAGATATGGAGTTGGAACCTGACTCAGGTCATTCATAGGGAACTAGGAGGGGTTTTAAATGTCATCTAGTCCAACACTCTCATTTTACTGTTGAGGAATCTAAAATTCAGAGGGGTAAAATGACTTGTCAAGGTCAATCACTCAATTAGTAAACATTTATTAAACACCAACTATGTGCTGGGTATTTGCTAAATACTGGGGATATAAATAGAGGCAAAAGGAAATCCTTTTCCTTCAAGAGCTCACAATCTAATGCAGGAGACAATATCCAAAGAACTATGTGCCAAGAATATCTATATAGGATAAACTAGATAAAATAGGTGGAGGCAAGTTAGCAGAATTAAGAGGGGTGAGGAAAGGCTTCCTGTAGAAGCTGAGGTTTTAGATGAGACTTGAAGGAAGCCAGGAGACAGAAATGAATAGGGAGAAGATTCCAGATGTGGAAGTAGCCAGTGAAAAGGCTTAGAGCAGAAAAATTAAGTCACAGATCTAGTAAGTGTGAAAGGCAGGATCTGATACCAAGTCCTCTGTTTCCAAATCCAACACTCATCCCATTGTGCCATGTTGCTTTCCTTGGTTCATTTATTCATCATTATCATAATCAGGGCAGCAAGAAAAGTGACCTGTAGAAGGAAGGAAAGAGCAGCCTCTACAGAGGGCACCATGCTTTCTCACTCCAAAGAAAGCTAGCCACTGGTAGTAGTGTATGCCCTCTTTTGATGTAGATAAAAGCATTGTACACTTGATCTCTGGGATGGTGTTCCTAAACTGACTCCTGTATCACAGCGGCAAATGTGATTGTATTGGCAAGAAAGTTAGGCCAGATCTAATTGTGATGGAACAGTATGGAATCAATAGGTTACTGTTTCTAGTTTCCAAATCTGTCTACATCTAAATGGGAATATCTATGCTGGTGTACCCTTGGGTAAACCACTTTGGCTATATGGGCTTCAGTTTTTTCCTCTGTAAAATGACCTCTCAGGCTCATTCTAGTTAGGAAGCTATGATTCTCTATACTTAGTTTCAAGGGAGAACAATTCTAGGTAGAAAGGAATAAGGAAAATGTATGAACAAAGGTAGAGAATTAGTAAGTCAACTAGAAGGTTTAAAAGGGTAGGAATAGCCACAGCAACAGAGAAAATTTAATTCAGAAACTATTTTCTCTTTGTGTATAAGTCTGAGAACAAACACACAGGGAATACTTGGAGCCTGGCTGTGAACAAACATTTTCTTACACATTTTTTTCTGAAGGTTGATTGAGGAAACAAAATTGTGCCAGTATTAAGTAGGGATGAAACTTTGCTTTCTCAGCAGAATTGCTCCACACAGGGAGTGGTGGTTTAAAAAATATCTAAAGTCTAAGAGGAAAAAAAGGGCAAAAGCCAAGATGACAAGTAAATGAAGGAGCCTGAAGTGACCCCTAAACCTAACTTATTCAAGTCACAAAGACTCTTCAGAAGCATCACAGCTAGGATGGAGAGAATAGCTTTAGGCTTTGGAGGCAAAGAAAAACAAAGATTCTCAGGGTCAAAATGAACTTCAGAGGTCATCTAGTCTAAGCTTTTCCTTTCAAAGATGAGGAAACAGGACCAGAGCAGCAGTGGCTGGGCCAAGGTCCCCCAGGAAGTTACTGGCTGGGCCTTGATTCAAGTCAATATGTATTTGTTATACACCTACTATATACAAGGCCATGTACTAATGAAGATAAAATTTAAATAGTTCCTACTCTCAAAGAGCTTATATTCTATGGATAGTGGGAGCAAGGGTTGACAGAATGACAAGGAGGAATAAATACTAGACAGACAGACAGATAATCTATTATTGTTTAAACATTTTTAGTCATTTCTGGCTCGTCATGCCAGAGTCAAACAGCTACTAAGTATATGAGGCCAAATTTGAACTTGGAGAAAATGAATCTTCCTGATTCCAGGCCCCATGCTTTATCCACTGTAACATCTAGCTGCAGATAGATATGTAGAGATAGAGAGAGATATATGGATGAGAGAGAGAGAGAGAGAAATAGATATCGATGGATAAGTAGATAGACAACTTTATCTAGATATCTTTATTATCTGTTTAGATATCTACCTCCATCTAGATCTATATATCTATACCCATCTATCCAGATATCTGTCTCTAGATCTCTATATCTAAGTATCAATATACCTGTCTATAGATCTATATCTGTCTCTATGTCTATATCTAGAGATCTACCTCTATTTAGATCTAGATATCCTTCTCTAGATCTTTATATATCAATCTAGATATCTATTCCTAGATCTCTATATCTGTATAGATATCTATAAGCTTGAATCTAGATCTATGTATATCTCTATATAGAAATCTATCTCTAGATATCTATATGCTTGTATCTAGATCTAGGTAGACATATGTTTCTAAATATAGATATGCTTGTCTTTAGATCTATGTGTCTATATCTAGGTCTAGATATCTACCTCTAAATCTCTATATTTATCTAGATATCTACATATCTGTCTCTATCACTCTATATGAAAGAAGCAATGTAAAAGTCAGATACAAAATAGTACATTCCAAACGTGGTGGGCAAAGGTATGTTCAAAAACACTGTTGATGGGAAACAGAATGTTGGACAATGCAAACAACAAGGAGGCCAGTCTGGCTGGAAGGAGTGTAATAAGCCTGAACAGGTAGACTGGAGCCAGATTGTGAAGGGCTTTGAATATGATACAGGGTCAATTGTATTTTGTCCTACAGGGGATAGAGTGCTGTTGGCAATTCTTAAGCAGAAGACTCCTAATTCTGAGCATAGTGTTCTTTTCACTATACCACTTTGCCTCTGATAGGGCAACTTTTGTCATCGCCAGATGAGAAAAGAGCACTAAGATAATTAGTCATGAACAAAATCCCAGGTCTCTTCCTTACTTCAAGACTGTAAAGCGCCCTTCCCCCTACATCATAGTGTATTGAATTGCTGAGGACAGCACAAGTTGAAGAATGATTGTAGATCACTAGAGTATCCCAATTTGTTAATTCCTCCTGAGAGGTATAGGGTTTCAGAAATTCAAAAACTGGTTTTACAACCCAGTACTAGTACCAGTTAACATGAGTCTTTGAATGCTAGTTTTTTGGTCAAGCACGTGTAAATCATTTGAATCTCCAAGATGTTAAATACTATACTTTGCTGGTATTATCTCCTAGTCAGTCACATCCTTGGGAGTCATCTTTAATTCTTTCTTCTATCTTACCACCTATTTTCCACCAGTTGCCAAGTCTTATCAAGTCACCATTTTTCCTATCAGTCCCTGTTTCCCCAGTGAAGCTACCACTTAAGTTCAAGTCCTCCTTTTCTTTCATCTTTTCTATTGTCAATAGCCTCCTAACTGGGTCTCTCTGCTTCAAGTTTATGCCCTCCTCAATTCAATTTCTGAACGGTTTCCAGAATAACTTTCTTAAGGCACAAATTTGACAAGCTCACTCTCCCACTCAAAAACCTTCAGGAACTCCCTATCCTTCTGGGATAATGTATAAACTCCTCCAATCTGGCATTTAAAGCCAACCTACCTTTTGAGCCTCATTTCATATTTCTCCCATCTATCTATTCTCCATTCCAGTCATACTAGATAACCAGATGTTTCCTGAATATAACATCCTATCACCTTTTCTATACTAGGATGGGATTATGCCCCCTATACTTGGAATATATCTCTTAAAATCATTATCTTTTTTAAGGTTCAGGTCAGGATCCAACTCCTTCATGATTTTCTCCCCAGTCCTTTTAGTTATTTTTTAAAATCCTTAGTTTCTGTCTTAGAACTGATAGTAAGTATTGGTTCCAAGTCAGAAGAGCAGTAAAGGTTAGACAATTGAATTTAAGCGATGGTTAAGCTAGGAAGTGTCTGAGGCCACATTTGAACCCAGGACTTCCCATCTCCAGGCCCAGCTCTATCCACTAAGCTGCCTAGCTTCCCTCTAATTATTAGTTCCTCCTCTCCCTTCTAATCAACCATCTTACACTCATTAATGTTTCTATGTGTATATGTTATATCTCCATTCCCTAGCATGCTATGCAATGTCAATACTTTGCTTTTATCTTGGAATCTGTAATGCTTTAATGTAATTCTGCCCTGCAAAGAAGGCTTTTAATATTTATTTATGAATTGAATAATTTCAAGATTTCAAAAACAGGTGACTGAAAATGAACAGAAATTAGGTTATTTGAAGGGATAAGAGCAGGTTTGGTGGGCAAACTAGTAAATTCCATTTGGGACATAGTGATTGGGTTTGAAACACAGGCAGGACTTCTTTATGGAAATGTGTCAGATAAAGATTTTGACTTGAATTCCAGAGAGAGATTAAGGCTGGATATGTTGATGTGGAACCATCTGCATAAACGTAATTGCTGAAATAACAAGAGCAGGTATGAATACTAGGTTCCTGAGAGAAGAGAAGTTGGCCTAGGATGGAGCCTTGGAGGCCATCCATGCCTAAGAGGAAGGAGATGGATGATGACTTTGGGGGGAGGGGGAAGAGCAGTCATACATTAAAGGGAAACCATTAGGGAAGAGTGCCATGGAAACTAAGGAAAGGCAGAATATATAAGAGGAGGTAATGGGAAAGTGGCAGAAAGCTACAAAGGCACTAAATGGCATTAAGACTGAGAAAAGCTTTAGAATTGGCAAATAAGTTATCATTGGTTACCTCTGAAAGAGCCATTTCAGTAGAGTGATGAGGTAGATTAAGTACAGGGCAAGGAATTAAAGGGAAGTGAGGAAGAGAAAGTATCAAGTGCAAGCACCACTTTCTAGGATAGGCAATAGCTTAAGGACAGAGGAGCTAGGGGTTTTGTTTGTTTGTTTTAATGATAAATGGAACAAAAAGGCCATTGATCAGAAGAAAGTCTATCTATTTATAGGAGCACTTTTTGTGGAAAAGAAGATATAGATATAGAAAAAGTCTATCTATTTATAGGAGCAAAGAATGGAAACAAAGTGTAAGGCCCTGGATTGTGGAATGACTAGATAAACTGTGATCCATGCATGTAATGGAATATTATTGTGCTGTAAGATATAATGAATATGATAAATACAGAGAAGCAAGGAAAAGGTTGATATGAATTATTATGAGTGGAGTAAGCAGTCAGGAAAATAACACACAATGAATTTTCTTTTTTTTTTTTTTTACATTCGATTAACTATAATTTTTATTGTTGGTAGCTTTCAGTTGGATCCAATTCTTTGTGACCTCATTTGAGGCTTTCTTGGCAAAACTACTGATGTAGTTTGCTATTTCCTTTTCCTGCTCATTTAATGAATAAGGAAACTGAGGCAAAAGGGTTTAAGCAACTTGCTCAATGTGAAAATAGTGAATATGAAAATGAATGGAAAGAACATCACAAAATAATCAAAAGTAAATATTACAAAATTACAAAGAACAAGCAAGACTCTAAAAAAGAGATATGAGAAGAAAACTTACCTCATGCCTTTGTGGAAATGGGAAGTCCACAGGTGTGGCATAGAACTTAAAAAAAAAAAAAACCCTACTTTCCATCTTAAAATCAATACCATGTATTGGTTCAAGGGCAGAAGAACAAGAGCAATAAAGGCTAGGCAATGGGGGTTAAGTGACTTGCCCAGGGTCACAAAGCTAGGAAGTGCCTGAGGTCACATTTGAACCCAGGACCTCCCCCATCTCTAGGCCTGGCTCTCAAACCACTGAGCTGCTGAGTTGTCCCCTGAATGAGCATTTTCAATAGCTGTCTCCTGTGTCTGTAACTTTCTCTCATCTTCTTTGGCTTTCTCCCTAAAAGTCTCCACTAAAATCCCATGTTCTGCAAGAAGCCTTTCTCATTCTCCATAATCTTTGTTCCTTCTCTCTGAGATTATTTCCAATTTATCTTATATCTACTTTGTAAACAGTCATTTTCAGGTCATATTCCCCATTAGACTGTGAGTTCTTTGAGAGGAGAGGTTGTTTTTTTGTTTGTTTTTGTTTGTCTTTCTTTGTATCCACAGAAAGTAACAGTGTTTAGTATAATAAGCACCTAATAAATGGTTATTGAATGACTGATTCTATTGAAGGCCAGGCCTCATCTAGCTCTGAAAGTCTATGGCTCTTAAGTTGGAGAAAGGTCAAAGAAAATGGCTGAAAAATGACTAAAGTGGGGGGAAAATAACTGTTCAAAAAAGGTTACCGAACCTGAAATTGTTTAGTCCAGAGTAAAAGACTTCAAGGATTGTTATTGGGAAGAAATGGGTCCATCTGTTCTCTCTTTCCAAAGGGTTCTCATATACCCAAATGGATTTATGATCACCTGTGGATGTACTGGCCAAGAGTTTAAGCCATCCAAGCTTGGCCATCCTGCATAGCTCTTGTCTCTGAACTCCCATAATTTCAGGTAAAGGGTAAAAGAGGGGAATGGCTGCATATGCCTCTAGATTGGGGAGTTGGTAAGTACTTAATAGGCACTTAGAAAAATTTTCTCCTTACAAAACTCTAATATATGTCACCTCTCAACTCACACAATCATCACCCTGGTTCAGGTCCTCATCACCTCTCTCCTGGTCTATTTCAATAATCTTTTCAAGATCCAGATTAAATACCTTGATCTGCAAGAAACATTTTTAAACCCTTACCTTCCATCTTAAAATCAGTATTTTGCATTGGTTCCAAGGCAGAAAAATGGTAAGGACTAAGCAATGGGGGTTAAGTGACTTGCCTAGGGTCATATAGCTAGGAAGTATCTGAGACCTCTAGATATGAACCCAGAACCTCTCATCTCTAGACCTGGCTCTCAAAGTACCAAACCACCTAGCTGTCTCCCCAGACATTTTCTAGTACTTTAGCTGGTAGTTTCTTCCCCTTTGAGATTGCCTTCCAGTAACTCTTTATATAGGTTGTATGGACTGTCTCCCCAAATATAAGCTTATTGAAAGAAAGGACTGTTTTTACCTTTCTTTATATCCTCAACTCTTAACCACAGCACATAGAATCTGCTTTAAATTTTTTGTGCCGATCTAAACTGTGCTATTTCCTGGGATGATAGATTGATGAGTCTTGGGAAAGTTTGCAGTAACCAAGGACTAATAAGACCAGTAGAGAGCTAGAAGCAAAGAACTCTATTACTCCATGTAGAATCATCCTCCTTTGATGCATCCAATCATGAAGTTCAAGTTCCTTCTCAAAAATTATAGGAAGACAAGCCCCGAGGAAGGAAATCAAAGGGTAAAAAGCATATTAAATGAGAAAAACCTCTCCATAATAATCCCAGGAAGGAGGAAGGATAGGTAGGTATCTCTTCCCCTATCACTTCCCATTCTATAGGCAATGAGAACAAAGCTCATAAAGGTTAAGTAACTTGGCCATAGTTCCACAACTAGGAGGAATTAGTGGAAATCAACCCTAGATCTCCTGATTCCAAGGCCAGTGCTCTTTCTTTGTATAATGATAATAATAATACTAACAAGTAGTATTTACATGCTGCTTTAATGTTTGCAAGGTATTTTACAAATATCTCATTTTATCCTCTTTTTACCTCACTTTAGATAATGTAGAAATAGGCAGAGTGGATGTAGGAGGATGCCTACAGAATATTTTTAAGCCCCTCCTGTTTAAAATGTCTCTCTCATTGCCTGTTACAATCCCTGAAATTCTATCATTTCAGATGCTCTTTTGAATGTTAAAGAATTCTCAGGCTATCAGAATTAAAGAAGTGGATAAAAGTCAAGCAAATGGGCTGTGTTATAAGAAACTAATTAAGCTTATGATCCTGGATTGTAATTGCTGGCCTGCTGACACTGAAGGAAACTTCTGAGAGATGTCAAATCATGATGAAAGAAGTTTCAAGAGCAGTTTGGGCCTCTTTTGAAAGGTGGAGGACTGTGGCCCCAATTCCTGGCCAAGAGAATCTGCAGCAATCTGGTGGATAGGTGGAAAGAGTCTTCAGAATAGCTCAAGTTCAGCTACCAGGTAATTTGGCAATCTAACCTTCTTAGCTGGTAGCCATGGCACCTTTAGGTATCTAAAAGAAGCTACATGCCACAGATCGGGATATTAGAGGACCCTGACACCTGCTGGTGATTAATTTCTGGGATGCTTTGGACTCTGGACTTTTGGTCAGTCAGTGTCAGGAGATCTGAATATGTTAGGGCTAGGGGATGAAGGGAAAGGGGGGTAATGTGATATGCTCTTTGCAAGCTGCTTTTATTAGGGAAAATAAACAACTAGTTGATCAGTGGGTAGAGAGCCAGTCCTGAAAATGGAAGGTCCTGGGTTCAACATTGACTTCAGACAATTCCTACCTGTGTGAATTTGAGAAAGTACCTAACCCCCATTGCCTAGCCTTTACCACTCTTCAGCTCTGGAACCAATACAAAGAATTGATTCTAAGACAGAAGGTAAGGTTTGAAAAAAAAATAAAAGAAGAAGAACTAGTTGATTATGCCTGTTAGAGGGACCAACAGGTTAAACTGCCTGGAGGTCTGATGGGAGGGAGTAATCAATTCAGGTTCAAAGATGAAAGTCATGATAAAACAACTGATATTTTAAGGCAGAAGCTCATAACCTTTATTGTGCATCATGGACAGCTTCATTGAATAATATTTTTAAATGCATATAATGAAACACATAAGATTATAAAGAAAATCAATTATATTGAAATAGTTATTAAAATAGTTTTAAGAACCAGTTCAGAGACCACAGCTTTAACTTCTGCTATAAGGGAATTTGTGAACAATAATGTACCAAAGTTGCACACTTTGTTTATGGCAACACACTAGGACTGATAACTGGCCACCTAGAATTAGGACATATTGGGAGATTTGCAACATCAGGAGAAAGGAGTTTTGGAAAATGATGATATCAAAGAAAAATTATAATTACTGTTGAGAAATAAAGGAAAGATGGACTTCCCAGAAAGGAGAACAACCAATAACTAACTATAAAGACAGATTGGAGGTAGAAGGATTTTGGAGTTAAAGAAGGGAATACATAAATGAATTTTGGTATGGATGAAAGGGATTAATGCTCCTTGCCAGAAATTATTAGTATCCTGAATTCAAAGAAAATTGGAAAGACTTGCATGAATTGATGCAAAATAAAAAGAGAACCAGGAGCTAAATTTACATTATACTAGAATAATATAAAGGCAAGTCTCTTTGAATGGTTATAAAAGTTGGATTAATATGATGACCAAGTAACTCATGATTCAAGAATCCTAATGATAAAGCATTTCAATAATACCTGTTGGAAAAAAATGTGATGGTCCACGAGTGTAGAAGGAGGTATGTGGTATCAGATATGACAGTGTGTTGAATTTCTTTGCTTCATCACCCTCAATTAGCACAGTGATTAGAACCCCAAGCCTAGAGACCAGAAGAACTTAGATCAAATTCAGCCTCAGATACTTACTAGCTGGGTGACCCTGAGCAATACATTTAACATCTGTTTGTTTCATTTTCCTCATCTACAAAAATGGGAGAAAGAACAGCCTTTGTCTCTCAGGTTTGATGAAAAGATTAAATAGATAATTGTAAAGCATTTAGCACAATGCTTAGAGCATAGAAATTACTATATGAATGTTAGTAGTTTATTATTATTATTATTAGTTACAAAGGAAGTCTTTTTTCTTGGGGGATGAGGTAGTAGGCAAGTGTTAAGACATATGACCAAAAAAAAAAAAAGAGGACATTGAAAAAATATTTTCAAGGTACACATCAGAAACAAGTTCAAAAAGAGATATAGAATGATTTCATCATTACCATGTTGAATTTAATACACACTTCAAAAATAACAAGTTATATGTGGGTAAAGCTTATTACTTCCTATACAATTGTCTTATTTCCTTGTAATTTAAATCTTCATATTTCTTTTTTTTTCATTTTAATTGTCATGCAAAGCATACTCCCATACTGTTCATTGTTGTAAGAGTAAAGTCATACATAATCAACACCCCCCCCCAAATAAAGCCATAAATACATTGATGTGAACTATGACTCTAGCAGTTCTTTCTCTGGAGGTGGATCTTTATATTTCTTGATAATTACGTTCAGAATTCAACAAAGAAAAGAATTGGACCTTGGCAGTTTTGTTTTTACCCAAAGTGGCTGTGATATTATTGACCTTTCCACTAAGGTATTTAAGGATATCGGAATAGAAAAGAAGATGGTATTGAGCAATTCTATGGTATGAACATTAGCCTAGATGTGTATGTGAGAGGAGTACAGGACAAAAGTAAGCATCACTTTAGCCAAAATAGTCACAGAAGCATGTTTTAAGCCACTAGGACCAAAAACAAAATGGGTGCCCCCAATGTGAAGGGAAATGCCTAAATAAATTGTAATGTGGGAATGTAATGGAAAACCAATCAACCAACATACATTTATTGCATGCTTAATACCTGCCAGGCACTAGGTCAAGTGCTAAGGATACAAAGACCAAAGAAAAAAAACAGTTCCTGCCCTCAAGGAATTTACGTTCTATCCATGATGACAATGTATACATACATTTCTTACATATGTAAGATATAAAGCTGATACAAGTAACTTTAGAGACTTGTGACTAGAGGTTGAAGAACAGGGAAAGGTGGAAGTGAAAAGGGGAAAGAGTCTACATGTATAAGAAAAATACTGCAAAAGAACCAAAAGCAATAAGGGTTATATATGAGGAATGTAAGCTAGTATGTCCATAGAATGCCTAAAGGGCAGAAATGTATAAGAATACAAGAATGATAGAAGATAACACATTGTAAAGGACTTTATTTTTAAGCCCTTTCCTTCTGACTTTGTATTAATTTTAAGACAGAAGAATGGCAATGTCTAGGCAAAGGGGGTTAAGTGACTTGTCCAGGGTCACACAGCTAGGAAGTATCTGAGGCCAGATTTGAACCCAGTTTCTCCTGATGCTGAGCCTGGAACTCTATCCATTGTGTTACCTACCTACTCTTGTAAAAGACTTTAAAGATTAATATTTAAAGTGTTAATTTTTATACTAGAAGTAATAGGGATTCAGATTTTAACAAATCCAGGGAATCTTTGAAAAAAAAATAAAGGAAGGAGGCCTAGCCATATCAGATTTCAAACTATGCTGAAAAGTAGTAATCATCAAACTAATCTAACATTGGCTAAGAAATAGAGTAGTGGATCAATGGAATAGGTTAGGAAATCAACACATGGTAGATAATGTATGTAGCAATTTGGTGTTCAAAGATCCAAGCTTTTGGGGAAAGAACTTAACTTATTTGACAAAAATTGCTGGGAAAACTGGAAAGCAGTATGTTAGAAACTAGACATAGATCACTATTTCACACAATATACCAGAATAAAGTTAAAATGGATACTTCATCTAGAAGGGTAAAACCATAAACAAATCAGGGAACATAGAAATTTACATAGAGAACATTACAAAAAATGAAATGGATACTTTTTATTACTTTTTTAAAAAAAGAAGTAATAGAGGGCCATTAGAGTTTGACTAATGGGGTGATATGGTCAAACTTGTATTTTCAGAAAATCACCTAGGTGTTTAGATGGAGGTGTATCATAGTAGGAAGAAATGAAATAAAGAGACCAATTAGGAGGCTTTTAAAATATTCAGTAGACAAGCATTTATTAAGTGCCTACCATGTAACAGAAAACATTTTAGGCACTGGGAATACAAATACAAATACAAAGAATGAGATAATCCAAATTCTCAAGAAGCTTATGTTCCATAAAGGGGGACATGTACATATATAAACATATGTATTACTACATATATACATATGATTACATACAGAATAAATACAGAACAAATTGTAGGTCATTGTAGAGGAAGGGCACTAGCATTTGATTGATCAAGATAGGCTTCATGTAGAAGATGATTAAAAAAAGAGAGAGAAATCAACACCATGAGGCAGATGTGAGGAGGGAGTGCATTCCAGACATCCCAAGGGCAGGCCCAGTACAAAGCCATGGAGACAGGAAATCGAGTATCATGTGTTAGGAACAGAAAACAGACCTGTTTAGCTTCACCATATAGTGTAGGAAGAGGAATAATGTGTAATAAGACGAGAATAGGTTAGCCCACATTGTGAATGACTTTTAAAAAGACAGGGGAATTCCTTTATTTCCAAGGGATAAGAGAAAGCCACTGGAGTTTGATTAGGGCCATGTCATATCAGGCAAAGTGATAAGGGCCTGAACTAGGCTGGAATCTGTATAAATGGAGAGAAAGGAACACACATTCAAAGAGATTTTTGTAGAGGTAGAAATGGCAAGACTTGGCAGCACAGTAAAGGAATGAAATTAGAAGGAGTAATATGAATCAAGGATCACACTGAGGTTTCAAGTGAAGATGATTGAAGGGGTACCTTTGACCACAGTAATAGGAATGTTTGGAAGAGGGGATGAGTTTAGGGGAAAGGTGAAGTCCATTTTGGACCTGTTGAGTTTGTGATGTTTATAGGACACTGAGTTCAAAATTCCAAGAGCTGGTTGCAGATATGGCACTGAGAACAGGATCTAAAGATTTGGGAGTGATTGACACGGAAATGTAAAGGCAACCCTTGGGAGCTAATGAAGTTACAAAATGAGAAAGCATAGAGACAAAAGAGAGCCAAGAGAGAGACTTGGAGTATACCCATAGTTGGTAAAAGCAGTGTTATATATTCAGAACTCCCAACCTTGACAAAGAAGAGAGCAAGGTCAGGAATACATTTTGTTTGTTTGTTTGTTTTAAATGCTTACCTTCCATCTTGGAGTCAATAATGTGTATTGGTTCCAAGGGAGAAGAGTGGTAATGGCTAGGCTAGGTAATGGTTAAGTGACTTGCCCAGGGTCACACAACTGGGAAGTGTCTGAGGGACCATATTTGAACCTAGGACCTCCCATCTCTAGGCCTGTCTCTCAATCCACTGAGCTACCTAGCTTCCCCCCCCCCAAGGCATACATTTTGAAATATGCTTTTAGAACTGAATAGTCATTGGACAGATTAGGTTATGAGCTCCTTGAGATCAAGAACTTTTGCCTTTCTTTTTAATTCTTAGAACTTAGTATGCTGTTTGGCATACAGTGGGCACTTATAAATGTTTAATGTCTGTCTGACTGAGAGAATGAGCTACAAGAAACAGAGCTAGTTCTTGTTTTGCCTTTTAATGAATTTAGCACAGAATGAATAACCCTGAGCTTGAGTTTTGTCTACTGCCACAATATTTAATGATAACAAATTGTCTTCTAATACAGGATACATTCATTCTATTAGGGAAATTTAGAGCATCTCTGGACTTCATTATAAACTCAGAGCTATGGTTTCTGTTACCAAGCCTTTGTCTTGGTAATAGAAATAAGATAGAGCCATATAGTTTCCATAAGAAAATGCTAGAAATATGAGCATCAGGGATTGTTGAGTTCAAGGTCAGCAAAGTGAAGTGGGAAAAAGAAGGGAGAGGAAATGGAGCAAGCGTTTACTATGTGTCCATCACTGAACTAAGTGGTTCACAAACATTTCACTTGATTTTCACAACTCTTGGAGGTGTTATCATTACCTCTATTTTACCACTGAAGAAACTGAGGTAGAGGTTAACTGACTTGCTCAGCTAGTAAGACATGGCTAGTAGGTATACGAGGACATAAGTGAACTCAGGTCTTCTTCACTCCAAGTCCAGCAGGATGTGCCATTTTTGTAGGATGTGCCAAATAGCTGCTTCTAAAAACATTTTCAATTTTTCTATCTATCTACCTTTGTGTATATTTCAAAATCAGCTATATAAAGACAGAATGAAAGAATTATAGCTGGACAAAAATATTCCTGTGAAAAAAAGACTATATGAAAAAGGGAGTCAGGGCCTTCAATCTCAGTGAGAAGCAATGACTCTTACAGTCTTAGGCAGCTCTCAGAGGTAAGATATTATTAGACTCCATTGATGTTCAGAGGAGGGGAGACAATAGTTCCAGTCAAACCTTTTTCAAGTATTTTGGCAAGTTCTAGGGTTCAATTTTAAAGAGTGTTGATGAGTTTAGGATTATCAGAAAAGTGACAATGAGAATGGCAAGGGGGACTTTGAAATCCTGTCATACAAGGAGCATTTGAAGGAATTTGGAATGTTTTACTGGAAGAAAAGAAAAATGAGGGTCAAAGAAGCATGATAGTTCTTTAAATACCTGAAGGGCAGCACCTAAAAGAGACCCATTCTGTGTGGCAGAACTAAGATCAACCAGTGAAGGTTAGAAGGGATCAGATTTTGGCTCAGGAAAGAGAAAAATCTCCTAACAATTGGAGATGATTTGGGTAGTGAAATACTCTGCCCATCACTGTTCTAAGAATCCATGATATACATACATTCCTTGATCTCATTCATTTCCAAAGCTATATTTCTGTTTGGACCCCCTCAGTTCTTCCATGCAGAGACCACAGGAAGCTCAAATTTGCCACTGAGACAGAGATTTTAACAGCTTTCCTATCCTCACCACCCTGCCTTCCAACACCATACTAATACTGATGATACTAGTTAGATGGTCACTAAGACCCAGAATACAGCCTAATCCTCTACAATATACTCTCACACCTAATCAAGATTCCAAATACTGAGGAGGCTACAGATGCCAACTTTCCTGAACTCATTCTGAATCTTTAAAATTTTGCCCAGAATTCTGCTTTTCCCTCTAATACACACCAAACTGCCTCTTACTTAATCTTCTGTCCTCTACATCCATCTCATTTATAATACTGTTCTTTGCATTGATCCATCCATTCTGACCCCATGGCCAGCTCTCAGCCTATATTCCTTATTCCACCATATCTAATGGCTGGTTTCCATCACCAAATCTCTCACTAACCAACAAAGAGACTATCATCATCATGCCTTTTAAATACACCTGGGCCAGGGGCATAATGAGTAGTTACAGACTCGAGATCATGGTTCTTTACCAATAAGTCCCAGGCTTCAGTGCAGTAAACTCAGTTTAAGTGCAATCCAGATGACCAAATGTCTAAGGTATTCTAGGCAGGGCTTCATGCATTCTAGGCAACAGCTGGGATAAATAATATCTGAGTATCTAAGAATCTATTCAGAAGAAAGTTTCTATGCAGACTGACTTGGTACTAGAATAATTTATGTAATAACAATACTGTAAAGACAAACAACTTTGATATGATTTAAGAACTCTGATCAAAGCAATGACAACATTGATTCCAGAGAATCAATGATAATCTATACTACCCACCTTCTGGGGAGAGAAAGGTGATAAATTCAAGATGCAAAATGAGACATACATTTTTGTATATGCTTCCTGGCCAGTGCAGAAATTTGTTTTAATTGACTCTGCCTATTTGGTTTTTGTTTGTTTTTTTTTTGTTTTAAACCCTTATCTTCTGTCTTAGTATCAAGACTAGACAACTGAGGTTAAGTGACTTTCTCAGGGTCACACAAGTAGGAAAAGCTTCCTACCTCTTGGCCTGACTCTCTATCCACTGAGTCACTGAGCTGCCCCAATTCTGCAAATTTGTTACAAGGGTAAATGAATTCTTGGCAAGAGAGAATTTGCCTTTTCCCTAAGCACACTTAGCCCTGCCCACCTCTTGGCTGAGTGTGTAGGACCAAGATCAGATGAATTTAGTGTCTACAGACCAAAGCAGGGAGTGTAGGAGCATGTGTGACCATGGAGCTGGGAGGGACACTTGTTTGCTCAAGGTCATCTGCTTAAAGCCTGCCCCACTCTGGGAGGGCATACAAGCCTCAGCTGGGGCAACAGAAATGAAGCTTTATAAGGAGACCTCACACTGGGATGGAAAGAGTTGTGATGATCTGCCATCAGCAGGACATTCCTTTTAAGTTGTTTTTCCCTGGGGTTTGTCCTGAGCCTTTGCTTAATTATCCTTTGTGCCCAAGGGTAGGCCAGGGTCAAGGGTATATTGTGACAAAGAACAGAGCTTGGGGAGAGGGTTGGACCAATGGTTTTGTCCTTATTAGCACTGGGCATGGAACTAGAGAGCTACACATGATCGTGTGCTGGGACAGTGGTCAATATATCAGTACAATGAATGCACAGAAGCAGATGCTATGTGTCTTATTATGGGACCTGCACACCTTAGAAAATGGTGAAAATCACGGCATTTATAGGGTATGTGTATGTCATATGACTATGTATACACATATATGTATACACACATTCTATACACACACACAATCCTAGTATTTTGGCCTTTATCAATCATATAGAAATTCTACTCCCTTTTCCATACAGTCATAGGTTCATCTCACTTTTCAGTATTGTAGAAGCAGTTTACTTTTGGGGAGTCTTTGTGGTATGAAGGAAACTGCCCCAGGGAGCCTTCAGATCTGGGTTTGAATTCTACAACCACCACTTAATAGCCAATCATAAAAAATAAATAGTGAGGGGTTAGCCACAACTCTTGCTGGAGGGATGGGGTATGGATCTGTAATTTCATCAGAACTGAACTCCTGGTGAAGAAACTCCCTCTATCAGGATCAGCTGGAGTCTACAGTTTCCAGTCTCAGGGAGAGTCCTGGGGCACTGAGAAATTAATTGCCTCACCCATCCATTGCCCTGTCAATGTATGTCCAATGAAAAAGTTAGCATAGGATCATGATAAACAATGTTAAAGGGCATCTAGTCCAATCCCTCATTTTACAAATGAGGAAGCTGAGGCTTATAAAAGTTAAGTGGCTTGCTTAGAGTCATACACAGTAAAACAGGCTTGTGTAAAATGGTGACCTCTAGACTTCAAGGTTGGGTCACCATCTACTATATCATGCTTCAAGAACAATTAGTTGAATCTCAGGAAACTACTAGCTACCCCCATTGCTGTGAGAATTCTTAAAAAAAAAAAAGAGTGAAAGATCACCCAGGAAGAAAAGTAGGGAGGTGTGATTATCTGCCTTAGAGGAGAGAGCATCAGTTTCAATAAGACAAGAATTCACTGTAATATCAAATTTTGTGAAAAATGTGTCTGCACTTCTGGGCAGCAATCCCATAATGGGGACTAAATGCACAAAAGGGGGCAGTTACACAATTTTTGCCTATCTCTCCCTCTAGGACAGGGTGAATCATAACAAGCTGGCCCTTTTCTTTTGCTTTGCCTCTCAGGGGTTTTTATTATTTATAGCTTAGGGTGATTCCAATTCTTCCATCTAGACATCAGGGGAATTGGATCTGCAGGGCTCTGTTGTTGAAGGGCCCACTACAGTATTTCCTTGTGATCATCAATCAAGGCAGATGATCTAATACCTGCCACCACAAGAGTAATAAAGAAGAGTTAGAGACAAATGGAAATGTCCTTAACATCTAGCAAGTGATTTCCATAGATTTCTATTTTTTATTGTTGTTGTTTAACCCATACCTTCTGTCTTAGAATCAATACTAAGTTTCAAGGCAGAAAAGCAGTAAGAGCTAGGCATTGGAGGTTAAGTGTCTTACCCAGGGCCACACAGCTAGGAATTGCCTGAGGTCAGATTTGAATCCAGAATCTCCAATCCTTAGGCCTGGCTCTCAATCCACTGAGCCATCTAACCGCTCTCATCCCACAGATTTCTACTCTGAACTCCCCACTCCCCAGTGCTTTTTGTTTCTACCTTGTCCATCTATGTTTTCTTAAATTGTTGGACTATCTGCCATCCCCCAACTCAATGTTAGCCTTAAAACATTTAGGGATCTGCCCTTCCTCAGGTCTTATATACCACTTAGGATAAGATATTTGCTTCCAATAATAATATTAGCCTCTTGGGGGTTAGAGCCTGTCCCATTTCTTTGTATGTTTGTTTCCCCAGAGCCTAGCATGGTGCCTGGTACATAGTAGGCACTTAATTATTCATTCAGTAAGCATTTATTGAGACATAGTTTTGTTCTTTCCACGAGTTATTTCCCCTCAAAACCTAGAAGGTCCTTGAGGTCAGGGACTCTGCTTTATTTTTCTGATCTACCCCAGGCACGGTATAATATGAAGAATCCTGGCTAGGCATGCCTGAAGCCTGGTCCAAATCTAAGCTCTGCTACTTAGTCAAATCACTCTGGGTAATAAGATAGAGCACATTAAACTATGCAAAATGCTTTACAGACATAATTTCATTTGCTCTTCACAATAATTCTATGGAGTAGGCAGTGTAATTATTCTTCTTATTTTACATGTCAAGCAAGCAGCATTTACCTTAATCCATCTAGGTTGTCTTAAATTGTTGCACTATTTACCATCCACCAAAGTGCCAACAAACATGGCCCTGGTATCACGCTTGAGGTCCCACAGTCAACTGCCAGTTAATGGCAAAGCTGAGATTCAAATTCAGATTTTCTAACCCCAAACACAGTGCTCTTTTTACTATGCCACAGTTGTTATGCCACTTCTCTATATCTCAGTTTCCTCATCTGTAAAATGAAGGAATTAGCAAGATAGCCAATACAGCATTTTCATGGTGGCAAAGAGCTGGAAATATGATGAACTCCCTCTGATTGAGCAATGGTAAACTCTGAAAGAGCTATTTCAATAGAAGTATGAGATAGCCTCCAGCAGTCCACTGATGTTCTCACAGTCATTTCCTTCTCACCATTAAGTGATATTTAATCTTTATTACCTATTTAGAATATGCCAAGGTAAGGCCAGATGTCTCTCAAGCAGAGATATCTCACTCTGTCATTAAGAGAACATTGAAAGCCAAGAAGAGCCACAAACAACCTGTGGGCTAGTCACTTACCCACCCTCAAATGAGATAGTTGAAAAAAGCACTTGGCACAGGACCTAGATAGAGTAGGCACAATAAATACTCATTCCCTTCCCCTTCTTCTACATGCCTCAGTTTCTACATATATAAAAATATAGACTAAATGGTTTCTAAGGCCCCTTCCAGCTCTAACATTCAATTTTCCAAAGCCCCTTCCATTTTTAATATTCTATGATCTAAAACTACTTTTCACCTTCCCCTCACCCAAATAAATTTGAAAGGGAATTCATCTGAATTCTCTGACTAGTTGGTATGAAAGAAAAATGGAATGAAGAACATTAGTCCTGAGCTAAATTAGAGAAAGGTCACACCCCAGGAAATATTTTCTTAATGGGACAAGAGGAGCAAATTAGGCTCAGATTTCGGGAAGAAGGAAGGAAGTAGGAATGTGGTGTGGGTGTGAAATCTGATCACAAATTTAAAAAGTGGCAGACATTCAGGATGTCCAAAAATAATCGACTACCATAGTAAAGCAGACCTATGTGCATTAAGTGTGTATGTCAGTTTAGTGTACTTAACCTAAAGTTAACCTAATAATTAATTTATCTGTTCTGAAAGAGGAAAATCCATTAAATTTAAGTTTTTAAAAAGATGTGTTGTGTGGTCAATTTCATTTTGTACTCCTCCTACTTTACCCTTGTGCTCCAACAGGCTCCGAGCAATTCCTTCTTTAACTTGTCCATATGAACAAAGAAGCTAATATTTCCCCAATATTTTTTTAAACTATGACTATTTTATTACAATAGAATCCTCTGCATAGTAAGTTTAGAGTTCTCTGTTATATAGGAATATATCTCTGTTTCCTCCTTTTCTGAAAAGTGATAGTAATTAATTTTTCATTTTTTAAAACCCTTACCTTCTGTTTTAATATCAATTCTAAGACAGACTTGTGGTAAAGGCTGGGAAATCTGGGGTAAGTGACTTGCCCATGGTCACACAAGTAGGAAGTATCTGGGGTCACATTTGAACCCAAGACATCCTGTTTTTCTATCCACTGAGCCACCTAGCTATCTCTTGAAATTCATTTTTTAAAGATAATTATGATGTTGAAAAACTCCCATTTCATTAAAGAGTTTCCCATAATTCAGAACTGTTAGAATATCAAACATTTAAAATGATAGTATCGAAATACATTTTTTCTCAGATTTGTCATCATGTAATTCTGAGAAGATGAATGCTGTAGTGGAAAAAGCCACCATTGACTCATAGTTAGAACGTATGTTTAAGTCCACTAGCTGTGTGGCCAAGTAGTTCAAACTCCTCATTTTATAGAAAAGGAAACTAAAGCCCAAGGAAATGAAGTGATTTATCTGTCACACAGGTCAGCAGCATGAGATCAGGGATTTGAACCCAGATCTTAAAGGTTGATGATAAGCTGGAGAACTTTCAAAGGAGGGCAACCAGGATAAAGGACCTCAAGATAAAGAATGATGAAGATCCTTAGAAGGCACCAGGAATGTTTAGCTTGGGGCTGTCATATAGAAGAGGGATAAGCCTTATTCTGCTTGGCCCCCAAAAGGAAGAGCTAAGAAATACATGGAAATTTTGAAGACATAAATTTAGGAATAGTATGAGCAGCTAGGTGGCACAGTGGACAGAACACCAGATAAGACCTAAAGTTGGGGAAAACCGAATTCAAATCCAGACTCAGACACTAGCTGTGATTAAGCAAGTCATTTAATCCTGTTTGCCTCAGTTTCCTCCTCTATAAAGTAAGCTGGAGAAGGAAATGACAAACTACTCCAGTATCTTTGCCAAGAAAACCCCAAATAGGGTCACAGAAAGTTATACATGACTGAAATGACTGAACAACAAACAAGAAAGGAAAAACTTCCCAACAAGCAGCACTGCCCTTAAAGGGAGATGTGCCAGTTTTACAGATAGCCTCTCCAAGCAAAGAGAAAAGCACACTTTTTTTTTTTGCTATAAAGAGAATGAATTCTCAGCAGCAGAGAGTTAGAAATAGAAACAACTCAGAGGCTATATATTCCAACTCCTTCATTGTACAGATGAGGAAACTGAGGCTCATGGAAATTACAGGGCTTGCTTAAGGTAACACTGACTATAAACATAAGCAGAAGCATAACTGATCCTCTGACATCAGAGCCCATCCCTCCCACTGTATTGCACCATCCCCATTTGGTCAAGTGCAGATTGGACCAGATGTTCTGAAATGAATGAAGGAAAGAAATATTGATTAGACACTGTGTAAAATTATAGGAGATTCCAATGAAAAAAGGAGGCATCCCTGGCTGTCCAGGAGTTCATGTGTAAAAAGGGGGAGACAATAATAAAAAAGGAGGTTTTGGCAGCAAATAAGTCAGATGGAAAGGCCTCATAGTTCTTAGGGTTCAGTGGCAAATCTGTTTCTGACTTGGACCATTTGTCAGTTCCAAGGATGTCCTTTTTCAGTCCTTTAGTAACTATGGTTAAGTAGGTGTGGACCATAGTACCCACAGCTGATCACAGCAGGATGTAGCTCCCCAAAGGTTGGACAATAGTTGCAGGGGAACTAAAGGATGATGGTTAGTCAATGGCTGGTTTTGGTGGCAACAAGGATGGTGGGATCCTTCTCCACAATAGTGGCTCTTCTAGAGGATGATTCTAAGAATCCAGTGCTAGAATCATAATTAGGTGGTGGGGAGAGGGAGGATTCCAATTCTAAAAGATCTTGGACTAGGGATTTTAGACTCCCTATCACCAGAAAGGGGTTGGGGTGGTGGTAGTCTGACCTGCCTGGCACATGCTGCCTCCTTTTTCTTCCTTAGGAGGTTCTTGTTTCAGCTATCTTACTTATGTCACTGGTGGTAGGTGGTTATGGTGATAAGAATGGTAGGTCCCTATTCTATATCCTTTGAAATCTTCTCCAAATATGAAATATTCTAATTCTGTTGTGATCCCCAAACTACTGTTCTTTTTTTACTCTGAACTTTACTTTCTTCGTCTACAAAATGGGCATCACAATACTCCTTTATAAAATAGGCAAACAATACCTGCATTGCCTATTTCAAACTAGTCTCACAAGTAAAGTATTTTGTAAACTTGGAAACACTGTAGAAATGGTCATGATTGCTAATATTTACCATTATGATGACAGTTCTGGTTGTACAAAGCAATTCTAATTTGCTATTCAATGATCTTACTTCCTCGCTCCCACAAAACTCTAAATATTTGCATGATCCTTTACAAATATCCTTTCTCTCCTTCTTATGTTATTTTCCTCATCTTTCTTCCAATGAGATCACTCAAGGTGGCACTTGTTTCATAATTCTAGCTTACTGGGAAAAGAAAGGGACACTTTCTGTGGTCTATGGCTTAAAGACTTCCTAACTTCCCTAATCTGGAATCATCTTTGAGTAAAAATAACCTAACTTGTCCTACCCAAAAAGGGAAAAATACTAATTTTGTTTATTAGTAAGAATAACTGAATCAGGATTCATACACTATCTAGCCCAAACTGTCTCCATTTACTATGGGACTTTGGATGCTTCTTCCATCTCTTCATCTCAGGTTTTTGATATTTAAAATGAGAAAGTTAGCCTCCATGATTGCTAAAATACCTTCTAGCATGAAAAGACTGTTCGATCCTGTTTTTTCCAATGATTAAGAGTTATCATGATGAAGTGGATAAAGCCCCAAATTCTAAACAGGAAGATCAAAAATCCAAAGGCTTCACTCAAAGACTTTCTTAACTGTGTCAACATGGGCAAAGCACTCACCCTTCCTAGATCCCCATTTGTAAATTGAAAGGGCTTGCATAAATGATCTCAAAGGTGCCTTGCAATTCCAATATTCTGAGCCTAAGAGGATTATTTTGAGTCTGTCTAATTTAAAAGAAAGGGTATTGGCTTGAAAACTACAATGGAATTCTAAATAAATTAATTTTTAAAATTATAGACAACATTCAATTAAATGAACAGAGAACTAAAAAAAAAGAAAAGAAAACTACAATGGATTTGGGAATCCAGACACCCAACTCAGCCATATTGCTTCCCTGAGTTTCAATTGCTCATCTACCAAATAAGGATAATAATATTTGCATTTACTGTCCTCTGTGATTGTTACAAGATAAATGTGCTTTGAGGTGTAAACCCTAAGGCACTCCAGAAATATGAACAGTCAGTGGATGTTGAACGAATCTTGTATTCATGATACTTTTATGAAGTTGTGAGATATAAGTTAAGCTTGTAAAAGGAATTTCCAAGTCCTTTGTATTATAGCTGAAACCTTCTAATTTACCTACTTGGAGTCTTGACATTTCTCAGCTTGATCTAGAAAACAAGTATATAAGATGATGTAATTGGCTTCCCTAATTTTTTAAACCCTTACCTTCTGTCTTAGAATTGATACAAGGCAGAAAAACAGTAAGGACTAGGCATTTGGAGTTAAGTGACTTGCGCAGTCACCAGCTAGGAAGTGTTTAGGATCAGATTTGAATCCAGGACCATCTCCAGGCCTGGCATTCTATCCACTGAAACACCTATCTGCCAGCCTCTTTGATCTTTTCCGTGGCCATACCAAGAAAAAAGTTTGGTTTCAAACTCCTCTAGACAAAACCGACAATGAAAAAGAAAACCTGGGCTTTTGTCCTTGTTATTTCATAGAGCTTTAATCTCATTGTCCACATCTCTCTCTAAGTTAGGCTTATTTTTAAAAATCCATGATCTTACCACAGCCCTGCTAGTAGGTACATTATCATCCTTCACATGGCCTTTTGGCAGCTTGTCACACATGACACCCCATCCTCTCTCCTTGTGCCTTTGCACACAGTCTCTCATATCTAGAATGCTCTACCTCCTCATCCTTTGCTTCTCAGACTCCCTCCCTTGTTTCCTCCATACGAGTTCTCTTTGTGGAATGCCAACTTTCATTTTTGCATTTATAGTTCCAGCCTAGCCATGCCTGGGTATTTAACAAATCCTTACTGATTAACAGATTCCTAGGATTTCTAACTGGAGGGGACCTCTGTGGTCATCTCCTCCTGTGCCCTCATTTTACACATTAGAAAAACAATGCTCAGAGGTGAGGTGACTTGTCCAGTCACACAGGTAAGTTGCAAAGGGGTTAAGGAAGGAGCCTCAAAGTTAGATCTTCCCATTAAAAAAGCAGGGCTCTCCTTCCATTTTAAACTGACAGGTTAAACTCAGGAGCAACCATAGAAAACCTAGGGCTTTAGATTTAATTACAAATGGAAGCTTTCCCAGTTAACTATTTTGGAATCTGTAGAGAAAACAGAGGGGAGGCGGAAGAGGGGGAACAAAGTGTTTGCCAGGAAGAAAAAAAATAAATTATGAGCTCTCCATGTAACTTGGTAACAGGGAGTGGTTTGTATATGAGAACATGTCCATCTGTTGGGATATAAATAACTGGATAAAAAGTTGCTGTGTGTCATCTAAGGGAATGACATATGAATAGTGTAAAAACATCTAGTCATTTAGCAGGGGTCCAAGGGTGACAAACAGCTTCCAAACAGGTGGACAATACAGTACATCACTTTCATTCACCATCGTCAACAGAGATTAGCCTGCTGAGATAATATTACAGAAAGCCTGATTTTTTCATGTGTAATAAAAATAATATACATATAGATACACACACTTACATTTGTTTCAAATGGCTCTCTTGTGGATACTAAGGAGACTTATCACTTTAACAGTTCAAATAAATTGTTAGAAGAATAATAGTTCTGGGTGGGTGATTTTTAAAAATCAGTTGATCTTTTTTTTTTAAGTTTTCAATTTCCCCCAGTTACATGTAAAAAAAAATTTAACATTTATTTTTTTTAAAAATTGAGTTCCAAAGTCTCTTCCTCCCTCCTTATCTTCTGCTCCCTTACTTCCTTTCAACCCTCCCCATCACCATGAGACTATGAGCAGTCTAATATGGATTTTACATGTGCAATTGTGTAAAGCATTTTTCTATGTTAATCATTTTGTGGACAAGATCTCAAATTGGAAAAAAAGAAGAAAGTGAAATATAGTATGCTTTGATCTGCATTCAGATCCATCAGCTCAGTTCAACATGATACTTTAGAATCAGCTGAGGAAATAGCTTAATGTGAAGCATTTCTTCCCACTGAGGCAGGGAGAAAGTGAGAGTGATTTTTATCTGTAATCTATGAGGATCTTTGAAGAATCTATGCAACAGAAAGAAAAGAGGTGATGAAGTACTTCTTCCTTATAAGAACTATCTTAGCTGTTATTTTGTGGAAATTCTAAAAGAAGTTTATAAAGAGAATTCTATGAAGTGTTTGAAAGAAGCTGAAAGATATTTTATTATGATTACTGAAGGGATAACAAAGAAAATCTTGAAGATAAATATTAAGATTCTTAAGAAACCTTAATCACTGTCTAGAGTGAATTGAATGACTCAATTTTTTAGAAAAGAAAAAGGAATTATCTATTAAGATATTGAGGGTGTGAGCTAATACAGGTTGAGACATTAGTCATAGATAAAATGTTATAAATTAATATGTCTTTGTGTTTATTACTGAGTCTACTTGTTATTAAGTTACATGTGTATGTAGATTTTAATATTTAATTATAGATGAATAATTCCTATAAGAAAGAAAGTTTCTCTAATTTCCTAAATAGTTAACATTTAATAAAACTAAGTAGGGACTTGAGCCAGTTATTGAGAGAGAGAGCTTATAGGCTTATAATGAGAAGTAAATTATCCAAACCCAGCCTCAGGTTGCTAGACAGCTCAAGAGGATAAAATTAAGTAAATAATAATAATAATAATAATAATAAATAGATATATCTCTGCCCCTATAGTCCACCACCTCTCTGCCAAGAGCTTGGAAGTATGCCTCAGCATCAGATCTCTAAAGTCATGATTGGATCATGTATTGATCAGAGTTCTGAAGTCTCTTGATATCATTTATCTTTACATTATTACAGTCACCATGTAAATTATTCTCCTGTTCTTCAAATTGGCAGATGACACAAAATTAAAAAGGATAGCTCAAAATAGAAGGCATAGTTGGGATCCTAAAGGATTTTGACAAGTTAGAATATGATGCTGAATATAATAAGATAAAACTCAATAGAAATATTGTCTTCTTTCTAAGGTTCAGAAAAAAATTTGCAAGCATAAGATGAGAAATACATGGTTTGACAGCAGTTATTTTGAAAAGATCTTGAAGTTTTAGTGGACAATCACTCAATATGAGTTATTACTGTGAAATGTCAGCCAAAAAAAAATGGTAATGTAACCTTAAACTGCATTAAGAGAGGTGTGGCTTCCAGGAAAAGGGAATAAGCATGTAAATAGCACCTGTTATATGCCAAGCACTGGGCTAAACATTTTACAATTATTTTCTAATCTGATCTTCAGAATAACCTTGGGAAGCCTATGCTGTTATTATCCTCATTTTATAGTAAAGAAAACTAAGGCAAATAGTGGTTAAGTGACTTACCTAGGGTCATACAACTTATAAGTATCTGAGATCAGATTTGAACATAGATCTTCCTGATTCCAGGCCTGGTGTTCTATCCACTTGCAAGACCTAACTGCCTGTAGGTAATAATC
This sequence comes from Monodelphis domestica, assembly GCF_027887165.1. Classification (NCBI taxonomy): domain Eukaryota; kingdom Metazoa; phylum Chordata; class Mammalia; order Didelphimorphia; family Didelphidae; genus Monodelphis; species Monodelphis domestica. The sequence goes on along the minus strand of NC_077232.1, from coordinate 85,462,627 downwards.
CTAATATATACTCTTTTTTCTCATCAGAGTGTTTGGTTCTTAGTGCCATAATTTAAAAAGAATGTTGATTTAACTAGTGAGTGAACAGGATGGTAAAGGGCCTGAAAGCTAAGTCATAGGAGAATCAACTGGAGGAATTGAGGCTATTTCACATAGAAAAGAGAAGACTGGATAGGGGAAAGTTTTTGAAGAGGAAGGCATAAAAGTTATGTTCAAGAATTGAAGACCTGTTATATGGATATGGGATTAGGTTTATTCTGTTTGGTCCCAGTGGGACCTGGAAGAACCAGGAACAATTGGTAGAGTTGTATTTGGGTTTGATATCAGAAAAAAAATCCTAACAATGTGAACTATATAAAAATGGAATAGGCAGCCTCTATCATTATCACTATTATAAAATCCAAGGACAAAGATATTATGACATCTCCTATGAGAATATTCTCGCACTTTTTATTTGTATAATCACAGGCATAAAATGTTAGAGCTAGAAAGAACCCAAGAAGTTAAGCAAAAGAAGTTTTGGGGGCTTTTTGTTTTTGGGGGGGTGTTTTGCCCCTGAGCAGATGATTCAGATGAGAAAAACATAGCAAATCATTGTGAGAGACTGGATTTGACCTATAGGTAGGTACAAGCCAATACTTGTGGAAGGTATATTCATCACATACAATGTACCAAGTGTATAAAAACATGCTCCTTCATTGGCTGAACTAGGAGAAAGATTGTTTCAGTAGGGTAAACTGACAGGGCATCATTGACCCATTAAATGGTTCCCTTTCAGAATGCCCGGGGCTGGTTTGCTTACTTATGATGTGCTCTTTCTACATCTTTCCATATTTCAGTCAACAGAAAAAGAGCATGAGTCCCTTTTTGATAGCATGTTCAATAAAAGCTTCTCAGTTTAGTCCAAAAGGCTTTCATTCTAGCTTTCCTTCTAACTTTAAGTATGACCTTGCCCCTTCTGGATTTCTGTTTCACCCCTCTGTCAAATGAGGAATATAGATAAGAAAAGATTAAATTCGCTTTCCAGCTCTAAGGACAATGATTCTGTGATATATTTTATTACATAAAATTGAATTAGAGTACTAATAATCTATTAATAGTGGGAAGAAGTCTTGAAACTCTCTATTCCAATACTCTTCCCACTACCCCAACCCCATCTCTTTTTCTTTTTGAAGAACCAGAGACCCAAAAACCATACTCATTTGCCTAAAGTACTCCTGTGATTTCCCCCCTTGCTTTCTCTAAAACCTCTTTAAAATTAAATTTTACTTTTCCAATTAACAAACATTTGTTTTCTTTTCCCTCCTCCTACCTCTCTCCACACTAGCAAATGAAAGAAAAATTGTAACAAACTTAGTCAAGCAAAACACAAAACAAATTCCCTCATTGGTCACATCCCAAAATGTGTCTCCTTCTGTATTTATTGAGTCTGTTCCCTCTCTAGCAGGAAGTGGACAGCATTCTCCATTTTTGGTCCCATGGCTGTGTTGATCACATTTAAAGTGGTTCCTTTTTATAGTGTTAAAGTTTTTTCTCCTGGTTCTGTTCCCTTTACTTTTTATCAGACACAAGTTTTCCCAGGTTTCCCTAAAACTATCCCATCATTCCTTACATCACAATGTAATTCTTTCATAGTTAGCCATTTCCCAACTGATGAGCACTCCTTTTGTTTGTAATTCTTTGCTACTAACAAAAAAAGATTTATAAATATTTTTGGACATATGGAGACATTTCTGCTTTCTCTGATCTCTTTAGGGCAGAGTACTGGTGGGTATTGCTAGGATAAATGGTATACACAGTTTAGTAACTGGGTGGCCATTCAAAATTGCTTTCCAGAATGGCTGGACAAGTTCATGACTCTGCTATTGGTGCTTTTGTCTATTTCCTCATACCATTTTAAGGCACCTTGACCCTAGAAACTGAGGACACAAAGGTAGTATCTAAATGCCAGTTGAATTTTCTCCTTATAACTCAAAGTCAGAATTCAAAGCAATACACAAAAGTTATAAGTAGGCAGATTTTGGCTTAGAAAATAATAGAACTTCAGTCTTGCAAAGTCTGAAAAGTAAACTAGTCTAACTATTATCTCAGTTACTATTAATTTCTATAACAGAGCAGCATGGTATGGTGGAAGAAATGATTTCATGGATTTGAAGTCAGAAAATCGGGGTTCAACTTTTGGCTCACTTTCCTATATAACCATAGGTGTTAAGCTAACTCTTATTCCTATGGTCCTTATGATCTCTAACAAGCATTCATCTTGTCTCCACTTGAACATCTGCAGTTAAGAGAATTCATTACAGCCTTAGGTGATCTATTCCACTTTGAGACAATTCCAAATGTGATTTTTGGTTCATGGAACCAAAATCTACTTCTCAGTATTTCCTATTCATTGCTTCTACTAATGCTACTTAGGGCCCCAAAAAGCAAGCCTAAAACCATTTCTACATAAGTACTCTTCAAATACTTGAAAATAACTGTGTTGCCCCTCTCTTCTCCTTTCTAAACATCTTGGGTTGTTCCACAGGTCCCTCCTTCTATGAGATTTCTAGTCTTTTCCCATCCTAGTATCTTTTCTCTGGATGTGTTCTGATTTGTCAATATTCTTCATAAGACAGAATCTAGTGGCATGATTTTTATTGTTCCTACTCCAGGCACTATGTTTCTATTAAAGGATTCCAGGATTGTTTGGGGGCAGTTAGGAGGTACAGTGGAAAAGTGCGGATCTGGAGTCAGGAAGACTAATCTTCCTGAGTTCAAACCTAGCCTCAGATACTTACTAGTTGTGTGACCCCACACAACCTCAGTTTTCTTATCAGTCAAATGAGCTGGAGAAGGAAATGGCAAACCACTCCAGCATCTTTGCCAAAAAAATCCACAAATGGGGTCATAAAGAGTCAGACCCAACTGTAACAATTGAACAACAACTGGATTGTTTTAGGTATTTGGCTCCCATGCCATATTATTGACTTATACAAAGCTTGTAGTCACCAATTTTTATACAAATCATTCTCCAGCTATATTTCATATATGCTAAACTTTTAAAATCGATTTTTATAAAAGTCCAGGCAGAAGAATTTATCCCTGTTAAATGTCTTATTTAGGTTTAGTCCATTGTTCTAACTTGCCAAAATCTCTTTGGATCCTAAGTCTGTTGCTTAGCATGCTCCTTCCTCAATGTTGAATAGATATGCCAAAAGTCATTCCTTCCCAACCAAAAATATCCAAAAGGAATAACCTCTATAACAGAAAAGCAATGTGGCTGAAGGACAACATAGTATGATGATAATTCCCAGGATATAACTGTTGATACCTAGAGATACTCAGTCACTCACTATTAGGGTAGGAGAAAGCAGAGTAGACTAGGAATCAGGAGACCAATATTAGAGACCCATCATTGTTGCTTAATAAATTTGGTGGGTCACCCTGGATGAGTTACTTCTTATTTCAGGGTCTCTATTTCCTTACTTATAAAAAGGGTTTAACAAAAGTCCTTCTAGCTATAAAAATTTATGGCTAAAAATTTGGTTTGGAAAGGAATTTGGAATGAAGAATAAAGGAAAATGAGGAAAGAGCTTAGTACAGCGGCAAATAGTAGAAGCTTAATAAATATTGTTTGATTGAAAGCTTACCTTTGCAAACAAAGCACTTTATATGAAAATACTTGTTCTGGACTCGCAAAACTTCTCCTTTGCATACATTCCCACAGGTGTTACACAGAATCGCAGTACTTGATGGCTTCTCCAGGTGGCTGTGGACAGCCTGTTGTTGAGATACTGTTAAAATAAAGAACAGGTTTTAAGGTGAGTGTTTTCACTTACAAAAAGTAGACAATGGTAACCAAAGAAGGAAAATCATTGATTCAGCACAAATAACAGAAACACAAAGAATGGAGTAAAGAAGATGTTTTTATTTGGAGACTTGTAGTTAATATACTATTTATTACTGTCAATAATAGCTCTCTACTAAAATACTGTTTAATGTCTCAATAGAGTATATAGGTGACTCCAAGTTCTTCATTGCTATGCCAGCAGAACCCAAGTTCTGATAAGTCCTATGGAATCGGAAAGACTTTGAGTATTAGCCCAGGCACACACAGAGTACCAGTTTTTATAAGAACCTCGCTGGCTAAATTCAGAAAGTTCGATGGTTTATGTTCCTATAAGAGTACAGGTAAAAATAACAGTAAAAATAATAGTACAAAATCTACAACATATGTTTTTATGAGTGCAGTCTATAATGTAGAAAGGGGTCTGGCCTTAGAAATAGAGGACCTGAGTCCAAGACCTGACAAGTCATTAACTTCTCTATGCTTTAATCTTCTCATCTTAAATTAGAGGTATCTCAGAAACACATGCCTTAGACATTTATCGGTGTATGACTTTGGGTAGGCCAGTTAACCTCTGTCTGCCTCAGTTTTCTTATCCATAGATTAGAACAGAACTTCCCTTATAGGGTTATTGAGAGATCATAAAATGAGATAACATACATAGGGTGCTTTAAAAATCTTAAAGCACTATATGCTAGTTATTATTACTACTATTATCTGAAAAATGTGTTAAATAATACTAATGTGACCTACATAACAGAGTTACTATGTGGAAAACACTTTACAAAATTTTTACACATAACAGAAATTGGATCTATCACCATTATTTGCATTACCTGTGAAAAGTCTACTTAAATATCTCTATCAAGAATTGATGGTCAGAGTTTCATTAATAAAACTTTTCCTTTTTGAGATAATTGTTGAAATCTTGACATCTAAAATTTAATAATATAACCTATGTGATCGGAGGAAATTGTCTAATTGATTATACTAAGCTATTGTATATTGATATTTGGATATAGATATCCAAAAGGATAAGGCACAGAGCTGATCAGTCTTGGACAGATACCAAGGTAGAAGGACAATAAACTGGGTCCAGGATTGAATAAGAGCAGGAGAACATGCTAGGTTACCCCTGGGAAACTACTTTTGATGTTGCTAGATAGCAGCAAGTTGTAGATGTCATGATCACTGAAGTATTAAAGTTGTCCATCATTCAGTGGAAATGGAGAGGTGTGTTGCAGATGTGAGTGAATTGTAATTAATTTCTAACCAAGAACTCAGAAAATGTATCCTAAAAGCATAAGGCATCTAAAAGGGGATAAAAGGAAGATAAAGTGGTCAATGTGTGCCATCCAACAAATATAACTCATGTCCCACCAGTTTTCATGCTATCAGAATGTTCAGAATCCAGAGAAAGTCTCTAACACATTGGGTGGAACTTTCTAGAAGAATGTATTGGCACACAAAGACAAGAGTTGACCAAGGTGATACTAGGGAGACAGAAGGCAGTCTTGGATCACTATGTGAGTATACATATTGATGAAATCACAGATTACAAGTATGGAGGAAAAAATAAGGAAGCAACTGAGAATTTACAAAGCCTGAAAGTAAAATCTACACTTTCAAATGATGAAAGGAGTCTTGGTCCCCAGAGCAAACATGAGCCTGACTCATGGCACAATTCTGAATAGGAACAGGTCCACGAAATGGTTCCAATCAACAGATGTCAAGGATGACTTTGTATTTATATTCATGTTTTGAGTCAAACCATGGATTTTGTGTTCAGTGTATAGATTTCAAAGATAATCTCTGATCAGCTGTCAGGAACTATTTAAAGAGTTATAAGCTTTCCTCCCTTTATGAGTGGGGACTCATATCTAACTGTGGGAATTCAGCTAGAAATTACTTGTGAATGAAACTTCAAACAAATGGTCAACTTGAATGAAATTGTGATTTTTAAATATACCTTATCATTTCATCAATATTTAGGCTACCAAAATTGTACTGCTTTGGAACAAACCACTTTCAATCAGATAAAAATTAATTTACATATTACCTAATAGCATAAGTGAGTTAAAATCTTACTGCCATCTTGTGATCTAAAATAGAAATTGCAACAAATTACATGGTTATATTATTGACATTCCTGTGTAATTTAGGTCAGGGAACTATAATAGACATATATATTTATATATAGCTAAAATTCAAAGGAACCTTAGAACATAACACTGTGTCATAGATACCTTACAACATAGAGAGTTATAAATGACAACGAGCTTAGATGACAAAGAATTGTAGCATTTGAATGGATCTTAGAATGTAAGATGTTTGAGGTTGGAGCTCTTTGAATATGTATGATATTAAAACTGAAAGAAAAATTAAGAGTATCAAAGGTTAAAAATGTAAAGGAACTTAAATATTTAAATCAACCAGCCCATTTTAGAGAAGGAGAAACTAGGGTCCAGGGAGAACCAGATAGCTTGTTTACTCAAACACATTTTTCCCTATAGTTATCATAGTTATCGTGAGTCCTTAGCTGTGTGTAAAGGTCCATCCTACCTCAGAAAGCTAAATTACAAGTGTCACACTCACTCACGGCCATTTCCTGAGGCTGCTGACCTGTAAGAAAAGTAAAGGTGTGTAGAAAAAGCAGATCCTACTGTGTTTGGTGATGAGTGGGGCTTTTCTAAATGGGGAGTGTGGCCATGAACAACTAATTTCCATGAAGCCTGGAAATAGGCCATGTTCCTGTTTATCTGAGCAGGAAGTAGAATTCACTTTTGTCAGCTTTGCCATCTGAAAGCCCGCCAGAGGAGAAATAGGCTTTCTGTAAACGAGACTAGGTTGAAAAGGGATGCTTGGGTATTTGAAATGGCATTGCAGCTTAGCAATATTGGCTAAGGAGGAAGGGGAGGATAAACACTGACATGATTTGTTGCACGACAGCTCAGCATCAAATATATTGGCTCTGCTCCTCCACGGTTTAAACATTGATTGAACAGATGGAAAAGGGTTGAAACGGAGTGTTCAATACTGATGCTGAACAGTCTTTGGCTTTTAAAGCAGCTCTGCCAGAGAGAGTGGCAGTAGCTACTGGGGAAAATGTATCTCTTTGTTTAAAAAGTGAATACAAAATAACATAATGAGCCCTGGGCAAACTAGGAAAGAGGCAAAGTTTCTCCTCTTTTGGGGTGTGCCCCCATTTAGCTCCCCTATTTCCCCAGACAGAGCTCAAACTAGAACAATGTTGACACTTAGGGACAGCAACAAAAAGAAGGAAAAAGTGCCCTCAGATGAAGTTTGAAAATTAATGATGTGAAAATAATGCAAGAATTAATTAAGGCAAGTTTAGTTCACGAGGAGGGGAATTAATTACTAGCTCTGGTGCCACCTCCTTCAGGAAAGCTTTCCTGAAGCCAAATAGCACAAGAAATGCCTGGACTTAGTGGTAATAAATTAGCATTCATTTATATAGGTTTTTAGGTTCACAAAGGACTTTACCTAGGTTATCCCCTTTGATTTGCACAGCAGTCCTGTGAAGTAAGTGCTATCATTATCCCCATTTTGCAGAAGAGGACAAAACTAGTTATGTGTCTGAGACAGTATTTGAATTCAAGTCTTACTGACTCCAAGTTTATCCATTGTATCACATAGTTTATGTACATATTTCCCTTCCCCAGCAAACTCTAAGGTCCTTTAAGGGGAAGGGGGCAGTTTCATCTTTGTCTTACAGCATCAATGCTTAAAGAATGTTGAAATGAAATTAGTTCTAAATTCCAAAGCAGTCCTTTGCTTAAGTATTTGTTTCCTCTAAATTCTCATGCCTGTGGCAAAGTCTCAAATGTCCTCATTTTCCTTAGGGATCTGTCCCCAGATGCCCAGAATGGATGCTGGAAAGATCACTAGACTTGGACCCAAGGCATGAAGCTGAGTCCTTCCTCTGTCATTGACTGGCTATATGACTGAACAAAGATTATATCTCTGGTGCTGAGGTCCCTTATCTGCAAAATAATAACAATCTCAGATATACACATCATGCTTTTGATTTGCAAAACACTTCATTCACAATAACCCTGTGAAATGTCTCACTAAGTCCATTTTACCAACAAGGACCAAAGCCTTCCTACAACACTTATCACAGTGTAGAGGTGAAGCTCCAAAGTTACACCAGTAAAGTCTGCCAGATTATACAAGAGAGAATCTAGTGAAGTACTTGTCTGAGGACACTGAACTTCCCTAAATTCCCTAAAATGAATGTTCTGATCAAACCAACTTTAAATATTAACTCCCAAGTCAGAAAGGACTTGTGATCTGCACCAGTGGAATACTTACACCAAGGAAAGTCCAGATTCTGGGGCTGAATATGAAATTTACAGATTAAACAACTTAAGCTCTAGAGTTATATTGCAAGTGGCAAAACCTGAAATCAAACCCAGGTATTCAGAATCCAAGTCTTGGGTTCTTCCCACCATGTTTTTTTTCCAGGGGATAATACTGACAAGTGAGATAATGTGAAAGTATTTAACAATAAAGCACTATATAAAAGTACATCATAATAATACCACTAGGTTATGCATATGATATAGATTGGGAAGGACAGCAATGGGCATATTATCAGTCTTATATCCTAGTTCCCCCAGAATAGATAAACATGAAATTTAAAATATAAAACTAAAAGGAATCATTATCTGGTCCCCATAACACAAAGAAAGATTCCATCATCCCAAAGGTCTTTGTTTCCCATTTCTGCACATATACAAGCCTATAGGAAAATAGATGTTTATGATTAAATCCAAAAACACCGATTAAGCACTTGCTTTGTGCCAGGCACTGGGTCTTCAAAGATAAAAGACCAAGAACCATATAAAATAAATAGCAGATTATTTTAACACAGATTGACTGCAATTGAGAAGGCAATAGTACCAAATCTGGTTACAGAATGATGTATACTGTGCAATGGTCACACAATCAAGGGTGTAATATCACTTTTGTAATATCACTTTTGCTACTTATCGCCCATATGATCTTGGGCAAGTCTCTGGGACTCAGTTTGCTCATCTGTAAAATATAGGATTTGGGCTACAACAGGGGTTCTTAACCTGTGGTCCATGCATTTTTTTAATTTGATAAACTATATTTCATAGAAACCATACTTATGCATATATGCCATGTATTATGTATATATAAATTATATATTTGTTAAACTATATTTCAATTTCCTTTGTAATCTCATGTATTTAATTTATACATATAAAAACATCAGTCTGAAAAGGGCTCTATAGACTGTATCAGACTCTTAAAATTGTCCATGACCAAAAAATGTTAAGAATTCCTAACTAGATCTCTAAAGTAGAGCTCTTCCAGCTGCTAGCTTTGTCACTGGCATATAACAAGAGTTTAATATTTGCTTATTTGATTCCAGCCACAGATCCTATACCTAACCATACCTCAAACATTTTATATTCCAGTGTTTATAAAGATGCAGTATCCATAACAACAGATGGTTGATTAGTCACTATTCCGCTATCCTTGAGAATTTTTCCAGAAGTTTTGTTCCATTATTTCACTAAGTATCTTTTTGAAACTATACTTCCTGAGCAATGATTTCCTGGCTTTTTCAGGACCTTTTTTTTGGAGAATGATAACCCATCTGTTTCCCACACACACCCCCAAATGACAGTGATCTAATAAATTTATTTTCCAAAAAGTAGATGAGAACTATAATGAATAAAGTAATGAGATTGATTTCTTTTTCCACTGAAACTAGAATGTTTTTTTATCTAAAAAAAAAAGGGGGCTGCAGTCAGCCCCCTTCAAAGCAATCTCCTGGAGAAATTGTGGACTGATTTCTACAGTGCTATCAGTACTCAAAACTTCTGTGGAACTCTGTTTTGGCCCTGCCTTTAAAGTTTCTGAGGCATCCTTTTGAGTCTCTTCAGCAAACCTTTATCATGGGAGATTTGATTTGGGGAAGGAGGTAGTAAGAGCCAAGACTAGGAAGTAAGGTGGAGAACAGTCTAGAAGAATATAATTTTTGGATAAAATGATCCTATAAAATAATGAGAATGATATTCTACTGTGGCTATGAAACAGTAATCAAAGACATTTCCCAAGAGAAATTCCACATGTTTTTAAACCTTAAGGGAGATTGTATTACTATATAGTCATACTTCACAAATTGAAGAATTTTCTCAATCTATATTGAATTCCATATAAGATAGGGTTGCAGCCTCTTTTTTGCAGCCTTTTATAAAGCTTTATTTTGATTGTAGTTCTTTCCTCCAAATTTTTTATAGAATCATTCTAACCTATTCCAAGACTGAAAGATATATATATATATATATAATATATACACACGTGTGTATATATTTACATATACACATATATTATAGTGATTCACATTTTTGCTTTATTATTAACAATTTATAACATTACATTTAAAATAGTAAATAGTGTTTGAATAATATAGTGACCATTTCTATAGGGCTTTATAAAATCTTTTCTTATAATTATCATTTAAGTATATTATGTCAATAGATGAGGAAAGTAATGGTTCTCCCTTCCTACATTGCTGTGGTTTGGTCATTTCAGTTATGACTGACTCTTCCCTACACCATTTGGGGTTTTCTTGGCAAAGATATTGCAATGGTCTGTCATTTACTTCTCCAGCTCACCTTACCAATAAGGAAACTGAGGCAAACAGGTAACATGACTTTCCCAGGAAGGGTCTGAGGCTGGATTGAAACTCAGGTCTTCCTGATTCTGGGCCCAGTGCTCTAGTTGTCCCCTTCCCACATTTTTACATTCTCTAAAATTATATTCTTCTAAATATATCACCTATGATTGAAGATGATGTCCTTTTGTCATTGACAGTCAAAATAGTAATAGTTCACAGATATGTGAGGCTTTAAAAATCTTCTCTCACAACATTCCTATGGGCTAGGTAGTACAACAAGCATTCATCATCATCCCCATTTTTCACATGAGGAGTCTGAGGCTTAGAGATGTCAATTGACTAACAAATGATTACAGAAAGATTTAACTTAATGTTTTATGACTCTTAGGTCAGTATTCTTTCTCCTAGGTCAATATATCTCTTTAAATGAACAATAGGATTGGCTTAATGTCTATAGAATACCATCTTAGGTATTCATTTCTCAATGGAATGGATTATGATAGAGAATGGCGATAATTTTGAAAGTTTTGCCAAAGGGTTCCCTTCTCTAGCCCATCACCCCTGTAAGGCCTTTTTATGGAAATCTTTGCTATTTAGAAGTCTCTAGTTCCTACATAGATGCAGCTTTGTTAGAAGCATCTTCCCTCTATGTCCTGAGTCATGTTTCAGTCAGAAAAGAGAACTCAGCAGAGACAGCATGCCACTATCTCCCCAAAATGGCATCAAATTTCAAAATACTGAGCTATTCAGGGCTGACTCTGTCTCTACCTAATGCCACCCCAAGGAAGCCTTAAGTCAAGACCTATGTTCTTTTGCCATTTTAAAATTCAAATTTAAGACACATCTATTAAGCACCTGCTTTGTGCCACACACTGGTCACTGGCAGAAATACAAAGTCTATAGAAAATATGTTTACTACCCTCAAGAAGCATATAGCCTATAAATATACAATTTCTTCAATAGACTGGAGATTATTTTGAATTTCTCAATCCTTTCCCCTAGTATGCACTGTGACTGGGCTTAGAAAACAGAACCTCCCTCAAGATTCTAGTTTTTAACTTCTTAAAGTAATAAATAATTTAAAAACTCTTATTAACCAAAGGATGGAGTGGATACAAGTGGATGACTCATACAGGATTAATAAGAACTAGGGGAAGAAAGGGAATTATACAATAGTGAAGCTAAGGCTAGCTGAATCTGTAAATATCCCAGTCATTCTTAATTCACAAGTAAAAGGAAACATAGGCGAGGTCCTATCATGGTAAGAGAATGAGTGTTAAATTAAGTGCTAGTCTCAGAATCAGAAGCCCTTGGTTTGAATAATCACTCTATACTTTCTGGTTGTGTGACACTAGATAAATCACTTCATCCTTCTTGGCAGTGGATGGAGTGCCCTGTTTAAAGCAGGAAGACCTGAGCTCAAATCTAGCCTCAAACACTTACTATCTGTCTGACTCTAGATAAGTCACTTAACCTTTTATGACTCAGTTTTCTCATCTGTAAGGTGGAAATAACAAGAGCACCTCCCTCCCAAAGTTGTGAGGATCAGATGAGACAACGGTTGTAAAGCATTTAACACAGGTCCTAGCATATTGTAAGCAATATAGATACCTATCTTAACAGGACTCTGGTGATGCTCAAATGAAATGATGTTTGTAAAAAAGCTTTGACAGACCTTAAAATTCTCTTTAAATGTGAGCCACAATCATCATTATTGTAGGACTATTCTGAGGATCCAGAGAGACAACAGACCCCTAAAATCTATTACTGTAAAACAATTATCTAGATGGGTGCTACTATCATCCTCCTGGTAGAATCTCCTTTTGAAAGCTTAATTCCATCTTTGTTGCTTTTTTACATTTTTTTCTAGGGCTTTTCCCCTCTAGTGATTTATATACATGCTTATCAAATGTTGAATGAATTCTTTTCTATTTTTCCTACAACTGCAGATACCTCTGTCCCTCAAAACAACCACTTTTTTCTTAATTCCTGTTTCTAAATTGTTTTGAATTTTCTTATTTGAAGCACAATGGCATTCCCTTTGGGTAGAATAAAACGAACATCTATCTTATTGTGCCTGGGCATTTTGTAGTTTGCAGTATTGAAGTAGCCTGCACTTACCAAATCCACATTATCTGATAAGGTACCCGAAATTCCATGTCTCTCCACCATTCATCAGAATAAGGTGAAGGGCGGGAGGAAGAGATCTAAAACAAAGAGGATGATGGTCCTAGGCCATATTCCTACTTCTACTACTACCTCTCTTTGTTACCTTCTATTCCTGCTGGAGCAATATGTAGAATTCACAGAGGTATACAAAGGAACTAGCCCCATTCTTGGCTGATTTGAAGAGGCTCTTAGCCTAGGTTTACTTCTTTTACTTTCAGCATCCACGCATGGGCCTTTGATGCATTAATGCTCTTTTTTAGGACACATTTCTGTTTCAGAATTAGTCCAGTCTCCCTCCCCCCAATGCTGAATGTAATGGCTCAGAAGACAATGCCAAATTATTTGAGTAAACTAAATGTTTCCTCCCTAACCTACTTTAAGGATCATGCTGCTAATTATAATGATGATCCTGGGAAGTCACTCTCCCTTCAGGAGGTGGGAGCCTTAAAATCATCTCATAAATAGAGGCAGCATGGCATCAGGGAAAGGATTCAGAGACAAGGAGCCTGGAGTATTAGTCCTAGATCTTCTACTTAATACCTGTGTGACCTTGGACAGCTTGCTTCCTTTCACTGAACTGGAATTTCCTCACCTTTAAAAGGTTGGAAAGGATGGGATCCAACCCCTTCTACCTCAAAATTCCACAGTCCTCACACATATATAGAATCATTATGGCACAAGGGAAAACCTACAAAGAACAAGGAAGATCCAGGAAATGTAAACTAAAAAGTGGGAGGAGGGAGAGATCACTTTCAGCTCTGGGGAGGAGACATCAGGGAGCATGTAGAGTAGCACCTGACTTTAGGTCTTTCCCTCATACTCATTTGTCACTTAGTATATACATATGACATAGCAGTAGAAATTCCTAGTAACTAACACTGGGAAGTGATGGGGACACCCTAAATAACAGTGTCCTAACCAAAGACATTCAAAATGACATTGTGACATAGGGAGGTAGATTAGGGAAAGTATTGGATTTGGAGTTAGAAGTGTCCTGGAGGGAAATCCTGTCTCTGACACTACCAGTGGGATAATGGACAAGTAATGTCACTGCAAAGTCTTATCTATAAAACAGGGATAATATCTCTTTGTGCAAACTCAGTAGAGGATTGTTATTGAGGAGTGCTTTCAGTAAACTTATACATTATAGGAAGTGGGATATTACTGCATCAAAAGAAATGATGAAAGACCCATGGCAAAGTGGATAAATAAACAGCTAACCTAGGAGTCAGGGACACCTAGGTTGAAATCTAACTCCTGTCATACAATGGCTGTGTGACTCTGAGCAAGTCACTTAAACCTCTCAGTGGAGCAAGCAAAAATCTCTCAAACCATACACTGCAAAGAGGATGATGACTATCTGCACTAGAAAATGTAGTAGGCCAATAGGCATTCCCTATGCAGAAGAAATCACAGTTCTAGCTCCTTTTTTCCTCCCCAGTAGATAAATACTATGACTATATAAAGAGACTCGGGAAATGTCTGAAAAATAGTCTTCTATCAAAAGATTTATATGAACTGATACAAAGTAAAGTAAGAAGCACTGGGGAAATAATATACGCAATGCCTACAGTAGTGTAAAAAGGAAGAAACAAAACAAAAACAAACTGACCCAATTAAATGCAATATAATTTCAATGATCCAACTTGATTCTGAAGGGGAGAAGAGAAAAGAAAAGAAACCTTCCTTACTTCCTTGTAGAGGCAGGAAACAATGAATTTGGAAGAATATACTGTCATACTCAGTTATTTATGGGATTGTATTTCCCCTCCCCACCATTCCTCTCTCTCTTTTTCTTTTTATTCTTTTCATAAGGGATGATTTTCTAGATCAGATTGGGTATGATATATTTGGAAATGAAGATGATATAAAAACAAAAGACCTTAATAAGTTTTATTTTTCAAAGCACATTCAGTTTATTGGTAATTCTTTTTAAATTTTATTTCATTTTATTTATTTATTTATTAATTTAGAGTATTTTTCCAAGGTTACAAAAATCATGTTCTTTCTCTCCCCTTCCCCAGCCCCCTCCCATAGCCTATGGACAATCCCCCGGGGTTTTACATGTGTCATCTCAATAAGTTTTAAAAATGATAGAAATGTGAGTTATCAGTATATTCTTTGTACAGCCAAAGCTCAACAAATGTGAAAGGAGAAAAAATATTCCTCCTGCCCCCCACTCACACACACCCTGCAAATGTTGCTAAATTCATTCATTTCTAGGCAAGGTTTCAGACACTAGTCTTACCTATGTAGCCCCAGATTAAACTTTGCATTGAATTAAACATAATAGGTCAGAAATGAACCACATTTGAAGGATGCTGGACTGAGTCCCATGGCTAATAAACACAGGGACACCTGGCAGTGCTGTTAATGAAGGGCAAAAGGAGCTGCTCTCATTTTTATCCAAGAGAACCATTAAGAGGCTCTGTCCTGTGGCCATGTTTTAATAATAAAAGGTGTAAATTAACTAAGTCACTGCTGGTCACAAAAGACATAACTAGAGTTCTTGCTCTGTTGACTAGAGGGAAAACCCCACCCATGAAAGAGGCTGGGTGGTGGGGGATTGGATCATATTACTGAAATTTCTGTTGAAGTTCAAAGTCAGTCAGACTGGACCTAGTCAGTACTCTTCTGCAGGTCTTATGTAATAAGCAATGCATTAGAGATTTCCTTCTGGATCCCTCAATGAAATTTGAGGATAACTTTGATAAAGTACCAGCAACTTGGGCACAACAGTGGGAGTCAGTAGTCCTGGATCCTAATCCCTACCCTTCTGAGGACAAGCTGTGCATGAATCATTTCCCTTTCTAAGTCTCCACTTTCCTCCTGTAAGAAATGAGGAGGAGGGATGGACTAAGACGATCTTGATCAGGTTCCTTTTAGATTTTATGTTCTATGCCCCTGGTTTCCTTTCAGCAGTCACATTCTATGATATATATGCAAAGGTTCTTAAAGTTCTAGCATACTAAATTATCTTTTTCTTCTAAGTCAGGGGGTACATATTTCAGGAGGTCCATGAACTTGAATGGGAAAAATATCACATCTTCATTTTTACTAACTTTCAGCTTCCTTTGCAATTCTCTTTTCTTCATTTAAAAACATTATCCCAATTGGCTTTGCCAGAAAATCAAAGGAGTCCATGACACAAAAAAGGCTAAGAACTTAATTCTAGGATCCCATTCAGGTCTGACATTCTTGGAATATATAACTGTAGCTTAAATTGTTTCTGAAACTTCTATTTTTCATTTCCTCTATTTGCTCTTTAAGAGCAGGGGTGTACTCTGCTTTTCTATTTGTATCCCCAGTATATAGAATGGTGCTTTATACCTTACCTTCTGCCTTAGAATCAATACACAGGACCTCCTGTCTCTAGGCCTGACTCTCAAGCCACTGAGTCACATAGTTACCCCCTAATAAATACTTTTTAAAATTTCATTCATCCTTTGGAGGAAATTAAGTTTGGAGTAAGTCCCTTCATTATTTTCCATTTCAATTTTCTCATTAGTAAAATGATGTGATTTGAACTACATGGTTTTAGCCCCAAAGAAATGACCACATCACAGAAAGTGCACTGTAATTAGAATCAGAGAAACTTGTGGCTTTGCCACTTAATGGCCAAATGATATGGCAGCAAATCACTTTAATTTCTAAGCCTCAGTCTCCTCAGCTATAAAATGAGATCAGTCTAAATTATTTCTCAGGTCTCTTATTCTATGACTACGGAAACTTCTTTTCTTAAACTCTTGGAGCTACAATGATGAAGTGACAATTATGTTCCTATTGATTCTCCATCAATAACTCAGAAAGAGTCCCACCAGGTTTTTTTTTGGGGGGGGGGATTTCAATGGAAGATGTGACTTGGCATTAAGGTAAAAGGTGCCAAAGGGCAGCTAGATGACTCAGTGAATAGAATGCCAGTCCTGGAGTCAGGAGATCCTGGGTTCAAAACCAGCCTCAGATACTTTCTCCCTGTGTGACCCTGGGGAAGTCACTTTACCCCCATTGCCTAGCCCTTAACACTCTTGCCTTAGAACCGATATTGAATATCTAAGACAGAAAGTAAGGTTTAAAAAAAAAAAGATAGGAGGTGACAGAGTGAATTACTGCCAGCAACACTAGAATGGAAACATCAGAAGCCAATGGATGTTGTGTGTGTGTGTGTGTGTGTGTGTGTGTGTGTGTGTGTTTGTTTATTTGTAGCCCCAACCCCTAGCACAGTGCCTAGCCAATAGTCAGTTCTCAGATATTTGTTGATTGGTGGGTAGGAAAGGAATAAACATTGATAAAGTTCCTTCTATGTGCCAGGTGCTATGCTAAGCACTTTACAAATATTATCTCATTTGATTCTAGCAACCATGCAAAGCAAATACTATTATTATCCTGATTTTACAATTGAGAAAACTGGGGCAAACAAGTTAATAAATATCCTAAGCTAAATCTGAACTCAGGTCTTCCTGACTCTAAGCCCATATCCACTGTACCACCTAGCTGCCTAGTATAAGAACCATGAAGGATTAAAGAATAATACCTGTGGGGAGGGAGGAAGCCAACATAAGAATCATTAGGAGTTAAGGTTGGAGATGGGGTAGGGGAGAATTTTTGTTAACCGCAAGAGAGGGGGCAATACAGGCAACGCTAGGGGCTAAAAACAGAGGTTTCTGAGATGTTGGGAAAGTTGGAGGGAAGAGCTCCCTCTGCTAGTCATTACAAAGCAGAGGAGGAGGTTTCAGGTTTGTAGTCCATGTTCTCTCAACTCTCCACATCACCTTGTAGTGACTGAGAGATCATGTTTGGCCCTTGATTTGAGGGCATTGGGACTGCTGTGCAGACTGGACTACCAAAAGGCAGGACTGGCCCAGTTTGCTACAGTTCATATGGAGTACAAGTAGTCCTGTGCTCCCCAGTTTGCTCTGGTTACCCTTTGGTTCTAAGGTGAAATTCAAGGTGTTGACTTTGTAACATGAAGCCCTGCTCAGTTTAGATTCCGGTTGGCACTGAATTGGCTCTTTCCTCTAAGTAGTAACACCCAGATTCCATTCCATTTCCACAGCACCATAGGCAAGGCACCAGAGAAAGACTAGATGCCTCATGCCTGGAACTTCCCTTTAATCAAACTCTGTCTCTCTCTGTCTCTCTCTGTCTCTTCCTCCCTCCCTCCCTCCTTCCCTCCCTCCCTCCCTCCCTTCCCCTCTCTCTCTCTCTCTCTCTCTCTCTCTCTCTCTCTCTCTCTCTCTCTCTCTCTCCTCTCTCTCTCTCTCTCTCTCTCTCTCTCTCTCTCTTTCTCTCTCTCTCTCTCTCATTGTAGATTTGCTGGATCATATTTCACTAATGAGGCACAAGTAGAGATCAGTACTTCACAAGGGCCAATGACCAGTTCACTTGAAGGCAAGGTTTTATAGGATATCATGATCTCCCAGCTGGAAAGGCCATAAAGAACATCAAGTCCAACCCCTACCCAAACGGGAATTTCTTCTACCAGCTCCTCCAAAACAGTCACTGTTAGTGATCTCTGAAGACCCCCAATGATGGAGAGCTCATTTTATCTTGAGAGGCTGTAAAAATACCATTAACACTGCTCTGTTCATTGCCACAATAAAGCCAAATTATCTCTCTGTTCTAGTGAGCCATTTCCCAGGAATTTATAAAGGAGATTTCATATAAGTTCCCAGTTTTCTTGAAGACCCATTTCAGATAATATAGGTTTGAAAGAAATCAGGGTTAAAATAAACCTATAATAATAATAGCATATTACTTCTTAAGGGCACCTTTCAAGATTTAGCTCAAATCCTTCATCTTCCTTGAAATATTCCCTGACTATAGCCTGGTAAATTGGGAGCAGCTCATTATGGTGGAAGAATGTTAGTTCAAGAGTCAGCAGACTTAGGTTCAAATCTCACCTCTACTGCTTACTCCCTATTTGGCCTTGTAAAATAATAAATAGCAAGCATTTATATAATTCCTTCAGGTTTGCAAGACCCCTTACATTATTATCTCATTTTATCCTCACAATAACCCTTGAAGGTCATTGCTCTTATTACCTCCATTTTACATTTGGAGAAACTGAGGAAGACAGAGGTCAAATGATTTGCCCAGGATTATACAGTTAGCAAGTGCTTGAGGCCAGATTTTTAACTCAAGTTCTCCTGATTCCAGGTCCGGTGCTCTATCCACTGTGCCACTGTTGCCTCTAGGCACCTTGTCTCCCCAAGTAGACTGAACTCCAGGCTTGATTATCAACTGTCTACTAGCAGAGGCCTTTGAATTGGACCATGAAGGATAAGAAATGTAGTCACTAAAACACGAGGCACATGGTCCTGCTGCCCTCTGCCCCATCAGGCCAATTCTGGAGCATCATGATCAGTTCATTTTAGGATGGACATTAGCAAGCTGGAGTGTGTCCAAAAGGAGCCAGGGCAATGAAGGGACTAGAAGTCATGCCACCAGAGGAGAGACTGAAGGAATTAGGCATAATTCTCCTATTGAGATGACTACTCTTGGAAAAAGATATGAGGTGAAAATGTCGGCTTCTTCTGCTTGATATTAAAGGGCAGCAATGAGCAAAAGCTGCAGAATTTTATTTCAGATCAATGTAAGGGAAAAAATTCTAATTAGGCAGTAAGCTGCCTTTGGATGTAGTGAGCTCTCCATTGCTGGAGGTCTTCAGATGAAGACTAAGAAGACCATGTATCAAAGATTCTGTGCAGAAGTGTCTTGTTCAGTTACAGGTTGGATTGGAAGACTTCTAGGGGATCTAAGAACTTTGAGATTCTATGAGTCTATGGGAGGATGAGACATTTTAGTTGGGCTTTAATAAGGAAAATGTTAACACCACATTATATGAACAACATAAACATATAATTAGGAGACTGAATGGCTTTCAGCTAGGGTCTAGGTTGTATACCAATGGCACAATGCCATGCAAAAGTCCTGATGTGATTACAACTCTGCTGAGCATGGATTTATAGTAGATTTTCCTCCATAAGGACCATAGGACCTCTATGTACCAAATCAAATGGGACAGAGGTAGGGACAGGGAATGAAAAGGAAAATTTTGAAATACTGCTAGGTAGTGAGTATAGAGGCACTTAGTTTCTGAATAAGTTAGTTCTCTAAACCAAATAAATCTCAGTTTATTCCCTATCCCAATCGTTGATGCTTTCCTGACTAAAAATGATGGCAGGAGATTTACCTTCTTGATGCATGGAGTAAATGTTGAGTATATATACAGAATAAGTTTGGAAGGAAGAAATTTGAGGTTTAAATAATGAAGGGCCCTATTTGCCACTGTCCAAACAAAAACTTTCCACAGCCCCTAAGACATTTGCCCAAATTCCCCCTAGTATCATCTGAACAATTTTTCTACTTGACAGTAAAGTGTGGATCTAACAAACAACCAGGAGGGCATTTACCATCTTTTCTACTTTATATTTAATTCTACAAGTATTTGTTAAATACACATATTGATTCTAAGAACTCACAATAAAAACAACAATAGCCACAGAGTGAAACTACCCAGGACAAAACAACAATAGGAAGGAGCATACTATAGTGCTGGACCATAAGAATTAAGATGTTGGTCCAACTCCTAATTCCAACACCTAACTCACCACCATGAATTGTGTGAATTTGGGCCAGGAACAATTTCTCTGTGACCCTTTGTTTGCTTTACTTGAAGAGTATGGAAGATGAATATCATGTAAAAATACTTTGCAAATTATAAAATTGTTTAAAAAGTTAAAATTAAAAATAATGGCTAGAATGTATATAGCACCTTATAGTTTAAAAAACACTTTACAAATATGATCTCACTGTATGCTCACAACAAGCCTAGGAGGTAGGTGCTATTATTATTCTCATTTTTTCATATGAGGAAAATGAGGCAAAAAGATGTTAAGTGATTTTCCCAATATTATAAAGTGAGTTAAACATTTGAGACTGGATTTGAATCTGGGTCTTCCTGATTCCAGGCCTGGAGGTCTAGCCACTGTACCACTTAGCTAACTGCCCACATGTAAATGCAAGGAAATATTTAGTAATATTGAAAATATTTTTGAATGTTTGACTACTATATGTGAAGTCTATTGACCCTAACTGATCAGATCCAGAGTGAGAATGGATCTTGGAGGCCCTTCTAGTCTAATCCCTATGAAATTGATTATTGATTCTTAATTAGTGATTTGTAGTTAAAAGTTTTGCTAATCATAATAATAATCATTGCAACCAAATTTTATCATGGTAACTAAGTTTTGTTTTTTTTTAAACACTTACCTTCCGTCTTGGAGTCAATACTGTGTATTGGCTCCAAGGCAGAAGAGTGGTAAGGGCTAGGCAATGGGGGTTAAGTGACTTGCCCAGGGTCACACAGCTGGGATGTGTCTGAGGTCAGATTTGAACCTAGGACCTCCTGTCTCTAGGCCTGGTTCTCAATCCACTGAGCTACCCAGCTGCCCCCTAAGTTTTTTTTGAAAATTTTTTTATTTAATTAATTAATTTAGAATATTTTTTCTATGGTTACATGATTCATGTTCTTTCCCTCCTCTCCCACAACCCCCTTCCCATAGCTGATGCACAATTCCACTGGGTTTTACATGTGTCAAGACCTATTTCCATATTATTGATATTTAGGGTGATCATTTACAGTGTACATCCGCAATCATCCCCATTGACCCATGTAATTAAGCAATTGTTTTTCTTCTGTGTTTCTGTTCCCACAGTTCTTTCTCTGGATGTGGAGAGCATTCCTTTGAGCACCATAGTATTCTATCACTAACATATAACACAATTTGTTCAGCCATTCCCCAATCGAAGGGCATCCCCTTATTTTCCAATTTTTGCCAGTACAAAGGATACGGCTATGAATAGTCTTGTACAGGTCTTTTTCCTTATTATCTCTTTGGGATATAAACCCAGCAGTGCTATGGCTGGATCAAAGGGCAGAGAGTCTTTTAGCGCCCTTTGAGCATAGTTCCAAATTCACAACTCCACCAGCAATGCATTAGTGTCCCAATTCATGGTAACCGAGTTTCAAGGCTTAAAGTATTACTGTGCAGGTTCATGGCCCAACCCTCAATTAGTGAACAAAACCAAATGCCAGCTGGGGAAGGTCAGATAGATGGAGGACAAGTTAACCTGATCTCAAGATGTTTGCTTAATACTGGACTCCATTGGTGTAGTGAGTAGAGGAACCTTCTGGAGAATGTTCCAGAAGGTTTACTAAGTTTATGCTCCCCTTAGCACTATGGGGTTGGTTTTTACAAGAGGATGTTGTCCTGATTTGGGCTTTCTAGTTGCCATGATGAGTGTGAACACTTGTGGTCAGGTGGTCAGATATCATAATTAAGAATCAATCACAAGCTTAGTTTGGGGGGCATATTTGGATCTCATATACCCACTAAAATGCATAAAAGAGCTGTTTTAACTGTTAGGGGTCTTTGGTTACTGAGGGACCTTTGACCTCTATTATTGGCAACTGTTAGCTTTGCCAATAAATAGCTAACCTCAGACTTTTTGTGCCTCAGTTTCTCAGTATCAAGATTTATTGCAACATCCCTTATTTTACAGATGAGCAAAACCAAGGTTCAAATCTGAAAAATTGGAATAATATTTGCTCTAGCCATCTGAAGAACCAACATAGTGCAATGAAGAGAGCATTGGTCCTGAAACTGGAGGACCTGGGTTCAAATTCGGCTTCTAATATTTACTACTTGAGTGACCTTGAGCAATCACTTAGCTACCCTGGGTCTCAGTTTTTTCATCTATAACATGAGATTGAACTGAGCCCTGAGGGTCCAAATCTCTTTTTCTATGACCTCTTTCTTCTAGTTGTAAGGAAACTGTTTTTTAAAACTTGAAACTATATAAGTGGGAGTTGTTATAATGATTTGCCACAAAATAAGGAAGATGGAAGATGAAATATATCCAAGTTTTTTGAGTTCCAAGTCCTATGATACTAATTAAAGTAATCCAGCCCAGACAAGGGCCATATTGTCAGCTAGTAACAAAACCATGCATTTTGCAGTACCTACCAGAAACCATTCCCCAGAAACACAGCACCCTCTTGTGTATATCAACCAGAGGCCTACAAATCCACACCCTTTGAGACTGACCAAATTTTAAACTTAACACTGATGTTTAGAATGGCAAGGAAAATCAGGAGCAGCTACTGCCTCCTGGTCCTTGGTTATCTCCTGGGTGTCTTGATTTGTAGAGTCTGGGGGTGACACCAATATGAGGCAGCAATCAGACATCATAAGACATGGATTTATTTGCCAGTAATGTACACCATAATGCCATGACAGGTCACAATCAAAAAGTAAGGCTGCTCTAACCTCAGAGGGCCAGCAAAAGCATTCACTGCATTGAAATCAAGAGAAGAAAGCTTCTGGGAAGTTGAGTGTTAGCTCATCACTTCTTCCCTTCACGAGAACCACAGAAGCTCATATGTGAATGGAACTTGGGAGAGTGTTCAGTCCCACAACATACTAAAATGTCAATTTTCTCTACAACATCCTTAACAAGTTTATCCTAGCCTCTGCTTGAACACATTAATGATGATCAATATCACTTCATTATATTGTGGGATAGCTCTGTTAGATGTTTTGGAATTCTTTTTCCCTTAAATACACAGTCTCTTCTCCAAGACCTTCACTGGTAGGGAACTCACTATCTTTCAAGGTATCCCATTCCATCTTTACATAGCTCTGACTGCTAGGAAGTTTTTCCCATATGTCAAGTTGAAATCTAGTGAGTTTTACAGACCTCAATTTTTCTTCATTGTGTAGCCATAGTGATTGCGAACCTTTTAGAGATTGAATGCCCAAACTGCAATTCTCATGCTGCATGTGAGCCCCCTTACACCAGACAAGGGAGGGAGGAAAAGCTCCAATTGGGCTGCTGGGCAGAGGGATGGGGATGGAAGAAATGTCCTCAGGCACACCTGGAGGAGGGGGAGCAGCCCCCTCCTGCACACTCCAGCTGGCATGCCACAGATTTGCCAACATGGCCCTACAATATCCCCAATAAACGATTGTTGATTTTTATAAGAATCTCATGGATGTCTAGAAATATCATGGCATTGGGCCATGAGGTGTGGCCTCATAACTGGGACACATATTCCTTCTGTGATATCTCTGACCAAGGATCATTGGGCTCTCTACCTAAAGAGACCAATCATTTCTTTGTTTAACAACTCTGAATTAGGAATGCCTTCCTTAGCCCCTAAATCTATCTTCCTACAATTTACCTGCATTGGTCTGAATCTTTGCCTCTCAGACCATGTTCTAGGCTTTAATATGCCAACCTTAAAGCCAGCTTTGCTCAGAAACTTGTCTTACAATGTTAAGTAAGGGGTACAGGTAGGTGGCCCAGTGGATTGAGAGTCAGGCCTAGTGGGATGGTAGGTCCTAGGTTCAAATCTGGCCTCAGACCCTTCCTAGCTGTGTGACCCTAGGCAAGTCACTTAACCCCCATTGCCTAGCCCTTACAATATTGATGCTAAGAAGAAAGGTAAGGGTTTTAATAAAAAAAAAAAGGTAAGATTTTGCTTGGAGCTTTATAATGTAATTTCTCTTTGTCCCTGGTTAATAAGCCATAATTCTGTCACCATGTGTGTGCTTCAGATCTATGATTTTCAGATTTTCTCCAACTTTGAGTGAACATTTTGAAATTTGAATAGCATGTTGAATTTAAATAAGGAGACTCCATTCATATCTCCCAAAAGCTTGCCATAAAAGCACTTTTGAGAAACGTATTGCCCAACTCAGTTGGGAAGTCCATGTCTGGGTAAATGAAACCCATATAACCATTTATTATTATTCTTTAGCTTAGTATGATAAAAGAATGAAGGAGGGCCACACACTGCCAGGCAATAGGGTCCCAACTGTTGTAATTCAAATGAGTGTGTGTGTATTTGCATGCCTGTTATGTTTAGGGCTCAGTTGTACATCTAATCCCTTAGTTGTTAAAGAGTGTTTTAAATGCTGGAAATTTCCCTTCAAGAAAGATCAAGGCTGAGGTTTCTTATTGATGTTTCTTGAGTAAATTGAGATGATATCCACAAACCCTTCTTCTTAGGCTTAATTAAGAGAAGTGTTGTAGGGGGCCTGGTGAGCCCAAATCTGGAATATGATGTTGCATTCCAGACATCCCATCTTAAGATGGATATTGATAAGTTGGGAAAGTATACAGACAAAGGCACCCAGGACTTTAAAAGAACTCTAGTTCATGTCATAACCAATATTCAACAGAAGGGAACTTAGCCTGGAAAGGAAAAGATTGAGAAAGGGACATAACAACTGTCTTCAAGTTTCCAAAGGGCTTTCTTTGTGGAAAAGGAAGTTGACTTGGATTTGGCCCATGAGGGCAGAACTAAGAGGTAGGAAGTAACATTTGGCTGGAGACAAGGAAACAATTAGAACTATTCAAAACTATTCAAAAATGGAATCAGCTCCCCCCAAGAGATAGGTGTTCCCCATTACTGAAGTCCTTCAATCAAAGACTGGATGATGACTTGTCACATAGAGGGAATGTTTGGTTAGGCTTTTGTTGGATTATACTTTATAACTCAGACTCTGTTATTCTGGATCACCATTCGGTCTCTAGTCCCAAGGTTAAAAGATACACATAGATATGTGCACATATCTATGAGCCATTACAGAACCTTTTTTGTTTAGCTAGCTATCATTTAGTCACTCAATGGAACAGAACCAAATAGGTCCTTATCATAGCAATGACTTTCTCTAACCTATCAATGAGCCATCCTAAATTTTTTTTTTTCATCTACCAAAATAGAACACTATACTTTCAAGCTACAAAGGACCTTGGAGATAGACCATCTAATCTAACCTTCTCCTTTTATAGCTGAGGAAACTGAGTCTGCAGGGAGGGGATAATTGACTTATATAGACAACACAGTGACATAGTGGCAGAATTTATAATAGAATTCAGATATCCTGTGGTGTGATTTACATTATGTTGCACTATCTGGTTGTCCAGAGACCAATTAAAACTATTTCAGATTTTTTTTCATAAATATATGGAGTGTGGCATTAGCACTCAAAAATTATATTCCTTGTTTAGCTCAAATATCTTTCTTCTCTGTAATTAACAATGGAGGAGGATTTTAGAATCCAAATGTCATTCAATTCAGTTCAATAGATTTTTATTAAATGCCTCTTATATTCCAGCTCTGAGCTAAACATTAGGGATACAAAAAGAGATAAAATACAGTTCCTGCCCTCAAGGATCTTACAGTCTAATTGGAGACAATAGAAAATCAAATATATACAAAATAAGCTGTATCTCAAGCTGTATTGATATCTACTTGGGAAGTTTTACAAGAAAAAAATATTTGGGAAACTCAAGTTTCTAAACTTAAAACATCTCCACTAAAGTTCTCCCATGCCTTGTGAAGGCTGTGAAGATGATCCCAAGTTCTAAGAAACCACCTTAGATAGATCCCCCAGTCAGAAATTCTTCAAGTGGGACTTTGATAATGGCTAACAGTGAATTTGAGGACCATCCTAGATAAATTCTAAGAGACTTATTACCAGAAATTCCCTTACAGATGATAAATGGTAGAGGTAGGGGGTGATAGCAATTCAATTTGTGTTGAAATTTGCATCCGTTAAGAAAGTGCTCACTAATGAAATTATGAAGAGTTTAATTAATTAAAAATTTGAGAAAAATATACCATGAAAAAGTGGAAGCATTGCTATGGGGAAATACCAGTTACTCTTTTTTTTTTTTTGGCTGAAGTTTTATCCCAAAAATTAAATCTCTGGTATAACAATTTTTTGTTTTAATTATGTCACAAATAATGCAAGTCAGAATCACTCTGAACCTTGACTTCCTCATTGCTATACTGTAAAAAAGGCTACTTGTATCCCCTATTATTAAGGTTATTTTGAAAACCAAGTGAGATATGGTATGTAAAGTTATTTGAACAACAACCAAAATGTGTTTTTCTTTTACAATTTTGACTACACACAAATAATGTACATTTATTCATATCACTAAAATTATAGCAATGAAGGACAAGGTATGATTTGTTTAATATTCTTATTTTTCCCAAAATCAAAGGATTTAGAGCCAGAACTACAAAGAGTAAAAGGTGAAATGACAGAGGAAAAAAAGGTTTGGTCTTCTGAGCATATCTGTTTCTTAAGCAATGTATACCAGTTGCCTAACAAACAGAGACCAAATCCCTCCCTCAGTTTAGGGCTGGACTGGGAATATAGGATACTGACTTTTATATTGTAAAAACAATTAAATAAGACCAATGAATTAAAAGATAATAATATAGAATTAGGTAATCTGATTTTTAATTGGCTGAAATATCAGGGATTTTCCAAATTGGGAAGGGGCAAGGATGAATAGGTTCAATTCCCTGAATTCAGGAAAAGAGGCATCCTACGCCTGCCCAAGGAAATAATCAAAGGATTATGGATTGTTTGATCCTAGGCAAGTCCCTTAACCCCAATTACTAGCCCTTATAGCTCTTCTGCCTTGGAACCAACACACAGTATTGATTCTAATACAAAGGTAAGGGTTTAAAAAAATAACATAGAAACAATTACTAACTGATCAGTATGGAGCCAGTTTTCAGAGAAAACAGATGGATGCTTGAGAAATACAATTGTGAAAAAACTCCTTACATCAGCTTTAGGTTCTGACCATGTTTCTGGTCAACATAACCTAGGTCTTCAGTAAAGGGTCTGTACAGGTGGTCCCAGACAGTTTCCCAGGCAGCAGAGTGGGGTTCACACAATGCAATAATGTTTTCTTCCATTTCCCACAACTGAATGAATTTTTCTCAAAAGGCACAATTAGGTTCATAACTGAAAGGGAACAAAGTTGACTCCAGAATTGAGTCACAAGATGGAGTGAGTGTGTTTCACTGAGTTCCCACAATAACCACTTGCTGCCTGAATCCCCTCAATTATCTTCAACAATACTTGGAGATCATAAAGGCTGACCTCATTAACTACAGAAGGCAACTGAGACCCAGAGATGTCAAATTATTGTCCAAAGTTTACACAGCTAGAAGATGCAAAGGTGGAATTCCAATCTTGAGCTTCTGACCCTTGATTCAGTTCTCTTTCCATTATATCTTCCTATACTTCCAAATGAGGAAAGAGGGCAAGGTATATACTTAAGCAAGTACATACCTATTATGTGCCAGGCACTGTATTATATGTCATTTGATCTTTACAACAACCCTGGGAGGAAGGTATTGCTATTATCTCCATTTTTCAGATGAAGAAAGTGGTGCAGACAGAGGTTGAATGAGTGATTTCCTCAGAGTCACACAGCTAGTAAGTGCTTGAGACAATATTTGAACTTAGGGTCTTCCTGACTCTAAGCCTAGTGCTTTATCAACTATGCCACCTAGCTGTCCCTATGTGCCCACATTTCTTTGTATTTATGAATCTGTATTTCAAGATATGACAAGCCATAAAGCCAACTGTTCTTCTAAATCAAGGGAAGGAAAACCACCAACTCATGGGATGAACATGTACCCCAAACAGATTTGATGATGCTTCTGAGTAACAAGACTGAATTCATCCATTTAACCTCACAAAAATCATTAACTTAGTTTAGGATCTAGCAGTGGAGATAAGATGTGTACCTATGTAGGTTTTATACAGGACAATTCAAGAGAAGGACAGGCAGATCCCAGCTTTGCCCAGTTCCCCATTGATCACCCTGCTATAGTGCCCTTTACAGAGGCAGTCCTGGAAGTTCTCAAAAAAAAAAAAAAAGATCAAAGAGTAGCAGAATTAGTTGCTAACTAGACAACTGCCATTTCAAAAGGTATTAATATTAAGCTGAAGTCCACAAATCCAAGGGAAATCAAGTAATCTGATGAACATTCCTCAAAGAGCCTAGTAAATAACCATGTTTTACATGTCCCTAGCTGACTTAGGTGTCTCTAGTCTCACCCTATGTATTTCTAACTCTCTTCCTCCTCCTCAGTCAGTTGCTTTCTTTCCCCATTTTTTTCCAAACAAACAAATCCATACACTTGGACCATGACTATCAGTATTATAGAGAAAAATTCTCTCTTTAGAGAAGAGAAATGAAAGAGGGCAAAAGAGACACCTTGAACACTTCTTGATTTAGGGGAAACTTCTTGTTCTTGGATTCTTGAGAGTTCTTGGGGGAAGAGAAAAGGAAGGGAATTAGCATTTATTTTATGCTTACTATGTGCCAGGAACTGGGCTAAGCACTTTGAGCCTCATAATAACCTTGAGAAGTACGTGCTATTATGATCCCCATACAGTTTTAAAGTTGAGGAAACAGAGGCAGACAGAGTTTAAATGATTTGATTAGAGTCACAGAACAAGTGACAGACCATATTTGAATCCCATATGACTCCAGGTCAAACCCTTTACTGACTGTGTGACCTGGCACTATCAATTATTTAAATCAACAAAAACTTTCCTGAATCAAAAGATATGATCTACCTCAAATGCTTTATATATAATTTCTGTCTTTACAGATAATGCATACATTAATGCACATGTACATAGTCACATTTTAAAAATTGATTTCATGTATTGATTCAATATTTTTTCAACTGTTCACTGCCCTCTGGGCATAAAACCAATATTTCTCTACATTAAGAGTGGAGAAAACATCTCCTCAGCCAGGAAGTACAGGACTGGATAAACAAAGCAAACACCAACCTTTCATTATTCAAATAATAATAGAATTTAGAGCTTGAAGTGAACTCTCGTCTATCTGGTCCAAACCCTCTCATTTATAGCCAAGATCACAGACAGTGAAGAACAAGGACAAGATTCCGGCTGAGTGTCTCTGATTCCAAACCCCTTACAATTGTACCACTTACTCACTTTTACAACACTTCTTGCCTGCTAGGGAACTTGAGAGAACTGGATGGTGGCAAGATCTCCACTCTCTCCTTAAATTGCATGTTCAACTGCCTGACATCTCTCCTTAACTAGAAAAGCTCCTCTTGATACTAAGCTCAAATCTGTCTCCTATGTAACTCTCTCCAGCCCTAGCTTAAAACCCAACTCATTCAATCTTTACCCAGACTGCCCTTCCATAATTATATTTCACTTCAGCTTGAATTTATTAGCTTCAGGGCATGCTTGCCCAAACAACTAGCCTCTTGTCTGAAAATATCCATTCATCTCCTCTGCCTGACTGAAGTAGTCCAAATTCCAGAGGCTACAGGGAGATTCCTCACCCTTTCCTGGGATATTCCCTCCAGGTTAATGCTTGGCCAGTAGGGTTACCCTCTCATTACCCCCTTAATTGACTGTATTTATAGGATTTGCTCATCTTTTTAAATACTGGGTGTCCCAAAGTCTATGGGGAATTTTTAGCTTTAATGGATATACTTAAAAACAAAAACAATAACTACTCTAAGACTTTGAGGACAGCCTGTGGTGTTTCCTTCTATTAAATAGGTCTAAAAAGTTCCTTTTCTTATTTCAAACCTGAGGAATAAGATAACAGACATGTGTTCTCCCCTCCTCCATGCCCAACTTCTCCAATTAAGAAAAAAAAGTTTTTTGGGTCCATACATTGGTGCAAGCAACCCTGGATAAGGGTACTCCCTTTACCAAAGCAAATCTACAACTATCCTGCAAGTTATACTCTTAATTTTTTGGTGCAATGAGGGCTCAGGTCATCTGATCAAGGGCACTCAGCCAGTATATGACCAGAGGCAGAATTTGAACCTGGATCTTCCCAACTCTGAGGCTAGCTCATCTAAATAACACAAAACTAACTCTAGAACCTCACAAAACTAAAAGAGCATGGCTTATTTATTTTGTATTGTCCTCAAAACATTTTTTATAGTCAACCGATCAGTAAACATTTATTAAGTTTTTTTATTTGCTGGGCATTGTGCAAAGGGCTGTGCAAACAAAAGTAGGAACAAGTCAGTTCCTGTCCTTAAGGTGCTTACAATCTAATGAGGGAGACTACATGCAAATAAATATGTACAAACATTATATATAGGTTACAGAGGAAATGATTAACAAGAGATGGTATATAGGATTTTATATTGGGAAGAAATCTTTAAAAAGTCAGTTAAATCAATCCCCTCATTTTATATATTAAGAAAATGAAGCTTAGAGAAGTCAAATGACCAAGACCACATAGCTGTTAAAAGGCAGAGTTGGAACCTGAATCTATATATTTTCTTGCCCAGATCAATAATCTATCAAAAGTAGTATGAAATTTCTTACAAGTAATAATCTATATCTATATAGTGCTATATGATTAAAGTTTCTTGCAGGGGGTACAGCTAGATGGCCCAGTGGATTGAGCACCAGGACTAGAGATGGGAGGTCCTGGGTTGAAAACTTCCTAGCTGTGTGACCCCAGGCAAATCACTTCATTCCAATTGCCATGCCTTTGCTACTCTTTTGCCTTGAAACCAATGCAGGGTATTGATTCTAAGACAAAAGGTATTTTTAAAAATAAAAAGTATATAGCAATCATTCTATTAGTAAATCCTCACCACAGAGCTGTGATGAAGAAAGGTCAAGTATTATCTCTATTTTACTGATGATAACTGTGAGGCTTAGGGAGGATGAAACTATACAATCTCTAAATTCACTACTCATGCATATCCTTGGACCCAGGGTCAAATAGTTAAACAGTATCAGAACAAGGATTTGAGCCTTCTGAGTCCAAATGGCACAAATCACCAGGCTTTGAAACCCAGAAGAGAGATCCCAGGACCCAGTTTTTCTATGCCCAGTGCTGTTTATACTACCCTATCAGACTGCCTCTTGAAAAAACCCAAAGCTCCCTGCCTCTGGCTCACGTCCACTGAGTCACTTTGACAGTACCTGTTTCTTCTAGCATTCCAGCATGAGCTGTGGCCTATTCAGACAAAGCTTCTTCCAGTCCTGCTCCAACTCACTCTCTTCAGTACAGATCCCAGTGCTTGTGGAGTTAGAAAGACAGGCAGCTGACAGTAAGCTGTGAGCTGCCAACAGCCAGGTTCTGCCTGCCACTGGAGCTTGCTAGGATCGAAATGCAGGAGGGGTCATATGATGCTGGTGTCTCTCATGCACAAATAGGGTGATAGCCAAGTTCTTCCTGGCTCACCAAAATAGAACTCTCCATTAAGCTCCAAAAATTTATATATCCTTCCGGGGGTGGGGTGGGGCCCTTTGAACTGACACTCAAATATAAGTGACTGGCCTAATATGAGATAGAATCAGATCATGCTCAAAGTGTCTTTGAGAGGGCAAACAACCAGGACTGCTCAAGGAACCTGCCTGCAATATTCCATTTTAATTCACTCTGATAGCAGTGAGGTATAGAATAAAGCCTTTCTTGGCTGATTGATTAGGGATATTCCCAGTCTGGCTCTGGATCTGCTTCTTTCTCCTTTCTTTCTTCCATCCTTTCTTTCTTAGCCTCTCTCCCTTTCTCCCTTCCTCTTCTTCCTTCTTTCCTACTTTCCTTCTTCCTTCCTTCCTTCCTTCCTTCCTTCCTTCCTTCCTTCCTTCCTTCCTTCCTTCCTTCCTTCCTTCCTTCCTCCCCCTTTACTCTCTGTCTTAGTGATTCTAAGGCAGAAGGGCAAGGGCTAGGCAAACAGGGTTAAATGACTTGCCCAGGTTTGCATGGCTAAGAAGTGTCTGAAGCTACATTTGAACACAGTTTCTCCTGACTCCAGGCTTGTTCTCCATCCACTATGCCACCTAGCTGCCCCTACATCTGCTTCTAAGTAGCTTTATGGACCTCACTTCTCTTTTTCTGTTAAATGAGAGAAGTAAACTAATGTTTTCTAAATCCTTTTCTGGTTATAATCATCTATGCTTAAAGTTTCTTGCCTTCCAGAATTCTATATTCCAAGTTAGTAGTGTCAAACTTAAATATAAAGAGGTGCCACTAAGGACACATAATATGATTCTTACAGGCCACAATTTGACTTAGAAAACCATATATTGTCTATGTTATTCTTGTCATTTTTTTGTCATGTGCAATGCTTCATGACCCCATTTGGTATTTTCTTGGCAAAGATATGGCTTGCCATTTCCTTCTACAGCTCATTTTATAGATGAAGAAACTGACACAAACAGGGTGGCATGAGTTGCCCAGGGTCACACAGCTAGGAACTGAGGCCAGATTTGAATTCCAGAAGACAAGTCTTCCTGTCTCCTGGTCTGGAATTTTATCCAGTGTGCGACCTGGCTGCCCCAATATCATCTGGGTTCTATTGCTTTTTTATTTATCTTGTTAAATATTTCTCAACTACATTTAGTCTGGTTCAGGCTGCATCCAGGAATGTTCCAAAATGTGTCTGACATCTATTTTTTAGGTGTCTTTCCAGTTCTAACATTATTGGTTCTATGATCCTATGACTCATTTTCCCCTATATCTGGCAAATGGCAACACTATTGTCTCAATAATTTGGGATCAAACTTTGGAGTCATCTTTAATTCTATCTTCTCCCTGATTCCTATGCATCCAAACAGCTGCCAAGTCTTGTTACTTCTCCTTTGAAAAGATCCCAAGTAATAATCAATATGTATTTATTACAAGCTATGTGACCCTGATCAAGTCACTTAATCCCATTTGCCTACCCCTTGCCCTTCTGTCTTAGAATTGGTACTAAGACAGAAAATAAAGATCTTTTAAAAATATTTATTAAGAACTTACTTTTTCACAGAATAGTATACATGTCAGATATTTGAGAAGGGAAAGATTTTAAAACCAAGCAAGATTTATAAAGAGTCACAAAATGTAAACTAAATAATTTTGACTACATCAAATTAAAAAGCTTTTGTACAAACAAAACCAATGTAACCAAAATCAGAAGGGAAATAACAAAATGGGAAACAATCTTCATAACAAAAACCTCTGACAAAGGTCTAATTACTCAAATTTACAGAGCTAAATCAATGGAACAAAAAATCAAGCCATTCTCCAATTGATAAATGGGCAAGGGATATGAATAGGCAATTCTCAGTCAAAGAAATCAAAACCATTAATAAGCACATGAAAAAGTGTTCTAAATCTCTTATAATCAGATAGATGCAAATCAAAACAACTCTGAGGTATCACCTCACACCCAGCAGATTGGCTAACATGACAGCTATGGAAAGTAATGAATGCTGGAGGGGCTGTGGCAAAGTTGGGACATTAATTCATTGCTGGTGGAGTTGTGAACTGATCCAGCCATTCTGGAGGGCAATTTGGAACTATGCCCAAAGGGTGATAAAAGACTGTCTGCCCTTTGATCCAGCCATAGGACTGCTGGGTTTATACCCCAAAGAGATAATAAGGAAAAAGACTTGTACAAGAATATTCATAGCTACGCTCTTTGTGGTAACAAAAAATTTGGAAAATGAGGGGATGCCCTTCAATGGGGGAATGGCTGAACAAATTGTGGTATATGTTGGTGATGGAATACTATTGTGCTCAAAGGAATAATGAATTGGAGGAATTCCATGTGAACTGGAACAACCTCCAGGAAGTGATGCAGAGTGAGAGGAGCAGAACCAGGAGAACACTGTACAAAGAGACCCATACACTGTGGTACAATGGAATGTAATGAACTCCTCCATTAGTGGCAATGCATTGATCCTGAACAACCTGGAGGGTCATAGGAGAAAAACCACTATCCACATTCAAAGGAAAATCTGTGGGAGCAGAAACACCAAAGGGAAACAATTGCTTTATTACATGGGCTGAGGGGGATATGATTGGGGATGTAGACTGAATGATCACCCTAGTGCAAACATCAACAACATGGAAATAGGTTCTGATCAAGGACACATGTAAAACCCAGTGGAATTGTGGGTCGACAACAGGAAGGGGTAGGGGGAGGGGAGGGAGGAAAATAATATGATTCTTGTAATCAAGGAATAATGTTCTAAATTGACTAAATAAATTAATTTTAAAAAAATTTAAGTACTTACTTTTTAATTAGGTCTGGCAGCTAGGTGGCACAATGGATAGAATGCCAGACCTGGAGTCAAGAAGACTCATCTTCCTGAGTTCAAATTTGATCTCAGATGCTTATTTGCTGTATGACCTGTGCAAGTTATTTGACTCTGCTTGCCTCAGTTTCTTTATCTGTAAAATAAGCTGGAGAAGGAAATGGCAGACCACTCCTGTCTCTTTGCCAAAAACACCCAAGTGGGGTCATGAAGAGTTGGAAATTACTGAAGCAATGAAATAAATGCCAGGTATTAAGCATACAAAGATAATAATATAACAGTTCCTTCTTCAAGGGGTTTGTTTACTCCATCCCCACTGCAATCAGCCTTGTTTAGGTCCTTATCTCCTAATTGGTTTTTCTGAGCTGATTTATTCCCTCTTCATTCCCTCCTCCACACCACTGCCCAAGTAATTTTCCTAATATAATATGATCATGTCAATCCCATTCCTGTATTCATAATCATCTGCTGGCCCCTCACTGCCTGCCAGATAAATCACAACTGATTCTAGCCTTCAAAGTCCTCCATCTGCTAGTTCTAATATACTACTTCTCATACTATATCCATCCATACACTGTACTCAAGATGACTTCAGACCCTTACCTTGCTTGGCTCTGTGGCTTTGCTTATGCCATTCCCCCATGTCTCAAATGGAAATCTCCTCTACCTATTGAAGTACCTCTCCTTATTTATTTTTTTTAATTGTCTTACAATCAATATTAAGTATCAGTTCCAAGGCAAAAGAGTGGTAAGGGTGAGGCAATGGGGATTAAATGACTTGCCCAAGGTCACACATAGGTAAGGAGTGTCTGAGACCAGATTTGAACATAGGACCTTCTGTCTCCAGGCCTGGCATGCTTTCCACTGAGCCACCTAGTTGGCCCCTCTCTTCCTTTAAGGCCAAATTCAACTGTACCTCTTTTCCTTGAAGCATTTCCTCAAATCTTTGCCTGCCCTTCATCCTAATGCAGCTTGGAGAAAGCAAGCATTCCCTCCTCAAATTTCTCATGATGTTTTTCCCTCAAACTCTTTTTTGTGTGCTTAATTTGCTCTCCTTTGTATTGTATGACAGCTATTTATGGACATGTCTCGTCATTAGATTGTTAAGTTTCATAAAAATAAGTCTGTGTTATATATATTTATGCATTCCTTTTACGCTTCCTCCATATAACATTCCTTTTTCATGGAGCCTTAGATAGAGCCATAGCTTTACAATTTAAAATTTGTTCTCAATTGAATTCTTCTGTATTAAGAAAATAACATTTTTACAATAATAACTATTAATAGGATACATAGCAGACCTGCTTAACTGATCATCATGAATGCATCTTAATTCACAGAAAGCAAAAGCTAGGCAGGACTTGGGAGCAGAGTTCTGGAGCTAGAAGGGAACTTTGAACAAGGGATATTAGAGCTGGACATATCTATAAAACAGAGAATACAATTTCAGAGCTGGAATTCACTTCATTATAAAAGGGAGCTAGGCTGTACAGTAGACAGAGTGCTAGGCTTCAAGTCAAGAAATTTGACCTCAACTCCTGCCTCAGACACTAATTGTGTAACTTTGAATAAATAAGTTACTAACTGCTCACAGCCTCGGTTTCTTCATCTGTAAGATGAGGTGGTTCTACTGGATGGACTTTGAGGCCTCTTCTGACTAAAGCTATGATCCTATATTGCAAATAACAAAGCCTTGTAGAGGTGAAAGAACTTCTTAGAGAAACCTAAAGTTTGTGCCAGCATCAGAGCCCAGGACTAAGGAAAACCCAGGCTCTTTACGCCTAGTCTTGTAGCACTTTCTTTTACATTAAAAAAAATTTCCTGACTAGAACAGACAGTTCAATGCTAACTAAATAGGAATAGCTTTCAAGTTGCTTAATTCAGCACTTTTCTATAAAGGTGATAATTTAGATTCATTCTGGGAGTCTGCATTGTAAAATAACGTTGTCAACTCTATAGAAATGACAAAAAAAAAATCTTCCCCAATATGGCCCCAAACTACTTTTTTAGGCTTTAAAAAAACTTATCTGCCCTTTCCTCATATCATTCCCTTTCAAGCACTCTACATCTCAAATTAATGGGACCACTCATTGTTTCTTAGGCTCATTCCACTCTCTCCTACCTCCACACCTTGACTCAAGTCATACCTTGCTCCTGGAATGAATTATCTCACCACTGCCCCTTCTTTGCCCCTACCATGTGTACATTGTTATCAGACTTTAAAGGGCCAGCTCAGGTGCCTTCTTTTCCATCAATTTTTTCCTAACTCACTTTACTCAGAATGTAGACAATAATATGCAGGATTTTGATTCATAAGATGAATTTTCCCATATGTAAAATGAGAATAATAATATGTAGATAGGAGGACCTCATTTCATGTAATCAATACATTCCAAGACACTTTGGGTAAGTTGAAAATTGCACATAATAGTCAACCCTATTAAGTGTGTGTGTGTGTATAACATACCAAATGAACATACCTAAGCACTTTATGCCTTTTTGTAGGCTTATCAGAGCACTTAACATCACTACCCTTGTACTTTGGGGCCATTATTTTTTTCAATTTTTTTTAATTTTTTAAAAAAATTTATTTAATTAGTTAAATTAGAATATTTTTAGATGGTTACAAGATTTGTGTTCTTTCCCTCCCCTCCCACCAAATCCCTCCAATAACTGATATGGAATTCCACTGGGTTTATATGTGATCAAGACCCATTTCCATATTATTGATATTTGTACTAGGATGATCATTTAGAATCTAGATCCCCAATCATATCCCCATCAACCGATGTGATCAACCAGTTTTTTTTTCCTGTGTTCCCACAGTTCTTCCTCTGAATGTGGATAGCTTCTTTCTCATAAGTCCTTCAGAATTGTCCGGGACCATTGCATTGCTGCTAGTAGAGAAGTCCATTACATTCAATTATACCACAGTGTATCAGTCTCTGTGTATAATGTTCTCCTGGTTCCAATCCTTTCACTCTGCATCAATTCCTGGAGGTCATTCCAGTTCACATGGAATGCCTCCAGTTCATTATTTCTTTGAGCCCAATAGTATTCCATCACCAGCATACACCACAATTTTTTCAGCTATTCCCCATTTGGAGGACATCCCCTCATTTTTCAATTTTTTTTTGTTACCACAAAGAGCGCAGCTAGGAATATTCTTGTATAGGTCTTTTTGCTTATGATCTCTTTGGAGTATAAATGCAGCGGTGCTATGGCTGGATCAAAGGGCAGATAGTCATTTGAAGCCCATTGCATGTAATTCCAAATTGCCTTCCAGAATGGTTTGATCAATTCACAACTCCACCAGAAATGCATTAATGTCCCAATTTTACCACTCTTCCTCCAACATTTATTATTTTCCTTTGCTATCATGTTAGTCAATCTGCTAGGTGTAAGGTGGTACCTCAAAGTTGTTTTGATGTACATTTCTCTAAGAAATTTAGAACACTTTTTCGTGTGTTTATTAATACTTTTGATTTCTCTATCTGAAAATTGCCTATTCATGTCCCTTGCCAATTTATCAATTAGGAAATGGCTACATTTTTTGTACTATTGATTTAGCTCTTTATAAATTTCAGTAATTAGGCCTTTGTCAGAGGTTTTTGTTATAAACTTTTTTCCCCAATTTGTTGCTTTCCTTCTAATTTTGGTTGCATTAGTTTGGTTTGTACAAAACCTTTTTAATTTAATGTAATCAAAATTATTTATTTTACATTTTGTAATTTTTTCTAACTCTTGTTTGGTCTTAAAATTTTCCTTTCCCAAAGACCTGATATGTATACTATTCTGTGTTCAACTAATTTACTTATAGTTTCCTTCTTTATATTCAATTCATTCACCCATTCTGAGTTTATCTTGGTGTAGGGTGTGAGATGTTGATCTAAACCTAATCTCTTCCATACTGTTTTCCAATTTTCTCGGTAGTTTTTTGTCAAATAGTGGATCTGTGCCCAAAAAGCTGGGATCTTTGGGTTTATCATAGACTGTCTTGCTGAGGTCACTTACCCCAGGTCTATTCCAATGATCCTTTCCCCTATCTCTTAGCCAGTACCATATTGTTTTGATGATCACTGTTTTATAGTACATTTTGAGATCTGGTACTGCTAGAACACCTTCCTTCCCATTTTTCCCATTATTTCCCTTAATATTCTTGATCTTTTGTTTTTCCAAATGAACTTTGTTATGGTTTTTCTAATTCAGTAAAACATTTCTTGGTATTTTGATGGCTATAGCACTAAATAAGTAAATTAGTTTGGGTAGGATTGTCATTTTTATTATGTTAGCTCATCCTGCCCATGAGCAATTAATGTTTTTCCAATTATTTAGATCTTGTTTTAACTGTGTGGAAAGTGTTTTGTAGTTGTGTTCATATAGTTCCTATGTTTGTCTTGGCAGGTAGATTCCTAAGTATTTTATATTGTCTAGGGTGGTTTTTAATGGAATTTCTCTTTTTAACTTGCTGCTGAGAAATGTTGGAAATATATAGAAATGCTGATGACTTATGTGGATTTATTCTGTATCCAGCAACTTTGATAAAATTGTTGATTTTTTCAACTAGCTTTTTGGTTGATTCTCTAGGATTCTTTAAGTAAACCATCATATCATCTGCAAAGAGTGATAGCTTGGTCTCCTCATTGCCAATTTTAATACCTTCAATTTCCTTTTCTTCTCTAATTGCTACTGC
The DNA here is from genome assembly GCF_027887165.1 of Monodelphis domestica. Classification (NCBI taxonomy): domain Eukaryota; kingdom Metazoa; phylum Chordata; class Mammalia; order Didelphimorphia; family Didelphidae; genus Monodelphis; species Monodelphis domestica. The sequence goes on along the minus strand of NC_077232.1, from coordinate 85,423,316 downwards.
TAGTGTTTCTAGTACAATGTTAAGTAATAGGGGTGATAATGCGCATCCTTGTTGCACTCTTGATCTTATTGGGAAGGCTTCTAGTTTATCCCCATTGCAGATGATACTTCCTGATGGTTTTAGATATATACTGTTTATTATTCTTAGGAAAAGCCCTTCTATTCCTATACTTTCTAGTACTTTCAATAAGAATGAGTTTTGTATTTTGTCAAAGGCTTTTTCTGCATCTATTGAGATAATCATGTGGTTTTTGTTGGTTTGCTTGTTGATATGATCAAATATATGGATGGTTTTCCTAATATTGAACCATCCTTACACTCTTGGTATAAATCCCACCTGATCATAATGAATAGCCCTTGTTTTCACTTGCTAGAGCCTTTTTTGCTTGTATTCTATTTAAGATTTTTGCATCTATGATCATTAAGGATATTGGCCAATAGTTTTCGTTCTCTATTTTTGGTCTGCCTGGCTTTGGAATCTGTAACATATGTGTGTCATAAAAGGAAATTTGGTAGAGCGCCTTCTTTGCTTATTCTGTCAAATAGTTTGTATAATATTGGGATTCTTTGTTCTTTGAATGTCTCATAGAAGTCATTTGTGAATCCATCAGGTCCTTGGGATTTTTTCTAATGGAGTATTTTGATGGCTCATTCAATTTATTTTTCTGATATGGAATTATTTAAGTATTCTATTTCTTCTTCTTTTAATCTATGCAATTTATATTTTTGATAATATTCATCCATATCACTTAGATTGCCATAATTATTGCCACATAATTGGGCAAAATAGTTTTTAATGATTGCCCTAATTTCCTTTTCATTAGAGTTGTGGTCTCCCTTTTCATCTTGGATACTGTTAATTTGGTTTTCTTCTTTCCTTTTTTTTATTAGATTGACCAGTACTTTGTCTATTTTATTTGTTTTTTTCAAAATACCAACTTTTAGCCTTAGTTATTAATTCAATAATTCTTTTACTTTTGATTTCATTAATGTCTCCTTTAATTTTTAGGATCTCTAATTTAGTTTTCATCTGAGGATTTTTAATTTGTTCACTTTCAATTTTTTAAATTTTCATGCCCAATTCATTGACCTCTGCCCTCCCCAATTTGTTAATATATGAATTCAGGGATATAAATTTCCCCCTGAGTACTGTTTTGGCCTCATCTCATAGATTTTGAAAAGATGTCTCATCATCATCATTTTCTTCAATGAAATTATTAATTGTTTTCATGATTTGTTCTTTAACTGGTTTTGGAGAATCATATAATTTAATTTCCAATTAATTTTTTATTTGCTTCTCCATGTAACTTACTCATTATTATTTTTATTGTATTATGATCTGAAAAGGTTACATTTATTATTTCTGCTCTTTTGCACTTGTTTGCCATGCATTTATGCCCTAGCACATGGTCAGTCTTTGTGATTGGTCAAACTATGTGCTGCTGAAAAGAAGGTGTATTCCTTTTTGTACATATTTATTTTTCTCCACACATCTATTAACTCTAATTTTTCTAAGATTTCAATCACATCTCTTACCTCTTTCTTATTTATTTTTTTTGGTTTGATTTATCTAGATCTGATAGAGAGGAAGGTTCAGGTCTTCAACTAGTATAGTTTTACTATCTATTTCCTCCTTCAACTCCACTAGTTTCTCCTTTAGAAATTTGGATGCTATACCATTTGGTGAATATATGTTGAGTACTGATATTTCCTCATTATCTATACTGCCTTTTATCAGAATATAATTACCTTCCCTAATTCTTTTAATCAGATCTATTTTTACTTTGCCTTTGTCAGATATCATGATTGCATTTCCTGCCTTCTTTTTCTCATTTGAAGCCCAATAGATTTTGCTCCAGCCTTTGACTCTCATCCTGTGTGTGTCTACTTGCCTCATGTGTGTTTCTTGTAGACAACATATGGTAGGTTTTTTGTTTCTAATTCACTCTGCTATTTGCTTTCATTTTATGGATGTGTTCATCCCATTCACATTCAGAGTTATGATTGCCACTGCTGTATTCCCCAACATTTTGATATCCTCTCCTAGTTCTGCCCTTTCTTCTTTCTCTATTTCCTTTTAAACCAGTGGTTTGATTTTAATCAATCCCCCCTAATCCCCACCCTTATTTTACTTTCCTTTATACAGCCTCCCTTTTTGTTCCCTTATTATTCTTTTTAAGGTCTATTAAATTAGCTCCCTCCTCTCTTTCCCTCCCTTTTTGTACTCCCCATTCAACTCCCCACCTTAGTTTTTCCCTTCTCACTTTCCCTGTATGGTAAGATAGAATTCAATTTCCTAAGGGATCTAGATGCTCTTCCCTCTCAGAATTTATTCCACTGAGAGTAAGGTTTAAGTATTAACTATTAGTACTCTCTTCCTCTCCTTTTTATAATAGTATTCTTCTCCTCCCCTTCCCATGTGCCTCTTTGTATGATATAGATTGTCCTATTTATCTTATTCCTTCAAGTTTCTCTTGGTGCCATCTTCTATTCCCCTCCCCACTTTTTTCATTTTTACATATCATCTTAGACCACTTATTACCCCAATCTCTACCTCTTAATGATTCTTCTAATTACTCTAATAGCAAATATATTTTTTAGAGTTACAAATAACATTTTCCCATATATTAATATAAACAATTTTATCTTATTGAAGCCCTTAAAGAAAAAAATTTAAATAAAAACAATTTTTTCTTTCCCCTCTCTTTGTTATTTACCTTTTCATATTTCTCTTGATTTTTGTGTTTGGATATCAAATGTTCCACTTAGTTTTGATCTTTTCTTTACAAATACTTGGAAATCTTCTATTTGTGAATGCTCATACTTTCCCCTATAAGAATATAGTCAGTTTTGATGGGTAGGTATTCCTTGCTTGAATACCCAATTCTCTTGCCTTTCTGAATATCATATTTCAAACCTTGCGGTGCTTTAGTGTGGAAGCTGCCAGATCTTGTGTAATCCTGATTGGTGCTCCTTGACATCTGAATTGTCTCTGGCTTCTTGTAAAATTTTCTCCTTACTTTGGAAGCTCTTGAATTTGACAATTACATTCCTGGCAGTTGTGTTTTGATGATTTAGTGTAGAGGATGTTCTATAAACTCTTTCAATGTCTATTTTGTCCTCTTGTTCAAGAATATCAGGGCAGTTTTCTTGGATAATTTCTTGTAGTATGAATCAATATTTCTGTTTATTCCCTGGGTTTTCAGGTAGACCAATGATTCTCAAATAGTCTTTTCTAGACTGGTTTTCATGATTTGTCATCTTATCAGTGAGATATGTCATGTTTCCTTGTATTTTGTTAAGTCTTTTGACTTGGCTTTATTAATTCTTCCAGTTTTGCAAGATCATTGGCTCCCAACTGCCCAATTCTGATCTTTAAAGACTGGTTTTCCACTATAATCTTTTGGTTTTCTGCTATAATCTTTTTTTTTTAAACCCTTACCTTCCATCTTAGAGTCAATACTGTATATTGGTTCCAAGGAAAAAGAGTGGTAAAGGCTAGGCAATGGGGGTTTAGTGACTTGCCCAGGGTCACATAGCTGAGAAGTGTCTAAGGCCATATTTGAACCTAGGACTTCCCGTCTCTGGGCCTGGCTCTCAATCCACTGAGTTACCCAGCTTCCCCCTGCTATAATCTTTTTATTTTCCTTTTTAGCTTGGTATATCCTGCTTCTCATGGCCTCCAGCTGTTTAATTGTGTTCTCCAATTTATTTATCATTTCATCTGATTCCTGGGCTTTTCTCCAATTGGAAGTTCCTGTCTTTTAGACTATTATTTTCTTTTTGAATTATTTCCAATTTTTCTTACCAAAACTCCTCCATTTTTCTCAAAAATCTCAGATTTAATTTCTTCAAGAATTTGTGGCCAATTTCCATTGAGGGGGGGAGTTTTGGGTGCATGTAATTGTTCATTGTCCTCTGCTGTTTCCTCTATACTACCATTCAGATTGCTGGGCATATTTTGAGCTCCATGAGTAAAGTATGGTCTTAGGGATCAATACTGTCATTGTTTTACCTTCTTTTCTTTCTCCTAGCTATTCATAGATCCTGAGATGTATGGGAGTTGGACATGGTTGAAAATGTTATTCAGACCCTTCAGGCATATAAATGTTGACTAAAGACACAGCAAATGACTCTAGGTAAATCTGTGGGAATGGTTCTACCTAATGGTGCATGTAATCTGTACCGATCTGGCCACCAGATAATTGGCAATATGGATCTTGCAGGGATGGGGAGTCATTCATTCAACAGGATGCCAACATACTGGAAAATGCCTGTCATAATTCACACACAGCCTTGGCTTAAATATCAGGTTGACTGTGCCCAGCAAGAAGTATCTTGAAGCATCACATCAACAGAACTAATTTTGGGGGCAGATGCTATGAAACAAATGTAACATACTTCTCTCTCCACCATAGACAAACTTTTTACTATGCATGCTAGTCTGAAACCATGATCTTATTTTGCTAAGAAGTACGATAAGCAATAATTGTTCAAATTCTCATATGAAACTCAAAGGAATTTCTTTTCTTTTACTGACTTATGAAATGTCCAGATGGCTACAATGATATATATATATATATATATATATGAAATATAATCACATCCCTTTGCCATCCATAAATGAGGATTAATTTGTTTATGAGGGAGCCTATCTTATCAACTTTATAGCATTAAATAACTTTCCAGTAATATTTAAAGAACATCAAACTCAATAAGATGACTTACCTACCTCCTGGATATTTATATCAATAAAAACAAATAAGTTATTATTTCCCTGACAAAGACTGTCCAACATAAATTGTCATCAATAGGTTTGTAACTAGAGGCTTTATTGCAGCCAAAGGAACTGTATTTGAGTATCAGTTCTATCATGCTGGGTATCAGTTGAATTAAAATAAACCTTTCCTAATAGCCCATGAAAGTTCAAGGCTCTGGGGATACAAAGACTGTCATCAAGGATACAACATGTACACAGATAAGTAAGCTAAATGATACCATAACAACAAAAGTCTTTGTTTTTATCATGTGGGCACTCCATCCATTGCCATCTTTTAGACCAAGGCAGGTGGGGAGCTATTTTCATGAGTTGCTGTCATTAAAAAAAAAAGGCAACTCAACACCTAATGTCTAATCTTTGGTTATGAGTATTCTTACTCTGCAGTAGTCTGGTTCTCAGGTGACAGGCAAAGTCCATTGGTACTCAAAAGCAAACTTGATAGGACCTACTAGAACTTTTGCTCTGTTGGCAGGAACTTCTATCACCTCTATGGGATCACCTCTATGCCAAGATGTGTTATCCAAAAGGACAATATAAATGACTTGTTCACATTGTGCTTTACAATTTACAAACCACTTCCCTGGCAACCCTGAGAAAAAGTGAATACAGATAACACAAATAACAAGAAATAGTTAATACAACTTTTATAGATTGAGAAAACTGAGGCCCTGAGATATATAGTGACTTGTCCAAAATCTTTTTGCCATGTATGTCAAAACCAGGACTTTGACCTATGTCTCACCATACTTGCCACTCTAGCATCCTCCTTTCCCCCACTTTAATATGAGGAGACAGGTTCAAAGACATTTTTTGAAGTTCAGGCCCAGTTCCAAGTCATGTCCTACATAAAGTCTTTCTTCATCCATCTTCCCTCCATTTGCTGGTATTCAAATGACATAGTTTAAAGAATTTTGTAACTTGTAAAGCTTTATACACACATGGATTATTTTCCTTACTACCTAACAACAATAATCCCCTTAGTCCTAGGGCTTCTTTATTTCCCTTTAAAATGACTAGATAAAGAAGAGCAGAGTATATCAGAGATAGGAAAAAACCAGAGGGTATCTAGTCTAGCACTATGCCAGCTATCTACCTCACTGGAATTTCTTTTCTTCCTTCCTTCTTTCCTACCTTTCTTCCTTCCTTTTTAAAATAGATCAATCAACAAGTATATACAGTATACTTTCTATTGTCAGGCACTAGATATAAAAAGACTAATTTCCAAACGGCCCCTGCTCTAGAGTTTACATTGTATCAAGGGAAGAAAAATTACACAGACATATGATTAAATAGAAGTAAATACAACATAAAAGCATTTTGGAGGAGGTGGGTCAGGAAAGGCCTTCCTAGGAACTTTTAAGGAAGCAGGGTATTTGTGCAAGATCACAGCCCATGTCAACACCAGGCTACAAATTCAGGAACCAGCATTCATTAAGTGCCTACAATGTGCAAAGTACTTTGTTAAGTGAAAATCAAGCAGCCCCTGCCCTCAAGTATCTTACTCTCTCTGGGAGTAGACCAAGTCCTTACTTTTCTCTGTTCATTCCACACTGAGCAGAGTGGAGAGCTTTATTCAGTCCCAGAATTTTGCTCATCTCCAGAGAATTTCAAAAGATAGTGCAAGAAATTTAGATGAATCTGCCTATTGGGTTTTCAGTGGAATTGAGGGCTGTCCCAGAACTGGGAGCACATCTAGTCCTTGACATGAGGCAGGATTTTAAGGCACCTCTCTCAAAAATGCCCTCAGGGATGTATTGACAGCTGAATCCTTTTTCAAAGTAGGAAGACTATTAGATTCAGAAGTAGAAAGCTTCTGGCTTGGATTCCTGCTGGGGCAGGGGTGACCTCACCCAGGAAACAACCTTCATTTCCTTATCTATGAAGATGTCTCTAAGGTAGTGATGGTAAACCTTTTAGAGACCATATACCTGAGCTCAGACCCCCTCCCCAGAATGAGTGCCTCCTGCCCCCCACTGCCCATTACCCCACAAAGGAAGAGAGGAGGTGCCCCCATTGGGTTGCTAGGCAGAGAGGCAAGTGAAGTGAAAAAATGTCCTTAGGTATGGTGGAGATGGGGAAGGGAGCATTTTGGGCAGAGTTCTTCTGCCTTTCTAGTAACAAACTCTGGTAGGCAACAGGCTTGTTGTGTCTGCAGAGAGGTTTCTGCATGTCTTTTTTGACATGTATGCCATAGGTTCACCATCATGGCTGTAAGGCCTCTTGTGGCTCAGTTCTGAAGGATAACTGGAGGATGAAACCAGAGCCTGGGCAGGTTCTATTACTAGGCTCTGTTCCACTGCATTGGGCTTTTGGGGGACAGACACCTTGGTCTAAATTAGTCATGTTCTTTCCCAACTGGAATTGCAGAAGATACCTAAAGCTTCCCTTGGAAAGCCTCCAGGCCAGCTCAGAAAAGCTAAGGGTTTGTGTGTAGTAGGAGGGGGTTGAAGAGGGGTCTGGTGGTCTCATTCCCCCAGTTCTGCCATTTTTACCTGTGTGACCTTAAACATGACATTTAGCTTTGAGGTAGATAGGTGGTGTCTGAGGGGATCTTTGAGTTCTAACTCATCTAAATTCCAGGGCTATGAAGACCTCTACAGGTACTACTACTTTGCATTAGTTAGTACCTTATTCACTACAGGTGGCTTTCTTTGCTTTTCTCTCATTCAAGGGCCAGAACTGAAACAAAGGGAATTCATCATAAACTTGCCTTGTTTTCTTCAGGGACCCAGTGAGATCCTGTAGAAAGGAGAGGGTGGGAGCCCCTGGACCTCTCTGTCTGCCTGAAAAGTTTCTAGTGTCTTGGAGACATAGTGGCAGTACACGCAGGCATACCAGGGGGCCCAGAGGTACTCAGTGACTTCAATGGTGCCCAGGAAGGGCCCAATTTTCATAGGAGTATCATATGGAAAGTGTCCTGTAATCATAAAGCACTTTGTAAATGGGAATTACTACAACAGTAAGAAGCATGGCCTCTATAACATTCCCAAAAAGTAGTCACTCAGCTTCCATTTGACTACTTCCTGTAATGGGCAACACACTACTTTATATGACAATCCATTCTACTTCTAGAGTTATTTCATAAAATGGTCAACTTTGGGATAGTTGTGTAGCTCAGTGGATTGAGAGCCAGGCCTCAGACATTTCCTAGCTGTGTCACTCTGGGCAAATCACTTTTAACCCCCATTGCCTAGCCCTTATCATGCTTCTGCCTCAGAACCAATACAGAGTATTGATTCTAAGGTGGAAGGTAAGTGTTTAAAATTAATATACAAACAAATGAATGAATGAATGAATGAGTGAATGAATGAATGAAATGGTCAGCTTGGAGTTGGGAGAGACCTCATAGAGAATCTAGTCAAGCCTCTAGCTGAACAAAAATCTCTTTAACATTCCCAACATTGAGTCATCCAATCCCTGCTTAAAGACCTTTAGTAAAGGGTAGCTTATGAAATCCCAAACCAGTCAATTACATGTGGGGTCGCTCCAGTGGTTAGAATGACTTTCCTTACAGGAACCAAAATATTCCTTTTTCAAAGTTCCACCCTTTGCTCTGTTTTCTGGGAATAAGCAATATTTGCCTTACATTTCTTCCATGGCAATCCTTAAATATTTTAAGATAGTTATCAAGATCCCCATAAGTCTTGCCTTTTCTAGGCTAAATAGCTAAAGGTCTCATATGGAATAACCTCCTCATCACCTTGTTCTCCTGTAGACATATCCAGATTGCTGTGCTTTCCCACATTGAACTGAATATATTGCATCATACAGTCAGGCAGAATAGTCACCTCCATTATTCTGTCTGGACACTATGCATTCATTAATTCAACCTAAGGTCCAGCTAGCTTTTTCTTGGCTTCCACATTATAAGACTGCCTCATAATGGGCTTACATGCTCATTAAGATATCCAGAACATTTTTATATGAACTTGCCCAGCCACACCTTCAAGATCATTTTCATGGGAATGTAAATGTAAGACTTGATTTCATTCCTATAGCCTTTTTTATCTATATTACTCATCTGGTGCTTAACCATATAAACCCTTATTTTGATAACTATCTTTTCACCCATTTGTTTTTATCATCTAAAATAGATTCTACATTCATTGAAAGCAGGGATCATGTAGCTCCAGACATGGTACCTTATAGGGAATATATGCTCATTACATATTTTTTGATTAATCAGTTAAATTGCTACATTGGATAAGAAATATGAATATTGAACTTAACCATGATTACTGAAAAAAAATTTTCCATGAGGGGAAATTTAAAATATCTTTAACTTATATAAATCATGAAGTTGATCAGTCATCCTGAATTCTTTCTTTCCCCCCTTTCTATCCATATATACTCAGTTATGAAGCCTTGTGAATTCCCTTCTTTTGGATCTCTTCAATCTATCTTCTCTCCATTAATACAACCACCACTATAGTTCAGACTTTCATTATATCTCACCCTGATTATAGTAACCAAATTCTAATTACATTTCCAGGTTCCCCTTTCCCTTCAATCACTTCCTACATGGGCTACCAAAAAACTACTTTTCTAAATTACAAATCTATCCATATCTAACCATAACCTCCAGAGGCTCCCTTTTGCTTCTATTATAAAGTACACCTTCCTTAGTTTGGCATTTAAAGTCCTTCATAATTTGGTTTCAGTTATATTTCCAGTTTATTTTATTCCCTCATCATGCTTTCCATATTCCAGTTAAGTTGCTCTTCCTCTAATTTGGCATTCCAACTCTTGCCTTTTTACCAGATGTCCCATATGCCTGAAATATCCTTCTTCCTTTCTTAGAATTCTGAGCTTCCTTCAAGGTTATGCTAATTAACTATCTCCTCTGGGAAGCCTCCTTGTCTGTTCTCTCTTGGGGCTAGTGCTCTCTCATCCTCAAGGTGTCATGTATACATATTTTCTGTGTACATGTTGTATCTCCCAAAAGAATGTAGGCTCTTCAAGGCCGGGATTGTTTCTTGTTGAGTCTTTCTAGCCTCAGCTCTTAACATAGTGCTTAGAACATAGTAAGCAAAAGCAGCTAGGTGGCTCAGTAGTTGAGAGTCACCCCTAGAGATGGGAAGTCCTGGGTTCAAATTTGACCTCAAACATTTCCTAGCTGTTTGACCCTGGGCAAATCACTTAACTCCCATTGCCTAGCCCCTTTCCACTATTCTGCCTTGGAATACACAGTACTGATTCTAAGGTAGAAAGAAGTTAAGGGTGGTGGTTGTTTTTAAGGACATAGTAGTCACTTCATCCTGCTTCCATGTATTTGGTCATGACTTTATTCCAGCCAAGAATGTCCAACTCACCTCTTTATCTCCTACTTAAATTCTACCTATCATGATGTCTTCCAAGGCAGATCAGCACCTTCTCTGCAATTTAAAGAGAATTCTCTGTTGTGCTGAGAGGTTAAGTACTTGCTGAGGTTCACATGGTTAGTATGTGTCCAAAGCAGGACTGGCAGCTATCTCTGTAGCCAATTTGCTATGTTTTCCACCAAAATGCAAAGCAAGTTCCAATGTTAGTGAGGCCATCAGTACATTTCAGTTCAGATTCTAGCAAGAGCCTGACTCTGGAACATGTTCTATAGGATTTGTGCCTATACATGTCTTTTCACATTGACACAACATTGCTGAGCCCATTCACTGAACAGAAGTACTAAACAACAAATGGGGGAGAGGTGAGTTCTATTATGACAGCTGACAATCTCTAACAGAGCCTTCTTTTGCCATCTGATACTCCCCCAGGAAAAAGGACTAATTCTATAAGTAAACAGCTTTGGTTGTTATTTTCATTAAAACGAACAAACAAATGAATAAAAAACTTGTTGGCATGAACCTGCCTGGGAAAGAAAATTTCTGTTGCCTTAGGTTTAATTTTCATAGCACTAAGTGCATTGCCATGAACATTCTAGATACCCAATAACAAATGTGTAAGAAAATAATTTTTGGACTCTGTCCTAGGTAAGGGATCTCCACTACTGCTCCTCCACCTGTGACTTTAAATGTGTCCTCTGTATTCCCATATCCCCTCTCCCTGACCATCCATAATCCATTATCTACCTATTACTATATCTACCTATTAATATTGTTGGAGATAGTGTATAGGATCAAGGACTTGGAAATGGTTTGAAATGAAATATATATATATATATATATATATGGCATTTCTATGGTTAGAACCAATGTGACCATTGATATATAGAGAGCCTAGATAAATTACCCTAATATCTCAGGTAAGGGTATCAATCCTCTTTACTTCCTGTCCTAATTCCTGCAGAGATACATATACTCATAGATAGAAGGAACATTAAAAACTATCTAGTACAAGCACCTCATTTTATTCATGAGAAAACTACAGTCTATTGAGGCTAAGTGACTTCCCAAGGTCATATAGTATCAGAACCAGGATTTGAAATTAAGTCCTCTTATTGCAAAAACCAGTTCTTTTCATAATGCCACATAGCTTCCATTTCTAAAAAGAGGGACTCTATCCATCTCTGCTTCCAAATTCCATATACAAGAAGGGAGACAGTGGAGTTCCTGAACACCACTAAAAGTTTGCCCCAAAACATATTGTGCCCCGTGAGTTTGGGGATGTCTGTCAAAACTACAATGGCATAGTCTTCATATACTGGGGGGGGTGGGGGAGGGAGGAAGGATTTAGAATCAGGAAACCGGAGTTCAAATTCCATATCTGCCATTTAATGGGTATTAAAGGTGGATTAGTTGAGTCATCCAACCAAAATCTCAATTTTCTCTTCTGGGAGATGGGAATAATAGTGACATCTAACATTTATGCTGTGATTCAAATTCTCAAAGTGCTTTACAAATAATTCATTTTAATCCTCAAAACAGCCCTGTAAAGTAAATATTCTAAGGATTATCCCAGTTTTGCAGATAAAGGAACTGATGCTTTCAGGTGTTAAGGCAATTAATCAACAAATATTTTTTAAGTGCTTATTATAAGTCAAGCACTGGACTAAGTGATTTGCTTGCTCTTTCACTGGGAGTTAATGGCAGAGGTAGGACTTCAACCCACATCAAAGACCTGGGCTCAGATTCAGCTCTACCACTAGCATTGTAAATCATTTTCAGACACATCATTTAAGCTTTCTGGGCCTCATTTTTCTCATCTAAAAAATGAGGAAGCTTGACTGGATGCTTTCAGTAATCTATGTCAATGCTAAATGCTAATGCCAATGTGCAATCTTTTATCCCAGAATGCAATGAAGAGCTAATACAAGAATATGAACCCCTAAAATCATCTACAGGGGGCCTTGAAGGTCATCTGATCCAAAGGAAATATAGCCAGCTTCCTGAGATCCACAATACTCTTAGGTGCTGCTGAAACTAGATTTAAAATTATTTTATTGAGTTGATGTATTAAGAGAAATATATAAACATCTGATTTTCTGAGTCAATATAGGAAGAACAGAAATCCTTAGGAATGATTTTAGTGGCATCCTTTTTTGTGGCTTTAATACCACTGTTCTAGTCCAATCAGGACTTAGAATAACATTCCCCTTTACAACATACAACATAATAGTTGGTCAGCCTCTAATGATGGGGAACTCTTTTCCTCCCTAGTCTGCTCAGATTTAAGAAATTATTTGGGAGATTTTCCTTTAATTAAACTAAAACCTGTTATCTTACATCATACCACATTTCACTCAAAAAACAAACTTCCTTACTCTTCCCCAGACAATACAAATATATACACACTGTTAAATTCATCTTGCTACAAGAGTCTATAAATAGCAACACTGGTGATGCCCTGAGCATAAATCATCTCTCTCACTTCCACAGGTCAACAACAGGCCATCTCAGAGCAAGGGGTTCAAGTGAAAGAAGACATCTTGCCCTCAAGAAGTTTACATTGTAATACTAGGTAACACATTGCAATATATTTAGTATCTAAATGGCAATAATTTGATAAGTGCTTTACAAATTTTATCACATTTGATCCTCACAACAATTTTAGGAGGTAGGTACTAGCACTAGCCCTATTTTATAGATGAGGAAACTGAGGGAGACAAAGGTTAAGTGATTTACCCAGGTTCATACGGCTCATATCTGAGGGAGAGTTTGAATTCAGGTCTTATAATGAGGGAAGATAACAAACATATAAATAATACATGAGACATATAGAATTGATACTACGTGAACTTAGCAGGAGGGAACACTAACAGAAACAACCTCACTCATTTAAGAACCCAGATCAGTTCTTAACCGACTAGGGGTGAAAATCTTTCATCTTATAGATTATATAGCCAAGACCCAGAGAAAGGAAGCCACTCTCCCCAGATCAAACAGTTAATCAGGAGAGGAAACAAGACAATGCAAGTGAATACACTGAAACAAATATAAAATGCTCTGTATATAATGAGTAGTTGGTCAGTGGGATCTGTGGCAACCTTAGTATATATCCTCTAATCATTGACTCATCAGTATCAGGAAAATAGATGTGGAGATAAAAGATATTTTAGAGAGCATCTTATCCAATCCTCAGCTTACAGATAAGGCAACTGATATCTGGAGATGATTAACAACAATCCTGTGAAGTAGATGATATTATCATCCTCCAGGTCACAAATGAGGAAATGGAAGCTGAGAAAGATTATATAGCTTTCCCAAGGAAACACAGCTAGGAACTGTCAGAGGCAGGACTTGAAGTTAAGTCTCCTTGGCTAAGACCATCTTTCTTTTAAACAACTTTGTCTCTTTGAAGTGGTAATGCTATGAAAAGCATATAATGTACCATAGACTAACTGTAGACTAGCAGTAAACAAGGTGACATATCCCAGAATGTTAAAATTAGAGGGAATCTAGAAATAATATAGCCTTCACTTAACAGATGAGGAAACTGAAAATCAAGAGGGGAAAAGTGAAGTTACTCTTACCTCCAATATGAAAGAGGAAATATTGAGGAAGATTCCCCCACTTTTTAGAAAGAGACTGACTTTATATATCTCCAAGAGAAGCAATAGGACTATGACTTAAGAATCTGAGCCTGGGCTCTATGACTAAGTTGTTATGTGACCTTGAGCAAGTCACATTTCCCTATTATGCCTTAGATCTGCAATTTGAAGGGGTTGGAATAAAACATCTCTATGATCTATTCCAACTCTAATATCCTATGACTGCTCCTAGGAGACCAGGATCTGGAGTCTGTCAAGTGACTCAGAATTAAAAGCAGACAAATGGAGATCAACAGAGGATAACTGAGTAATTAGGAGGAGACAGTTTGATGTAGAAGGCCTCCCTTATTATGCTAATCAGGAAAAGGACTTGAAGGTGGACATTGTAATTATCTCTTTTGTAGCTGACTGCCTTTTAGGAAGCAAACAGGATGTATCCTTTGCTGCAGATTTTATAGAGAAGCTATTTGAAACAATTGGGTTTTTTTTTTTTGTTTTTACAATGTTTAAGACAGTTGAGCCAACACATATATTCAAACTCATAATTACATAAAAAACACTGCATAAAGCATGCTAACATCCAGCCTTTCATTCCAGAAACATTTATCATACACACCTACTCTGTGCTCCAGAGACATAGAAAGCACACAGAGACTCATAAAATCTGAGATTTAGAAGGGGCTGTTGAACATGGAAGGCAGGATGTTTAAGAATCAGCAGGGTAGTATGGAAGGAACATTCTTCTCAGATTCAGAAGACATGGGTGCTAATCCTGGTTCCACCACTTAATGGACAAGCTTGTGCCTCAGTTTCCTCATCTGTAAAATAGATTTAATATTAGATTCATTACCAAACCCATTGAATTGTTGTGAGGAAAATGTACTCTGTAATCCTTAATAGGCTACATAAATGTGAGCTATTACATATTAAGATTCTTTTCATCTCTAACAGTAGCATATTAGGCACTGTAAAAGAAAAGAACAAAATACCTATTGATTTGAATTCGCAGAAAATGTTCTTAGGTAGAAGGGGAGGGAAAGTATACCCCAGTGGGCTAGTATTGTAATAACTCATGGTCTGAGTCACCTTAGGAAAGAGTAGAAGGGAAGAGTCCAGGTCAGTAGGTCACAGGCAACCATGGAGTTAGAGAAGCCAAAGCTGGGAGCAGCCAGAGGCATAAATAGAAACCATAATTCTGTGGCAATCTACAGAGGCTGGGTAATCCACTGTAAAATTATGGGTTAGATGTAAACCAGGTGTCCACAGAAACAAGTATTAGGACTAAAAGGAATTTTAGCAGGACCATAACCATCTGAGGCATTTGGGGGTACTATCCTACTGAAACCTGGGCCCTAGATAAAAAAATCTTCCTTTCTCTTACTTCAATTATTTGTGAGTTAGTGGCAGAGATGATAGGTCATATGATCTAGAAAAGAGTTGGGAGGAAGGAGAGAGAGAGAGAGAGAGAGAGAGAGAAAGAGAGAGAGAGAGAGAGAGAGAGAGAGAGAGAGAGAGAGAGAGAGAAGAAACCAAGGTCTTAAAAAGAGGAAATGTGTTGTTCAATGCTGCATGGCTTAAAAGTAACAAAGGAAGAATGTGAACCCAGATCTTCTATATCCAAATCCCTTATTTTTTCCACTATACCATACTTAAACTAAAAGCTAAAGAATAGAAATAGCAGGTATATGCAAAAATAACCAGAACTGCTTTTTTTTTTTTTGAAACCCTTATCCTCTGTCTTAGAATTGATACTATTCATTGACTCAAAGCAGAAGAGTGATAAGGGCTAGGTAACGGGGGTTAAGTGACTTGCCCATAGTCACACATTTAAGAAGTGTCTGGAGACATTTTTGAACCAGGTTCTCTGACCTGAGCTTCTTAAAACAAGAACAGCATTAATAGCATGCTAAACATAGAGGCATTTTGAAACTCAAAAACTATATCCTTTAATGATAAAATCAAGCAACCCCAAAATGATTTGCAAATGGCCAATTTGTTAGCCAGAATTTCAGCACAGCAATACTGATTCAACAGATACTGTGCAGTTCAGTGCTAGTTCTCATTGGTACCATCATTAAGAGTGTGATTTTATTTGAGAGCAGTCTCATTTTCTGTCACAAAATAGAAATAAAATAACTCATTTCAATAATGTTTTGAGGTTTGTAAAGTGCTTTTCTTCCTTTAACTGCTGAAAAAGTCAGTGTTATAATTCTCATTTACAGAAGAGAAAACTGAAGCTCAGACTAGTTAAAAAGTGATTCAACTGAATGTCACAGAATTAATAAATGCAAGTGATATTTGAACCTAGGTCTCCTCTGAGACTAAATCTATTCCTCTAAAATTCAATAGATACCCATTGCATCAAATATAAAATCCTTTATTTAGCTTTCCAATTCTTCCATTTCTTGGCCCCTTCCTATCTTTTCAGTCTCCTTATACCTTATTCTCCTTTATTCTGTGATCCACTGACATAGAATACTACTGCTCCTTGCTGTTCCTCACAAAAGACATTCTGTCTCCTGATGCTGGACATTTTCACTGGCTTTCCCCTAGTTTCCCTCAGATTTTCTCCTAATTGTATGCTGCATGTATCTTGTTTGTTCATAATTGTTTATATGGTATCTTCCCCACTTAATTGTGAACTTCTTGAAAGCAGGGTGGTTTTTATCTTTATCTGTAGTCCCAGTTCTTAGCACAGTCCTAGCACATAGTAGGTGTTTGATAAATGCTTGCTGACTTTACTTGTTCTATTTCACACTACCTCATAAATTTTTCAAAACTAAAAAGCATTAGCCCCAATAATATACTTCTATCTGCTTCCTATTCCCTAATAACTATTTCCACTTAGTTCCATTTGAATTCTAATGGGGTATCTAAATGTCTTGTAGAAAAAAAAATGGCTCTTGTTTCTTCCTGTACAACAAAACGTATGACTAATTGCGTTTTTCCTATAAAACTACTACTTCTCTAATAAATCTGATGAAAAATAAAAACTTGTTGTTGCAAAAAAGAAGAAACTTAGGCTAAGAGAAGGGCATAATTTTAAAAATCAGAGAGTAGAAACAAGGGTCCACAGAGGTCATCTAGTTGAACTCTTTAGCAGAAACTTCTGACTAAAGATTTCCACTCGCAGTGTTCTGGGACAGCCCATTGTACAAGTTGGAAGGATGATTTTTGGCCTTATATCAAGCTGCAATCTACTGAATCTTCCACTCCTTACCCTCTTGATAGGTTGGCTCTCAGTTGTTAGCTCTCTGCCTCTCTATGATAATCATAAGCTCTTCAGATATGAAAAGGGCCTTAGAGATCATCAATTCAATTAAAAACATGTAGTAAATATTAATATATGAAAAACACTGAGCTAGACATTGAGAATACAAAGATGAAAAATGACACAACGGCTGCCCTCCAGGAGTGTGTAGTTGTTTAAGGTAATGATAGTGAATTAATGGCAGCATTGACATTTGAGCTATGGGCTCCTGACCTCCAGTCCTTTCCTCTTACTATTCTGGTCCTTTCAACTCTTATAAAGCTAAGTATCTAACAAGGAAAAGAAATCATTAAATAATTTTTTTTTGTCTCAGGAAACAATAGGTCCTGTACAGCTACTGTCAGCCTGGGAATAGCATCTGCCTCGGTACCACAATTTAGGTAACACTGTACCTTGCCATTTTTTTAAAAAATTATTTAATTGTTGCCAGAGACAGGCAGATTCTGGATTTTTTAATAGGAATGTCTTATTTAGTCCTGAACCAAACCCTAAGCTGACAGAAGCATGGTCTGAAAGTAATTTTAGCTTAAAAAAAAAAACAATGAACATTTTCCTAAACAGGGGGATCAGGGAAGTACAGGAAGGAAGGAGAAAGATGTTTTCAAAGCAGGTTGGGCTTGGCTAACTTGACCTTGAACTCATACACAGAAGTATGATACTATAGGACAAGTTTTTTCTTTTTCCATAATTACAACTTTCCAAAGGATACAAGGAGGATGGGGAGGGGATCTGAAACCAAGCCATAGAAAGGCATACTAGAAATAGCACCAAATCCCAAGTTGGAAGACCTGGGCTTAGAATTCTAGTTTTCTTCACTATCCATGGGACTTCAACCAAGTCATTCGTGGTCTTAAACTCTAGTTTCCTCCTTTGAAACATGAGAGGATTGGGCTAGATGATCTCCATGGCCCTTTGCAGCCCTAACTCCTGTTATCTTAAGAGGATCCCTTAAAGAAACAAATTATGTTTAGCCTGAAATGCTGAAGAAGATACTGGTGAGAGAGGGAGTATTAATCATTCACTACCACTATCTGAATGAATAGTCTATAAAAAATATTATACTTGTTCTAACTGGCCCTAGATCACAGTATGTTTGAGGTTATATACTCCAGCTCATACCTGGAAAAAATTCTCCCTACAATGGTTCTCAGAGTGTTGTTCAGAGGCCCCTAGAATTCCCCCAGACTTTTGTAGGGAGGTCCTTTGGATTAAACCTATATTTGTTATTACAAATACTAAGATATTTTATTACCAAAATGAAATTACAATAAATATAAAATGATATTACTGACAGACATAAAAGGGTACTAGGACTACAATGTTTAAAAATCACTGCCGTATAGCATATCTTTCAAGGAGCTATCCAGCCTTTCTAATGATATGAAACTTGCTACCTCCTGAGGGAGCCCATTCCATTTTTGGAAAGTCTTCATTGTTGTTTTTTAAACCTTTCTCTCTGCATCAAACATTAATTTTTATAGCCTAAATCTGAATTAGCTTTCTTTCATGGCTACTATATCACACTACTGAATCATATTGAGCATTTTAGGCCAAAAATACCCTTGGTTGGTTTTGTTTTTTTTTTTTCAAATGAACAGCTGTCTAGCCATGCCTCTCCCTATCTTGTACTTAATGAAGTTGATTTTTTAAAACAAGGATAAGATTTTATGCTTTCCCCTATTAAATGTATTTAAATTTGATCTAATAATCTAATCCATCAAGATCTTTTAAAATCTTGATTCTGATACAACCAGGACCAATGACATTATAAGAATATGAATTTTGGATCAGTGTAAGTATAAATTAAAATCATACAAGATTCTTTGACAGTTATAAAGGCAGCTAAGTGGCACAGTGGATGAAGTGTGGGAACTGAAATCTTGTCTCAGATACTTACTAGCTATATGACCTTAGGCAAGTGCCTTAACTTCTGCCTTATTCAGTTTCCTCAACAATAAAATAGGGATAATAATAGTGCCTACCTCCCAAGATTGAAAAGAGGATCAAATAAGCTAACATATATAGTGCTTTGCAAACCTTAAATCATTCTATTATTTTTATAATTATTTAACAGTATAGATAACATTGTTCCAACATTTTCTGATCATTATTAAGTGATGCATTAAAAAGAAAAAATACATCCATCAAAAATAATTGCTCTTTCAATGGAGAATGTCCAAATACTAAGTTCAAATGAAACAGAGAATCCTCCATATGCTCTTATCTGTAGATGACATGGTGTTGATTGAACTGAAGCCCAGAATATTGTTGTTCCTCCTACATGAGATCTGTACTCACTTCAAAAATTTGTCCCAACTAACTCCAATGGGAAAGCCAAGTAAATGAATATTGCCCTTACTATGATATGCAGCTGAATGGAGAACTGATAAAGCTGGTCCTTCAGTGAGTATATCTTTGACAAATAGAGGTGATGAGCAATGAAATAAGATTACAATTGAGTAAAATATGTTGGACTGCCTTTGGAACATTTGACAATGCTTTTAATGATCCCAAGATTCTTCCTGAAATAAAGCCTTATCTCTTGAATATCTTCATCTAGTGGTGCAATATGGTTATGTCACAAAATACTTCAAAATGATATATATAATCACATAGAATTTTTAATTAGGAGAGATCTCAGTAGCCCCCTAATCCAACCCAGACCCAGAATCCTCACTATGCATATTGATGAGCTATCATCTAGATTCTGCTTGGAGACTTCCAATGAAGTATAACTCAGTGACTCCCCCAAGGCAGCACATTATTGTTTGGAATGGCTTTGATTGTTACAAAGACTTTTCATGACAGTAAGCCCAAATTTATCTTTTTTGCAGATTCTGTTAGGTGCCAAAGGGAACAAATCTTCCTTCCACATGATAGCTATTTTCAAGTACTTGACTTTTATTTCCATCCCTCTTCTCCCCAGCTCTATCCCAAATCTTCACTTCCTTAGGCTACACATTGTCAGCTCCTTCAACCAAGTTCGGTTTTTGTTTGCTTGTTTTTTTGGCCAACCATCACACTTCTGACTCATGTGGAGCCTTCAGTTTACTAAAATTCTCAGAATTAAAAAAAAAAATGCTCTAGCCATACCTCTCTTATCCTATACTTGTAATGTTGATTTTTTTGGTATGAAATGTCTTTACATTTATCAATATAAAATTTCATCTTACAACTAGCTCAATGTATTAGCCAAATCTTCCTGGATTCTGATTGTGACATTCATTGTGTTCATTATCATTCCCAACTTTGTGTAATCTGAAGATCTGATGAGTCTCTGCATCTATGCTTTTATCCAAAACATGGATAACAATGTTAAATGGCACAGGACCAAGCAGAAATCCCTGCAGCATTGATCCAACTGGTGTTTTCCTGCCACGCTGATATGGAACAATTAATCATTTGCTCTTTAGTCTGGCCATTCAACTATGTCTGAATCCATCTAATTCTATTACCCATCTGATCTATAGACTGACATAATCTATAAATTACTGTATATGTATGTATATATCAGTATGTACATATAGGAATATACCTGATTGGATGAGATATTTATAAAATGCTGTGCTAACCTCAAAGCATCCTTTAAGTGTTATTAGTAGTAATAGTAGTAGTTATGAGGTGAGTTAGGGTGATGTCAACTCCAAGCAAGTGAAGATTTTCCTCAGAAAAATGAATGGATGAGAGCAATTTGTTCCAAGGGTCATGAAGACAGCTAAAGAAGGTATTATGGAGCACTTAGAGCTTGCTCAGACATCAGAGAAACCAAGGCCATCCACTGCATCCTGGACCATTGCCAGCCATCCTGACTTGTTTCTTGCCACTGTACTTTGATGACTCTGGAAGAGAGTGAGGCTGAATGTATACATCTTTGCCTCACTTAAATCCAATTCACAAACAAATTAAGACATCATTCTGTGATGTCATTGGTCCACTTCAAAAACAAAGAATGAACAACAATAGTAGTAATCATAGTAGTAGGATATATGTATGTCTCCCTTAATAGAATGAAAACTCCTCGAGGGCAGGGACTGTTTTGTTTTTTGTCTTTATTTCCCCAGTACCTCTTATGGAGTGTGGCACATAGAGGTTACTTAATAAATGCTTACTGATTGATTAGAAAAGGAAGTAGGGCTAACATGTAGCTAAAGTGAGGAATAACCAATGGATGTTTGGTGTGATCTATTGGTTTCCATGCAATGTCAAGAGGACTAGAAGATAGCCCTCTTGACAGGACCTGGGAAAGAATCATTCATGAGTTGCTGCCTATACAATGGGAAGGAATATATAAACTGATTTGATATAAGGGTCATGGAAACACCTAAACAAAAGAAAAAAAAAACTTTCTAACTATCAGTGCTATACCAAAGTATAATGGAATACCTTGAGCAATATATTCTCTATTAGAAAATATGTTCAGATGAGGGCTAGTTTTGGGTAAAAATTATGACCTACATCTTGTATAGTCCCCTTCTGTACAATTCTACAACACATTTTCCAAATTAGAGACAGGAAACAAAAGGTGGGTGGGTTATTTTTTATTCATTAAAACACTTTTTATAGCAGAGCTATTATGTTGAGTCATTCTATTCCTCCAAATATTTATTAATATGCCTGAACAATTTTTAGTGTTGTTGGAGATACAAAATCAGAAGATTTAATTCAATTCAGTAGTCATCTCCTAAGGGCTAACAATATTTTGAACTCTGTGCTAAGAGCTGGGGAATACATATGGATAAATAAACTGAGACTCTGGCTCTTAGAGAAATTATTACTTGTAATTAAGAAGGGAGGATAGATATGCATAAATCATCATAACACAAAATATTTTCAGACATCCTATATGAATGTGAATAAGATCCAGTCTGTCTACTCATTAAGCTTATAGTCTCATAGGAGAGAGAGGACATTTATACATATAATAAGACCATAAACCAAAATGTTAAAAAATTGTACAGAAAACAATTTTAAATAAGTTATGAAGGTGGAGAATAATAACAACTAAAATAATAATTAGCATTTAAATTGTGCTTTAAGGTAGGATAGTAAGGTAATGTAGTAAAGTACTGAGCCTGGAGTCAGGAAAACTACTTCCCAAGGTCAAATCTGTACTCAGGCACTTACTAGCTAGATGATTCTGGGTAAGTTACTTAACCCTATTTGCCTCAATTTTCTCATCTGTAAATTGATCTGAAGAAGGAAATGACAAGCCACTCTTGTGTCTATGCCAAAAAACAAACAAACAAAACAAAACACCCAAATGGGTCACAAAGAGTTGGACACAACTGAAAATGACTGAACAACAATAACAAAAGGTTTGGAGAGAGCTTTACAAATGCTAACTCATTTTATCCTTCCAATAATCCTAAAAGGGAGATGCTATTATTATCCCATTTTACAGGTAAGAAAACTGAGACAGAGGTTAAATGACCTACCCAGAGACATATAGCTGCTAAGTGTCTGAGATTCTAACTCAGGTCTTCTGACTCTAAATCCAAATCTTTCATATGAAGCATAACAGGGAAAGTTTTAAGGAAGAAATGATATCTATTCAAGTGTACTATAAAACTCTTGATGCCATCAGGGTCTTTGCTTAGACTTAGACTTCTATCCTTACACACATTTCCATATGTGTCTACACACAGAGATATGCATAGCCTTTCATATATTAGATGCCAAAAATTATTCCTTAATTATTTACCATTATTATAAAATATGAAACTTCAATATAAGGTTTTTGTTTTAGGAGAAGGATTGAAACTACTTGTTTTTTGTTTTGTTTTGTTTTTAAGTCTTTGAAATTTTTATTTAATTAATTTAGAATTGTTTTCCATGGTTACAAGATTCTTGTTCTTTCCCTCCCCTACCCTCACCTCCCTCCCATAGCTGCAACTCCACTGGGTTTTACATGTGTCCTTGATCAAAACCTATTTCCATGTTGTTGTTTGCACTAGGGTGATCATTTAGAGTCTACATCCCCAATCATATCCCCGTCAAACCATGTGATCAAGCAGTTGTTATTCTTCTGAGGTTCTATTCTCACAATTCTTCCTCTAAATGTGGATAGTGGTCTTTCCCATAGGTCTCTCAGAATTGTCCTAGATCATAGCATTGCTGCTAGTAGAGAAGTCCATTACATTCAATTGTACCACAGTATATCAGTCTCTTTATATAATGTTCTCCTGGTTCTGCTCCTTTCACTCCACATCAATTCCTGGATGTCTTTCCTGTTTGCATGGACTTCCTACAGGAACTACTTGTTTTGATTCTTCCAAGAGCACCTAATACACTTAAGGTTCTTAATCAGAGTTATTGACTGATGAGCAAAAAAATTGTCAATCTCCATTTAATATTTTTAGTTGGATCCTTAAGCATAGGAACCATTTACTTAAAAGTGCTGCTGCCCACTTTAATCATCCTGGAGTTTGGGGAGAGCAAGAAAACCACCCAGTCTGAATGGTTGATGGCCTTATCACTGGATCACAGAAGTATGGTAGGAGCTGCAGATCTGTTCCAGAACAAGGAAATGGCCTTCCTCCTGATGATAAGATATCAAGAGGATTCTATCCACTTCTGAGAGCCACATTTTGGGAAAGACAAGATAAAATATGTCTATTCTAATCCAGTTTCTGACAAAGATGTGACTATTTTCCTTGCCTGAGATCAATCCTCTGGGTACCTGTGATTCTATCTCCTCCTTATCCAAATAGATTCACTTCCATAATCATCTCCTTGATCTCTACTATTCCATTTCCTGATAGCTTATGGATTATTCCCTATGGTACTACTCAAGGTGTCCCCTTGAGTCTGGATCATTGCCTATAATACTATTCAAGGTGTCCCCCTTGAGTCATTCTGCCCCCATCCTTTAAAAACCAACCAACCTCATCTGACTCCAACATCCTCACTAGCTATAATATCCTATCTCTCTTTCATTAAAAAAAAAGAAAAAAATAGTTGTCTGCACTCATTGCCTCAGTCATTTCTCAGTCCCTTACAATGTAGCTAAAACAATTTCATCCAAAGTTACCAATGGTTTCTTAACTGCCAAATCTTTCTTCAATCTTTATCCTTCTTGACATCTCTATAGTAGTTCACTGACTGCCCTCTCTTCTTGTTTACACCTTTCTTTTCTGGATTATTGAAAACCCTTTTTCTCTTGGTTTTCCTCCCTGCATGACCTCTTCTTCTAGGTCTCCTTTCTTAAATTATATCATTCATAGGATGCTCCCTAATCATGGATCTCTATCAAGGTTAAGGCATGGGTACTCTTACCTTAATATATGCACTGTTTTTAAATTTCTAATTTATTTGTTTGTTATGATAAAATACCCAGTTAACTCACTCTCTCCTTCTCTAGCCTCATTAGGAAGTCATCATAAAAAGATCTATGCAATTGAGTGTAATAACAATTTTCAACATATATTTTCCAAAATTATATGATCCATCCCTTCCCCCTCCCAGAGATGGTAAGCAATTTGATCTGTATTATACATGTATTATCGTGCAAAACATACTTCCATATTGGTTATTGAGATGTCTTGCTTATTTCTACTTATCATGTCTTTCTCTGGAGGTGGACAAACACAAGTCACACTTCAAATAATATTTCTATTGCTCTATATAATATTCTCTTGGTTCTGTTCATTTCATTCTTCATGACTTCATATAGGTCCTTCTATCAAACAGACCTTCTTGCTGTTCCTCATTTACAAAATTCCATTTCTCATTACCATGCCTGAAATATACTCCATTCTTATTTGTCTCTTAAAATTCTTAATTCCTTCAAATCTCAGCCCAAATGCCATCTCAAACATGGGGTCTTGTATGGCATCATTCAATCAGCTTCTAGAGCATTCCCTTCAAGACAAATAACTTTATTTTAGCAGCTATGTGACCTTGGGGTTGTAACTTAGCCTCTCCTGATGCTATAGGCAACTCTCTAAGAATGGAACTTGCAGTGAAGATGCTGAGTTTCATAGTAAAGGATAGTGTCCTCACCTTAGAATTCTCTATATTAAAGAAATGACAAGTCCAGTCCCTATCTCTAGATTTATATGAATATATGCACTCTCTACCAATAGAATATAGACTCCTTGAGGTAAGGGACTATTTAATTTTCATCCTTGGATCCCCAGGGCTTAGGACATAGTACTCAATTAATAATATTTAATTGTGAGAAAGCTAGAACCATATCATGTAGAGAACAACTGAAGAAGAGGGATTAGACTTCTGCTTGGCCCCAGATGGCGAAACTAGAAACAGTTGATACAATGTGTAGAGAGGTGAATATTAGCTTAATATAAAAAGAATCTATATATTTTTATTATATAAAAATCCCTTGTAGGTATTGTTTGTCAAAGACTTCACTATTCCTACAGGGGTTGGAATGAATGTCCTCTGAGGCCCATCCGGCTCTGATATTCTGTGATTAGCTAAATTGCATAATTCAGTGAGATGCCCAGACCAACTGGGAACTCCTGTTCTTTAGAAATCTCCCAACAGCCAGATATATAAATGCAAATAAACCCAAACTAAATATATTTGTCTTATCTTTCCCTTTCATTCCCCTTCCCTTCCATTTTCTTTCTAAATCTATTCGCCAAAAATGCAATTTGTAATAATAAAACTATATATCACTTTACATACATTATTGCATTTGATCTCACAACAATCTTATGATGCTAC
Organism: Monodelphis domestica; assembly: GCF_027887165.1. Lineage (NCBI taxonomy): Eukaryota > Metazoa > Chordata > Mammalia > Didelphimorphia > Didelphidae > Monodelphis > Monodelphis domestica. Next base: position 85,397,655 of record NC_077232.1, on the reverse strand, counting down.
AAATGTATAAAACAACATATAATAATAACTGACATTTTAATATTGCTTTTACAAAGCAGTATAGGGCAAAATACACTGAATTTTGAGGCATTGAACCTGTCTTCAAAACCCAGCTTTTTCTATAAAATAAGGAAGCTGGACTAGTAGGACTCTAAGTTCCCTTTCAATTCCAAATCTATGATCCTATAAAATTTGTTAGCTAGATAAGGTAATACCATTCCCATTTTTAGAGATGAAGAAACTGAGGCTTAGAGAGGCATAAGTGACTTACCCATTATCACATAGCCAATTAGTGTCACAGATAGGATTTGAAAACAGAACTTTCCTTATTTCAAACTCAAGGCTATTTCCACTAAGCCATTGTGATTATCTGAAGGAACACAGCATTAGTAAGACTCTAGAAGTTATAGTATTTGTTAAAGAGAGATGATACTTTAAAGAATTTATAAATTGCCTTTTCCTGTGCAAAGGGCACTGGAGTAGGGAGAATTAGATCTTGAGTCTAATCTTGGTTCAAACACTGAGTTCCCTTGGGAAAATCTCCTGACCTCTCTGAACCTTGGCATTCTCATTTTTGAAATAAGGGCAATGATCTCAGTCATGAATGTGTCATGAGAATCATATGAGATAATGACTGAAAGTATTGATAAATACAAACTAATATAAAATGAAAGATACTTCTATATGGAAGGAAAAGTTAATCTTTAAATAGCTTACTATAAAGCTCAGTTAAATCTATATCATCTGGAGATAAAATAAAACTGAGTAGAGGATACAAACAGGAGTAAAATGGCACAGATTTGTGACAATAATGAAACCACCAAATTTGCATTCAACAAATTAAATGACAACTAGGTAAAATTGAAAAGAACATTGAATGGATAAAGGGGAGGAATATGAAATAAGTCTGAAAATGATAGTGAAGGGCTTAAAAATGCAAGCTAAGGATCTTTTAGTTTACCTTAGATCCAACACAGAGCTACTCAAGTTTCTTAACCTGGGGAATGATACAGTCAAACCTGTGCCTTTTGGAGATTATCTTGGCAGCCATGTAGAACAGTGGTGTCAATCTCAAATATATAATAAATACATAAAGATCCCTACTGGCTACATAATGATTTAGTTTTAATTGTAATTTTATCTATGTTTCATGTATTTTATTTATTTTGTCAAATAACATTTAAAAAAACCCCAAACTTCCTTTCCATCTTAGAATCGATACCATATATTGGTTCTAAGACAGAAGAGCAGTAAGGGATAGTAATTGGAGGTTTAAATGAGTTAAATGAAGGTCATGCAGCTATGTGTCTGAGGCTAGGATTCAAACCCAGGACCTCTTATCTTTGGGCCTGGCTCCCAATTCAATGAGCCAGCTAGCTGCCTCCTGGGAAGCCAAGTTTTAAAGGTGAAGGGCTCTAAGATGGAACTTAGAAGTTGGAAAATAGAAGCAATGAATATAGATGACTTCCCTCCCATCCCCAACCCCATGAAAGAAAGGAGAGATACAAACATACCTAAGATATTACTGGGGAAATTATTCTGACTATCTAGGATCATATTTATTCATTCATTCATTAAATGACCATTTATCATTTCAAAGAATGTCATAGTTGGAAAACTTTTCTCATGAGGAAGCAGAGATCTGGAGTGCTGTCAGGTAATTTGCTTAATATTATACAATAAATTAATGGCAACAGGATAAGAATTCAGTCTCCTAATGCCAAGCTCATTGATCCATCAACTAGACCAGGCTTATGAACAACAAAGCAATGGTTAACTATAATACTGCAGTTGTTGAAACATTACTTATAATCAGGTAGAAAAGCACAGAATTTGGTTCAAACACCAGATTTAGATTAAGCAGGTTCAGGGAAATAGATGTATTTAATTTTCTTTCACCACAAGTACATCACCTTGGGAAATGGTCCTTATCAAACCATATTTATGTGATTTTGTCAGATCATTTGTTTGACTGGCAAATATTAGGAAAAATTTAATGTGAAATCAAATAAAAACTTTAATAATTAAGCTTCCGTAAAGGGAGGAATGGATTACATTTAACTTGATATTCTGCACATGTTTGTAAGTAATCTTGGGCACAAGAGACATAATTTGTTATGAAAATTCTTAGCAGTGAGTAAAAGGGATGAGGCTCTGGGTGCATATGTGTGCATGCATGCACATTTGTCTCTATCCCTCTTGGTCTCACTATTCATCTGTATATTCTCATCTTCTTCCTCCTTTTCTCTCTCTCACTCTCTGTCTCCATCTGTCTCTTTTTCTGTCTCTCCTCCTGGTTTTTAATATTATTTAGTATGGTTGTTAAGCAATTTTGATGCTTCTCTGAAATTTCTCTTGAATCGACTTCCCCTTTCCCATTCCAACTCAGTCATTTTTCAGTTATGTTTGATTCTTCATGACTGCATCTGAGGTTTTCTTGGCAAAGATACTGGAGTACTTGGCCTTTCCTTCTTCAGCTCATTTTACAGATGAGGAAATCAGAGCAAACAGGACTAAGTGACTTGCCAAAGACCACACAAATAGTAAGCATCTGAGACAAGATTTGAACCCAGGAAAACAAGTCTGTAAGCCTAGGAAACTAACCACTGTACTATTTAGCTGCCCATTCCTATTATCACCATTCTAGTCCACATCCTCACATCTCATTAGAATTATTGAATAGCCAAAGTATTCTCTCTGCTTCTAGTCTCTTACGTTAGTACAATTAGGAAGGCAGGGCAGTTATAATATGAGGGCAAAAAATGATAATAGCTGCAGCCAGTATCTTTCTGGAGCACACCAACCTCTTGCCTCATGTCTTGAGTTGACTGTAGAAGGAATTCATATCTCTTAGCCAATATTGTTCCACAAGCCCTTATACTCTCTATACAGGAGAGTGTACAGCTAAGAGAGGAAACAAGAGACTCTAATTTGGAGGGGTTACTGGGTTGCCCAGGTAACTTTCCTTCTCTGTATGTTTCCCTGTTCCCTGATGCTATGTGTGTCTCTGGGCTTAGCTGTTCTGAGTTGCCTGAAATCTAAGATATAGAGACAAGGGCTAGGTGTGATGACTTTGTTTCAGAGGTCAGATACAACTGCATCCTTAATAGCACCTGCTCAGTCCTTACTCTTTCTTTCATGCAGACACATACAAGGTAGGTAAATGGTAAATGTTTAACTTCTGACACCTCCCCCCCCAAGGAAAAATGCATGAACAATACATTTTTGTTTAATCTCCATCTTTCTTAAGTCTAGACAAACCTTTTTAGAACTTTCTTGCTTTTGAAACTTAGAGCTTAAACCTAGACAATCAGCAAAATCACCAAGCTCTGATTTGTAGTATTTACCAATTTCCAAGGTGTAATTAGTCATACTGAAAAATTTAAAATCAATTCCAAAGACCAGTATAAGCTGGTACCAGCACAGAACTGTAAAAATGTGTCAAAAAGTACAGGGACTCTGATATCTACTCTTTCCTTGACATCCTCAACTCCATTACCAAAGGAATCATCTCAATGAACAGATCTGATGGAGTCATTTCTTCATTCACTCAAAAACTTTCTGGGGTTCCTTGCTAAATAAAATCCAAACTCTTTAGCCTGCCATTCAAGGCCTCCCAAAATCTGAATTCAACCTAGGATTAACTAATTTCAGCACACTATGTTTCAGCCTAACCAGGTTAATAGCTACCCTGCCTTTCCTGTTCTATATTTTCCTGCCTCTAAACAGTACAGAGAAGGAGCTCCCTCTACTTCTGAACTTATTGAAAGTCCTTCCCCCTTCCTGCAGAGGACTTCAGATGCTCCCTTTCCCACAATACTCCCCGATTTTCATATTTCCATCCTATTCCCATTTCAACTATGTGGCAAAAGTAGATAGTTTGTTGGATATGGAACCAGGAAGGGCTGAATTTGAATCTGGACTTAAATACTTATAGTTCTGTGACCCTGGGCAATTTGCTTGAATTTTGTCTCACTTTCCTCTTCTGTAAAAGGGGGCTAATACTATCACCTACCTCCCAAGGTTGCTGAGAGAATCAGATGAAATAATGATGGTAAAAAGCTTGTAGCACAATCTGATACATACATTAGAATTGCTAGCTGAATAATAATCAATACTATTTTATTCAGGAATAGATTATCCCAGCTGAATATTTTACATAAAGGCTTGCAATTCCCAGAACCCCTCATTTGGTTGGTTTTTTCTTTGTACTAATTTCCTAATTTATATTAGTTATTTGTGTTCTTGTCTTATCGTCCCTTCTGTACCTTCTTTCAATCTCTGTATTCCCTGCACAGAGTAAGGGGTTTTCCACATAATAGACACTTGATAAATATTTGTTGGACTGAATTCTTTTCACGTCAAGTGATGTGTGCTTCAAAAGGTCACTGAGAGTTTGTTCATCTTGTAGAAAGAGAACTAATGACAATGAATTGCTTGGGAGAGGTACAGTGTCTAGATGCTGCAGAACAATGAGCCACACAGACACACTTCAGTGCAAGTGTTGGGTTTCCTATTCAAAAGAGAACTTACTGATTTGAGAAAAAGATGCTGTGCTCCTTTGAATGTGGATAATAAAGGGATATGGGTGGCTAGGGAAAATGGCTAAGTGCCACACTGAGGGGAGAGGCCAATTAATCAGAACCAGCATGAAACACTGCGAAGAAGGTCTTGGCTGACAGGACTAGACCCCTGACTTCTGGCCATAGTTATACTGACTCAACTAATACTGAAGTGCCTACCAAGTACAAAGAACATTGTGATAGACAATTGGAGGTGCAAAAGGTTTTATAAAGTGGCATAACTGACCCCTGACTTTGAGGAACTTAGAAAGCTGTGTGTAAGACTTATGTTCAAATAAGTTTACTATGTAATGGAATCAACCAATCAAGGCACTCTCAGGAAATTTGGAAGATAGTGGTATTTGCCACTGTACTTTCTGCCACTAAACCTTAAGGATATTGCTTCCACTAAGGGTGCTGGATTGGATTCCTTGTTTTTATAATTATGGTACTCAAAAACTCTTTTCCAAAGCTTAGGAATAAGACAGCTGGACTTCAGATATATATTTGATATCATATTTCTTGCCTTCTCAAAGGGTGGAGGAGATTGGGAAAGGAGAAAAATTTAGAACTCAAAATTTAGAAATGAATTTTTAAAAATTTAATTTAATTTTTTTAATTTTTAAAAAATTAAAAAAACATCTGAGGCTCCAAAAAGCAAAGGTACTATATTTCCTGAGGTTGCATGAATAGCAATTTGTAAATGTTTATAACATATAACATTGTAAAAACAAAACACATTGATAAAACTTAAAAAAAAAAAAGAGGACATTATCCATGCCTTTTTTTTTTTAATCAAAAACTGCTTTGGCCCTTAGACTGCTTATAAAATCTTTACCTTTAGATACATTGAACAAGACAATTGTAGAAATTTAGTTACTTGTCTATGCATATAGCAATAGCTTCATTGTTTTTATTTACCATGGAAGGAGAAAGAAGAAAAAAATGCTTGTTAATTGAAAAAAATTAATTAAAAAAATTTCTGCCTCTTCTTTTGCAAGTTAAATCATTTTACCTTGGTGATTACTACTTTTGATTTTCTACTCTCTTCTCTTCCTAGTACCTTTATTTGGCAGGATTTTCTCTTTTCCTTCATGATTCAATGACATAAAGGCTGTAGAAGCAGTTTGAAAGTTATATAGGATTATTCAGAGGGATAATTTCATAATATTCACCTCATTTCCTGTCCTCTTCTTGCTTTCTTATATTTCATGATCAAAGCCTTTCCTTCCTCCTCGTTTAAGGAAGCCTCCCTTAATCAAAGACAGCAATATCTCACTTTTTACAGGCCAATAATCTGGCAACCTCAATAAATCAGAATGTGACAAAGAAAAAGGAAATAATCAGAAAAGAAAAAGAGGCCTCAAAGTTGTGAAAATAACTTCAACAAAATCCATCCTCTGGCACTTTACTCAGAGAATCTCTCTATACCTCACACAGCTTCTATGTATTTTTATTTGAAGAACAATTCTACTAAATTTAGGCAGAAAGAGAAGGCAGGAAGAGTACTGAACTTGGGTGCAGGTCATGGCTCCATTGTTTACTAACCAGGTGACCACAGAAGGCATAATAATGTGTTTTTATATAGTCCAAGGACAAACATACTCTACACAATTCAACTCATCCTAATATTATAGAACCTTGGAACACTGAATGCTAGGGCTAAAGGGACCTTCAAGGGCATCTAGCCCTCTCCTTTTACAAATGAGTAAATTGAGGCCTAAAGAAATTAAGTGATTTGCCCAAGTTGTGAACCCGGGGAGTTTGTAACAGAGCTAGATCATAAAAACAGAGTTGTAGCTGGAAAGGAACCTGAGGACAATATCTAGTAAGAGAAATTAAGTAATCAAATAATAATTGCCAACATTTATATAGTGCTAGTATGAACTTATATGCCAGGCACTGTGCTAAGTGCTTTATAAATAGTAACTCATTTGATCCTCACAATAACCCCAGGAGGTAGGTGATATTATTATCCCCAATTTACAGATGAGGAAACTGAGGCAGAGGTTAAGAGTCTTGCCCAGAGTCAAATAACTATTAAGTGGTTGAGGCCAGATTTGAACTGAGGTCTTTATGTATCCAGATCCGATTCTCTATCTTCTGCACTACCCAGAAGGCGACACAGATTAGAAACGTATGGGACTCAAAATCAGGATGTCTAGCTACAAACCCAAAACTTTCCACCATGCCTTGCTGAAGATAGAATCCTTAGTCTTTTGACTCCACCTTTCCTCATGACATCATATAATCATAGTTGGCTTCATATTTGGTTTTCATCCAAAGGGAATCAAACAGGGCACGGGAGAAGCGGTGCTAAAAGCTCCCCTCCCCAGGTCTGTGCTTTGGCTCCATTATCAAATTATATGTTAATACTGTATATAGTGCTTTGTATATCATAAGAGCTTAATGATGCTTCCTTCAAATATACACAGCCTTCATCAACAAAGTGGCATTAGAAGTATACTCTTTTGTCCATTTTAGGGCAGAGGTTCTGATTCTCTGCGTTCTGTTACCTCTGACCCAGAAACACAGCTTTCAGGAATTCACATGCAGCACGGGCTCTCACCTAGAGACCCAGAATGGCAGCTATTAATTCTTGCACCAGATTCTTCCAGAACAATCTGCTCCAGAACTTCACCTATTAACCCATGGAAACTCAGTTTCATAGGCCACCACTTTCCTCTTCCTAGCTGGGTAAAAGTCCACTCACCTCTGAGGACTATTGTATTTTGTCAAATGTGGGAAGTAGACCAGATGGCCTTTACGGTTACTTTCAGCTCCCACATAAAAATGATAGGACAGCAACAGCCCATTGTACCAGTCACAACACTGGTTATGAAGTGTTCAAAGGTCTCCAAGGTTCTTTGGTTCCACCTGGATTCTGATCCATCCTTTCAGGTCCAGCTCACATGCCACCTCTTCCAAGAACCATTCCTTGGATCTATCCCCTCCGGTAGAAATTAAGATCCTTGAAAAGAGAAATTGTGTGATTCTTTATCTCTACAGCCTCAGGGCCCAAACAGTATTAGCATAATAGGAAGCACTTACTAAATGCTTGCTGATTGCCCAGTTAAAAGTAATTTTGCCTTTATCTAATCTCTAGCTGTGGATAGGCCTAGAATCAGGAAGACCTGGATTCAAATTTGATCTCAGACCCTTAATAGCTGTGTGACCCTGGACAAGTCACTTAAACCCTGTTTGCCTTCAGTTTCTTCATCTGTAAATGAGCTGGAGAAGATGACAAATTACTCCAGTATTTTTGCCAATTAAAGCCCAAATGGGGTCACAAAAAGTCAGATGTAACTGAATCTAAAACTCTAAGCAGGGGCTACTGGGTAGCATAGTGGCTAGAGCAACAGTCCTGAAGCTGATGGGACCCAGATTCGAATGTGACCTCAGGCACCCCCTAGGTGTGTGTCCCTGGGAAAGTAAATTGACTGTTTGCCAAGCCCTTGCCACTCACTCTTCTGTCTTAGAGTTGTTACTGAGATAGAAAGTCACAGTTTTAATAAATAATCTCTAAGCATATTGTATTCTTCCTCTTCATTATTACTTCAAAATATCTATTCTTTTACTGGGTGAGTGTTTTCTTTACTAATGTAGGTTGTGCCTCGACAGTGCTTTAAGAGATAAGGCTTCATAACTAACCATAGCCCAAAGACAATATTACCTAATGACCAACCCAATGGCGACAAGTGACTCTAAGCTTGACAAGGCTGATACTCACATGACAACCACACAGCCGATCACTAGCCTGCTCAAAAGGCTTTTATAGCCTGGTTAGGCTTGCCAAAGCTGGCAGTCTACTGGCACAGCATCCATGAAACAGAAAAGAATCTTATACACATATAAACTACTTTGTCTTTTATGTACCAATGTACACAACTTATTTCCCTTTATTAGATTGTAAGCTGCCTAAGAGTAATGGGTTATGTCTTTATCAGTTTTGTGCCTGCGCCCAGCAACTTACTTGTACAATACAAGGCAGTCATAATAACAGCAGCTCATAATGCAATACAACTTGAAAGCTTATAGTGGAAAGAGTCCTGCCTAGCGTCAGAGGACTTGAGTTCAAATTCTACCTCTGGTGCTAACTACCTATATGACTTTGGTCAAGTCACTTCACTTTCCAAGAGTCAGTTTTTTCATTTGCAAAATTCAGGAGTTAGCATAGATGGCTTCTGAGATTTTCCATAAACTACTCCAAGACCATCCTTTTCTTTGCACTCTACTCTTAGTCTTATTATTGTTGATTACCACAACTATCATATTAAAAAAGAAAAAGAAATGAGAACCCTGAATGTTTTATTCCTATGCTGTACATTTCATTCTTTTGTCCTAAATTAAATTACATCCAAAGGAAAAAACACAGCTGTGACTAGACTGTGTGGGATCTCTTGTTCATCACTGGCAGAAGGATGATTGGTGGGTGTCTACATCTCTTTGCCATACATTTTCCAGATTCAAGGCTGTACCACTAGTTAATGACTAAGACAGTCCTTAGAAACCAGTCTGCTCAGCTCCTTTGCTCATCATTATTACTCATTCATTCATTCATTCATTCATTCATTCATATCTATTTCTTGGGCATCTTCTCCACACTGAACTGGGAGCCCAAGAGAAATCTTTTTCTTTTTAAACCTTACCTTCCATCTTGGAATCAATACTGTGTACTGGTTCAAAGGCAGAAGAGTGGAAAGGTCTCGGCAATGGGAGATAAGTGACTTGCCCAGGGTCACACAGCTGGGAAGTGTCTGAGGCTAGGTTTGAACCTAGGACCTCCTGTCTCTAGGCCCGGCTCTCAATCCACTGAGCTACCCAGCTGCCCCCCCAAGGGAAATCTTAAAAGCAAATAATTCATTGCTTCTAAAAAGTCTACAATTCTAGTGATGGAGATAAGACAGAAACAAAACAAATGGTAATCAAAGGACGAAGCATGCCTTATTCATATAGTATTGTACTTCTTAAAACTGTCAACACCACCTTTCTCCTTGGACCCCATATGGCACTCTTCTTGCTCCTTTCAGATTTATTGATAACAAAAAATTATATGATTTAGTTCTCTATATGTGTGTCATCCTCCCATTAAACTGTAAGCTGCATTAGGGCAGAACCTATATCTTAATTGTGGCCTTCGTAGTATGAGATATTTAATAAATGTTCATTGCATTGAAAATAATAATTTTAAAAGTCACCAACTCAGGGCTATTGCCAAAATGGAGTATTTGGAAGCATCACCTCCATTTCAGCCTCCTGGATCCCAGCTGGAAATATTTTCCACTGCTTCCCTATTTAGTAACAAGGTGCTAAGGGAGGGAGACACAACAAATTTCTGAGAATAGCAGGGTGGCCAATGCATCCAAAGGAACAGCATATTATCTGTGAGTATGGATTGCTTGATTCTTGTATTTGTATCCTCACAGACCAGCACAGTACCTAGCATACAGTGTGTTTGGTATTCAGGCTACTTCTCTGACTTTCTTCTTATGTTGAGCCAATGGATCAGAAAGACCTTGTGGAGGAGAGATGGGGGAAAAGAAGTCTGTAGCAAAGGCTGGAAAAGCAAAGACTCCAGAACTGTCACTCAAGGAGAACATTCTAATTGGAATGGTGACCAGGAAAGACTGTTGAGAAGGATCTGACAAACTGAAAAACTGGGTTTCTTTGCCTTGAGACAGAAGGAAGGACAAAAGTCCTCCTCTCTGATTTCTCTCTGCTGTACTACACAGTGCCTGAATTTCAAGACCTGTTAACCAATTTTCCCAAATCTGAATTATATTCCAACATCCTCCAACCTAAGAATTATTCTAGTATTAGGGAAACCCCAAAGCCTCTTTCCCTTGATCTTCTTATCTTTCCCTTTCTTCCAAATAAACCCCTTACTTAACCTTAGAGAAGAGAAAAGAGTATTTTATTTGAGACACCATAATACTCACTTTGAGTTGATTTTAGAGAGACCAACAGAAGAATCAACTGGAAAGGGAGGGAGGAAGGGAGGAAGGGAGGATGGACAAGGAGGGAGGTTACCAGGGAGGGTGAAGGGAGGAAGGGAGGAGATTGGCAGATCTGATCCTGAATTATTATTTCTCACTTAAATAATCCCCCATTATAATTTGTATCCTCACAGACTAGCACAGTACCTAGCATATAGTATGTTTGGTATTCAGGCTAGTTCTCTGACTTTCTTCTTATGTTGAGTCAATGGATCAGAAAGACCTTGTCCTATAGGGTTGTGTATGACCTATCACTGGCTGACCAAGATGACATATGGTATCAGACCAGTCAGTGACGGCAACTAGGTGATGTAAGGAGTCAGGAAGAGATGAGTTTAAATCTGAACTTAGACATTTAACATTCTGTGACTAGGAAAGTCACTTAACCACTGTCTGCCTCAGTTTCCTCATCTGTGAAGTGGGAATAATAAAACACTTCCCCCTCCCAGGGTTGTTGTTAGGGTAAAATGAGAAATTTGCTTTATAAGCCTTAAAGCACTATATAAATGCTAGCTACACAATTAATCAGCTAATTTTTATCCCTAGCATTACATAGATCCTTTGCTTTAAATTGGATTTAATGTAACAAGTTTTAACCCAAAGGGATAATTAAGTCTATTGCATTTCTTCAGGCACAGAATCAAAGAATATCAGAAACAGAAGGGAAGTCAGTGAGTATTCAGTCCAATCATTACCTGGACTATCAATTGTGCAAACATATCCCTGGCAAGCAATCATTCTACCTCTGCTTGAATATGCCCAGTAACAGGAAGCTCATTACCTCCAGAGATCAGCCATTTTATTTTTAGACTGCCCCATTTGTTAGAAAGTTCCTCTTGCTATATATTCAAAACTATTCTTCCCTCCAACTTCTGCCCTAGTTCATCTTGTGTTGTTATTTGTATATTTTCTTATTCTATATCCTTCACCTATTCCCCAGAGATGGGTGCAAAGATCCCTACCAATGAGGATATCTGGAATTTTACAATACCCTCAATCTTCTGAATACAGAAAGCCTCATTCAGGTGCCATTACTCATATGTTATCTCTCTAATGGCCTCTTATTGGTGAGTGTGTCTGCAAAGGAAGACCAGAAAGAGAAATGGAGCAGTATCAGGAAGCAAGATAAGCAGAACACAAGATGGACTGTTGGGTTCAAGGGCAATATGTCTCAAATCTAGACTTCTTAAATTTAGGTGGTTTCCTCTCAAAATACAATCAGTTTTTTACCCAGAGTAATGGAAAAATCATAAGAAGATGAATAAAATAATACCAATAATGGTACTCTAACACATATGTAATGTGTGATATATGTAATATGTAATATTTCTATAGCACAGTAAAAGCAAGAGGTATTATTATCTTATTGATCCTCATACCCTAGTAGAATTATTTTTCTCCCCATTTTCAAGATAAGGAAACAGTAATGAAATTACTTATTTGAGATCCCACAGCTAGAAATGGCAGCACCAGGCCTTCTGACTCCAAGTTCAATGCACTTTCTACTATGGCTTACATTTCTCAATACAACTCACAGTAACCCAATCTCACTTTTATCATTTATGTCTCCACCAAAACTTTTTTTTATCACTTTGTATTACATTGTAGACAATGAAAAATTAGGATCAATTTTACACCTTAGAACTGTAGAATCTAAGTGTTGGTGAGAACCTAGAGGTTAAGTCAACTCCTACCTGAATAATAATAAAGATCCCAATACTTTTACTCAGTTACAAAACAGTTATTTTAGAACCCTATGTAACCGTGCACAGAACATTAATTATAAAGGAATACTAGTAGGATAGTGACTTCCCCTAGATCGTTTCTATTTGAAGCCCTTGGAAAGAGTAACAAATAAGTAACAAGATTAGTTCATTATTTACATAGCACTTTAAAATGTATAAGGCACTCTTCTAACAGTTTTCGACAACTTCCCAGACTAATGACTCTCCCCCCTCTGCTTCAACACCTCCAGAGAGGAGGAGCTTTCTCTTGAGACAGCTCCCTCAATGTTAAGTGCCTGCTTTATAACATAAGGAAATACAAAGTCTGCCTTCCTAAAATTTATAACTATAGATCCTAGCTGTCATCTGGCCTTTTCTTCTGCTAAAGAGCAATGGAATGGTCAATGGATCGTTGATGAGATAGCTTACATTTCCATAACACTTATCAAATTTTGCTTGGCATTCTCACAACAACCATGGAAGGCAGGTAAGTCAAGTAATACTATGCCTAAAAGTACAAGTTAGAAGTATTGTTATTGTTTTTTGTCTCCTCCTCCTCCTTCTTCCATTTTAGTTGTGTCTGACTCCTTGTGATCCCATTTTATTTTTCTTGGCAAAGATGCTGGAGTGGCTTACCATTTCCTTCTGAGAAAAACCGGGTAAACGACTGGCCCAGGGTTACACAGCTAGTAAGTGTCTGAGGATAGAATTATTAAGATTAAGTTTCTTGCCAATGATCACACAGGTAGGAAAAGTCAGATGACACACACATATTTTTTACTTCAAGCACAGCACTTTATCAACATTGTTTCTCAAAAAAGAAAGGAAACAAGGAAAGATAAAAAGCAATAAATTTGAAGTTAGGCTATGTGGATTATGGTCCTAACAAGGAATTTGTGGAGCCTTGATTCTGTCATTTTCCTTACCAGTGCTTTTTTTTTAAATAAAATGACAATGCTGAACTAGGTTTTCTGGTCCCATTTAACACTGACATTCTAAGTCCTCAAGTCCCTTCCAACTCTGATATCCTATATATATTCTAGATGCAAAGAAGATGGTCTAAATAATCTATCCCAAGAATAGCTCACAGACATACTAGAAGAGAATGTCAGAAGCTCCCTGCCATTTAACTCTCAGTTTTCCTTAAATACCAACACTTTAATTAATGCAGCAGCTTCTGTCTCAAATACTCAAATACTCCGTAGGGTCAAACTGGGAAATGTTCACATAAGCTCTAGTAAAACAAGCGGTAGTAAAAATGATCCCCAGTGTTTGGCAGATCAGTTGAGGGAGAGAATGCCTTGACATTCCCAAAGTCAAACAGCAAGGTAGAGGCACAGACAGGCACCAAACCAAAGAAACCCGACTCTCCATCTGCTACTTTAACAATGAGATCATGATGCTTGAAAAAGCATTCCCAATTGTTTCAGTGCATTTCTGAGATGCAGTCCCAGGATAGGACAGTGTATCTCTTTTCCTTCTCCAGCTGTTCATATTGTATACATCATCTAAATAGAAGGAAGAAAAAAGAAATGAATGCTTTGCAGTAGTGACACTCTGATTGTTAATAATGATATATCTAAAAGGCCCTAGAATTAGAGATGGGAGATTTGGGTACAAATCTATCTTAGCTTTGCCTTGTAACTCCTAAGTGATAACCGGGAATGTCTTTCTCATATCTAGGCATCAGATAGTTTCTTTATAAGAAATCATGGGTCTGGACTAGATCATCTATAAGATCTTCTCTAGCTCCAATTCCTATGATTGGAACGATTTTTTTTTAATGCTTAAAAAGAACTTTCTTTACAACGTTTCTGTAGTAGGAGGAGAATTACTGACAATCACACTTTTGGGAAATGGAGGTGCCAGTAATCTAAATAGGGGCATATGCTTCAAAGTTCACTAAGCCTGGAAAAAGTATTGGGTTTGTACTCAAAATAACTTATATTTGAATATAATCTCAGCTCTCTCCCACCTGTGTTACCATGAGCAAATTGCTTTTCTAGGCTTCAGGTTCCTCACCATAAAAAAGAGTGTTGGATTATATAATTTATATACAATTTATTTAAAACCTTTCCAGTTTTAATCTGTAATTCCATGATCCTACTAAATGCCAGTCAGTCAATTAGCATTTATGAAGTATCTACTATGTGCCCCATACTGGGATAAGAACAATACAAAGAAAGGAGAAAAACCAAAGAAACCACAAGTAAAAACCAGTCCCTGCTCTCAAGGAGCTCATAGCCTAATGGGGGAAACAAGGTATTTATCTATATCTACATTGTTATTCAAAAGATGAGAAAGTCTCAGAGATATTAGGTGACTTACTCAGGGTCATATAGCTAGTAAGTGTCAGAGCCACAATTCAGGATTTTTATTCCAAAGTTTGCTCTTTCTTTGATGAAACCTTGCTGAGATAGACAATAGTAATAAAAGTAAATAGTTTAATGCTTCGTTTAATTTGATATGGGTACCTGCATCCACTGTTGCAGATCCTAACTTCTTTATGAATTGGTACAGGTCTTCAAGTGTGGTTATAACTAATCTGGTAATCTGTATTTAACTCGACCAGACTTTAAATGAATGGCAGACATAGAGATCACTCTCAGGGACATACTTCCAGTCCTGGGGAGAAACTAACATTTCAGAATCTATGTTCCATACCATACGTGTATGTATATATCTATATGCACATTATAATAGGTAATACTGATATCAATGATAGCTTCGCATAGCATTTTTATAGTTTGCAAAGTGCTTTCCTAATAGTGGCTCTGTGGATAAGTAAGACACTTTACATTCTCTGTCATCAAAGAGGAGTCTTTCAAAGGAGAAAACACAAGCAAAGAGTTGTAATATGTTGTAATAGAAAGTAGTATGTGACTAAATGTCAGGGGGGAAAAGGTTCAAATAAAAAGTTAAAGGGAGCAGCTAGGAGGCTCATAGAGAGAGAGCCAGGCCTGGAGTCTAATAGAGATGTAACCTTGGCAAGTCATTTAACCCCAAATGCCCTAGTCCATACTGTTCTTCAGCCTTGGAATAGATATTTAGTATTCATTCTAAGACAGAAGGTAAGAGGTTTTATTTTTTTTTAATTATAGGAATTCAAAGTAGAAAGAGATGACTTTCATTTCAATTCAGTTGATCAGGAAGGCTTTAGGGGCAATGATTTAATGAAAATTTATTTAAATACTATGTACAAAGCATAAGGCTAAGCAATGAAAATACCAATACAAACACAATACAATCTCTGACCTCTAAGAATTTACATTCTGTTAAATCAAAGGTTCTTAACCTTAGGTCCACAGAACTCCAAGGGTTTCATGGATAGATTTCAGAGGGAGGGGGCTGTGAATTTGGATGGGGAAAATGTTGCATCTTTATTTTCTTTAATCTCTAACTGAAATTTAGCATTTCCTTCCATTATGAAAAAAGCAACAAAGCACAGTAACATCAGACTTCCAAATTGCCAACAACAAATAAACAAGCAAAAAAGGTTATGCATACCTATAATAGGGAAAGAGGAAATGCATAGTGGAATGATGGCTTTGGAAAGGCATTTTAGCCTGGAAAGTTGCAGTGACAGTGAGTGGAGCCATAAGGCAATTAATTGATACTTTCCAGAAATGAAAGTATGAATTTGATTATCTTTTCCCAGCTCTAAATGTAGGTTTCAATCTAAGATGAACTCTCGCATCAAGATGAGAGCCTGGAGCTTCAAGGTGGGAGCTGGAACACAAGAGGTGTAAATAATGACAACAAGGAAATGTGAGTAGAAGGAGAGGTGGGCTAGTCATACAGAGAGAGCAAAGGATAACATATGGACAGACTCTAAATTCTACTGGTGCCCATGTAATGTCAAAAGATCTAAAGGAAGACCTACCAGCATGCAGACCCCCTGCATAAGATTTATGGGAGGACATAGATCAGAGTCATACAGAAAGAGAAGGCATGGACTGCTTTGTGAACTAGACCAATGGAGGCATTGTGCCACATCAATGAGATCCATTGGTAAATCAAAATAGGGTCTCTAGCTGACTTCTCCTAATATAAGTTCTCATATCACAGAAAAAAACCCTGATTTTTCTATTTCTTCAGAAATATTTGTTAAATTAATGACATTGTCCATATATAAAAGGTGACCAAGAGATATTGCTAATTGAAAAAACTTAATTAATACTGTATTGTATAAAGTCATTTATATCCCATGGCTAAAGAGTTGATACAGCTTCTAAGCATGCCAATTTGACTCCTTTTTATAGCTGAGACTAAAAGGGACATTAAAAATCATTCATTTTCAGGGGCAGCTGGGTAGCTCAGTGGATTGAGAGCCAGGCCTAGAGATGGGAGGTCCTAGGTTCAAATCTGACCTCAGATACTTCCCAGGTGTGTGACCCTGGGAAAGTCACTTGAACCCCCATTGCCTATCACTCTTCTGCCTTGGAGCCAATACACTATATTGATTCCAAGATGGAAGGTAAGGTTTTTTTTTTTTAATCATTCATTTTCAAAGAAGGAAACTGAGGCCAAAAGAAATTAGGTGAATACCCAAGGTTTCATAGAAATTCAATAGCAGAATTAAGGTTTGAATTCTCTGACTCCCAATATGGTATTTGTTTAATTAAACTCAATTTAATTCTAAAAATATTAAGTACCTACTGTGTACAGAGCATAAGAAGAAATTTAAAGTATAGGTAAGGCATGGTCTCTGCCTCCTGGATCTTAAGAGTCTAATAGGCTGTAAGATAGGGCAGCTAGGTGGTGCCTACCTAGTCTAGGATAGTGTGATGGGCCTGGAATCTGGAAGACCTGAGTTCAACTGGTCAAAGACACTAATGGCTGTGTGACCTTGGGCCAGTCTTTTTACCTTGTTTGCCTCACTGGATCCCCTGGGAAGAAAATGGCAAACCACTCTAGTATCTTTTCCAAGAAAACACCATAAATAGCTATGGTCCAGGGGGATGTGAACAACTGCACCACAAATTTCCTATCACATTCAACACAGAGCCTGATTAACCAATGGTCTGAAATGCAATATATGGAATTCTTACAATAGACAATTTCTTAAGCTTCCTTTTGGCTCTACAATTCTAGAAAGCATACAGATCCTTTCCCTTCACCTTCTTTCCCAACTCTCCTGTGTTCTCTCTTCCCATGAAATTGTAAGCTCCTCCAGGGAAGGAATTTCTTTATTAATTATATCGTCAGTGTGCCTGGCATATAACCAGCATATAATAAATGTTTATTGGATTGGCCAAATCCTAATTCTGACATTTATAGCTGTGTGGCCTCAGGAAAGTCATTTAAACATTGAGTGCCTCAATTTTCTCATTTATAAAATGGGATGATAATAGACTACCTATCTCTCAGGGTTAAGAAGAAAGTGTTTTATAAGCTTTTTAAAATGCTATAGGAATAAGAATTATTTCAAATTAGGGAGCTGTTGGACGTTTTTCCAACTGATGAACACCATACTAAAAATCACTTTCTCTTTCAAATTATTTTAATACTTCATCATGAAGATGTTAATCACTTTCTAGTTAAATGCAACTTTTAAATCACTACCCCAAGAGAACTGCCCTTTGCAGTATTTTATTTGTAATATCAGGGTATGCTACGTAGTATAGTTTTTTTAAAAAATCTATGGGATGCAGAGTTCCCCAAAAGCAAAAAAAAAAAGGATCAATGGATGGACATTGGAAAGACAATCTTCATTGTGATATAAAATAAAACCTTCTAAAAATTACCAGAATAGCCTTGTTGAAGAGTGTAAGGATGGGGGGCAGGGAAGATTTGGAACTCCGGCATGAGGATTGAGAAGGAACCAGTGGCAGTTGGAGAGCAAAGGCTTCTGGGAAGGAAAAATTGACCTGAGGAAATTCTGAAGTGCCTCTGGACTTCGGAGCTGGTACTTGGACTTGACAGGACCGGTT
The DNA here is from genome assembly GCF_027887165.1 of Monodelphis domestica. Lineage (NCBI taxonomy): Eukaryota > Metazoa > Chordata > Mammalia > Didelphimorphia > Didelphidae > Monodelphis > Monodelphis domestica. The sequence goes on along the minus strand of NC_077232.1, from coordinate 85,379,440 downwards.
CAGGGGGGCTGAGGAATCACCAAAGCCTCCTGAGAGGATCTTGTTTATACCTTCAAGCCTAACAATTGATCTTCCTTCATAAAAACATCTCTAACTTTGCTCAATCTGAGAAAAAGATACCTCAGACCCCCGGAGGGAGGGGGGACTGTGGATTCTCAAAAAGGAAAGCATAGCTCCCTTGACCTTTCCTGCTTTTCTGGAGCTATTCCCTTTGTAATCTCTTAGGACAAATAGTTAAATAAGCTTATAGAGGGATTATTTTAGCTGGGACAGGGCAGAGAAATCTGATTGAGCAAGATTACATGCCTTTCAGATCAAGGACCATATAGGAAATAATAGGGCAGCCACCTGAGACTCTGTATTAAACCCTTCTTAAAGCAGTCAGATATTTGTCAAGCCTCTCAATACAGTGTGAAAAGGTTTACAATATAGAACCAAAGACAAATGTCTCAGAGTGCCTGAGGTCATCTCCTCTGAGGTAAGGTCCCTTTGCTGGGGGTCTACCTCTAGATCCTCTCTGAGAGAGAGGCACAGAAGTCATTCATAAGTGTAGCTGATAGGGGGAAATGTCTTCAGTTCCCCTTCATCCATTCCTTCAAGGGACACAGAGTGATAACTGACAACCTTGTATCACAAGGGAGAGTGAGAGAGGCAGCAGCCATACCTATATTACCTTAGGCTCCTTTCCTCTCACATTGTTCCTGTTCCCAAAGTCCTTTCCTCCCCTCACTAATACAGCTTCATTATCAGTGGAGAAGAACTTTTATTATAACATCAAGAATATCCATTTTTACAGGAATCAATGAGTTCACCATCTAACTAACAGTCTTAAAGACTATAAAACCATTTATCAGGAGAGGAGAAATGGGAATTATGGATTAGATGAGATGGTCTCTGAGGGTTCTTCCTTTTGTATACACACATGTGGGTAAGAGAGGATGAGATATAATATGCACATACATAAGTCAAGGTATTTAGAGGAGGGAGAAAGCATTAGGGAGGACAATTCAAGGAAGGCAGAACCTTGAACTGGACTTTAAAGGAAGACAATACTTCTGAGAACTGGAGTTGAGAAAAGAATGCATTCTGAATATTAGGGATAACCTGTGCAAATGCACAGGGGCAGGGGGTGGAATGTCCAGTCCCTTTGGGCTAGAAAGGAGAGCATATGAAGGGTAGTGATATGAAATGTAGCCAGAAAATCTTAATCTAGTCTAGCAGGTAATGAAGTATGCATCTCTTCTCTCTGTGAATGTTACAATTAGAGATGAAATTATTGCACTGGTTTGTTTTACTTAAATGGGTTTTGTTGTTGTCATCATTATTAACAAGGGCAGGGCAGATATAAGGAAATGACAGTGGTATAAAAACCAGTTATCTATAAAATAAAAGACGATAGAAAGTTAGTGCTGGATTGTGGAATAACCTTCACTGCCAGACTGAGGAATCTGTATTTTAGCCAAAAAGCAACAGGGAACCAAAAAACAATTTTCAGACATGTGAGTGACATGGTAAAAAGGAAGGTTATTTTTAAGTTGTGCAGAAAATTGATTGGATTAGAAAGAAACCTGGAAGCAGGGAGAACAATTAGAAGGCTACCACAATAGTCTAGGCAAGGGAATAAGGACCCAGACTAGGCTGGTTGCCATATGACTGGAGAGAAGAGGACAGATGGAACAGATGTTGTGAAGGCAAAATCTGACAACTAATTTGAAAAGGGGAGAGGGGGAGAGGAAAGGGTCAAAAATATTTCTTAGATAGCTTCATGGAATCCTACCTTAACTTCTTACTACCTGCCTGAACTTGATCATCTCTCTCTGGGCTGTAATTTCATCATCTATAAAATGAGGATGTTGGACTAGAGAATCTCTAAAGTTCCTTCCAGCTTTAAACTTCTGATCCCTTGAACCTGAATGACTAAGGATATTGATACCTTCTGCAAAAATAGAGAAGTTTGGAGGAGGGAAAGTTTAGGGGTGATGTGAAACTTCTATGGACTTGGGATCCTACCCTAACCTGGGTCCTTATTACCCTGGGTCCCACATGACCTGGGATCCTTACCTGAGTGTTCTGAATCTTGGCTGGAGCCCTTCTAGCTTTGTAAATACATGACATGTCCATTAACATTTCCATGCCTTATTTATCTCATCCATAAAATGTGGATAAAAAATATTTGCTTCATCAATTTTACAGTTTTTAAAAACTACTCTGTACAGTTTAAAGTGATTTAGACATGTAAGTGACATATCCAAATAATTTCAAAAATGATTTCCAAATTTCAGATAATTTTTGGTTCAGGGTATCAAACAAGATTTTTTTGAGGTTTAATTTTGGGTTTGCAATACTTTGGGTCCCAAGCAGCTTTCTGCAACCTCAGAAAGAATGGTTGTGAAACAAGTGTCTGTCCTCAAATACTTAAAAAGAAGAAGAATAGTGAATGGACTAAGGACAGTGAATAGAGACTGTGAAATTAGCATTTCCTAATTCAGCAAGATCAAAGATTTCAAGCTAGAAGGGAATTTAGAGGGCATTTAATCAAATGTCCTCATTTTACAGATAAGGAGTCTGAAGCTCAGAGAGATTAAAGAACTTGCACACTGTCATACAGGCAGCACATCTGAGGTTTAAACCCAGGTCCTTTGACCCCAAATCCAGCAATCCTTCCACCTTAGACACAAGGTAATACACAACTATGACAATTTCTCTGTTTCGTTGTTGGAATCAAGGAGTTGGAGAATAGGGCCCTTCAAAATTCAAAATGTTAGTGTTGGAAGGAATCTTTATGAGATTAAGTTCAATGCCCTTCCATTTTATATAAATGGGGAAACTGAGACCCAAGGAATTTAAATAAGGAGACTGACACATGTTTGAGGGTTATGTAAATATTTGATGAGTTTGGCAATTCTTGTAACCAAATGTTTCTGTCAACACAAAATTGTATTTTAGAGAGATAATAATTGACAAATGTCTTCCCATCATTAAAGAATATGATTCTTTTGGACTGAACCTGTGATTTCATTGACATAGAGAGCTACTAGTGAAGAATTCCCTCCACCAATGCAGAATAACAACTGTTTTGTAACATAGAGTCTTCTTTTTAAGCCCTTGCCTTCCATCTTAGAATTCCTAGTATTTAAAAATATATAGGATTTTTAACAATAAAAGAGAGGGATGGGGGCAGTTGGGTAGCTCAGTGGATTGAGAGCCAGGCCTAGAGATGGGAGGTCCTGGGTTCAAATCTGGCCTCAGATACTTCCCAGCTGTGTGACCCTGGGCAAGTCACTTGACCCCTATTGCCTAGCCCTTACCACTCTTCTGCCTTGGAGCCAATACACAGTATTGACTCCAAGATGGAAGGTAAGGGTTTTAAAAAATAAAAATAAAAAAATAAAAAAAAAACAATAAAAGAGAGGGAAAAGGGAAAAAAAAGCTCTTTCAGTCAAGTGAGAAGAGCAAAGAGAGCCAGAGACTCACACCTGCAACACTACCAAAAGCACAAGCTCCAATAAAAGAGCCCCACAGCTTGGGTCTTAGCCAAATTTATCTCCCAAGCATCCTTACATAAAAAGAGGACATAACTTAAAAGGATGCTGGGAATGAAGCTCAGATGTGGCAAATTTTCCACCTGCACAGAATCAATAGTGTGTATTGATTACAATGCAGAAGAGCAGTAAGGGATAAGAAATAGGGGTCCCACAGCTAGGAAATGTCTAAAGCCATATTTGAAGCCAGGACCTCCCAACTCTAGGCCTAACTCTCCATCCACTGAGTCACCTAGCTGCCCCTTGTAACATATAGTCTTAAGAGATTTTCTTGAGGCACATAGAGTTTAAATGACTTGCTCAGGGTCAAACAGTCAATAAGTATCTAGATTTTCTTGACTTTGAAGCCAGCTCTCTATCTACCATACGACTTCACTGTCCATTCTACTGTCTCTTGTTATTGTTAATAATTATACAATTGCACACAGTTATACAGCCCTTTCCTTGAAACATCCACATCATGCAATACACTGACCTTGTTTTATAGAAAGAAAAATAAAAGGTTTACTGAAGTAAAGGAGTGTGCCCATGGTAGTCAAAGAATGCCACCCCCAAGACTGTACCCCAGAATGCTTGACCCCAAATCTATGGCTATGCCTGACTCCTAAATCACCTCAAAAATTGCATCTCTGAAGGGAACATAGTTTTTGTTTGATGTTAATACCTCTGGAGAGGCTGAAAATTTACCCTCATCTTTGACAGACTTTTCTCTCTTTAGAGAAAATCTGTGCCCAGACTGTTCTAGGTAAATAAAGATCCTTTAACCATGAAATTACCTTTAAATGCTAACTATGAAACTGGATTTTTTTTGAAAAGTAAACACTTGGCAGGTTGGGGATGGGGGAAGTTGGGTCTTCAAGTGAATAAAGAGCCAGGTCTGTAGATGGGAGGTCCTAGGTTCAAATCTGACCTCAGACACTTCCCTGCTGTGTGACCCTAACCAAGTCACTTATCTCCCATTGCCTAGACCTTTCCACTCTTCTGCCTTTGAACCAATCCATAGCATTGATTCCAAGATGGCAGGTGAGGATTTAAACTTTTTTTTAAAGAAAAATAAACACTAATATTTTTGAAAAAAGCAATATAATTCTCTTCATCTCCTTTTCCAGCTTTTAAAGCCTACCAGGCATGCTAGAGGTGTACCTTCTGCTGAATTTATATCACTCATGTCTGTACATGGAACTTTCTGATTGGAGTGAGAATGTGAATTCTACTGCCACAGAAGCCTGCTCCCTGAGGCTCCCTAACACTAGCCAATCATTCAGAAGGCCCCTCCAGCTTCAGAGCAAGATTTCTTTCAGCAAAACTGAAGCTACATTGGGCAAACATTTAACTAAAGACTTACATGCTAGGATCATCACAGTGCTGAAGATCTAACAACAGGCCCAAAATGACATGTTTTCCTGAAATTGTTACTTAGCCCAAAATGCACAGAATATATTTAGAAACATTGAAAATTGGTTTTGAAGTTGACAGAAGAACTGTTATTGTCAGAGAAAATCTGGGTCACAGAAAGACTTGTAAAGCTGCGAGGCATCTAAGATCTTTTGGCCCACAAATCCTTAACTTGGGCTTCATAAATTTGGTTGTTTTTTTAAATAGTTTGATTACTATATTTTAATACAGGTTTTTTGCTTTTATGCTTTAATACTGCTTTTATGTATTTAACAGGATTCCTAGAAGGGATTCAGAGGCTTTGCCAAACTGCCAAAGGGGTCCATGGTACCAAAAATTGCTAAGAACTGACATAGCTCAACCCCTTCACCTATCAGATACATAAAAGAAGGGCAGAGATGAGAACAATGGCTTGACTAAGATAACCCAGCTGATGAGTGGCAAAGCTAAGCTTAAACCCAGCTCTGGTCTAGTAATCCTTCTATTATACTAACTTGCTATTTGACATAATATCTGGAAACATGTAAAGCCTTCTCTTGTGACTGGATTCTGTGGCGAAGCCTGGGCCACTTGGAGAAAGCAACCTAAGTAGAGCAGTAAATAAGGGTCCAAACAAGTGGCTAAATCCTACAATGAACATTCCAATTTGTGGCATCTTCAGCTGCTCCCCTAGGTAGAATGAAGGCAGAACAGGTGGTTTTCACATATGCTATGATTTGAAGGACATTATGTAGCCCTCCCAACCTCCTCCTCACAGAAGCCTGCCCTGGCTACTTGAAATCTATCTGATCATCTCCAGCTCCAATAACATTGATAAGCTGTATCACACATACTTAATCCTTTCTAAAAGTAGTATTTATGTAACACTTTAATCTTTGCAAAACATTACATATTCTCACCTGATTAAATAATTAGCCCAGTGAGAAAGATAAGAAGGATAGGGACTGGCCCTGGGATTTCACTGATAGAGGGACTGCGGAGGTGAGGAAACTATACCAATGCAGATTGAAAGTTACTTTCTAGCTATGTGACCCTGGGCAAGTCACTTAATCCCCATTGCCTAGCCCTTTCTGCTCTTCTACCTTAGAATCAATGCACATATTGATTCTAAGACAGAAGGTAAGGGTTTAAAAAAAAAAACTGGTCTGTAGCAGTGAGCAGCTATGGTACAGTGGATAAAGTGTTGGACCTGAGATCAGGAAGACTCATATTATTGAATTCAGATATGTCCTCTGATACTTCCTAGGAGTGTGACTCTAGGCAAGTCCTTTAACCCTGTTTGCCTCAGTTTCCTGATCTGTAAAATAAGCTAGAGAAGAAAATGGAAAAGCAAAGCACAGTTGGCAGAGATAGGCATTACAACAGCACAGAGAGGCTCCAACAAACTGGAAGAGTCATAGGGATATTCACATCCTTCCACAAACTACCTGGGAAAGGGTGAGAAGAACTTCAAGAAACAGGAAAGCAAATACCCCCTTACTGGTTTTACTCTTGGCCATTCTGGTCTTAGAGTTCATTGGGTTATGGCCAGTGAATGGGAAGGCAGCTTCAGCCTGACTCACACAGAATGACTAACTGATGCCTTATTGCCATAATTGAGTCAGATGATGGGCATGGCAGCCCCATCCTGTGACCATAGCAGCATGTCAGCCCAGGGTGGGGATCAGGAATGCAGTACATGAAAGCTTTGAGAAGAAAGATTACTACCTACTTTTAAAGTATCTATGTCCATAAACATGTCATAAGCCTTCTGGGCTTCACCTTCCTCCTTTGTACAATGGAGGAGTTGATCTAGATGACCTTGAAGATTCCTTCCAACTTTAAAAGCCATCACTCTATGAATCAGACAAATGACCGGTTACTCTGGTACATCCTGATTCTTGAATCCTAATCTAGGACTGACCTTCTCTCCTGAATTTCTATTCATTTTCATTCAACAAATATTTATTAGGTATCAAGAGCTGAAGACCTAAAGAAAATAGTCACTGACCTCAAGGAGCTTACATTTTGCTGGTGGGATTCAATGTGCACAAAAACACTTAAATTTTTTTCCATTGATGTCTTTGTTTTTACATCACCTAAATTTCCCCTTGTCTCTCTCTCCCAGAAAGCTATCTTCTAACACAATTTTTTCAAAGAAAAAAGAAGGGGAGGGGAAAACTTAGCAAAACCATTCTTAACCCTTACCTCCTATCTTAGAAATCAATACTATAAATTGGTTCTAAAGTCAAAGAGCAGTAAGAGCTATCATGCCCAAGGTCACATGGCTAGAAAGTATCTGAGGTCACATTTGAACCTGGGCTTGGCTCTCTATATACTGAGCAACCTAGATGTCCCCATCAAAACCAATTCTTGAGAAAAATCTGATAATATATGCAATATTCTACACCTGTGGACTCCCTACTTCTGCAAGGGTGTGGAAGAGGAAGCAACTTCTCTTTGGGGGGAGGAAGAGGTGCAAAGCCTGTTTTTGGAATTTTGGAACATTTATTTTCAATTATTTTTAGCTATTCTTTCCATTCACATTGTTGTAATTATTAGTCCACAGCTAAGTTAGTACAAAGAGAGAGAGAAGCCCAATTACTTTGGCAAATCAGAAAGGTTTCTGATTAAGGTGGCACTTGAGATGTACTTTACAGAAAACTTGGAGTCCTAAATGGCAGAGATGAGACAGCAAGGCATTCCAAATACCAAGGACCACCTGTGCAAAGACATGGAAGATGCAGAAGGAGCAGATAGCAGATTAGTTTGAGCTAAAAGTCAAGAAATAGGAGATAAGGGAAATGAAGGAAAAAAAAACCCATGAAATTAGACAGCTAGGTGGTACAATAGATAGAGTACCAGGCTTAGAGTAAGGAACACTCATCTTCCTGAGTTCAAATCGAGCCATAGACACTGTCTAGCTCGGTGATTCTTGGCAAGTCACTTAATTTACCTCAGTTTCCTCACCTGTAAATTTTTAAACAAGAAAACCCTAAATGGGGTTGCAAAGAGTCAGTCATAATTTAACAAAAACTGCATTAAATTAAGACATGAAAGATAAATGATTGGTAGATACAGGGTATGTTGGAGGAATATGAAATGCCAAGCTGAGAATTGTTTTTTTTTTTTTTGTGGATGCAATCCAGAGTCATTGAGTATTTTTTAATAAGAGAGTGGCATGATTCAAGTGTGTGTGTGAAGGGAATCCTCTCCTAGGATCAGGCATGGGCTACATTCAAGTCATGGCTTAATTGTCCAACTGTGTGTTTGTAGGGACAACTTGCACTGATTAGTCAGTGTGAAGCACAACCCACAGACCATGTTTGTTTGTGAGTTAACTCACAACAACTTCCTTTTAGCACTACTCAAAAGAGAAGAGTCAGGAAAGCCTTCCAGTAACTGATAGCAGCCCGGGTCACAACCACAAAAAGCATGAAAAATAAAGCATTTCCTGCCCTCAAGGAGGTCTCAACACAATAGTTCACATTTTAAATTAAGTGTTTTACAGTTTCTAAGGCACTTTCCTTCAGAACCCCCTTTGAAGTAGATAGTGCTAATATGATTTTCAATTTTTAGACCAGGAAACAGACTAACTTCTGGCCCTTGTTCTTCTAGGTGACTTGCCCCCAGTCACATGACTACTAATCCTCAGAGTCAGAAATTGAATCCATATCCAATGTTCTTTCTTCCTTAACACACTTCCTGGATAATAGGCATGGGTACCAAGTGGAAAGTTTGTTACTGAGCTGAAGTTGCATGAGCCAAAAATTCCCTGTATAACTTCCCACCCAGTGCTAGATAGAGCTGGTCTTAGAAAGTAAGTAGTCCTGAGGAACAGGTAAAAGAAGATAAGATCCCCAGCTGAAGTATGACTCATGAAGTAGGCAATGTGACAGATCTTGACTAGTTTGGAATTTGGGCTTTATCTTAGTCAATAGAGAAGCCATCAGGACATTTCTGATCTTGGATGGATGGAGAGAAACTGACTTCTTAGCAAATATGCTCCAGCAGTTTGCAGGAAGGTTTATTGGCTATTAAGGGAGGGAAAATTGGTTGGATGGTGAGCAGTTAGAAAAATATTTCAATAGATAATTGGTGAAATGATTGGGAACTTCCCTCTCTCCACAATTTTCCTCCTCTCCATATTGATTTCAGGTTCCTTTCCTGATTTCTACCCAAAGGCTCAGGCCTTCTTTGCCCTCAAACAAACTTTCCCTTCAGTCCATCCAGAATCCTTTCAACTTATTCTCCTAGATCTTTCCTCCCTTTCACAGCTAAACACCCTAGGAAGAGTGGAGAACAATTCCCTACCTCCACTTTAGAACTGCTCTTCAGTCTTACAATCTGACTTCTCACTCAACTGTTCTGGGGAGAGGATTCTTAATTGCTAAATTCAAGAGCCTTTTCCAAGACCTTTTCCTCCTTGACCTTTCTGCAGCTTTGGACACTGCAGACCACACCCTCTGACTCAATAATCTCTCCTCCCTTGGTTTCAAGGACAGTTCTTTCCAAGTTCTCCTCCTACCTGTCTAACTTGCTTGTGCTCACTTGCTGGGGCTCTCTCTGTGTGTCTCTCTGTCTCTGTGTCTCTCTGTCTCTGTGTCTCTGTCTCTGTCTCTCTCTCTCTGTCTGTCTGTCTCTCTCTCTCTCTTCCCCCCCCCTCCTTTACTAGTCAGTCTTTTCCCCACCCTCTAAATGTTGGTGTCCCCTGAGGCTCTATCTTCAGCCTTTTTTATCTTCTCTTTCACACTATTCCTTGGTGATTGAATCAGATCCCATGGGTTCAATGATCACATCTATACAGATGATTTAGAACCACTCCTCACCTATATGTCTAACTTAAATTTAAACCTACTTGGGGAGGGAGAGGGGGAAAGCTGAGTAGATTGAGAGCCAGGCCTAAAGACAGGAGGTCCTAGGTTCAAATCCGACCTCAGACACTTCCCAGCCCTATGACCCTGGATAAGTTGCTTAACCCCCATTGCCTAGTCCTTACCACTCTTCTGCCTTGAAACCAATACACTGTATTAATTCCAAGATGGAAGGTAACGGTTTAAAAAAATTTTTTAAAAATAAAAATAAATAAATTTAAACCTTCACTCGTTGTTTTACCTTCCCACACAACCCTGCTCCTCTTCCCAACTTTCCTATTTTATTATTTTCCCTCCACAGCATCTCACATAAATCTCTTTCTCTCCATTGCTACTACCCTAAACCCTCATACTGCCTCCTTTCTCCAATCCATTCGTCACATAGCTGCCACAATAATCTTCCTAATGTGCAGTTCTTATCATATTATTCTCTTCCTCAAAACCCTTCATTGGCTCCCTTCAGGATATGTAATTGACATTCAAAGTCTTCCTTAGCCTATTTTCTCTGCCTTATTTTGCTCTTTTCCTTTTCACACAAGTTGTGTGAAAGTCCCCAAACTTGACATGCCATTTCCAGCCTCTGTAAACCTGAGAAGTCTGCTGCTTCCCCTGTATGGACTGAAATCTCTGTCAAAATCTTCCTTTTTCAAAGATTCATGCTAGAGCCACGAAACCTTTTCTAAGGCCCCCAATGTGAAGATTCTTCTCTCCTCTATTCTCTTCTTTCCTATCCTTTTCTCTGTCTTTGTCTGTCTCATCGTAAAATGTTTTATCTGGGACTCTCTCCTGCCATTACTCTAACCTTGCCCTATATACTGGTGTAGTTCTCATTTCCCCCCTAAGTAGAATCTATACTACTTTCTGGAAGATATGGGGTAAAATTTCTTCTTTGTCCCTCTAGTACCTTGCATATAGTAGGCAACTAATAAATGTTTATTACAAGGAAACTTTTCTCCATCACTTCCCACCCTGTTACTTTTATCATCATCTAGACAGAATGTCTGAAATATCACCACTTGGGATCTTGTTCAGTTGTTTTTGAGTCAAATCTGATTCTTTGTGACCTCATTTGTATTTTTTTTCTCTTGGTTTTCTTGTCATTTCTTTTTTGAATCCATTTTACAGATGAGTAAACTGAGTCAAACAGGACTAAGCAATTTGTCTGGTGTCACACTATTTGTAAGTGTCTGTGGTCAGATTTAAACTCAGAAGGATGAGGCTTCTTGACTCCAGGCCTGGCACTCTATTCATTGCATTACCTAGCTGCTGAATTGGGCTCTGTTCATCTCTATAAAATCTTCTCTTCTTCCAAAGTCTTTATCAAAAGGCAGAAATATTAAATGACTCTCATCCATTCACATCATAGTGTGAATTAGTATGTGCAATACTGAGGACAGGGTCCTGGGAGATGGGAGACAAAATGAATAGCTTAGTTTTAATGTAGAATGAAATTAGCAAGTTGATCCTAAATCCACTGTATATATCAGGTTTGGGAGGAGTGGGCATTGGTAAAAGGGAAAACACTGCAGATAACATAGCTATCAGTGTGAGCGTCTGCTCCTATGTGCAGTACAATTAATTTATCAATGGATAATATGGACATGAACGTGCAAAAAAGAGAGAGTATCGACTTAGGTTGTAGGAGATTGAGTGCCTGTGTCAGATGCTTCTACCATTGGATACAATTAGTTTCAGTGTTAGAAACCCCTGGTAATCTGACCCCGGTGTTGGAATCTCATTCTATCTGAGACCAATCATTGCAGAAAGGCAGCACTTAAGTATAATGGAAGAACACTAGAATTGCACGCAGCAGAAACCTAAATTCAAATCCCAACTTCAAATACTTTTTACCTGGATATATCATCCCATCTCTATGAACCTTATTTTTCTCATCTATAAAATGAGAAACTTATAATTGAAAACTTCAAATGATAGTTAAGTTTAAAAAGTATATGAAAACAGTCAAACGTTTAAAGCTCTCTATATATGATGAGCAGTCATTATTATTGCTTCTCTCATTATATATCTGGAGGCAATCTCACAACCATGCTGACTAGGTATATTACAGATTCACATTACCCATTCTTAGCTGGCGCCATGCTGCTTCAAGGCTCCCTAACTGATTTCCTATGTCAGTCTCCACAGAAGACATTCCATTCTTCTCTCCTCGAGCTTCTAACATCTTCCCTTCTTGTCTCTCTGGGAAGACTTTGCCTACTTCTTTACTGAAAAACTTAATGATGCTGAAGATAAGTTCTTTCTTCATCACAAAATCACTCATTATCATATCTTCCCCCTTTTCCCTAGTCTCTGATAAGGAGGAAGTCCTTCTTACCAAAGCCAATCTGCTTCTCCATTTGCCCTTAGTCCTATCCCTCCTATCTTCTCTGCAGATTTTTAACTATACTCCTCTTTCTCAAATCTCCAATCTCTCCTACCTACTAGCTCTTGCCCTGGTATATTTCAAACATACCTAAAGTCTTGATCCTTAAAAAGTTTTCATTGGAATCTACTATCTTCACAAGCTTTTGCCCTATATAGCCAAACCACCTGAAAAGTTATCCATGCCCATTGCCTCTATTTCTCTAATCTTTCGCTCTCAAGTCTTTCCAATCTGACTTCTGGCCTTACCAGGCAATTGAAGCTTCCCTTCCCCATGTTACCAATGATGCTTTATTAATTGCTAAATTGGATTTTTAAAAAGGATCAAAACCCTCTTTCAGGAGCCATTCTTTGCACAGCATTTAACACTACTGACCACCCTCGCTTCCTGGATACTCTCTTGTCTCTTTCTACCTATCTGACTGTTCTTCTCAATCTCTTTTGCTGAGTCTTCATTTTTCCTTCTTAACCTCCTCATTAATCAATATCATGTCCCCTAAAGATGAGTGTTCTCTAAGGTTTTGTCCTAGGCCCTCTTTACTTTTCCTTCTATGTATTTGTCACTCTTGGTAACTTCATCAACTCCTCTAGGTTTAACTGTCATTTCTATGGAAAGTCTCACATATATCTGTATACATTTAGATATAGCTTTATATTTATTGGATCAGAGATTCTACTCAACTTGGGGTCCATAAACAAAAGAAAACAAAAAGGAGAATGATTTAAATATAATCAGTTTTCTCTGTTACCCTATGTAGTTCATTTTATGCAAATAAGAATTTAAGAATTTTAATTTAAAAAATTTTAAGAAAGGGTACACAGTCTTCACCACTAAAGGGATACCTGACACAAAAAAATGTAAGAATATATTATATGGATGGATGATTGGGTAGATGGATAGATGGATGGATGGAGGTTTGGATCCATGAAGGGATGGATAGATTCAGCCTCAGTATGCTCTCTGGGATCTAATCCTGTATGGCGATGAAAACTTTAGACCAGATATTCTAAGCTATTTCAAACTCATTTTATTCAAAACTGAATTCATTTTATTTTACCACAAACCCTCTCTTATTCCTTTAATCACATTTTCGTTCAGAGTCACAACCACTCTTCTAGCATCTTTGGTTAGTAACATTGACTTGTCGTTCTCCCTTACACTCCCCCCCCCCCAAATATTTAGTTGAGATCTTAATAGTTTTACCTTCATAATATCTCTCAAATCTAACTCCTTTCTACCATCCAACTACCATTTTTGTTCAGGTTCTCATCATATCTCACTTAGGCTATTGTAATAGTTTCCTAATGCCTCTCCCTATCTCAGTTCTTTGATGACTCTAGTCCATCCTACAAGCAGCTGCCAAAGAATTTTCCTTAAGTGGTGTTCTGGACAACTCACCAAACTCCAGTGGTGCCCTGTTGCCTCTTGGATAAAATATAAACTATTTATCTTTTAAAAAGTCCTTCACAGCCTGTATCTAAGCTACTTTTCAGTTTCACTGAAACTGAATCCCTAAATCCCGTACTCTGCAATTCAGCCAATATGTTCTTTCTGAGATTCTTCACACATGATAGTCCATCTCTTAATTCCTTGCCTTTGCGCTGGATGTTCCACTTGTCATCCTCCTGACCTTTGCCTCAGACCTTCTCTTCATTTAAGATGTAGCTTAAATATCATTTTCTGCATAAAGAACTGGTAAATAGAACCGCAAAAAGACATAATATGCATAGCTTTTTATCAGGTGATGTGTGGAAAGAGGAAGGAGGGATTGAGATACATAGGAATAAATTCTATTTCTTAAAAAAAATGTTTAAAAAGAAAAAAAGAAACAAAATGAAGCCTTCCTCTCAAGATGTCCATTCATTGCTCCTAATTCTGCCCTTTAAGACCACAAGACCACGTAGAAAATCTCTCTCTCTCTCTCTCTCTCTCTCTCTCTCTCTCTCTCTCTCTCTCTCTCTCTCTCTCTCTCTCTCTCTCTCTCTTTCTCTCTTTCTCTCTCATATGATACTGGAAACTAGCTGTTGTGTTCCTCCTATCCCTACTTTCTTGGTGAAATGTAAACACAGTAAGGAAATATTAAAATAGCTGTAGCCAAGTGGCAAAAAGAAGTATTAATCATAAAATCTCAAATTTTGAGTATAAGGGACACCAGAGATCATCTAGTAGAAATACCTTAATGTCACAGATGAGAGAAAAGATCAAGAAAGGTCAAATGATTACTCCAAGAATAAACAGTAAATGGCAATAACTGCAATTTGGATCTTCAAATCCAAACCTAGTCTTCTTTCTACCTTACCATGCTGATGTTATCTTCCCAATGATAAAGACAATAAAAAAAATAGATAAGTAGAAAATTAGAATAACAAACAAACCTATGGGCTAGTAAATAGGAGCTACATATATCAGCACTGAAGCTGATCTGTTTAAAGTGTTCCACTACTTTGTTGACGCTGTCTAACAAACTAGATACCCAAGATCACCTGTGAGTAATGGAAAAATCATCCTTCAGTAAACAAAGAACTCACTTCTCACATTGCTCTGGGCTCTAGCGCACCACTCAAGTGACCTGCAGAAGGCTCTCACACATTAAATGGGAAACCTCACTGCTTCCCACCTCCCCAGAGGCACTAGTGCAGGAGCCTAGAAACAGGTTAGCTCACGTCAGTATTGGTAGGATGAGAGTCAAGGGAGTCCAGCGAATCTCTGGGGAAGTAGATGGACTGCAAAGCAAAGGATTGTGCAACGATTCCAGTAAATGGGGACAATATTTAGCTGGGATATTTAAGGAGAAGGATGGGTGGTTACTATTTGCCATTGAATGTAAGGCTGGCCAAGGCCCTGTTGCCTTTGGGCAGAATTGGCTTATCAGAAGAAAAAATAACTGATCCAGCTAAGCCAGTGAGCCCAAGGCCGGGTGTGGCTGCAGCTGTCTGGGCATCCCTAGCCTGTCTCCCTTTACATGGGCGTTTTTCTGTGTTCTGACCTATAGGAAGGGAGTTGAGCAATGGTGGTTATGTGACAGTGTCTCCCTCCCCCAGACATTCTGCTCACTAAGGCTGTGCATAGCACTTACTCTGAGTGTGTGTAGAGAGATAGGGAGTGCAAAGGGAGAAAAGGGATGCTCCATTTACCAAAGGAAAAGTATGTCATTCAAATATCAAATACAGATCTGCAATCAGATCTGAAAAGTCAAATGCTTCCGAGTGCTCATCTTCCTCTGGATATGTTTGAGAGTCCCACACATAACAGCTATATTCTCTGAAGAAAAACAATCACTGGGAGTGATCATTCATGAACTTCCAGTGGCTCCCCACTGCCTAATAAATAAGAAATGAAACTCTCAGATTTTAGCTTTTAAGTCATCCTCAACCTTCTTCCAACATAACTTTCCAGACTTATCTTCTATAATCTGCCTTCACGTTCTCTACATTTGAATCTCCACATGATTCACTCTTGCCCACTCTTGACTATCTTCATACACTTATTCCCCATTCCTAAAATGACCTTCTCCAGCCTATTCCCATCAACCATCTCTTTTAATCATCTTCCATTCCTTTAAGACTCAACACTAGTGACACCTAGTCAGAGAAGCATTCTCTAATATCCCCCAAAGATCATATCTGTTCTTGGCATTTATTATATTTCCTCCATACTAATTACATGTGTAGATGTTTTTACAAACACATTCCTTAGACTATAAGCTCCTCAGAGCAAAGATCATGCCTTACTGAATATTTACTTCCTCAAACTCTAGAACAATGCCTTATGTCTAAAAAAAAGTTTGCTGAATATTATTTCAATTTAAACAAGTCACTGAACAAGAAGCCACTAGGTTGGCACTGGGTAATTCACAAATTTATGATGTTCAATCAAGTGAGGCAAATTAGATTGAGAACTTTAAAAAAATCACATTTCTCTGAATTTTTATTCATGTATTCATTCATCCAACAAACATTAAGCACCTACTGTGTGCCAAGCACTGAGATATAAAAACCCAAAACAACTGTTGACCTCCAGTAGTTTACATTAAAGTCAATAAGTAAGGGCTTTTATCGATGACTCAAGGTCATTAGTAGGAACAACCCTTGTAAAATAGTGATATACTTAGAGATTTCTAAGTCATACAGAGTTGTGAGCCCCATCTTTTGGAGCTCTTCCCTTCTATGTATGTATGTAATGTAATGTAAGAATTAGTTATTAGTTAGTAAGTACTGTAAGAATTAACTAGTTATTAGATTAATTAATAACTAGTTAATTCTTTTTTTTTAAACCCTTACCTTCTATCTTGGAGTCAATACTGTGTATTGGCTCCAAGGCAGAAGAGTGGGAAGGGCTACGCAATGGGGGTCAAGTGACTTGCCCAGGGTCACACAGCTGGGAAGCGACTGAGGCCAGATTTGAACCTAGGACCTCCCATCTCTAGGCCTGACTCTCAATCCACTGAGCCACCCAGCTGCCCCCTATAACTAGTTAATTCTTACAGTTTGTATGTATTGAACCTCCATTACCATCAGCTATCACTTCTTCCTGAGTTTAATAAAATTATCTTGGATAGTTCCCTACTCTTGTTCTTTTTATTTTTCCCATTTTGTAAACTAAATGACAAAATGTGTATGAATTGTGTCTAATACAAAAGCAACTGAGCTCTGAGTAAGTAGCTGAGAGGATCTCCTATAATAAAGCCCACCAACTTTCCAGCTATTGTGTTTTTTTTTTTGCTTCCTTCTAGTACTAAAGAAAAGAAACCTAAATAAACAAGATCATAGGATCACATTAGGAGATCAGAAAGGGAACTACAAGGTCAATTAGTCCAATATCCATATTTTACAACTGAGGAAAATGAAACCCAGAGCGGACAAGTGATTTTTCCAAAGTCACACTGGCATAGCCCCTCAGTTTCTCTCTCTCAAACACAACACTCTTTCCATTGTAACATGCTGCTTACACCTTCAAGAAAGGTCATTGACCATAGCTAGGTGGTATAGTGGATAGAGTGCTGGGCCTGGAATTGGGGAGATCTGAATTGAAATCCAGTTTTAGACCCTTCCTAATTGTGTGACCTTGGGAAAGTCATTTATCCCTCTTTACCTAAGTGTCTCTTCTTTAAAATGAGCTAGAGAAGGAAATGGCAAGCCACTCCAGAACTGTTGTCAAGAAAACCTCATCAATAATCCTTGGGGTCACAAGGAGTCAGACCCAATCAAACAAAAACAATAATGCCATATTGACTCATTCATTCAAAAAACAGGGAGCTTTACTGAGGACCCTCTAGTCCAGGGGTCCCCAAACATTTTACACAGGGGGCCAATTCACTGTCCCTCAGACCGTTGAAGGGCCGGACTATAAAAAAAACTATGAGCAAATCTGTATACTGCTGTCTAGGATATAGTGGAGGCTGCAGAGCTGGCTATGATGGGCCTGTAACACCTTGCACAGGCCTGTCACCACCACTGCTATACTAAGCAGCAGTATACACAATGCAGAATCCCCTCCCCCAGATCACAGCTCACCATGCTGAGGTCTTCTATTGTGCAACCACATAATCCTTTGCACGGCACCTCGTTCTTGTTCAGTTACTCTCAGAACAAGGCACCGTGCATAGGATTGTGTCACCGGAAGTAGTACTGTGAGTGACGTTGTGCTTTGAGGCGCCACCACATACAGTGCTCCTCTTACTGACCACCAATGAAAGAGGTGCCCCTTCCGGAAGTGCGGTGGGGGCTGGATAAATGGCCTTAGGGGGCCGCATGTGGCCCTCGGGCCATAGTTTGGGGACCCCTGCCCTAGTCCAGTAAACTTAAAAGATTACACAAATATACTGACAAAATACTTTTCATTTTATAATGTGTTTCTACATGACTATTTCATTTTGATCCCACCCAAACCCTGTCAGATAATTCCTATCCCACTTGACTCCATTTTAAAGACAAAGAAACTAAGGATCAGAAATGGCAATTGAATGACTGTGGTCATGTGAATCACCAAGTTGGAACACAAACGCACATATTCTGACTTCAATAAGTAATCAATCTGGCCTCAGACACTTCCCAGCTGTGTGACCCTGGGCAAGTCACTTGACCCCCATTGCCTAGCCCTTACCACTCTTCTGCCTTGGAGCCAATACACAGTATTGACTCCAAGGCGGAAGGTAAGGGTTTAAAAAAAAAAAGATTGTCAGGGAAAATTGATTGTTTTGTATAGACAGTGTCCTATACCCATTAAATGGCAAATTTCTGGGTTAGACTAACTTATGTTCTAATGAATGTTACCGGGGGGGAATGTAATAATAATGTCCTTGTTGTTCATATCTCAAAGAAACATTAACACTGTATGGAAAAGGAATAGTTTTTCTTCATTTAATTAAGCAAGTTTAGTGACCCCTGAAAATTTTTAGGCCTTTGAACCTCACAGGACAACATGCTACAAAGACTTTCAAAGTAGCGTGAGCTATTCTTTCTTTCTTTCTTTTTTTTTTAAGAACCAGAAGCAACTTAATTCTCTTCTCATTCCATTTTAATGGCACATTCTATGTCCATGACCATCCAGATGAAAGTGTTTCCCACATAAGATACTGGTGTAGGAAAGGTAATTATCCTGTAGATTCCATTGAAAATAGCAGTCCATCATTACTGATTTCACTTCTGATCCCAACCTACCCACGCCTAAAACAACAATGCCACAGATACACTGTCTTCACCAGATGATAAATTCTAAGAGGAGGTGTGACTGAATAAAAAAAAATGTAGCTGACCAGTAATAGACAGATACCTGGGTTTAGCTCCAACTAGGATCATAGACTCAACTGTGTGGCCTCAGATAAGTCATTACCCTACTTCCTGAGGCCTCACTTTCCTTCTTAATAAAATGAGTAAAATGGACCTCCTATCCTTCTTTATATAAGTGGGGAACTATGGCTGCAGAATACTGTATGTACCATCAAACTGTTGCTGCACTAATTTATTTTGCTATACTACTTTTTCTCCTCAACTCTTTTTTTTTATTATTATTTTGAGGGGAAGCTAGATAGCACAATGAACAGAGATCCAAGAGAGGCGGTCTGGGTTCAAATCTGACATTAGACAATTTCTATTTGTGTAACCCAGGACAAGTCACTTAATTTAATCACTTAGCCCTTACCACTCTTCTGCCTTGGAACCAATACTTATTATTGATTCTGTGACACAAGGTAAGGAGATGATAGATAGATAGATAGATAGATAGATAGATAGATAGATAGATAGATAGATAGATAGATAGATAGATAGATAAATGAAGAAGTCTCTCTAAGTCTCTCTGTCTCTGTCTGTCTGTCTGTCTGTCTCTCTCTCTCTCCATGCACTAAGCCTGGGTACATTTCCATAAATTCTCTCTAGAGGATCCATCCACTATGTTACAGTGCTTCCACTGGTTCTTTGCATTTTTCATAGTTACCAGGGCATCACTAGAGGTATCCATTTGTTTGGTATCTTTCTACATGATCGGTCCACCTCTTTTTTTCCAATCATGTGTATCCTCAATACCAATTCTGCCATTTCTTATACACAAATCATCTTTGGTGGATCCAGCACTGGCCTTGGAACCAGGAAAGCCTGGTTTGAATATCATCCCTGACATTGGCTGTGCACCCATGGGCATGTCCCCTAACCTCTTCTACCTCCCTCAGTTTCCTCATCAGTAAAATGGAAATGGTGTGTAAAATATATATCTCACAGGTTTACAGTAAGGGTCATATATGTTTAAGGTAGCCAGGTGGCTCAGTGGATAGAGTGCCAGGACTGGGTTCAGACATGGTCTTACATACTTCCTAGCTGTGTGACCCTGTGCAAATCAATCAATCTCAATTGCCTATCTCTTACCACTCTTCTGTTTTGAGATCTAATACTTGGTTTCATTTCTAAGTCAGAAGGTAAGGGTAGCAACCAAAAAAAAAAGGTTCAAATGTTATTATGTATATAAATTATATTGCAAAATACTATACTTAAAGCTCTATATGACTCAGTTAATGTTATCATCAATCACATTTTATGGCATATTAGAATTTAAAAATTACTCCAAGATCTAATAAGAAAACTATAAATATCATCATTCCCATTTCACAGATCAGGAAATTGGAACTCAGAAAGGTTACATGACTTGTTTGAGGGTCTCATAGAATCTTAATTGAGTAAGTTTTCTTACTTCATGTCCACTACTCTTTCCCCTACAATAGGATTAATGCTATTAACCTTTGGGGGGTGGGGGGAATATCTAGAACTATCAGTGATAATGAAGCTTACTCTTAAGCTGAAAGGAAGAAAGAAGATAAATATTGTTTAAAAGTTCCTAAATACTGAATTAATATTAAATTATATCCTATATGAGAAGCATGTAAAAAATAGCAAATTAGAAAGTTGGGAGATTCATGGTGCTAGTAGGAAGCATATTGACAACATCTGGCAGTGAAAGTTGACATATTCATAATGATAGAATAGGGAGAGTTGTATATTAGGAATTGGGAATACCACTGAATTTTGGAATCAGGAAATCAGGGTTCAATTTCCACTTCTACTATTTATTCCTTATGTGATTTAGGCAAGTCACTTTAATTTCCATGTGTTGGTTTCTTTATAAAATAGGAACAAGGCAGCTAGGGAGTGCTGGGCCTGTAATCAAAAGGGTCTGAATTCAAATACAGCTTTAGACACTTACTACCTATGTGACCCTGAGCAAGTCACTTAACCTTGTTTGCCTAGTTTTCTCATCTGTAAAATAACTTGGAGAAGAAAATAGCAAACCATTCCACTATCTTTGCCAAGAAAACCCCAAAATGGGTCACAAAAAGTCAGACACAGCTGAACAACAACAAAATAGGAACAATCACTGAACTACCTGATTGCCTGTTGTGAGGATTGGTTTTGTGAATGATAGGATGTGACATAAACATGAGGAAGATCCACCCCCCTCCCCTTACCCCACACAGGGAGAAAGAAAGCACTCCCATCAGGCTACTGGGTAGAGAGGCAAGTGATGGGGAAAAATATCATCAGGCAAAGTAGAGAGGGGGAGGGAAGCAGCTCCCCCAAGACCCTCTGCCTTTCTATTAACAAACTCTGGTAGAGGAATATAGCACACATGCCCACAGAGAGCATTCTGCATGCCCTCTTTGGCACCTGTGCCACAGGTTAGCTATCACTGCACTAGAGAATACTTGAACAAGTGGTTCACAAGGAGAAAAGCATTTTGTCAACCTTAGGGTACTACAGAAATGGGAGGAGCTAAATTATTGTTACTTCCTACTCTGACATTATCTGGTTCTGGTTTTTTTCCTTTGATAGGCTGTTCATCTTTTATTTATTAGAGAAACTAAAAAGGCATCAATTATTGTCATGGAAAACATAAAATTATCCATCTCACACCTAAACATTATCCTTTTTTGAACCCACTATTAAGGTTATCTCTGTTTTTAAAATAGTCTTTAAGATGTGCCTTTTTCTTATATTCATTCATTCATGGATATTTTGAATGATTTATATAAACCCTCTTGTTTTCCAAATACCTGCTGATTGACTATTCATTGTAAAACTTTCAGGAGACAATTTACTATTTTAAAATCCCTTTCAAAAATTCTCCAAATCAAAATTGTTAGGCGTTTAAAAAATAACTTTCAGAACAGGCAATGTAAACTGTTTTGTTTCAGAATATTAAAAACTGGAAAATGGGTAGCTTCATTTGATTATAGAATCATAGACTTTTAAAATAATATTTTATTTTCTCCAATGATATGTAAAATTTTTTAACATTTTTAAAAATTTTGAGTTCCAAATAATTTCTCACTCTTTAACCCTTTCCCCTTTCCTGAATCAGTAAGCAATCTGTAGAATCATAGATATTAACAGAAGAATATTAGAGGTCATCCAATCTAAGTGATTCAATTCACAGGTGAAGAAACAGATGTTAAGATTCAATCTTGGAGGGGCAGTTAGGTGGCTCAATAGATTCATTCTTAGCTCTGTGACCCTGGGTAAATCACTTCACCCTCATTGCCCAGCCCTTAACACTCTTCTGCCTTGGAACCAATTCAGGGTTAAAATAAAAAAAGATTTAATCTTGATTTTCTTTGATGGAAAAACTTTTCTCCCAGGATTTTGAAGCATCAGGTAGGATTTCATTGCCATTACTACAAGTGATTATTTAGTTAGGGGTGACAAATAACCAAAGAGACTTGGCATTGGAAGAGAAGTCAACTGATCCAACACCCTAGCTAATAAAAAAGACTTCTTGAATAGCTCTGATGCCAAGAACTTACTACCTTAGAAAATAATCCATGCTACTTATAGTCAGCTTTAATTGTTTAGGAAGTTGTTCCTTTTACTTTGGTGAACGTAATCAATGTTCATCATCAATGTTGCTCTTCCTCTACCAGTACAGAGTAAAGTCCATCCATGCTGGAAAACTTTTGTGTCTTTTTTGCATTTTGTAGGTTTATCAGTAGAGCACTCAAACTAACTCTGACCACATTACCAGCCCACATTTCAATTAATTTTTCAACCAACAAATATTTATTGAGCACCTACTATGTGCCGTGCCAGGCGTAGTGCTGCATGTTGGGAATACAAAGACAAAAAATAAGAAAGTTCTTGCCCTCATGAAGTTTATATTCTATTGGTGAAGTAATATAAATTTATAAAGAAAATAAAGGATAATTTCATGGAGGTGGGGGATTAACAGCCAGAGAACTGAGAAAGATCTAATGTAGAAGATGAAATTTAAGCTAAACTTCTAAGGAAAAGAAGGATTCTCTGAGTTAAGTGAGAAGAGGGCATATTCTTGGCATGTGAGATGACAAGTCCTAGTTCAAAAGAATTTCAATCAAAACTAATAATTATGTTTCATAGTCTACAAGTTATGCACATCTACCACCTCACTTTAATTATTATACCCACTATTCTCATTTTAATTTTTCTAGATCTTAGCTAATAGCTTGTTGTTTTATCAGGTCTAACTCTTCATGACTCTCTTTAGGGTTTTATTGGCAAAGATACTGGAGTAGTTTTCCATTTCCTTCTCTAATTCATTTGACAAATGAATAAACTGAGGCAGAGTTAAGTGACTTGTCCAGGATCACATAGCTAGTAAATGTCTGAGGCCAAACTTGAACTCAGAAAGATAAATCTTCCTCACACTCTATCCACCAAGCTACCTAGCTGCTCCAAAGTTCCTATTTATATATTGCCAAATGCTTTTCAAATAGCATATTATTTTATCCTCCCAACAACTCTGTGATATAAGTGATATATTAACTCTGTTTTGCAAATGAAAATGAGATGGACAGAGTTTAACTGACTTTCCCATAAAATAAACCCATTCATTTAGTCAGGACTTCTTAACCTGTAATCCATAGTCTCCAGGAATCCTGGGATATATTTTAGGGGTTCTGAACTTTGATGAAGAAAAAAATTACCTCTAAATGAAATTTAGTATTTCCTTTAACTACTTAAAAGACATTATTCAGAGAAGGCATTTGGAGCTTCCCCAGACTGCCAAAAAGGGAGAGAGGGGGTTAAAGAACACTTGGTTTGGATGTAAGATCCCTTCTAGCACTAAAATTAAATTATCTGTGATAGCAGCATACATTAAGAGACTAGGGCATGGTAGATAAAAGAGACCCATAGGACAGGTGGGGGTGGGAGGATGTTAAAGGGACAACTGGATGACAGTGGTAGAGATGACCCACATTTGGTTTCCTGAAGGCATGGATTAAAATCATTCCCTAGATGTGGGTGTTTGGGCTCATAAATTGAGAACTCAGAGTATCACTAGTTATCCACCTTGGCTCCTTTGAAAGATCCTTCCTGGAAGATTTCCCTCAGAAGACCCTTCCCTAGGACTCTTCTCTTTAGCAACCCCCTTGTCAACTCACCTCATAAAGTCCCAGCTTTCAGACATTTTTCCTATTTTAGTTTCCCCCCACACACACACACACACTCCTTAATGCTTTCTATAAAAGAT
Source organism: Monodelphis domestica (assembly GCF_027887165.1). Classification (NCBI taxonomy): domain Eukaryota; kingdom Metazoa; phylum Chordata; class Mammalia; order Didelphimorphia; family Didelphidae; genus Monodelphis; species Monodelphis domestica. The sequence continues at coordinate 85,355,276 of NC_077232.1, read as the reverse complement.
CTCTTCCCAGTCCATCAGATCGCAACAATCCCATCTTCCACTCCTAATCTCTCTCAAATTGACAGTGGAGCCCCTTCTGCAACGCCTTTCCCAAGAGGGTTTGGCAAAGCTAACTCTGATGCTGATCCTGAGACTGACACTGACTGCAGCCAGCTTTGACTTGGCGGCTGGAAGCAGGGAAAAGAAAGAGACAGCCAAGCCTCCCATTCCTCACCCGGAGACCATCTTCCGACACCCTTCCCATCCCTATCCCTAAAACCCCAAAGTTCCATGCCTAATCTGGGCACCGGTAATAATCCGCCGCCAGCCAAAGCTCGGGGGTGCCTATTATTAGTCGGAGGAGGGGCGCTCCGCCGGGGTGGCTGGACAGCCCTGCAGTAGCAGCCAGCTGCAGTCACAGCAGCAAGATACCGGTGCTGCTGCAAGATGATAGGGCTTCTTTCCAAACGCAAAGAGAAACGGCGCGAGCCTCAGTTCTTTTCTGGGCTGGAAAGGGCCCCTGCATTATAACCTGATGAAACCGAAAAGAGGGACACTTTGAGAGACGAATATTGATTAAATTCAGGCTCATTGAGAGAGAAGAACGAAGGAGGAAAGGTGTAAGGGGCAACAGAGCTCTTGAATGCAAAGGAAACCAAAAAGCTGACTGTTAGCAAAGCTTTTGAAGACATCCGGTAACGAACCCCAGAATCTCAGCAGTGCGACCCTTGGTAGGTTTTTCCCCCTTCTGAGCCTTTTGCCCTCATTGCAATGAGAATAGAAATATCTTTACTCCCTACCTCTCAGGCTCTTTCTTAATAATGCCTTTTAAACATAAGAAATCAATGTCTTATTATCATCATCAATGAGATGTGACACAGAGCTGTTACTTGCATCCCCTTTCTGGCCTTCAGAAAACCTCATTAGAAGAACTAGGGTGGGGTCACCAGAAAACTACTGCAGCTTTTCCTCCACTCTCTGGGCTCAGGAACACAAGAGACGCAGGGCTCCAGGCCCAATCGGCGGCCTGAAATGTCCTCAAAATATCTCCTCTCATTTTAGGATGTCAGGATTTTAGGATGGATGGGGATGTGAGAGGGGGAGGGATGCTTAAAATACAGAGTGCCAGAGCTTCAAGAGAATAGGGAATATGAGCTATCAGACCTGGAGGAGACTTCTGAGATCAGCTAGTCCAATCTCCTCGTTGTACAGGTAGGGAAACTGAGGTCCAGAAAAAAATGACTTACCCACTTACACATCGACTAGAGGATTCCCTCCCCCGCCCCGAAAGTGGCTAGAACAGGATGAAACCCTTCCTAGCAGACCAGCCCTCCCCTTCTCTCCTGGTGGGGCGCGAGCTGCGCTTACCCGCGCTCATCTTCTTCAAAGGCGCCCGTGGTTAGCAGGTGCAACTCGTTCCTGCAGTCGTTTCTGGCCGGCTTCCCCCGGGTCCAGGTGGATGCGGGGAGTGTCGCCGCCGCCGCCGCTGGCTCAGACAGGGATGGCTCTGCTTCCCCACCCTCTCCTACCTGTTACGCATCAAAAAGTCCCACTCCTAGCAGCAGCATTTAGCGGCAGCAGCAGCAGGAGCAAAAGCAGCAGCAGTGGCAGCCACGCTCTCTCAACCAGTAAACTGGGAGCGTGGACACATCCCTTCCCCGCCCGGGATCGGGTTATAAACGGTGGTCCACGCCCCCTCCCTCCTGCTGACACCGCCCTGTAGTTCCCCGGGTCAGCAGCGTCGCATCCCCTCCGGCCAGCTGGGCATGAGCGGCCCCGTGCGCCAGGAGGGCGCAGTCAGCGCTAGGGCGGCTCGCGATCTTCTTCCCACGGGGCCAGCGGTGGCAGGTCCGCAGGCACCCCCAGCTCTAGCTCTGCTCACCATCCCCACCAACAGCCCTGTCACTCACTTCCCCGGGCGCGCCTCCCTCTTCTCCTCCCCGCCTTCCTCTTTCCTTCCCTCCCTCGCTGCTGCCACCACGGTTCACCAGGCTCTCCGCCTGCCCTGCAGGCCAGGTGGTAACCCAGTCCAAGCTCAATGACAGGTCTTTCGGCGCTGAGAAGGGGAAGAGCACCCCCCCTCCCCATCCCCCGGGAAGGCACCCTGGGAAGTGTAGGCGGTGAGATCCAGCCCAGTCTCATCCCTGGCTGGCAGAGGGCGGAGCAGACTACTAGCCCCAAGATGCTCTGCGCAGGCACAGCCCCACACAGCTGACAGCAGGCGCCTTCAGGACTCGGGAGTCCTGTGAGACAGGGGCTGTAAGCTTTATCGTTCTCATTATACAGACAAGAAAACTGAGGTGCGGATAAGTTATTAAGAGACAGAGCTATGACTCAAACCCAGGTCTCGTGACGCCAAACCAGGTTCAGTCCTATTTAAACTACCCATTATTGTCTGTTCCTCCTATTTGGCACTTAGAACTACCAATGTAGAAGGGAACTTTACAGTAAATGTCAAACATATTTTACAGTGAGGAACAGATTAGAAAGGGAAAATTGACTTGCCTAAGATCCAACAGCTAAGACTTCCTAGATTTCCAATTCTTAATTCAAGTGAATTTTCTACTATACCTTGCTGGGAATCAGGAGTTATTCATTCATTCAAGGAGCATGCATTAAGCTATGTGCTAATGCTTGGATTACAAACACAAAAATCACGTACACCAAAATTAAATTTATATCTATCTAGGTATAGATATATGCATATATATAGCCATCTGTATATATATAGACACGAGTATGTAAATAACAACTCTGGGATCACTCTTCTGACCCAGTCTGGCACTAGTAAGTTGGATTCCCAGAGAGGTGTTTGCTACTACTTTCAAGGCACTAAAGTAGCCCCGTGGGTGGCTAGCCTAACAGAAACTTGCTTAGAAGTCCCCACTTCTTTTTTTAAAAGTAAGTCGACAAAGGCATTTACTCAAATGACAAAGTAAGAGCAGTGATCAAAAGCATTTTCTCCCAAATTAGAGGCACATTCTCCAGCAAATACAGAATCTGTGAGAAGAGTGCATGAATGTTAAATACAGTATGACACCAAAGCCTAGATAACTCAAAATTCTGTAATTTCAGGGCCTCAGTGGCCTTTTTACCTCCAAAAGGTCCACACAAATTTCACTTTAGGATGTGGTACAGAGGAATAAACGAGTCATTTAACTATTCAACTAAACTCTATCCTCTTGATCCATAATGAAATTTTATTTCATCTTAAACCTCTCAGTTTCTCAGTTTAAACTCTAACTGAAACCTGGCTGCCCCCAGATGACACTCTTTGCCTCAACAATTTTTCTAGTACTGTCCACACTTTCTTTCATACCTCCCCAGACTCACCTGTCTAAGTGGAGAAGCCTAAACACCCTTTCCTTTCCTTTCCCTCCTGTTTCTGCTTCTACCATCACTAAATGACCTATTCTCCTTTGAGGTTCCCATTATGAAAAATGTATCACCCAATTTAGATCCTGGTAGACTTATCTACTTTACATATAAGATAATTTTCCCTAACCTTTTCCCTTTACCTCTCCCTCCCTCCACCCCAGTGTATTCTTCTTTCTCTTTCCATTCTTTTCTTTAGATTATCAAGACATAATAGATCAATCCCAGATCTTGTCTAATTAGACTTACTCTGTGAACCCTGATAATAATAAGGATCAGAGAAGACATATGTATCATGTCCCCATATATAAATGTAGGCAACTTATCCTTGTTTAATCCTTTATCATTCTTTATATTTTTCTTTTTGTTTCTTTTTACTCTTGTGTTTGTACTTCAAAGTATTTCTACAGCTCTGGAGCCTTTTCATCAGGAATGCTAGTGAGTCCTTGTTCCTGTGAATTACCTTTACTTTTCTTTTTTGTTTTTTGTTTGTTTTTAAGATGGTGATATGTGGATTCTTTCTGTTTTGATTTTGCTCTCCAGCTCTAATAAATCTGGGATGTTTTCTTTAAAGATTTCTCGAAATAGAATGTCTAGGCTCTTTTTTTTTCCTTTGTTCATTGAATTCAGATAGTCCAATGATTCTTAATTTTTTTCTTCTTAATCTATTTTCCAGATCAGTTGTTTTTGCTATAAGATCCTTTATATTTTCTTTTATTTCTTCTTAGATTTTACATTTATTTTATTAAATTTATTTCTTCTTAGACTTTAAAGATTTCTTGTTGTCTCATTGAGTCATTAACTTCTATTTGGCTCATTCAAATTTTCTGGGTTTGTTTGGGCAAGTTTTTGTATATCTTTGCCAAGATGTTAATTCCCTTTTGAATTCTTTTTTCATTCGCTCTCATTTCTTTTCCATTTTCCTCAAGCACCCTATTTATTTTGAAAAATTCTAATTAAAAAAACTCTTACTTCATTTCTTCCAGGAATTCCAGTTGAAATGATACCAACCTGTGTTTTACACTGAGGTAATTATCATAGACATTTTGGAGTCATTCTCATTAATATTTGTATCTTGAACTTACTTGCCACCATGATAGCTTATTAGGGAAGGGAAATGGAAGAAACAATTAAATAGTATCTACTATGTGTTAGTCATCATCTTCCTGGTTGCCCAGGCCTGCAGCCCCAATATTATCCTCAAGTCTTCCTTCTTACACATCCCAATAATTCAATCCATTACCAATCTTGTCATTTCTACTTTCACAAAATTTCTCCCCACATTTTTTTTAATTCATTTTAAAATTCATTTTTAAATTCATTCAGAGCTACAACTCTACCTCAGGTCTTCATCACCTCTCATCTGTACTACTGCAATAGCCTTTAAAACAAAATCTTTATCTTCTGTCTTAGATTCAATATCATGCATTGTTTCCAAGGCAGAAGAGCTATAAAGGCTAGGTAATGGAAGTTAAGTGACTTGTCCTGGGTCACACAACAGCTAGGAAGTATCTGAGGCCAGATTTGAAAGCAGAACCTCCTTTCTCTAGACCTGGCTCTCTCTATCCACTGGGCCAGCTACTTGCCCCTTTAGTAGTCTTTTTAATCAGCCTCCCAGCTTCATGTCTCTCCACATTCCAATTTATCTTCTATTTATCTGCCAGGGAGATTTTTCTAAAGCATAGGTCTAACCCTGTCTTCCTCATCCCTATGAGCTCCAGTGGGACCAAATATAAGTTTAATTGATTTTTAAGCATTTTTCAATCTGGTGTCTTTCTGTTTTTACAGTGTTATTACACAGTACTACCCTCTCTCTCCATTGTGTTATCTGTGTTATAGCCCAAATGCCTACTAGTATTCCTCAATCTTACATTCTATCCTCCATCTCTGTGCCTTTGCACCAGATGTCCCCTATGCCTAGAATGTTCTTCCTCCTTCTCTCTGCCTCTAGGTTTCCCCAGATTCCTTTGAGACTCAGGTGCCTAACTTCCAGAGAGATCTTCCCTTGTTTTTTCCAGCTTCTAGTGTCTTCCACTCTGAAATTCATTTCTGGCTACTCTCTATATACCTAGTTATTTACTTGTTGGCTCCCCTAATACAACATGAGCACCTTGAGAACTGGGGCTATTTTTGTCCTTTTCTGTATCCTCGGCATTTAGCAAACTACCTGGTACATAGAATGCCTATAAGAAACAAATGCTTTGGGGCAGCTAGGCAGCATAGTGGACAGAGCACCAAGCCTGGAGTCAGGGAATCTTGGGTTCAAATTTGACCTCAGATACATCCTAGTTGTGGGACGCTGGGCAAGTCACTTAACCCTTGTTGTTCTTTTGTCTTAGACTTGATACTAAAACAGACAGTAAAGGTTTTTTAAAAATAAATTTGAAAAATTCTTGTTAACTAAATATTGACTAACTTACTTTCTGAGTGTGGCATTTCCCCATAATGGGAGTCTTAGCTCCTTTTGGTTCTTTTAGGGCATGATGCCTCAGTTGGACAGGGTGATTTTTAGTGGGATTGGGTAGAGCAGGTTGTTTAGTGGCTCCTTATTTGTCTTGTCTACTTTTGGTCTAGACTGGGTAGATTGTTCAGCTTTTGGATAGCAGCTGCTGGATTAATTCAACCAGGTTCCCTTGCCTCTTAGCTGTTGCTACCAGGTTTCTCAAACATGGCCTGATATCTCTACTAGATGGGCCAATATGCCAGACTCCCTGAGCTTCAGTGGGCAGTTGAAGATTTAAGTCTCCAGGATGTACTCCTAACTCTACAAAGGGCTCCCTCTACCATGCCACAGAAGCCCCTTCACTCTAGATTCTCACCTCATCCCTACTCTACTTCCCATAATGGAAATACCCTTTTCCTCTGTGGTTTCTCCCTCTGATTAGCTGTTTTTATTACAGAATCTCTGTTTTAGGAGAATGAAGACTTTATTCTTCTCTAGGCTACAACTTAATGCTCTGGATTTTTCCTATAATTCCTCCCCCCCCCCCTTTTCAGCTTCTCTTTTTGCATTGTCTCCCCCTACTAACAAACTGATCAGGGAACTTTCTGATCAATCGATTTATATTATTAAGAACCCCTGTGCAGAGGATTATGCTAAACCCCAGGGAAAATCCCTGTTCTTCTGGACCATAAAATATAGCAAGGTCAAAAATGTGTAAACAGATCAATATAATAAGTACATTGGAGAAAATGAAAACAAAGTATTCTCTTAGGTCCAAAGGAACAAGGAGTAAACAAATAGGAAATCAAAGAATTCCTCTAGGAGACTGAATTTGAGTTGGCTTTAAAAGATGAATAGAAATCCAACAGAAGAAGGGAGAAGGGTAGATTATTCCAGGGATAGGGAATGTGTAAGTAAATAAATGAAGTTTTTATAAATGAAATTATTAATAAGGGCATTTTAGGGAAACAGAATAATTCAGTTTGACTGAAATGTAGAGTTCTTTGAGGAGAAAAATGAGTGAGGCTAAGTTCAGATTTGGGGAGGCCTTGAATATTAGGCAAAGGAATTTACATTTTATTTAGTGGACAACATGGAGCTACTGAAGATTTTTGAGAAGGATGATAGGGTCAGATAGGAAGACAAGAAAGAATTTCATTAATATCTCTACTATTTGGCCTAGAGAATTCAAAAATAGACCTTGGAAATCCTCTATTCAACCCCCTCACAAGTGAAAAAATCAAGAGGGAATTTATTTGCCTAAAGTCAAGAAGAACATCAGAAACCAAGCTAAGCCTCCAATTCAGATCTTTCAACTTTCAATTCAGTTCTAGGCTTAAAAAACCCTAAAATGGCACAAGCTGATAGAGATACAATAATGGCAGCTCATATCTGTCTGGTTGTTTTTGGTGGGTGATCCACACAGTATCCCTGGGAAATAATTGTTACAAGTATTCTGGCTGAGAAAATGAAGTTCAAAGTCATAGTAGAAGTAGTGTGAAACAGGGGCTAGATAGTAGGAGAGTAGCTACATGCTTGCTTATCTTCCTTCAAATCAGTACACTTTCTTTTTTTTTTTAAACTCTTACCTTCCATCTTGGAGTCAATACTGTGTATTGGCTCCAAGGCAGAAGAGTGGTAAGGGCTAGGCAATGGGGGTCAAGTGACTTGCCCAGGGTCACACAGCTAGGAAATGGCTGAGGCCGGATTTGAACCTAGGACCTCCCGTCTCTAGGCCTGGTTCACAATCCACTGAGTTACCCAGCTGCCCCCCTCAGTACACTTTCTTAAGAACTCTGAGGGAGCCTAAACTTGGACCTAGGACATCTGAATTCATTTCCTATACTTACATTTCATGCTCCTCAGTTATATGACCAAAGATGAGTCACTTAACCTCTAAGCCTCAGGTTTGTTAACTACAAAATGGGGTTAATAATACCTGTGGTGGGAGAGCAGCTAAGTGGCTCAATGGATTTCAAATCAGGCCTAGAGATGGGAGGTCCTGGGTTCAAATCAGACCTTAGACATTTCCTGGCTATGTGACCCTGAGCAAGTCATTTAACCCTATTGCCTAGCCTTTATCATTATTCTGCCTTGGAACCAATACATAGTATTAATTCTAAAAAGGGAGGTAAGGGCTTTAAATAATAATAATAATAATAATAATGCCTACTTTATATGATGACTATGGGGAGATCATGTTAAAATCTTTGTGCTATAGAAATTTGACTTATTATTACTTCCCTTCTACCATGCCAAATAAAAGAAGTTTCCTACTCTCAGAAACTTACAGTCAAGTTGAGAGAGATAAGGCATGTATGTGAATAATAAATCAATGAACACTTTTTAAGCATTTACTATGCCAGGCAGAGTGCTAAATGTAAAGGTAAAAATCATCCTTACTTCTAGGAATTTACATCTATAGAAAATCTGAATAACTAAGAACTCTATATGTAAAATATAGATGTGGAATTGATGGAGGATAATCTTAATGATGCAGTTAAGTGGTGCCATAATAGATTAGAGTACCAGGCCTGGAGTCAGGGAAGACTCATTTTCCTGGGTTCAAAACTGGCCTCAGATGCTTATTAGTTTTTTGACCCTGGGCAAGTCACTTAACCTTTCCCTTAATTCACTGTAAAAGAAAATAGCAAATCATTCCAGTATCCTTGACAAGAAAATTCCATGAACAGTATGGTCTTCTGAAGGCACAAAGAATAGGACCCCATTAAACAATAATGATCTTAAAGAGGAAAGCATTAGCAGTTGGGGTGAGGGCTGGGAAAGCCTCCTGCAGAAGGTGGGATTTAAGCTGAATCTTGAAGATGTTCAGAAAACTAAAATATGGAGGTGAGGAGAGCCTTTTCTGCACAGGGGACCATTGGTACAAAGGCAAAGAGATGGGAGATGAAGGACAATGACTGAGGAACAGCAGTAGGTTAGCATGGGTCTATCAAAGACTACAAGGAAGGGAGTGATACATAAGAAGAACGGACAAAAAGAATGTGACATAGATTTTTGGACAAGGCTAATGTGAGAATTTGTTTCCTCTTGGATAAGTATATTTGCTGCAATTTAGATGATTTTTATAACAGTTATTTATAACAAATCATATATTATCATTAGGTTACATATTATATTATGTGTTTATATATACACAGAATAAATAGTAACTAAAAAAAGGAAAAGTAGAAAGGTAGGAAGCTACCATACTATGAAGAACCTTAAATACCAAAGAGAGGGGCTTAGATTTTATTCTAGAATTAATGGAAAACTACAAAAGTTTACTGACTAGGTAGGTAGACCTTCATTTTGGCATTTTGGGGAAATCATAATGACCACTGAGATGAGGAAGGATTAGTATGGAGACAGCCTTAAGACCAGGAAACCAATTAGAAAGCTCTCACAATAATCCAGATAAGAGGTCATGAGGACCTGACCTACACTGGAAGCTATGTGAATGGAGAGAAGGGAATTCATTCTAATGTAAAAGAAGGAAGGACAAGACTTGGTCCCAGACAGAGCATATGGGGTAAGTGGGAGTGAGGAATTGAAGATGATTCTTAGTTGTGAGCTTAAATGATTGGGAGGATGACAGAGCTCTTAACAAATGATAGAAAAGTTCCAAATAAGGAAGGGTTGAGGGTTCAGTGGGGAAAGATAATGAGTTCTGTATTGGGCATATTGAGGTTAGGAATCTATGGGACATTCAATTTGAGATGTCCAATGAGCAGTGGGAAATGCTTGATTGTAGTTCAGGAGAGAAATTAGAGTTTTATATATAGATCTGGGAATTAACTACAGAGATGATAATGAAACTCATGGGAGTGGATGAGATCACCAAGTGAATAACTATAATTCAAGACAGAATATAATAAGTACCACCAGAGAGGTAAACAGTTTTCTTGGTCATATCACCCTTACTCACAGCAGATCCTAGAAGGAAAATAATGTATGTGTTTGGTACAAAATATCTTTCTATTATTTTTAATACACTCTCTACTCTTCTAATAATAAAATGTCAAGTTTTTTTTAAGTTTACTAATACATTCCTTCTTATTATCAGGAGTAAAATGACAGAAACATTGTTTTCTACTAAATCTATAACAGGATCTAATCAATTTTCAAAAGAACCTTAAGGACCTTTAAAGCTAACCAACCTCCTCATTAAGCCTCTTTGATCTAAAGTACTCCCAAGGCCTTCAGAGTATATGTTTGACCTAGAAACAATTTTGTGAGGAAGGGAGGAAGATGGATCATTATCCCCATGTTACATACAGAGAAACTATGTTTATAAAGGTAATTTGCTCAAGGGCAAATGGTGAGTCAGAGGTAGAACCAAACCTTGAATTCAAGGTCCTTGATTTAGAATTCAATTCTCTTCTTAATAAACCATGTTACTATGTCAGAGATATTAGAGCAAATAAATCTTCCTTTGGTAGATTGGTGAGAAAATCCAGGGCTTGCCCAAGAAGTTGGGGGTAATAGAATAATAGTGTAAACGTTAGCCCAAAGTAGCTCTGGACTTTCCACAAGGTGGGTTAAATCTTACAGGCTTCTCATCAAGTAAATGATCTGCTTGGCCCATGTCACAACCCAGGGAACATCACAATTCAGTTTAGACCTGGGAAAGGAAGGAATGAAGGACGGAAGAAAGGAAGGAAGGAAGAAAGGAAGATGGGGAGGGATAGAAGATTAGAGAAAAAGAAAGGAAAAGAGGGGAAAGAAAGAAGAAAAAGGGAGATATATTCTCAGTTCAAATGAAAGTACTAAGACTAATAAAACTTCAAATATAGAACATGTTATTTATCTTTTTTTTCTTTATTTTTTCTAAAGTCCTTTTCTTCTGTCTTAATATCAGTTCTTAGCAAAAAGAGCAACATGGGGTAGGAAATCAGGGTTAGGTCACTTTCTCAGATTTGAACCCCGGTCCTCCCAACTCTAGACCTGGTGCTTTAGCCACTGTGCTACCTAGCTGCCCCCAAGTATTATTCAACCTGACAAAAACACGAAGGATTCACATTACAGTCAAGCTGACTCCCCTTTTCTTTTGAAGTGGTTTCTACTTTATCCATTGGCCAATATAAGCCTATTATAACTTTTGGATGCATCCACTTATCCCTCTCCCTCTGTGAGTGGAAAGAATTCGGAGTCGGTAGAGAACTGAGCAATCATCTCACCTGGACCATATAGTCATCAAAACTTACATTACTATCCTTGACTGCTCCTAAACTCTCTTATATCTCCACCCCTTGCAATGGAAAAGAACTTTCATATTGCTAGGGAGTTAAGAAATCTATGGTCCACATGACTCACATTACCCAAGAAGGGCTGGGTCCAACTTGCCTCTCCATGACTTAGCTTCCTACTGAACCAAACTTTCATTGTGTCTTCATCTGGCACTGGCTCACAGGCCCATTGTTTTAAGACTGAATGCAATCTCAGAAGCCACCATATTTAGAACTCTCATTTTATAGAGGAAGAAACAGTGACCCACGGAGGTTTCGACTTCTCAAGGTGACCCAGATAAGTTAGCATCAAAGGTGGGATCTGACCTCAGCTCATCTGGCTCCAGAGCCTATCGTCCTTTCTACTAGACCCAACTCTCTCCTCTACTTTTCTCCTCCCATTATGTTTATCTGGCAGCATTCCCATATGCACAGGGTTCCCAGTACAGGATGAAGAAATACTTATCTCTCTCCCTTTGTGCAATCACCATTCTCTTTCTCCATGCCCTAGTGTCCCCATGGAACCTTCTTTGAGAAATCCAAGGACATAAGTAGCTCATGTGTGTAAACTAGCTGTAAATTTGAGTCAGAGTCAGAACAAAGACTGCATCAGTCAATCAATAAAGACCTTCCCTCTAGTAAAGGAACTTTGTGTCTTGTTAAGGAAATACAGGAGGGGGAATGGGACTCTCTCTGGGGCATGCTTGACTGCATCAATCACATTATATTGGAAAGTGTTAATGTAAGTGTATAGATTAGAACACTTCCGATGAGCTGGGCAAGTGCCTGTTGGCTCTATGGGGAAGCATATATGCATTAAGCCCCATTTGAAAGAGATTTGTGACAAAAAGCCAGCTCAATATCCTCTCCCCAAAAACCTACATCCCACCTTGGAACTAAGGGACAGGTACCTAGCTCCACAAGGAATGCTCCAAACCAGTCCCTTACTATATTAGAGTTAGACCTGGCCTTATAGATTGCCTCGTCCAAATTCCCATTTTTAGATATATGACTCTAATCCTACCTAGTTTCTCTCCTATATGCCAGTTCAATCCCACATAATCTACTGGACATTACAATTTCCATAAGCATTTCATACTCAACAATTTCTAAATTAAAAGACTCATTATCTTTTTAATAATATGTTTCAATTGATAAGGTTTATTTTTCTATTGCCTAGATTTCTCCCTCTATTCCTATTCTCCTTCCCTTCACAGAGCCACTCTTTACAACAACTTCAAAAAAATTCAGCAAAACTGATCAACATTTTAAAAAAATTCTCATGTTATGTGCAATGGAACTTCTGCAAAGAAGAGAAGAAGAGGAGTCATCTCCTAATTCTTCTTTGCTATTTCCCAGATAATTTTCAGTTTCAATTGTTTTATGATGATTGTTCCATCCATTAACATTGTTATTAGTCACTGGGTATATCATTTTCTTGACTCTCCTTTACTTTGTATCAGTTCTCTGCTTTTTCTTCATCATGTTTGTCATTGCTTACTGAATACCAATAACCCTTTGCATTCATTTACCACAATCTGTTTAGCCATTCCCTAAACCATAGTTATGTACTTCTTTTACATTTCTTTTTTATAATGAAAAGTGCCACTGTAAGTATCTTGGCATATATAAAATCTTTCTTTTTGTCAATGACTTCCTTGGGGTTATGTTTAACATTAGAGTCTCTGTGCCAAAAGGTATGGACATTTTAATCACTTTATTTGCACAATTCCAAATTGCTTTCCAACATGATTATACTAAAGCACAACTCTGCTAGCAAAGCATTAGTGCATTTATTGTTTGCTTGTGTTTTTTTTTTCCTCAAACCTCATGTCTCTTATGATCTTCTCTATTTCTCTAGAGGGAACCACTATTGGGACAGTAGATAGAGCCAGGCCGGTAGATCCTGAGTTCAAATTTGACCTCAGACTTCCTAGCTCTGTGACCCTGGGCAAGCCACTTAACCTCAGTTGTTTAGCCCTTACTGCTCTTCTGCCTTGGAATGAATACTTAATATTGATTCTAAGAGAGAAGCTGAAGGTTTAGGAAAAAATAGAGGTTTAGAATGAATGGAGGTTTAGAATGAAGGTTTAGAAAAAAATCTTTATAGTCATCTAGGTTATAACCTGGGAATATTCCTCTACATCTCACTCTCTCTCACCTATTATATTCAATTCGTTATCCAAATGACTATATTGCCACAAAATAGCTCAAACCCATCCCCCTTTTTTCATCTACATAGACACCACCCTAAAATATGCATTCATCTCCTCTTGCTTATACTATTGCCAACAGACTTTTAATTTATCTTTCTGATTCTAGATTTTTGAAAAGGTTTTACTTTTCCATTTCTTTCCTCCCTTGGAACTTAGATTCTAGAATGGGATTGCTACAAATACATATAGCAATGATATAAATGCATCAGTAAATGAGGTAAAGCAAATTATGATATGAGATCCTAGTGGCAAATTATTCCTGAAAGGGAATTCAGGGAAGGCTTCTTTTGACTTGGTCTAAAATAAAAGTATCATAGGTAGAACACACATACACACACACACACACACGCACACATACACACATATATATATATATATCATCATAGATGCATGAATATATATATAGTTATACCTTGAGATATTGCAGGTTCTGTTCCAGATTATTGCAAAAAAAAAAGGAATTCAATGAATTTTTTAGTTTCTTAGTGCATATAAAAGTTGATACTATACTGTAGTCTATTAAGTGTGTAATGGTATTCTGTCTAAAAATACAATGTAAATTCCTTAATTAGAAAATGCTTTATTGCTAAAAAATGTTAACCAGCATCTCAGCCTTCAGCAAGTTGTAATCTTTCTTGCTGGTGGAGGGTTTTGTCTGCATATCGATGGCTGCTGGCTGATCAGGATGGTGATTGCTGAAGATTGGGATGGTTGTGGCAACTTCTTAAAATAAGACAACAGTGAAATTTGCTTCATCGGTTGACTCTTACTTGCACACTTAGAGGCCATTGTAGGATTATTAATTACCCTAGTTTCTAAATTGTTGTTTCTCAGAATAGGGAGACCTGGGTGGGGCAGCTGAGTAGCTCAGTGGATTGAGAGCCAGGCCTAGAGACAGGAGGTCCTAGGTTCAAATGTGACCTCAGCCACTTCCTAGCTGTGTGACCCTGGGCAAGTCACTTAACCCCATTGCCTAGCCCTTACCACCCTTCTGCCTTGGGGCCAATACACAGTATTGACTCCAAGATGGAAGGTAAGGGTTTAATTAAAAAAAAGAATAGGGAGACATGAGGAGAGGGATAGAGAGAGGAAGGGAAGGATGGTAGAGCAGTCAGAACACATACAACATTCATTATTTGTTTTCCATCTTACATGGACATGGTTTATGGCACCCAAAGCAATTACAATAACAATGTCAAAGATCAGAGATTACTATAACAAATATAATTATAATGAAAAAGTTGGAAATATTGTGACAATTGCCACAGAGATATTATATGAGCATATCCTGTTCAGAAAATGGTGCTTATAGACTTGTTTGATACAAAGTTGCCATAAACCTTCAATTTGTAAAAAAATATAGTATTTGCAAAATGCAATAAAATGAAGTACAATAAAATTAGGTCTGTCTATACATCCCTAGCTCTTACTACCTTGTGTGAAGCTCAACTAGATAGGAATAGGAGACTCAACTTCAGTGGGTTCTAAGAAGGGACCTGGAGTCCTTTGAAAAGGCTTCTGGGGAGTGCAATCATTTAGTAAATGACATAAAGATGCCTTCTTTTCTTTAAACCCTTACCTTCCATCATAGAATCAATACTGTGCATTGGTTCCAAGGCAGAAGAGTGGTAAGGGCTAGGCAATGGGGGTTAAGTGACTTGGTTAGGGTCACACAACTTTCTTCTTTTAGTCTCCAGTTCATTCAATCTCTACTAGAGTAATCTTAAGATTATATAGCTAGGGATGCAATAGGTAAATCAATAAATTGAGAGCCAGGCCTAAAGAGCCAGGCAGTCTTGGGTTCAAATCTGGCCTCAGATACTTCCCAGTTGGGTGACCCTGGCCACGCCACTTATCTCCCATTTATTAGCCCTTATTTTTCTTATATATTGGAACCAATAACACAGTATTGATTCTAAGACATAAGGTAGGGCCAAAAGAGAGAGAGAGAGAGAGAGAGAGAGAGAGAGAGAGAGAGAGAGAGAGAGAGAGAGAGAGAGAGAGAGAGAGAGAGAGAGAGAGAGCATGTAGCTAGGACTCAATACAAATAATTAATCCATGAAGAAGTCACAATATTTGAAATTTACATGATTTATTTCCATTTGATTGGAATTAGTGACCATATTTTACATTATTATAACTTTGAATAGTGCAAGTTCAAATATATGAAACCACGAATTGGGACCTACCTGTAGACAAGATCACAGATTTATAGCTACAAATGATCCCAGAGACTTTATTTTCCAAACCTTTTATTTTACTGATGAGGAAACCAAGGTCCAGGGAGGTTAAGTGATTTTAGGCAACTGGTGGAGCAGTGGATAAGGTGCAGAGCTTTGAATTAAGAAGACCTGAGTTCTAGTTACCAGCTATGTGACTTTGGGCACACCACTTAGCCTCTATTTACCTAACTTTCCTCAATTATAAAATGGGGATTATAAGAGCACCTATCTTACAGTGTTGTTGTGAGGATCAAATGAGATTATAATTGTGAAGTGCTTAGCACAATGTCTTCTCCTTTTTGTCTCATTTATCCACTTTCTTTCAGAGTAATCTTAAGATTATATAGCTAGGGAGGCAGCTAAGTGACTCAGTGGACTGAGAGCCAGGGCTAAAGACAGAAGGTCTTGGGTTCAAATCTGACCTCAGTGTCCAGCACGTAGTAGGTGCTATTTAAATACTTACTCTTTTCCCTACTCTTGGCTAAGGTCACAAAGGGAATAAACAGTAATCATGATTTGAACCCCAAATAACCCCTGTTACAAGTTCTTTACAAATCCTACCTTGCCTTGGTCTTGGATACTGCCCTGTCCATGGGGTCCTCGACTAGGTATGGCAATGAAGGCGTAAATGAGTGATGGAAGACAGTTGGGAGTGTCAGCCTGGGCCAGGCTTTGAATGGAACTGCTTCTCTAATCCCAGGGTTGGCTTTATTTTTATACTCCAATGATGTGCAGAAAATATTCCCTTGAACAGAGAAAGGGTATGTATACATGTGAATGAATGTGCATGGGAAAGTATACATATGCACCTTCACATTTATGTATGCATATAAGCTGTTCCATACACATATGCATGTGCTTATATATGCAGAGATAATATATGTATGTATGTAATTTATAATATGATGTTATACATATAAGTGGTATGGTGAATAAAATACTAGACTGAAGTCAGAAAGACTCATCTTCTTGAGTATAAATCTGGCTTTAGACAGTTACTAGCTGGCACATAGCTACATTATTCAACATACATGTTCAAATGCAGATAATTGGATAAGTGATATATTAACTTTTAACAAATTGTTTGATTAACATTCTGTGATCATTCTACACACTTATATTGTTACTAATGATTCTGACAACCTACACAAAGCTTCTACAAAAGATAAGTTATTTCATCACAGGGAGCATAGCTAGAGGTCAGTTTTTTAATTAAACTGTGAGGTGCTTTGAACTTGTGGACAATCAAAGAAAATCATTTGTTACTTTTAATAAAATAGATAATCAGAAGTTCTAGGATACAAAAAATAAACACTGCCACCAAGTTTTTTATTATGAGGCTGATCATTTTTTTCTAGTGTTTCATGGGGAGTTTCCAAGATGAATTTTAGTTGGTAAATCAAGTCAAAGAGGCATGGTGTACTGGCCTCTCACTAGGGTAATTGATGTACTGTCTTAGAAAAACTTGTTCCAGGTCTGTACATTGGGTGGGGATTTTTGAGTACAGTTATGTTGGAAGTTAACCCATAAGAGTCTTTTAGGTTTGATTTCATATGTGTGATCTTTAGATGATATTCTGGGAGAATGATGTGGAGCATTAGTATTAATCCTGTAAGTATTTTGCTCTCATATTATTTTTCCTGAAACTAGGGAGAGAACAATGATCACAGCAATTCCAATAGTAAGGGATGTTAGTGAGAGAAGTTACACAGAAGGGGGTTAAGTGGGTGTCTTCATCTTTCCAAGAAGTCACCTTGTGACCTCCTGGGTTTCCATGAGTGACCATGTCAAGACATCATGGCTTGATGGCCCCCAGCACAACCTTGCCATACCACTTCTTTTATTTTATTATTCTCCTCTTCAAGAAATGGTGATGGTTTTCCATTTCTTAGGGGATGCATTGTGGCATAATAAAAAGGATATTAGATTTATATTGATGCCCTTCTTATTAACTTTATGATCCTGAGTAAGTATCTCAATTTTTACATCAATATACTCATCTGTAAAATGGTTATCCGTCACAATGATCCCGTGAGAATCAGTTGAGATGATGTATGTAAAATGATAACTAAAATGTAACTAAATCTTATAAAGGTCAGGTTTAGTCTCTTAAGAATAAAATAAGGTCTTGCTCTTTGGGTTGGCATTCAAGTTTCATCAGGCTACTCTATTGGTAAATCTCTATTACTCTTCAACATAATCCATCTATTCCCCAGGCTGCTCTCTTTTCTGCACTCCAAAGATACCTTCTCACTCCTCTCAAAATGCTTAAACTGGGGGCAGCTGGGTAGCTCAGTGAATTGAGAGTTAGGCCCAGATATGGGAGGTCTTGGGTTCAAATCTGACCTCAGGCACTTCCTAGCTGTGTGACCCTGGGCAAGTCACTTAACCCCCATTGCCTCGACCTTACCACTCTTCTACCTTAGAACCAATACCCAGTATTGATTCTAAGATGGAAAGTAAGGGTTTAAAAAAAATGCTTAAGCTAAGGGCATTGGCTTTAGAGACAGAATTACTGGGTTTGAGTCTTGACTCTGCTCCCCACTTTTCTCCCCATTTCCCCTATTTTCTGGCTGCAAACCTATAAACCCAATGGATGTTGAGATTTATCTTTCCCAAGTATCTACTAATTCTACTTTAGAGTCAATACTACACTTGATTATCTTTTTGATATGTATATTAGTCTTAGCTTCACCAACAAGACTGTAATCCTTTGAGTAAGGGCCATGCTCTATCTTTTTCTGCACACACCTCCCTCAAGCCTCCCAAGGAACTGAATGCTGGGATAGCAGAGTAGGTACTCTATAAATATCCACTGGGGATTGATGAGACAAGAGGAGTCTAACTCAGATATTTCAATTAAATTTTGCTCAAGTCACCAATCATTTATTAAGCACCTACCATGAATCAAATTCTGAAATAGATGCTGGGGATACAAAGATGAAAAATGATGCCATCCCTGCCTTTAGGGAGCTTACTAGAGTGTGGTAGCATACGTACAGATACATATGATAAATGTAGAGTGTGGCAAAGATAGAGGAGCATTTCAAGATGGGAATATATGAGGACAGAGAGAATACTTGGAGAAAGGGGGATTAAAGGTGATCAGTATCTTAGCTGAGTCTTGGAGGGAAAGGACTTTAACAAGTAGAGATGAGAAAGGAATGGCTTCTACTTATGGGGAATAGTCTGTCCAAGGGCATGGAGTGCATGGAAGTGGAAGATGGTAGATTAAGTAGTAGAACATTTAATCATTCAATTTGCTCTAAGCAAAGGGTATAGAAGAGGGAGTTACGTGAAATAAATCTAGAAAGATAAGTTTGGAGCCAGACTACAAAGTATATTAAATACTAGGTCAAGTAGTTTATGTTTTACCCTAGAGGCAAAGGAGAGCCTCTATAGATTTTTTGAGAAGGATAATGACAGTATAAAGCCTATACATTATGATTATTTTCATGGTTTTTATGAAAGTTAGATTGGAAAGGAGAGAGGCTGGAGCCAGGGAGAACAAGCAGTAGGCTACTACAAGAGTCCAGGTGAGACGTGACAGGAATTTGAATGGATTCATAGCTAATGTTTTTTTGTTTTTTTTTCAGTTACATACCTGGCAATATTCTCTTATGGACCTTCTTCTGCCATTTCCCCATTCACTGTCATCTGCTCTTTTGTCATAGAACCCAGAAAGGGAAAGGATTTCAGAGGTCATCTGGTTTAACCCTGACTTAAAGCATCAACCTCTTCTCCAATATACCCAATAGATGGACAGTCAGCCTCCAGTGAGGACCTCCCCAAAGGGAGAATCCACCATTTTCAGAAGAAGCTGAGACCACTAATGGATTATTCTGTTTCTTCTTACTGTAAATAATATTTACATAGTCTCCTCCTGGAGAAGACAATGCTCTGCCTGTCTGCTATGATGTCTTCCTATCTCATGCCCCCACTTCTTCTGTGGAACAATAATTATTGTCCAGTTAAAACTTGGAACTGTGGTGCTAAACTATTCATTATTGTTTGATGATGTATAATCAATTAGTCATGACTTGACCCTTAGGAGAACCATGGATGACTGGAAATTTTACTGTTGTGAATCTTAAAATTTCTCTGACTCTACCTTGGAACATTATCTTAAGGTTATGGTTAAGGTTATTCCCCATTTAAACAATGGAGGTACTTGGTCAGGAATGTATTTGGAACCCTAACCTTACTCCACCCATACTTAGGCATACTTTAAGGGAAGATAAAGTTGTAAAACTCCTTAGTGAACAATGAAGGTACTTAACTCATAGTGTGGCCAAAACCTTAAGCTAGGTCTATTTTTAGATCTAACACAAAAGGGTGCTAAGTACCTATGAAGGTCAAATTAATCACTAAAAGGTCAGGCAACTTGCAAAGGGCAAGCTTAGCAAAGAGGTGAGAAGTACTCAGAAGTTTTAGTCTGCCCAGAGAAGGTGAGAACTAAAAACTCAGAATGGGCAGTCCTAGGAAAAGCGTCTACTGTGATTGGTAGATGTGAAAATTTAGGGGAGGTGACATAGGAGAAAATTCTCTTTAAAAGGAAGGAGCTAGAGGGCTCTGGAGGTGGTTCAGCCTTGGAAGCTGAATTGGAGGTCAGGAGTCAGAGCTGGTCTCTGAACTCAGTTCAGGAGTTGAGGATTTCAGTGAAGAATTGGAGTTTTGCTTGGGACAAAATCTTGTGGTGAATGGATTAAAGATTGACTTAGTTTATCTCTTAAAGAGAAAAGCCTAGGCCATTCTGGCCTAGGCCCTAGCCTTTTCCTACTATTTTCTCTTACTCTGTCTCCTTCTCTTTCCTTAATTCCTTTATTCATATTAATTAAAATCTCCATAAAACCCAGCTGACTTGGGTATTCATATTTGGGAAATTTTCCCATGGTGACCACTTATTTTTAATATAAAATCAAGACACTAAAAATTATCTTTACAGTTTTGGCAATTCAAAGTCTTGAAACCCACATTTTCATGTCTCATTGTATGACATATTATTGTATAACAATTCAAGTCAATAAATATCTATTATGCCCCTTCTGTCCACTAAGTAGCCTTCCTATCTTAACAGAGTTTTGTGTCTAGTAGGCAGAGTAATATACATTTATGGATAACTAAAGAAACAACAAATATTAAGGAAGTAAAATCAAATAAAGACAACAATAGTTGCTATATATGTAGTACATTGAAACTTGCAAATATCTCATTTGATCTTCACAACAACTCAGTGACATACAGTCTACCTGTCTTGAAGATAAGCAAACTAAAGCTCATAGTGCTTAATGACTTGTCCAGAGTTACATGATTAGAATATTTCAGGGGCAAAAGATCTTTTAGGTCTGCTACAATTAAAATTCTCTCAGCAGACCAATTTTGGAGCAAGAATATAAGTGTGTCATTTATATCAGGTTTATTGGTTAGGTCAGCATCATAACTGACAAAGTGATATGGGTCTCCATGGTTGTCTCTCCTAACCAGGGATGACTTGAGCTGGATTAGGCTTTGTTATAAATAGACTTTTTGGAGTTCATTATTCAGCCCCTCCCTTGACCATCCCAAGGCATCTTTCATTGTCAATAGCTAATTGAGAGGTCCTGAGCCTATTCCCAAACTGACCATGGATAATCAAGTTCATGGGAAAAGAACCCTTGTCTTCTTCATTTATTACTCAAATTCTATTGTCAAGGAAAATGTTCTTTGGGATTCCCAAGGATAACAAAAATGCAAAAAACAGCAGACTAGATGCTATTTCTGAATCAGATCCTAGATGGAGGAATACACAGTAACTCTCCCTAATATATAGGAATTAATGTAGTATATAAAAAATAAATTCTCACAGGTCCAAAGGTAAAAGTTGTTATGGGGATAGAGGGAGAATATGGGAGGACTTCCTGGAGAAAGTGGCCTTTGAGTTTTAAACAATGGGGGCATCGGCATTCAGTGGGCAGAGAGGTAGAGGGAGGACATCCCAGGATGGCTGGAAAAAGCTTAATGGTTCAGTGTGAGCTGAAAATGTCCTTGATTTCTCTGGAAATTAGAATAGGCCATAATCAGAACTTGATTTATTTTGTTGATTTCTAGACTTCAGAAAATTTCAAAATTTTAATAATGCAGGTTAAACTTAAAGGTATATTCTGAATACTTCTTTTTCAGAGTTGTTAAACATTTACCATCACACACTGGTTTCCTGCTTAGGGAACAATGTAAGCAAATGCATAGTGCCAGGAAAATAAAGGTCACATATGGGAAAAAGTGAGTAGTCCTCTTTGACTGTGCTCAGAATGTAAGAAAAGAATAATATAAGATAAGGTTGGAAAGTGGTTGAAGGTAAATTATGAAGGATCTTTCGGGTCAGAAATAGGAGTTATAACTTGACTGAAGTAACGGAGAATAGATGAAAATATTTGAGTAGAGAACTACAATGATTACTGTCTGTACTCCAATATTCTGTAATTCTTTCAATCCTCCCTCTTTCCCCAACACTCAGCCTAGTACTATGCATATTTCGCTATCTATAAATACAGATTGAATGGAAGAAGGAATAGAAAAAATGATTACAACAATAATTCAAATTCTGTAACACTTTAAGTCTAACAAAGTACAATTCCTTCCACTAATCTAGTCTTGGGAGGTGGAGAGTACAGATATTATTTGCTTCTCGTTTTAAAGATGAGGAAACAAAGGACAGGAGAGGTGGAACAACTTTCCCAGTGACTTCCTGTTAAGAAATGTCAGCTATGTCCCAAGACTTTGTCTCTTAACTTCAAGTCCAGGATTCTTTCCATTACACATTACTGCTTCTTTGGAAAAGAAAAACTGGAAGAGGAGATCAAAGTTTAGTGGCTGGGCTGGTATTATTAATAGTGGCAGGAAAAATGGCCAGTAGGGAAAATTTAAGGAGAGAAGTGAGCATCAGAGTCTTCACCATATCCAGTTAAACTATACATTACATATGGGCAATAACAAGAGAGAAAGAAAACAGCAAGGCAACTCTTAGGAAGAAAGGAAAGGAAAACAGTAAATAGGAGTGTCTCTGGAACAGCAATGAAGAGCATATAAATGGCTGAGATCACTTGGGGAATAAGTATTGAGAGAAAAGTTCCTAGGCCTGGCAATTTTACCCACAGGTAGGCAAAACACTGGTGATTCCATTTTCCTTACAAGGTCACTATTGTGCAGGAAGAGCAGAAACCTTTAGATGATGTGTGGGAACTTTTAAAGTGCATGAATGGTGGGAAGAGGACCACATTTGGAGTCAAAGACCTTGGTCTCTGATTCTTACCAGTCTTGTGATTTTGGACAAATAAGTTCGGAGCCTATTTTCTTTGAGTTCTAGGTCTATGATTATCCCATCCTTTTTTAGCCTAATTCTTTGTAAGGATACATACATAGTGGACTGCTAGTTGGCCCAGTGGATAGAGTATCAAGCTTGGAATCAGAAAGAACTTTCATCCTCAGCCATTTACTGGACAATCACCTAACCTTGTTTGTCTCTGTCTCCTCATCTATAAAATGAGCTGGAGAAGGAATATTTAATATCTTTGTTCACAAAATCCCAAATGGAGTTCCCAAGAATCAGACACAATTGGATTGACTTAACAGTAACAACAATATACTTATGTAGTACTAAAAACCCAAGGGCTGTTGCAAAGAAAAGGTTTTATGAACCCCAAAGCTCTAAATAAGCATGGGCTTTATTATTATGATTGTCAGAACAATCCTTACTAGTCATTAAGCAAGTTGGTGCACCTCACCTGTAGTAGGATAACATCATTTCGATTGCACTATCTCAAAGGGCTGTCTATGAAAAGAACTTTGTAAACACTAAAGCAGGGTGTAAATGTGACTATATGTTATTGTTGTCTTATGGTTATCTCCTATGTGTAAATCGATCGTGTAGATCTAACCTTGGAATTAGAAGACCTACATTCAAGTTTAAGTGCCTCTACTTTTATGTTGTGTGATCTTGGGCAAGCCACTGAAAAGTCTCTAGATCTCAACTTTCTCTTTCTTGGAATGAGGAAGTGTGCTTAGACCCTGTTATAAGGAAGAGGTAAGTTTAGTAGGAAAATGTAGGTTTGCAGATGACAGAGGCTGAGACCAGCAGGGAAAGATTCTGGAATGCTGCAGAGAGAAGTTAAGCTGAAAACTCAGAGACTGCTGGGGAGTCTGTCTCTCTCTGGATTTGAACCTGGAGGGAATGGGAGGGTTTGACCCTATCCTTTATTGTTGCCTGTGTTGCTGTGTGTCCTGAAGAAGATCTTAAGAAGCTGTCACTGTCGTGTGTCATCCATCAAGCTGTCAGTAAGCAGAGGTCTGGGTCCATCTGGACGTGGGACCTTTCCCTGGATCCCTGCCTGATCTGTTATGGACCAGCATCTCTAGTAACAACCAAGAGAGGATTTTAATGCAGGATAGATAGAACAGGGGCTGGGGTTTTGCAGCTTAGCTGGGACAAGGCGATAAGAGTAGGTTATCATCTCTCTGAAGATGCTTCATGGGAAGGCTTTAGATTTTGGGGTAGTTAGCTAGCAAAATTAGTGTCAGGGATTTTCCCCTTTCCCTCTCCCTTTGGAAATAAAATACACTTCCCAGTTACTGTGACTTTGGTTATCACCAAGCTCTGCCTGGTCCAGACTGTCTGTTAGGCCCTGTTGCCCTGCTGGCCTCATGCCTCTGTCCTCTGCAAACCTTCATTTTCCTGTTAAACTTGTGTCTTCCTTATAACAGTCCCCACTTTGCACAAAACCAAAATAGTGTTGAAAATAGTGTTTTGGCATGTGTGCACCAACAAACTTAAATTCCTACCGAAACTAAAATTCTTACCCAAAGTAATAAACAGCTTACACTGACTTATCTTATCCTCCCTGATACCACCTTACTCTAGGGATTTAAACAAAGGAAAGGAAAAGGAATATACAATAAAGTTACTAAGATCAAAATACAAAGAAAACATATGCAAAAGCAAAACAAGCAAAGAAAAACATCAAAATAGAAATATAACCACAAAACATCATGCAAAACAATAAGATCATAAAAATATTATATTTATAAATGAATATAGAAAAGAATCCTATCAAAACCATTGCAATATATAAAATAGAAAACAGAAAACAGAAGCCAGAATTGTTAAATGTTGCTTGTGGGGAGGGTGGGGTACATAAACTCTAATAGCAGGCTGGCGAAGCTTATGGATCTCTTCTCAGAATAATAATTATAAATATACAAAATATATAGAAACATAATGGAAAATATGGAATGGAAAATATTGAACTATATCTCTTCTCAGAATAATAATTATAAATGTATAAAATATATAGAAACATAATGGGAAATATTGAAATATAATTATCTGTCTAGTTAAAACAATAGAATTCAAACTTTAAAAAAATTAAAATTATTTTTACACGTAATTGGAGGAAAAATAAAATATTGTTAAAAATAAATAACTTTATGGATCTCAGGGTACTAGAAGTCCTTTAGATCTCATAAGAGATTGAGAAAATTAATCAGATATTTGGGGATTAAAATTAAAGTGGGAAAGAAGGGTAGTATAAAATTGTGAAGGGCTTTGAATGCCACCAAGTTCTGGGCTTGAATTTTACTTTGGAGACAGAAAGAGGGCACTACAGAGTTTAAAAAAAACCCAACAAACTCTTATCTTCTGCCTTAGAATCAATACTAAATATTAGTTTCAAAGCAGAAGAATAATAATGGGGATTAAGTGACTTGCTCAGGGTCACACAGCTAGGAAATGCCTGAGGAGAGATTTGAACCCAGGACCTCTCATTTGAGGCTTGGCTCTCTATCCAATGAGCCACCTAGTTGTCCCAACTGTCCATTTTTTCATCAGAGAAATAAAGTGATGAAAACTGTTTATGCTTTGGGATTTATTAAACAGAATGAGTAGAAGAGATCAGAATGGAATCAGGAAAATTGATGAAGGAGAATATTATGATATAGTTTAGATATTTGGGGTCTGGATTAGGGTGATGGCAGGGAGATGGAAATGAAGGTATGGAACTGTAAACATCCAGAACAATTGTTTCATTCTATAGATTGAATTCTGATTCATCCTAATATGTCAGGTTGAGGAAGTTCCAAAATCAAAGCAGAGACATCTTTCTTTTCCTTCTTCTCTCTTTTTCCTTCCTCCTTACCTCCTGGTCAAGAAGATTCTCTGGATTTCCAGAGCCTCCCTTTGTATATCATGGACCTTGGTATGTTAATAAACCTTCTCCCTATGACTTATTTACAATGATTCATTATTGATACAACTGGTAAACTTACCCAGTTCTTAGGAGTTTGCCAAAGAGGTAACCAAACCTGTCCTCTGGAGAGCTGAAAGACAGAAGCAGGCTGGGTGTAACAGCAAATGAAACCAAACACCCAAATTCACTCCAGGAAAATACAGAGCAAGAGCCTCCACCTCCCAGAAGCCTTGAGAGCTACAGAATCCCTGCAGCCTTCCTGGATTTCTCTGACCCCCAAAGATCACTGTTTTATTGCTTTATCTTGTATTAGCTCTGTACCCCCTAGTAGAAAATGAACTCCATCAGTCAACCAATCAAAAATATTAAGTACTTATTTTATTTATTAAGTACTTACTATGGACTTTATTTATTTATATAATTTTTTAATTAAGTACTTACCATGGGCTTGGTGTAGTGGCAGGCACTGGGGAGTCAAGTAAAACCAATGAATCAGTCTCTACTCTCAAGGGCTCATATCCTCATGGGGAGACAAAAATATTAGAAACAAACATGTAGCACAAATCTAAAGTGAATAAATACAATACATGCAAAGTAGTTAAATACTCTACAGTTTAGGAGGGAGGACATCAGGCATACAAGGAAAAGGAAGGACATCGTAGCCAGGTCTGGTCTTACCTAAACTTTGAATTTCACAGGAAACCTACTGATAGACTTTGTATAGTTAAGTGCGAATGAATGAATGAATGAATGAATGAATGAATGAATGAATGAATGAATGAATGAAGAATGAATGTTTTCCCAATTATCCCATTATTTGTACCTTAAACTTGAGTAAAAGTTATTCTGCTCTGTGTGAGCATGATCTGGCTCCCTGGTTCCCTGTGGGCAGGACTGAGAATTTTGCAATTTTATTTTTTTGTCTCCCAAAGAACCGAGTTCAATGCTAGGCATGGGGCAGCTCAGCATTTTGCTTCTGGGAGTGAATTAAATTTCTTTTACAAAAAGACTCCAACTTGCCTCATATTGTGAATAATCTCATGTGCTGTAGTCAAACACTGTTCCCCAAAAGCCTAGCCCAGAGGTGATGTCCAACAGAAGTTTTTCTTGAATGCTCCTAGAAAGAAGCAGTCTCTCTCTTTTGTCTATGTGTTTTCATAGCACTTTCAGACACTTCAGACATAGTCTATTGCACGGAAAGACTACTGATATAGGGTCAACTCAGTCTGGGTTAGATCCTTGATTTATGTCCTACTCCTGTAAAGATAGGCAAGTTATTTCCTCTTACTTATTCAGTTTCCTCATCTGTAAAATGGGTTCAATTCTCATGCTGCCTTTTTTATTGATTAAAAAAAAACAACTTTTACTTTCTGTCTTTTTTTCTTTTTTTAAACCTTAGCTTCTATCTTAGAATCAATATTAAGTATTGGTTCCAAGGCAGAAGAGGGGCAAGAATTAGGCCATGGTGGTTAAGTGACTTGGCTAGGATCACACGGCTGGGAAATATTTGAGTCCAGATTTTTATCCATAACATCCTTTCTTCAGGCTTGGCTTTCTATCTACTATGCTACCTACCTGCCCCAACTTCTATCTTAGTATCCATTTTAAGGCAGAAAGGTGGTAAAGGCTAGGCAATTGGGGCTAAATGACTTGCCCATGGTCACACAGCCAGGAAGTGTTTGAAGTCAAATTTGAATCCAGGTCCTCCAGATTCTAGGTCTGGCTCTCTCTCCAGGCAGTCACATGAGCAAATAAGGCACTTAATCTCTGTCTCTGCCTTAATTTACTCAGCTATAAAATGGGTATAATAATAGAACCTCCTTCCTAGAGTTGTTAAAATGAAATAATATTTAAAAATAAATAAATACAAACCTTGAAAACTCTAAAATGCTATATAAATGCTAGCTCCTATTTTTATTAAATAAAGCATGGATTTAATTGACTTGTAACCGATTTCTCAATGCAAAGGCAAATGGGCTCTTATACACACACACACACACACACACCCCTATACATATATATATATAATTTTATTTTTATATAATATATATATAATATATAATATAATATAATATGATAAATATAATTTTATATAATATTAATAAGAAATCATGTACTCAGGATACCTTGCAGTCAAATATATATATATATATATATATATATATATGCAAGGTATCCTGAGTACATGATTTCTTATTAAAATTGGACTCATATTCAGGCCTGATCTTATAAGCGAGCAGCCTCCTTTGCGCTACGTCTCCATCATTCCTTGCTTCCTTTAAACATCAACTCCAGTGTTTAGCGTTCTACAATCAGACCTTCATTTCTTTGGTTTATCAAAGTTTTTCACTCTTGAGGCCTCTATTAAAATGTGAACATTACTGGATGGAATTAAGCTTTATCAGCTCTGATACTTAGTGTAAGAATCCTCTCACAGTTCCTTCATGGATCCACCATGTCTTTGGAATCAGAGGCTCCTTGTCCAAGCACTTACCCTGGGAACATGATCTAAGGTGCTAGTTTTTAAAAAAAAGAGCTGCAGGAGCAGAAAGGAGGAAGCTGGAGAAAGGAGAAGGTTTTGCCAAACTTTAGGGGGTGTGATATTCCCCTCCCTTCAGGAAGCTCTCAATGACAGTCCAGGCAGCAAATTCCAGCTTTCTCACTGATTCAGGCACGCATAGGACAGCCACTGAGACCCCAAGATGTGAGGTATTCAGTGGTCTTTGGAGGGGCTTGGAGTCTTTCTTCCCTGGAGCAGCGGGCAGGGAGGGGGGCTTCAGCCACAACTTTCTAGCCCAAAAAGAGACTGTGTGAATAAGCAGGGAGTAGGGACTGGGGGGGGGGGGAGAAGGAGCCCAGGTTGGAGAATGGAAGATATTTTATAGTTTGACTTGAACCAAAGTCATTAAAATTTAGAACCCTTAACTAGAGAGGGATTGGGGTCTTGCCTTACTTAGGGAAGCAATTTCCTGAGCAGTAGTGGGCTTCATGACCCATCTTAGTCTTTCCTAGCCCTTTGCACAGGGTTATGGGATGGGGCACTTTGAAAGCCCTGCCCCTTTTTTGTCACAGCATTGATTCCTTTACTCATCACCTCCCTTCTTTTCCGCCTCTTGCCAGGGGCTGTCTACAGCACTACACCCAACATGGTAAACTGTGACCCTGCCTCTGCCTCCTTTTGAGGGTTTTAAGGGTGTCTAGTGTAATTATAACCCAAGGGACCTGCCCTTCCCCTGGAACAAAGAATGATAATCCCTGCCTGCTGCCCTCACCCTTACCCTCAGTGGTTTACTTGGCAGGACTTAACAAATTAAGGCAAACTATCTCCTGTTTTTTTAAACCCTTACCTTCTTAGAATCAATACTGTGTGTTGGCTCCAAAGCAGAAGAGTGGTAAGGGCTAGGCAATGGGGGTTAAGTGACTTCCCCAGGGTCACACAGCTAGGAGGTCAGATAAGAATCCAGGACCCTCAGCTTCCATCTATCTGACTACCCCAACCTCACCACCTATGCCTGGCTCTCAATGTCTGAGCCACCCAGCTGCCCCTAGCAAACTATTTTTCAATATTTCCCACCACCAATCCTCTTGAGGACTTCTGGGTAAGACCACAGAACTCCCATAAACTTGCCTTCTTCTTTATTCTTATTTGGATGAAGTGATAGCCTTTCTCAACAAGGTCAACACCTCTTTATGGACTCAATCCTACTCCCTCTAAACTTCTCTAGAAGATTGCCCCCATTATTGTTGCCACTAACCTTCTGATCTTTCCATTCTCCTTCATTGCTGCCTATGTCTTCCCCACCTATAAAAAACAAACAATAGATCCCATCATCTCTGCCATCACTCCATCTGTCCTCCCTTTCCAGGATTAACTATTAAAAAAAGTCGTTGTTACTTCCACCTCTCTCTCTCTCTCTCTCTCTGTCTCTGTCTCTGTCTCTCTCTGTCTCTGTCTCTCTCTGTCTCTCTCTCTCTGTCTCTCTCTCTGTCTCTCTCTCTCTCTATCTCTGACTCTGTCTCTCTCTGTCTCTCTGTCTCTCTGTCTCTCTCTCTCTCTGTCTCTGACTCTGTCTCTCTCTGTCTCTGTCTCTCTCTGTCTCTGACTCTGTCTCTCTCTCTGTTTAGGTCTCTGTCTCTCTCTGTGTGTCTCTCACTCTCACTCACTCACCTTCTCTTCCTCTTTCTCTTCTGTGTATTTTTTTAAAATGTTAGACCTTTTTTAAAATAGAAATACATGTCTCATTCTGAACATTTAGACCATGACCTCTTAGACAAGAGGAGAAAAACAAGATCCATCATTAGTCTTCTTGAGTCATAATTGGTGACTGCTTAAAAGGATCATGGATCTTAAGTTTTTCATTGCAGTTTTCCTTTAGACTGTTGTAGTTATTAAATAAATTGTTCTCCTGGTTCTGCTTGCTTTTCTCTGCATTAGTTCCTACAAGCCTTTCTAGCTTTCTCCGAATCTATCCTTCTCACATTTCTTCCTGTGTAGTAATATTCAATTGCATGGGCATACCGATATTTGTTCATTCATTTCCTAATTGATAGGCACTCACTTTGTTTCTAGCTTTTTACTACAATAAAAATTACGCTATAAAAATGTCTGTATAAGTAATAACATTTGTATGACCCAGTGGAATTGCTGTCAGCTCTGGGAGAGGGAAGGAAGAGAGGAGAGGGAGAGAACAAAAATCATGTAACCATGGGAAAATATTTTTAAAATAAATAAATAAGTAATAAATAAATAAATATGTCTGCATATGTGTGTTTTGTCCTTCATCTCTTTGGGGGGTATGAACATAATCGTTTTATCACTGGATCAAAGTAAAGATTGTTTATTCAATATCCTGTGTTAGGGAGGAGTAGGGAGATCTGGTGGGAGAAAGAGAGAAGAGAGATTCTGAGGTCTTTTGGCTTCCAGCATTTTGAGAAAGAAGTCTGGTAATTGCAATCTCTCTTCAGGTCCTTGAAGGGAGAAGATTGGTTAGAAGCTGATGTCAGCCTTAAAACCAAACAAGTGTACAGTTCTGTATCAAAGATATTTATTTCCACTGAAAGAATTTAAAAACACATAAATTAGGGGAAGAATGTGGATAGACACAAGGCCCCCCAAAGAGCCTGGAGGGGGAGTACAAAACAAGAGGGGAGGGAGGTCTCTTGGGATTAAGCAATTTCTACCCAGCACAGAAAATATGCTATCAATCTTTTGGAATGTACCAGGATGCAGCTTTGATAAGATAGAGGAAAGCATGGGCACTCTTCAGGGTACTTTGGCCTTTTTAGGCTGGAACATTGTAAAATCACTTTCAAGTCATACATCACCATTCCATAATCTTGATGTTCTAAAGTAATTATAAAACATCACAAAAGCCATTAAAAACTTGTCAATCTGTTACCCTGATGTGGAGAACTTCAGTCATTCCTACATTGCAAATTATAATAATTCAGCTTGAAGGAATTTTCTCTTGGGTAAGATCTGGAACTCTCTCCCTCTCCCTCTTGCTCTCTCTCGCTCTCTCTCTCCTTCTCCTTTTCCCTCTCTCCTTCTCCCTCTCCTAGTCCCCCTCTCCCTCTCCCTCTCCCTTCCTCCCTCCCCCCTCTCTCTTTCTCTCTCCCTTCCTCTCTCTCTCTCTCTCTCTCTCTCTCTCTCTCTCTCTCTCTCTCTCTCTCTCTCTCTCTCTCTCTCTCTCTCTCTCTCTCTCTTTCTCTTTCTCTCTCTCTCTCCCCCCGCCCTCTCTCTGCCTCCCTCCCTCCCTCCCTCCCTCCCTCCCTTCCCCCCTCCCAAAGGAAGAATCTATTTAGTAAACATTGTTTGTATATTCTCCTCTGTCTATTTTCTCTGGTTTCTATTTACTATCTGTTTGGATAAATTAGTTTATTTGCTATTTGCTATGTGTGATCCCTGTAGAAGTGGCATCTGGTGAGAAGGGCAACAAGCCTTGTATATAACTTGGAACACTCCTTTCCATAATTAATATCAGGAGAAGTATCTTGAACCTGAAAACTACTTCCCCTAGACTAACAATATTTAAGGAAACAAACAGGCATAATTCTAGCCTGATGCTTATTCTCTCTATGGAGAGTAAACTGGCTAACCATTGGCCCCAAACTCCTGGCCTGACAGGAATCAAAGTTTTCCTTGGAGAAGAGTGAAGGGAGGAAATATTAGAGTTGTCTATTCTTGCCTCCCTGGGAGTCACATTTAGAAGGACTCATGTGGACTTGTATACTCTACATGGGCACTGCAAAACAATACATAGGCCATTCCCTTACGTGAAGTATAATTATGAATTGCATTCCAAAAGGGTTGGTCCATTTCACAGCTCCATCTCCTCTCAGATTCTTCTGAATTCCCTGCATTCTGGTTTCCAACTTTATCATTCATCTGAAATTACTCTTTCCAAAGCTACTAATGATTTTTCATGGCCAAATATAATGTTTTCTTCTCGATTCTTATCCTTGTCCTTAAAATTCTCCTTCCTTTTTTCTACTTTCTATATAGTTTTTAGCCTTAGGACTCCTTTATATTTTTTTATTTTTTGTTGCTAAAACCCTAACTTCCATCTTAGAATCAATACTCTGTATTGGTTCTAAGGCAGAAGAGTGGAAAGGGCTAGGCAATGGGGGTAAGTGACTTGCCCAGGGTCACACAGCTAGGAAGTGGCTGAGACCAGATTTGAATGTAGGACCTCCTGTCGAGCCACCCAGCTGCCCCCTTCTTTACATTCTTAAAAATTATTGAGAACCCCCAAAGAACTTTTGTTCAAATATCAATTAATATTTGCCATATTTAAAAGTAAAGCCAATAAGTTAAAAAATATCTAATAAATAATTTTAAAATGATCGTGATAAACCTATTAACATGTTAGCATATTTTTAGGAAAAAACCCTCTACTTTCAAAAATAGTGAGAAAAGAGGGATTATTTTCTATGTTTTTGCAAATCTCTTCAATCTTATTGAGCATTAAGCAGACACTCCCTAATGCTAACCTAAATCTTTCCTACTGAAATATAAGCACTTTTCCTTCCTTTTATTCTGCCCTTTCTTTAGTCTCTTCTAGGTACGTAAGTACATAACACAAATTTCATATCCATCAATACACAAAAAACTTAAAGCATTTCTGTGGCTCACCTGTGAACCTCCCTAAAGTTCCCTCTATCTCTGTTCTGTTTCAAGGTCTAATGTTAGTCAACCTCGTCAAAGGGGTCAACCAGTTCTGAGGAGCCACTATTTGGTACCATCTTCAGGTAGAACAAGCTGAGGCTCATGACCGATGCCAAAAGACATTGATCTGGACCCTCTGCAAGTAGACACTCCTCTTCTAATTATACTTGCCCAACCAGCACTCAAGACTGGGGACATCTTGAAGAACTGAGATCACTGGGAAAAAAAGTGAAATGGACAGGTTCATAATTTTCTAGACTCCTTTGATATCACATCCTTCACTTTTAAAGACCCTCCTAAAGGCAGACTAGTGGAAGAGTTGTCTGTTCCTTCCTTCCCCCAAAGACTTTATTCATAGGAAAGATACAATTACAATAAAACAGGAAGTACTATATGGTGGTGAAAGCAGGGTAATGGGGTTGGCACACTGTTGCTGCCATGATCTTAGATAAATGCCAGCTTCTTTGGATTTAGTTTCTTGCCCTCCAAAATGAGGGCTTCAGACTAAATGATCTTCAAATCATCTGTAACCTCAGTACTTACAGTTTAAACCTTTAAAAAACATGCTTTTGGGAATTCAACCTCATTTTTTGAAGGCATTTTCCCACCCAATTCCTCCTCTATTTCCATTTGCCTGTAACTTTTCCTGTTATGCTTTTCTAATTTAATGAGATCACATAAGCCTTCCTTCAACTTTGCTTCTCTCAATTCTCTTTCCCTTCCAAATTGCTCGATGAGAAATCAGATTAAATAATAAATTAAAATATTTTCTAATCATAATATCCTATATAGAATATAAGCTCTTATTTTCATCATGTTTTTTAAAATCATGGATAAGACAGTTTCATCTAATTCTACTTAAATTCTGGCAAGTAGCGCAATGGATAAAAGATTCTACCTGGAGTCAGGAAGACCTGAGTTCAAATCTTGCTTCAAATATTAGTTGTGTGACTCTGAGTAAGACATTTAACCTGACTTGGTCTCGGTTTCCTCATATATAAAAGAGGGTTAAGAAAAAAGCATCAACCTCTCAGAGCTGTTGAAGGATCAGATGAGATAACATATGCAAAATGCTTTGAAAATGCTAGCTATTAATTATATTATTTTACTGCTGAAGAAGCTGAGGCTAAAAGATGAGCCCTGGGTTACCCAGAAGGCAATTAGATGACTCAGTGTTGGGCCTATAGTCAAGAAGATCTGAGTTCAAAGCCAGCCTCAGACACTTATTAGCTGTGTGACCCTGGGCAAGTCACTTAATCTTTGTTTCCTTCAATGAACTAGAGAACAAAATGGCAAACCACTCCGGTATCTTTGCCAAGAAAACCTCATGGACAACATGATTCATGGGGTCATGAAGAGTTGCTTATGACTGAATAAAACAACAACAATAAGAGTTTTGCAGGAGAGTAACTAGTTATAGAGTTTTGTCCAAGACATTTTCATGATTATGATAAATCATTTCCTTCATATCACAGAATCTGGAACGTTGGAGCTAGAAGTGGACTTATAAATAATGTGGTATAATCCTTTTATTTTAGATGAAGGAAAGAAAGTTGAGAGAAACAATAATGGAGTCAAGATCACAGAGATAGAATCATTGGTCTCAACTCACAATTAAGTATTTTTACGTTGCAAGTCTCATTCATTTGCCCAAGACAAAGAAAATAAATAATTTTACTATTTATCTCTTTTGTTCCAATGAGGATCTGACTTTGAACTTACTGAAAACACTGGAGAAGTAAAGAGAACGGATTGTTTTTTAATAATCCTTATTTTCTTTCTAAAAAACCAATACTGTGTATTGGTTCCAAGGCAGAAGAGCACTAAGGGCTGGACAATGGGGGTTAAATGACTTGATCAGAGTCACAGAGCTAAGAAATGTCTGAGGTGTACTTGAATCCAGGATCTCCTGTCTCAAGGTCTGGCTCTCAATTCACTGAGCCCCCTAAGCTTCCCCCTAGAGGAATGAGTTTTGATGGAGATTAAGGAAGTTTAAAATTCCATTTATGGGGTTTAGGGAAGGAGGAGATAAAGATAAGTACATCTTTAATTTCATCCCCAAAAGAGAAATCTTGACATAAAACACTGAAATTTTGAATTATAATGTGCCCATATTCTTTTTTTTTCTCCCTGATCATTCCACTGTGACCTTGAAACTGTGTCATAATCAACTAATTAATAAATAAACATTTATTGAATGGCTACTATGTTCTCCAATTGGCAAATGGTCGAAGAATATGAATAAGAAATTCTGAAATGAAGAAATTAAAACTATCTTTAGTCATTTGAAGAAATGCACATTAAAACAACTCCAAGGTACCAGCTCACACCTGTCAAATTGGCTCATATGACAAAAAAGGAACATGATAAATGTTGGAGGAGAATTGTAGAAATGTGAGAAAATTGGGACACTAATACATTATTGGTGGAACTATGAAGTGATACAACCATTCTGGAGAGCAATCTGGAACCATGCCCAAAGGGCATGCCTTTAACCCAGCACCTATCACTATATAGGGGTATAGTATATATATATATATATATATATATATATATATATATATATATATATATAGAGAGAGAGAGAGAGAGAGAGAGAGAGAGAGAGAGAGAGAGAGTATAGTCTATAGGGGTAAAGGAGCTACTTATACAAAAATATTTATAGCAGTTCTTTTTATTATAGCAAGGGATTGGAAACTGAAGGGGTGCCCATCATTAGGGAATGGCTGGACAAGTTGCAGCATGTGATTTTAATGGAATGCTATTGTGCTATTAGAAATAATGAACAAGAGGATCACAAAAGAACCTTAAAGGACTTAATCTGGAGTGATGCAAAGTGAAGTGATCAGATCAATCATAGTAATGCCATAATCAACTGTGAATGATTGTTATTATCAATAATGCAAGGATCCAGGACAATGAAAGAAAATCCCTGATGCTTAAAGTATGGGCACCTGCTATAGCTCACTGGACTGGAAGTCAGGAGACCTGGTTTCTAACCTGAGATGTGGCTCTAACTAACTATACAATCATAGTCAAGCCATCTTTTTTCTTGGAGCTCCAGTTTCTCTATTTAAAACAATTTGGAATTCAGTTTAAAAGTCACTAAATTGTTCGTATTCATTAATCCAGCAATCCCAGTACTGGGCATATAAAGCAAGAAAATCATTGAAAGAAAGGCTAGTTCTTTGGATAATAAAATAGTCCTAGTCTTTGTTGTAGCAAAATCCTAAAAAACAAAATAGGTACTCATTCATTGTGAAATAGCAGAATAAATCATGATATATGAATGTGATAGAATATTATTGAGCAGAAAGAAATGACAACTGTTCAGAATTAAAATAAATAGGAGCTTTGTATAAAGTGATAAGAATGAAAAACATCATCAAAGGAACATGATAGAATGATAAAACGTGATATAATGATCAAAGCAATCAGATTCTGATGGACAGTCATGAGTGATGTTAATCTTTTATAACTAGTGAGATGCACATCTTCTTCCTTTAAGAATAATCACAGAGGATGTGATGTGGAATGCTGTATACTGTACCTGGTTTGTTGTTGTTCAGTTGCTTTTTAATTACATCCAAATCTTCTTTTGGGGTTTTCTTGGCAAAATCCTGGAGTGGTTTGTAATTTCCTTCTCTAGCTCATTTTACAGATGAAGAAATTGAAGCAAACAGGGTAAGTGACTTGCCCAGGGTCACACAGCTAGCATGTATCTGAAATTAGAGTTGAACTCAGGATGACGAGTCTTCTGAGTTCAGACAAAACAATCTATCCACTATGCCACCTAGTCAGATGGTTTTTAGGTTATATTAAATATTTTTATTTGTTTCAAATAAGGGACTGATAGGAGGGGTAGGGTATTGATTAGAAGAAATAATGTTATTTTTTAAAAACCACAACAATAAAATTTAAAAGTAGATAAATAAAATAGGCTCAAAAATAACAGTTTTGGAGTTTTAGTTCTATAAGATTTTCACTTACAAAAATGAAAAATAGGGAATTAAATTTTGTGGGTTAATACATGTATAAGTCAGATTGAACTGCTTGTCAGCTCTAAGAGTGGAGAAGGAAGAAGGGAAGGAGACAATATGAATCATATGACTTTGAAAAACATGTGGAAACTTGTTATTAAAAATTTTTAAAGAAAAAGAAAAAATAGGGGTTGGGTCAGATCATCTTTAGCATTCCTACCAGCCCTTCTGGCTCTGAGAGTCAGTATTCTAGCTTCTAGAGTCCCTTCCATCTTAGATATTTTGTGATTTCTGTCTATCCAGAAATTATAGTGTTAAAATAAAAATAAATGCCTGAACTTTCCAGGCGTATATTATTCATATTCAATAGCGTATATTATTCAAATTATACACTAGATGGCAGCAAAAAGCCTAGTTAGTTTCAGCCCCAAATTAAAAAGATTAAGAATTATTTTGATTTCCTTGAAAAGGGGAAGTAAGCCTTTGGCCAAGAACAATGTAGTGTCGACCAGGGTAGGAGGCTCTGTTTTAGCCCAAACTATTCATTCTACCTCAATTAAAATCCTTGTGATCAGAGTTACCTCTCCTAGTATCACAGAGGCTCTATGATTTATGGCCACTTTACAGCCTTTATTCATGGTATCCGCTTTAGAAATGTCATTTCCTAAGACAGAGGTGTTAATAATGAACGCCTTGCTTAGATATGTATACACAGATAGATATAGAATGTGCATATCTACTGATATCTAGCTATAGCCTTCTCCACCTCCCTCTCACCTCAGTTTATACATCTCAGTCATTCATTAACTCATTGATTGGATGCTACCAGCAAGTCTGGATGGCAGGCAGGGCAGGGATCTTTATAACAGTTTTATAGATGAGAAAAACTGAGACTCAGGGAGAGGAGGTGATAGTCCAGCGGTTATATAGCCAGTGAATGGTAGAGACAGGAACAGAAACTAGATCTTTTGCCTTAAAAAGCTCAGTGGTCCTTCTATTACAGAACATTGCCCTGCCTTTCTGTATCTGTGATAAGAAAGTCCAAAGTCCTACCCCTATTATCCAGAGATAATAAAAACTCTATCAGTGTACTTCTTGCTCCTGCACCCCATGGGCTGGCTTTGACATGTTGTTTCAAGGATTAAATTCTCTGTTGTAAATTGGTTGACTTTGGAATAATCAGTTTCCACTGATGGCCTCTCCCCCCCTTTCCCCCTTCCTCTGACCTTTCTTGTTTCTCAAAGTCAAGTGCCAGCTCCTCCAGGGCATACTTGGCTTATCTGGCCACCAAGACACTCCATCTCTCAGCTCCAGGCACCCTCTCTAGCTATCCCCCAAGGCTGGAATGTTCCCCCTCCTCTGCTCTGACTACTGATCTCCCTGGCTTTAAGTCCCAACTAAAATCCCACCTTCTACAGAAAGCCTTCCCCAACTTCTCTAACTTGCAGTACCTTCCAACTGTAATTACTTCCTATTATTCTGCCTATAGTTTGCTTTATATATTATATAAATATATATAAAGCTTGCTTTATATATATTTATATATAATATATATTAAAATTTATATGTTTGCTATATATATTTGTCTGCACATTGTCTCCTCCATTAGATTGTAAGATGCTTGAGGGCAGGGCTGTCTTCTGTTTTTTTGAATCTCCAAAGCTTTTCTAGTTTGTAGTAGATGCTTAATAAATGTTTGTTGTTTGATTGATATTTGTTTGCATCTTGTCTCCCTCTTTAGATTGTGAGCTCCTTGAGGGCAGGGATTGCCTTTTGCCTCTTTTTGAACCCCCAGCACTTAGCATAGTACCTGGCACATAGTAGGCACTTAATAAATGATTCAGTGATTAGAATCTTTGCCTTCTCTGCTTGACTTTTCCTCTACAGTCATATCATTTGCATACAAATCATTTCTCTCTGAGTGTTAGCTCAGATTTATGTGATGATTTAAAAAGACATACAAAATACATTTTTCATATCTTTAGAAAGTCCCCCTGAGATAGTACAAGAATTATTATTTTATAAATTAAAGATCAGAGGTGGTTTAGTGTCCAAGGTCATAACTAGAACTTTTAACCATGACTAATTTTTTCACCATTTCAAAAGACTGTAAAACTTTATGGGGTAATGGGTATTGTATTTATTTTTA
Organism: Monodelphis domestica; assembly: GCF_027887165.1. Lineage (NCBI taxonomy): Eukaryota > Metazoa > Chordata > Mammalia > Didelphimorphia > Didelphidae > Monodelphis > Monodelphis domestica. Next base: position 85,316,299 of record NC_077232.1, on the reverse strand, counting down.
AATATTTAAACAATTCAATTTAAAAAAAAAATTTGACCATAGCATTCTGCTTTGGTAGAAAGAGTTCCAACTTTGAAGTTAGGAGGTTTGAGTTCAAATCCTGTCACTTCTAATATTTGTTTCTATCCTTAAGAACAAGAATAAGGAACTTGAATTTTTTACCAGAAGCTATTAATTGGGACCCACTGGTAGTTTTTGAGAAAAGGTGTTATAGTAGATGGTTTTATTCAACTGAATTGTTTCCTGGGTACCCACTGGGTACCTAGTACTGTCTGAGGCAACAGGAGAACAGAAGAGAGAACTAAGAAGTAGGTTCTGCTTTCAAAATGCTTTCATAGTTGAGATAAATACAAATAAATGCTAATTTAATAAAAACAAATTATAAATAAAAATGAAAGAGTTATAGAAGTAAGCCAGAGATGTCTCAGGGTAGGAAGAAACTAATTTGTGGAGTAGTATGGACAGTAATTATTATGAATCCCGTAGAGAACCCTCTGGGATAGGATAATCTAGGAAGAGTTCATGGAAGAGATCAGACTTTAGTTGGGGCTTGAAGGATGGTTGTGCTTTGCCTGGTAAAACTAACTCAAGGGGGCAGCTGGGTAGCTCAGTGGATTGAGAGCCAGGCCTAGAGACAGGAGGTCCTAGGTTCAAACCTGGCCTCAGACACTTCCCAGCTGTGTGACCCTGGGCAAGTCACTTAACCCCCATTGCCTATCCCTTACCAGTCTTCTGCTGATTCCAAGATGGAAGGTAAGGGTTTAAAAAAACAAACAATAACTCAAGCTAACAAAGAGGAGCCAGATTTATATCCCAAAGGAAAATATTTTTCATGTCATAAAAGCATGATATAAATGTAAGCCTTTATTATTATCACTACAGTAGAACAAAAGATGGCTCATTGTAATCAGGTGACCAAATTCTATGACTTACATTCTTAAGGTCAGGAGATCTGGATTCAAGTTTCCACTCTGCTACTCACTCTTTTTAAGATGTAACATGTCAGGGTAGTCAGGTGGATATATACTGCCAGGCCTAGAGATGGGAGGTCCTGGGTTCAAATTATGGATCCGATACTTCCTAGTTATGTGAACCTGGGCAAGTTACTTAACTCCTATTGCCTAGCCCTTACTACTCTTCTGCCTTGAAACCAATATTTAATTGATTCTAAGACAGAAGGTAAAGTTTAAAAAAAAAATACAACATATTTCTTCTCTTTGTCCTCAGTTTACTCCCCTTTAAAGTGAGATCACTTGGAATCTATGGTTTCTGAGATCTCTTCCTCCTCTGATGTTCTCCACCAATGAATAGTCTAATCTTTTCATCTCTGATTCTCCACATACTAAGGATCCATTTAGATCTGAAATTCTACCTTCTAAGGTATCTTCCAACTCTCACGCTATTCCCTCAGGGCCCTTCTACTTCTAATTTTCTTTTTCTTTGTTCTAAGGTCCTTTCCAACCCTTATGTTCTATATTCTCAGAGCCCTTCTAGCTCTAACATTATGTAGATTCTAAGGTTCCTTCCACCTCTGTTCTATCTTCTTAGGACCCTTCCCGTCTTAATATTCTATGTTCTAAGTTTCCTTCTACTTCTCTATGTTCTCAGAACCCTTCCACTCCTAACATTCTATGAGTTAAAGTCCTTTTTCACTTCTGATATTCTATGTTTGAAGGCTTTTCCAACTCTAACATTCTTTTTTCTAAGTTCCTTTTCAACTATGATGTGTATGACTTCATCATAAATGGTGGAAAGATCTAACTCCAGAGTCAGAAGATCTGTGTTCCTATCTGAGCTCTGCCATTAGCCTGAGTAAAGCCTCCTCTGAAAGATTTCTTACCTATAGAATAAGGTAAGTGGACCAGTTGGTTTCTAAGATTCCCTTTCAGCTTAAATGCCTGAATTATAGTCAGGTCCTAAGGTCTATTCTTGACCTTCCAGCTGCCTTTGGGACTGTGAAAAATTTGTATTGAATGGTTCTCCAGGGTGGATTTCTTGGACTCTCTTTTTTCCTATTTCTCTTGCCATCTGCTTTCTCCGGTTCTTCCTCTGACTTTTGGGGTAAGCAAGTTGTTCAGTAGTCTGGATAAGGACTGAGACTAGACCTGTGATTGTACTAATGTAGGGAACTGCCAGACAAGTGAGATCGTTTCCTTACAGTCTTAGATCAAGGGTTCTTTTATTTTTATTTTTTAAATTGTAATTTAAAAAACTTTTAAAATTTTGTTTTAAACCCTTATTTTCTGTCTTGGAATCTGTCAGTTCCAAGGCAGAACAACAGTAATTGGAGTTGAATGACTTCCCTAGGATAGGATAGGAATTGTCTGAGGCCTGATTTTAACTTAGGACCTCTGTAGGCCTGTCATTCTATCCATTGAGCCACTTCACTGGCACAAATCTGAGATTCTTAAGCTGGAATTCTTGAATTTGGCTCTAAAAAAAATCGACAACTATTTCAATGGAATATTGCATTTACATTATATTTTACTGTATTCTGAGAAAGGGCCCACAGGCTTTCCCAGATGGCCAAAGGAATAGTCTATAACAGTGATGATGAACTTTTTAGAGATGGAGTGCTAGGCTCTGCCCCTATCCCATATTCCAGATCCTATTAAGTTTTGGATGCACCCTGCCCCAACCCTTACTCTACACAGGGGAGGGAAGAAGAGCTCCTATTGGACTGCTGGGCAGAGGGCTGAGTGAAGTGATGAATGTCCTCAGCCAGTGTATAGAGGGGGAGGGGAGTGGCCCAAGAGCTCTGCTCCCCTCCAGCTCTGCCACCTGTGAACTACCCTTTATCCTTTATCCACTTTGAGTTCTCATTGGGCTACTGGGCAGAGGGGCATGGGGGGGGGGAAGGAGATGAAAAATGCTCTCAGGCATGATGGAGAGGTGAAGGGGAGCAGCTCTGCCCAAGTCCCTCTGCCTTTCTAGTTATAAACTCTGGGGAGGGAGAGGGGATGGAGGGTGGCCAAGTGCCCACAGAGAGCACTCTGTATGCCATCTTTGACCCCCATGCCATAGGTTGGCCATCTGTAAAAATGGAAATTTGAACCCCAGACTTCAATCCCCAGAAGTCCTTGGCAGTTCCCAGAATTCCCTATAATATCACCTGAATCCCCACCTGGGCCAAGAACAAAATTTGTATTTAAACTGACTGTACTGCCTTCTTGGTCTCTCTGCTTCTGCTTCTAAGCATATGCATCTCTCTACCAGGCAGGCAAGATGTAGTGAGTAGGTCGCACGTGCTTTTCTTATTTTATATTTCTTTATTTCTTAATTCTAATAATCTTTAATAAACCTCTAAAAATAAAATACTTTTAGTTGAAAAACGAATTTAATTTTTACACATCACTGGTCTATAGCACACACAAAAAAGGTAAAAACGTTGGTCTTGGATACTTGCCTTGAGTACTCAGAATTTGAGTGATTTGCTCTGGGTCCTATATACAACAGCATGGATCAGAGCTGGTACCTGAAACTGGGCTTTGTGGGCTTCAAGGCCAGTCTCTTCTATCCACCATGCCCCAGTACAGTTCACTCTCTACAATCTTAAAACTAACTAATGGTTGGGGTTTGGGGCAGCTGGGGCAGTTGAGAGGTTCAGTGAATTGAGAGCCAATCCCAGAGACCCAAGGTCCTGGGTTCAAATCTAACCTCAGACACTTCACAACAGTGTGACTCCAGGCAAGTCACTTAACCCCCATTGCCTAGCCCTTACCACCCTTCTGCCTGGGAACCAATACAGTATTGAATCTAAGAAGGAAGGTAGAGGTTAAAAAAAAAAAAAGCAACTTCATGGCCTCGGGGCACAGAGTGAGGGAGAAGAATTAATCAAATCTAGGTGGCCCAATCAACTCTGGAATTCTAAGAATAATCTCTACTGTTCCTCAATTTCAAGGAATGCCAGCTGATGTTTGAAACAACAAGCCCAGCCTCTGCGATAAGAGGAAGGTCAGAAAAGAGAAGCTTGGGGACTTTCCCTCCGCGGGGAGGGGCTGGGAAGCAGTAGCCAATAACAAAGGCTTAATTCCCCTGGAGCTCTAACTGGTTTTTCTTAGTGAGGGTGGCCCGAAAAAAGGTAGAGTCTTCCAGGCCAGAAATCCGATGTGGCTCCAGAAGACCCCAGGTAATGGCGCTTCCTGTCACTGTTTTCCCCCCTTCCGTGTGGAGAAGTCAGTAGAAGGGGATCCATCTGCCTTCGCCTCTTTCCTGTGGGTTGTTTCCGAAAGCTAAGCTTTCCTGTTTTCGCTTGCGAGCCCTAGTTGAGGTAAGGCTGTTTATTAGGGGTAGAGGTCCAAAGTTTGGCGCTGGCATTTTGAACAGGTTGGGCAACCAGAGATCCGAGCAATACAGAAGCGGGATCTTGGGAACCTTGGCTCCTTCCTTCCTTCAAGGCTAGGCTTCCGAAAGCCAGCGGAGGAAGGAAGTTTAGTGGAGTAAAAGAGAGCTGAACTAGGACTCAGAGATTATAGGTTAGAGCTCTAACTCTTAACTTTTGCTAGCTGTGTGGCTTTGAGCAAGTCATTTCTCTTCCCACGTTCCTTGTTAGAATAGGTGATCTCTAAGAAACTCTTCTGCCATATTTGTGTATGATACAATGCAATGGCTTCTAGTAAGCGAAACCACCTTCAATTCTTAATACTTTTGTGATCTGGAACACGTCACTTGACTTCCTTGGGCCTCAGTTTCCTCATCGGTAAAATAAAGCGGATGACTTCTTCTAGCTCTCGATCTGTGTTCCTGTGATTCTGTGACTCAAATGTGAATTAGAAACATTTTAAAAATTCTTTTCAGCACTACATTCTGGTTGAAACTCATGCTGGGATTAAGGTTTTTAGTATTGTTCGTTCTGATCTAAGAATGAAACTTCTTTTAGAAGAGAAATAAAACCTGGTGTTATGTATAGAACTGAGTCAGGGCTCTTTTTTTCCTCTTTCCATATGAATCTCCTATCTGCTCACATGATATGTACCACTGTGGCTTAGATTTTTTTTATTGCTGTCATTCATTCATTCATTCATTCTTAGGCAGTAGTCAGTTGTTTTTTCTAATAAAAAAAAAACAAAGGTGAAATATAGATAATATGATTATACTTCCTCTGACTTGTCATAGCTAAGAAAAGTATAAACCAGGAAAAAAAATAAGGGTTTGAATAGAATTTCAGTTTCAATACCTGTAGGGACCTTGGGAACAGCCTTATTCAGAAGGGGAATAGGAAGCACCTTCTGGAAAATCTTGTCTTCCCTACTTTTCCAGTCCTTGCCTTGGCATATAGTAAACACTTAAAAATTCATTCATTCAGTCAGTCATCTCTGAATAAGAATACAGAAGAGATGACTTATAAGTATTAACAGTATTACCTTGGGTGACTTATCTAACTCTGTTTCCCAGTCCGAAAAATAGAGAAGATAATATTTGTGCTATCAAGATTATCAGAGGTTATATGATAAAACTATTTAAAACGCCACATAAAAGTGATCCATTGATATCTTTATTGATTGGAAATCATGCTTAACATGTTAAGAACTTCTGGCAGAAAAAGGATTGGAAAGACACTTGATAGAAGGGAGACAAGATTGCATCTGAAGTCAGAAGAATGTGGATTTGAATCCTGTCTGTTACTACTGGTATAAATTGCGGTGAAAGTTACTTCCTCTCTCCTGTCACGTCAATATTTTTTTTTAAGAGCCCTTACTTTCTGTCATAATAATAACTATAAGACAGAAGGGCAAGAGCTAGGCAAATGGGGTTAATTGACTTGCCTAGGGTCACAAAGAATAATTTATTAAATACCTACTATATGTCAGGCACTTCCCTAAGTGGGGAGGATACAAAGAGAGGCAAAAAGCAACCCCTGCTCTCAAGGAGCTCACAATCTGATGGGGAAGCATCATGCCAACAATTCTGCAATACAAGATATATACAGAGTAAATTGTAAATAATCACAGAAGGAAGTCAGTAGCATTAAAGTAATCTTGGAAAGACTTCTTGCCCAAGGTGGAATTTTAGCTGAGGCATTCCAAGAGGCAGAGATGAGGAAGGAGAGCATTTCAGGTTTAGGGAACAGGAAGTGAAAATGCCATGAGTCTGGAGATGAAGTGTCTTGTGCAACCTTGTGCAACCAGGGAAGCCATTAGCGATAGATCCCCAAAAAGTGGGAGAGGGAGAGAGGAACCAGGTTGTAAAGGGCTTCAAAAGTCAAAAATGGAATTTTTATATTTGGAACCACTAGAATTTATTGCATAGAGGTGGTAGAAGTATTAGAAGAGAGGGCAGTTAAGTGGCTCACTGGATTGGGAATCATGTCCTGGGTTCAGATTTGACCTCAGACACTTCCTAGGTATTTGACCTGGGCAATTCACTTAACCTTCTTTGCCTAGCTCTAAACATTCTTCTGCCTTGGAACCAATAAACAGTATTAATTCTAAGATGAAACAAGGGTTTTTTTAAGTGTTAGAAGAGAGAATCTGGCATAAACAAGAGATGTTATAAAGGTAGAAATGACAAGATTTTGCAGCTGTTTGCATGTTGTTATGAGCATGAAGAGCTGTAGTCAGGTAGAACTGAGTTCAAATCCAGGCTCAGATATTTACTAGCTATGTGACTAGCTGTGTGACAACCTCTGTTTGCCTTAATCCGTTGGACAAGGAAATGGAAAACTATTCCAGTATCTTTGCCAAGTAAACTCCATGGATGATATCGGTGCACTATGGTCTACAAGGCCATGAAAAGTCAGACACAATTCAACAATAATGAGAATAAGGAATCAGGAGTTGGGGAAGACAACTAGTTTCAAGCTTCGGTGACTGGGAGGATAGCGGTGCCATCCATAGAAATAGGACAGTTAGAAAGAAGGGAGGGTTTGGGGTGAAAGATAAAGCATTCGGTTTTGTGTATATCTAAGGTGTTATGGACACCCAGTTTGTGATGTCCAGTATTACTGGCAGCTGGAGATGTAAGACAAAGTCAGGAGAGAGGCTGGAGCTGATGAAATAGATCCAAGAAGCATCTGCATAGAGCTGATAATTGAATCAATGTGAATGGATGACAGCAACAAAAAAAATTACTATTGAGAGAAAAGAGGGTGCCTGCTGTTGGTGGGTGCAACTTGAGGATTCAGCAAAGGAGACTGAGAAGGGCCATTCAGACAGATAGGAGAACCAGGAGAGCAGAGGCTCAAAAACCTAAAGAGAAATAAGAAGACACTGATCCAGACCTCAGTGGCCTCATCTGCAAAGTAGGATCTTCTGTCCTAAGATTCCTAAGTCCTGACCATCAGGTGAAGGCACAAAGGGCTGAGAATTAGATCATTTCCCCAGAGCAGGGCTTTTCCACCATAGGCATCAGAACTGGAAGGTGCCTTAGAGATTTTTCAGTCCAGTTCTCCTGTCTGTAAAATGAAGAGGCTGAAGATGGAAGGGGAGGAGGGAGTGACTTGCCCACTGGAAATAGGGGAGAAACATAAAAAGGAACCAGGGAAAAGGAAAAGGTGGAGAAAGCAGACGCTGTGGGAGCTACTTTGCAGTTTTACTAGGACCCACCCTGGTTCTTCCAATTCTCTTTCAGTTCATTTTATAAACCATATAATTGACTAGAGAAAATGAGATCAGAGATGGTTAGACTGTATGTCCTGTTTGTTTTTAAACCCATACCTTCTATCTTAGAATTAATATTATTGGTTCCAAGGCAAAAGAGCAGTAAGAGCTAGGTAATGGAAGTTAAGTGATTTGTCCAGGGCTCTACAGCTAGGAAGTTTTCTGAGGTAAGATTTGAATCCAGGATCTCCTATCTTTGGGCCAGGTTCTCATTTTGCTGAGCCACTCAGATGCTCCCAGATTGGATGACCTTTGACATCCCTCCTAGGTCTACCATTCTATGGTTTTCATTAAATGTTGCTACCCAAGAGAGAGTGGTGCAGTAGAAAGAAGACTTGAAATCTTGAAAAAGTTCTGAGGGACTTATGAAAAAGAACACTATCCACCTACAGAAAAAGAGCTGCGGGAGTAGGAATGCAGATGGAAGCATGATTTATCACTTGATTATTTGGGTTTATGTTCTTGGATTTTGTTTCTATAAGATTATTCACTTACAAAAATGAATAATATGGAACGTGTGACAATACATGTATAACCCTGATTGAATTGTTTGTTAGTTCCATGAGGGGGAAGGGAAGAAGGGAGGGAGACACTATGGATCATATAACTTCAGAAAACTTATGTGGCATTTTGTTGTGAAAGTAAAAAAAAAATTTAATCTTGAAAAAGACCTGGGTCTGCATCCTAGCCCTGTTTTATTAGCTCCACGAACTTGGGCCAGTGGCTCCCCTTTTTTGTACCTTCAAAAGAGGATAATGATGCTTGAACTACTTCACAGTTTTGTCATGAGGAAAGTATTTTGTAGACCTCAGAGTGCTTTAGAAATACATTAGCCTAAATAGCTCAATGCAAATATATTCAAAATAAATATATAAGAGAATTCAACATAAATATATAAAATAACTAATTGTGTATTTATTTATGTTTGTTTGTTTGTTTGTTTATTGATTGATTTTAAATTGAATGAGCTATGGGCATAAAGACCAGATTAGGTGGCTTTGGATTTGGAGTCTGGAAGATCCAGGTTGAAATCCTACCTCATCTACTTAGCGTGGCTTCAGTTTTCTCCTCCATTAAATTGAAGAGGGTTGTCCTTGATGACCCGTAAGGTTCTTTCCGGTTCTAAATCTATGATCCTCTTTTCTGTGATGTAATTGACCGAGGAAGCTACCAGATGAGGAAACTGACTCTACCAACATAAGCTGGTTGGGATCTTCTCTGTGACTTAGTCTTAGGGAGTTGTCCAGAACAGGAAGTTAGCGGAATTGGTCACACAGCTCCTATGTGTTAGTGCCAGGACAGGAAACTAGTTGCTTGAGGCTGTGAGGTGGACTTTTTATCACTACCATGTTGTATCCCAGCTAGGGTCTAACAAAAGCTTTACTTTGTCTTTTTTTTTTTAATGTGTTGGTGTCTTTGGTTCTTTTTTTTTTTCATTTTGAATTAATTTATTTAGTCAATTTAGAACATTATTCCTTGGTTACAAGAATCACATTATTTCCCTCCCTCCCCCCATCCTTCCCACAGCCATTGTGCAATTTCATTGGGTATTACATGTGTTCACTTGTCTTTTTTTTTTTTTTAACAAAACACATTTTATTTATCACCCCTTAAGGACAAGCAGCAGAAAGACCAAAATGAGTATTCTAGACACATGGTAAAAGATGGTTCAAAAAAGCAAAATGAGCCATTTTCTCCATTTCCCAAGATCTTAACAAGAAGGAATTTGCTTTGTATGCCCCAACAGAGCATTTTGTATTTAAGCCTGGAGGCAAAAAGAAGCCACTTGGGGGCAGTTACATGGCTCAGTGGATAGAGAGAGGCCTAGATACAGACAGGTGTCCTGGGTTTGAAATATCTGGTCTCAGATATGTGCTAGCTGTGATTGCCTAACCCTTACTGCTCTTCTGTTTTAAAACTAATACTAAGACAAAGGTAGGGGTTTAAAAAAAGAGAGAGAGAGAAGGAATTTGTTTTCTCAAGAAGACAATGATAAAGAATGGGAGGAAAGACATTCTTGGGTAAGGTAAGGTGAGATGAGGTCTGGGAAAAAGAATGGTTAGCATTTTGACATGTCATAGACTTTTGGAATTAGAAGAATCTTTAGGGAAGGGAAAATCACATCTCACATTTATTTGGAGCCTAAGGGCTACTTATTCAATGCTGGAGCCAGAAGAGACCTTAAAACAGAATGTTGGAGATGAAAAAAGCTTTTAAAAATAAAATTTCTGTACTTCCAGATGAATTTCATTTTTTTCTAGCTCTGCAAAATATTAATTAGTAGTTGATTGGAATGGCACTATAAAGGTAAATTAATTTAGGTAGAGCTGTCATTTTCATTATGTTGACTCTGCCTACCCATGAGCAATTAATGCTATTCTAGTTGTTTAGATTTTATTTTATTTGTGTGAAAAGACTTTTGTAGTTGTGTTCATATAGTCCTTGGGTTTCTCTTGGCAGGTAGACTCCCAAGTGTTTTATATTGTCTCCAGTTAATTTAAATGGGATTTCTTTTTCTATTTCTTGCTGGATTTTATTGGTAGTATGAAGAAATGCTGTGATTTATGTAGGTTTATAAAAAAACAATTTTTAAAAGGAAAATTTCATTGAAGAAACTGTCCATATTGCACTTTATTTTCCCATTCCCAAAGAGGAAAAAATTGGCATCTTGTTGATAAATGTCTATTTCTCATTAAAAACAAACAAACAAATAAAACCTTTAGATGTTAAGCCTTCATCTAAAAATAGGAGGTAAGATGGACTCTGATTTTGAGGGACTAAGTCTTGACTAACCATATTGGGAGCTACAAATAGGTCTCTTTGCTTTAGTTTCTTTTGCCTCTAGCCTGTACAGAACTAGACCTGATTACTTGTGGGAGGTACAGTTGTTGAACTTGGAGTGAGGTCTAGTCTGCTCTGAGGCCATTGTTATCTGAAACTGATCTCAGAATTGGCCACATGGTGCCTTTTGGTAACCATATTGATTGGGTGAGTTGTCTTTTTTTCCCCTTCCTTTAAGTAGCATGTCAGCTATAGTGGAAAAAAAACAATGCATTTTGAGTTAGTTAAGAACCAAGTTTGAATGTTCACTCTAATATTTACCAGCTATGCAAACCTAACTCCTTTTTTTTTTCTAAGTCTCAGTTTCCCCCTCTAGGATATTAGTTATACCGCCATCCAAGAGGAGTTGAAAAGTAATTTTGGAAATCTTAAAATATAGATTTGTATTATGAAATATGAATTGTAATTAATTTGGGGGGTGGCAGCCCAAAAATCTTAGTACAGTTTTAAGTTAAATATTAAGCTTTCAGTAGCTTAAAGTTTTACTAAAATTTTTGATACATCTAAATTATTTCCATCATGCCCAAGAATATATATTTTTAATGGCACTGGCTCTGGGGGGCCTTTCCCCAACTGGACATTTATAGGTTGGGCCCCCAGGTGGCAGCTGTTACTACTCAGGGTTTTAGGGATAAGCCTGAGGAGATGGATTTCTAATACTTGTTTATGAGTCTCCATGAGTATGTACCCTATTAACAATTAGTTGAACTTAATTAACTTTTACAAAAATTATTTGTTAATTAAGTATCATGGGATAGCTAAGGTAGTACAGTGGAAGGCAGGTCATGCCTGGATTTGGAAGGTCCTGGGTTCAAATCTGGCCACAGACAATTCCCAACTGTGTTTCCTAGGAAAGTCATTTAACCACAATTGTCCAACCCTTACCAAACTTATGCCTTGGAACAGTTACTTAGTATTGATTCTAAGACAGAAGTTAAGGGTTTCAAAAAATAAAATTAAAATAAATACAAAGATATAGGAGGCCACCATGATGGTCAAATGATAGGTTGGATTGCCAGTTTTCCATCACCAGACTCTTGGCTCCTTTACTAATTAGTCCATAGCCACATTGCCTTAGAAATGGCAATTTTGGGGGCATCTGGATGACTCAGTGGATGGAGAGTCAAACCTAGAGACAGGAGGTCCTGGATGCAAATATGACTGCAGACCCTTCTCAACTGTATGACCCTGGGCAAGTCACTTAATCCCCATTGCCTAGCCCTTGCCATTCTTCTGTCTTGGAACCAATACACAGTATTGATTCTAAGAGAGAAGGTAAGAGGTTTTTTTTTTAATGGCAATTCTGGGACCAGAATTTTGATAACAAGCTCAGTATTCTTTCCAACATATCACATTATCTCATATGTATGTTTCCTTCCAAATTTTAGGATGGATACAGTTAGACCAAAGGATTCCAATCCCTTTAGACTACTTTGGGATGCCCATCATGACCGATTTATTAGATATTTGTTCATTTTTCTTAATAGCTAGTATTCATATATAGAGGACATCCCCTTAGTCTTAAAATTCAATTTTAAGTTACTGAACTCTTACAACTCTTGAATTTTGGGGACACTCTGTAGAGTACTTTTAAATTTGCAAAAAGACAGAGAGACAGAGACAGAGACAAGAGACAGAGAGAGAGGGAGAGGGAGAGAGGGAGACAGAGAGAGGAGACAGATGAGACAGAAACAGAGATAGAGAGAGAGAGAGAAAGAGGGAAAGACAGAGACAGAGAGAGAGCAACAGTGACAGAGACAGAGGGGAAGGTGATGATGGGGGTTTGGAGGTGGAGAGAGACATTTAGGGGCTTTGGTGCCTCACAAAAATCCTTTCTTTCCTGTAAGCCTCTCCATGTTGCTGACTCCTGTTTCCTAGCAGCAATAACAGGAAAGTCTTCCTGATTTCTTTCATTGCTGACAGGGGCTTCTGGAACTTTGGCTATTTGTCTCCTAAGCAATGTCCTCCCAAAGATATGGTGGTCCCTATGAGAAAACTGATTGGGAGGCAGGAAGTGCAGGAATGTGGCCCTATATGTAAGCACTTCCACTGCTTGCCAATCAGAAGAGCTTATCAGCTTTTAAGTCTTTTCCCTGGAATATTTCTGAGGCTTAATCTTTCTTTAGTATTTGTTACTTGTTTAAGTACCTACTATGTGATACCAAGAGAAGAAAGAAACAGTGTTTGGATGAAAAGAATTTATATTCTAGCCTCTGCATTTTAGGAGTCAATTCCTTTAATTCCTTCATTTTAGGAGTGAATTCCTTCAATTCCTTGTAATCTCTGCAAGTGAGGATGTTGGATTAGAGTCGGGGTCTTCTTCCATCTCCTCCTCCTGGTTTTGAGTAAGAGGAGACCTAGGTTTGAGTTTCTACTCTAATATTGATTAGAAATGCAAACTTGAGTAATTTGCTTTTTTTTTTTAAGATTCAGTTTCTCTATCTGAAGATATTACTTCATCTTCTTCCTCTTTCTCCCTATTATTCCTCTTCCTTCTTCTCTTCCTTTTCCTCTTCCTCTTGGTCAAGTTGGAAGTCCTGCAGCCACTCAAGGGCCCCCTTTGCCCCTATCCTTGCTATAGACTTGCCATATTGGCATCACACAGTGCAAATATCTTCTCAGCTTAGCCCTATTGGCACTTAGAACTCTAGAACTCAAGTAATCCACCAGCCTCAATTTCTCTTATAGCAGGAATTCCAGGGATTTGACACTATGCCTGGCCTAGATCAAGAGGTTCATAGCCTATGCCTGAAGAGATTCATGGAGAGACTCTAGGGGAGGAGTCTGTGAATTTGGATGCAAAAAAAAAAAATAATTTCAGGGATCCCTTCTACCTCATGATGGTTTGAGGCTTTGTGCCCCATAATCTGGAAAGTCTATAAAATATTTTGGCCCTCCCTTCATACCAAAGAAGTCTGATGTTTTTCTTTTTCTTTTATGGGCAAGTTGCCCATAAATTATGTTGATATTATACAATACTATTTTATATTTTATGCATTTCCAAGCTTCTCAATTTCTTCTGGGTCATCTGCTAGCTTTTGCTTATCATCTGTGACTTTCACAAAACTCCTCAAAATTCCCGTTTAATATCTTATGCCAACCTATGATATATTGAAACAGTGATGGAATAAGTCAAGATGTGGAAGGGATATCTATATGTCTTTATTTTCACCAGGCTTTAACTGAAATTTATTTCATTTTGAATTTAAATTTGAATATGAAATTTATTCCAATTATGAATGTAGGCAGCAAATCATAGTCATATCAGCAATAACCATGAGTTAGCTCCAATGGAAATCATAGTTAATTTCATATCGTAATTTAGTGGTAAATACCTTAACATACTGTCTGCTTTCTTCATTATGTTAAAATTATAATTGTAATTAAAGCATTTGCCAGATATCGCTATATTTAAAATATTCTGAGAACTGTATTTCAATATAATTGGATTTCTTTATAATCCAATGTATTTTATTGTCTGTATTTAAAAATGTAGTTCTAAGACGGGCTACACAGACTTTACCAGGCTGTTCAAAGCAACCATTACATGAATAAAGGGTAGTGCCTTAGAGATCCTTTCAGCATTGATGTTCTAAGTCCTAAGGTCTCTTCGGGCCCCAAGGTCTTGTGATCCCTTTACCAACCTGTTAATAATCTTCTGAGGGTCAGAGAGGTGCCTGTTCAGCTGGGAATGCACCATTTGCAACAAGGATTGCCTCAAGTGCATAACTGCACTCAGAAGGCCATCTCTCTTCTAGATAATTACCTGACCACTGACACTTAAACAGAAGGATCTCTGGAGTTCCTTTGGAGTTAGTGAATATTCATCAGTCACTCTCACTGCCCTGTCTACCTGCATGTCTGTTTGTTCCCCAACCCCCGGCTGGGTTTAATGGTCCCCAGATCCTAGGAAATGAGTAGCTAATGCATCTGTGCTTTGGCAGCCCCCAACCTTAATAAGGTTAACTTAACGGGTGACATTAGGGAAAGAAGAGATTTAGATTGTAAATTTCTTGATGGACTCTGTCATTCTCTTTGTCCAGAACAGGGCAAGGCATGTAGAAGGGACCTAATAAATGATTGTTGATCATGGAATGAATGAATGGTTTCCAAGAATAACAGCTTTTCTGCTCTTCAGAAAACATCTGGAGAATTCTTTTGAAGTCTTAGCATCACTGTTTAGAAAGGGCATTGACACGCTGGAGAGCAACCATCCAAGGGAGGACAGAGTGGTCAAGGACATGAGTGTATGACAGATAAGAATTCATTTAAGGAAATGGAGATAGTTTAAGCAGTGCGAAATGGGAGAGTTGTTTTTAAGTACTAAAAATGTACAGTAAAAGAAAGACTTGATTTCTTCTATTTAGCCTCAGAAGAAAGAATTAGAATGATGAGAAATGGTCAACAGGCTTATTTATAGCCTTGATGGCAGGAAGAACTTCCTAAAACTCAGAGTCATGCTTAAATGTAATGGGCTGCCTTGTCTGGTAGAGGATGCCCTCTCCAGAAGATCTGAAGGAGTACTTGTTAGGTGGGTGGTAGTAACGATTCTTTTGGAGATTGTCAACATGGAATCCAGAAACCCCAAGCTTGTAGCCTAAGCCTAAGATCTGATGAACTCCAAGTTCTAGGACTAGCTTGTATGTTGGAGACCCCAAAGCTTGTCCATGTTCCCTGTTCCTGTGAGAATTCACCCTGAAGGGAATCTCAGGTTAGCAGTTTCAGACTGAATAATGGACCCTAAAGTGAAAAACAATCCACTTCAGGTGGAGGCTAAGCCTAAACTGAGTGACTCTCCTTGTCTCCAGAAGCCTTTCCCAGTATATCACACCCTCCTTCCGAGTATCGAACTAGGGACTTTCAACTTAGGAGACTGACAGGACAAGAATCACTTGGCTTGGGCTTTAGCCCTCACCTGAAATGGATTGTCTTTTATCCCAGGGTCCATTATTGAGTCTGAATCTGCTAGCCTGAGATTCCCTTCAGGGTAGATTCTCACAGGAACAGGGAACAAGGACAAGCTTTGGGGTCTCCAATGTGCAAGCTAGTCCTAAAGCTTGGGGCTCATCAGATCTTACTAAGCTACAAGTTTGAGGTTTCTAGATTCGATGTCGATAGATTATATGTTGGAATAGAGTGCTCTGCAATTCAGATTCTCCATGCTGAGAAAAGGGACCAAGAAGCACTGGAATGCATCAATCCGGGCTAAGCAAATCAAGCCGTATAAACCAGAGAATGGGAATTTATTTGGATCCCCAGGCTGTATTGGTGAACATTCTTCCATGCTGTGTTGTGATCTACCTGCTCTTCTTACCTCCCTATAGGAAAAGGGGGCTGATGTAACTAGCCTACACTGGCCCAATATCCAGTGATTTGCCTTGTCATAGGGAGCACATCACTTCACTCTGGGCTTTACTTTCCACTTCTGTGAAGTGAGGAAGTTGGCAATGTGTATCTTTGAAAATACTTTTCATCTCTGACGTTTCAGGATTCTGGGACTAAATTACAACTTTCCTCGGATAGAGATTTCTATTTGCAATATTTATTTTGTTATCTATTCATATCTTCAATATTTATTTTATAGTCTTTTATTTCTATCCACCAAATACTTAAGTACCTAATATGCTTAATATATAACATTAATATCTATATTATCTACAGATAGACAGACAGACAGACAGACAGACAGACAGATGGAGTCCTTTGCTGGGCTGGAAGGAGGGTATTTAAAGGGAATTAGCATGGTACAATGTTAGGATGACTGGCTTTAGAGTCAGAGGGCTTGAGTTCCAATCCCACCTCTTATACTTATTACTTGTGTGAACATGACCAAGTCATTTTATCACCTTGGGTCAGTTTCTACATCCGTAGCCTGAGGAGGTTAGACTAGATGGCCTCTGAGATCCCTTCCACATCTAGATTTGTGATCCTGTGAAAAAAGATCTATAGAATCTCAGAGGTCAAGGAGCTTCCCTCTTTGTTGGAGGAATACATGTAATGGGCCTGCAAGTTAATGTGTTACAATGTCAAATCTAATGAGAACAAAGGAAAGATTAAGTGCTTTAAGAGAATTTGAGGATGGGGACAAAAGTCAGCTCCATAGAGAAGATGTCAATACTTTGGCACCATAACACAGCATAGCTAGTTCATACACAGTATGTCCATCATGTGAGAAATATTCTGTTGCCAACTTTGGCATGTCACATTGTAGCTGGAGAGCTGACTCCTGGGTTTGACCTTACAGAATTTTCTGAAGGGTTCTCAAAAGAATAACTTTTCCACTGGCTTTTATTGTTTTTTATTTATTTTTTTAAACCCTTATCTGCCATCTTGGAATCAATACTGCTCCAAGGCAGAAGAGTGATAAGGGCTAGGCAATGGGGGTCAAGTGACTTGTCCAGGGTCACAGAGCTGGGAAGTGTCTGAGGCCAGGTTTGAACCCAGGACCTCTCATCTCTAGGCCTGACTCTCAATCTACTGAGCTACCTAGCTGCCCCCTCCACTGGCTTTTTTTTTTTAAACCCTTACCTTCCATCTTGGAGTCAATACTGTGTATTGGCTGCAAGGCAGAAGAGTGGTAAGGGCTAGGCAATGGGGGTCAAGTGACTTGCCCAGGGTGACACAGCTAGGAAGTGTCTGAGGTCAGATTGGAACCCAGGACCTCCCATCTCTAGGCCTGGCTCTCAATCCACTGAGCTACCCAGCTGCCCCCTCCACTGGCTTTTAAAGCAACCATATTATCTGATCTAAATAATACCCTATAGTTAAGAGGCAGCAGGGCCAAGTGCTAGCATAGTTGGCTCATGCCTTTCCTCCAGGCTGCCATGTTGCCTCAGCTGTATATTGTTGTCTCTCTAGTCTCTCTGTCTCTGTCTCTATCTCTCTCCTCTCTCTCTCCCTCTCACCTTCTCTCTCTCTCTCTGTTAAGACTCTGAATACTTTTCTTCTCTCTTCACTCTCAATAAATTCCTTTAGTGATTTCTCTCTCTTCCTCTTCCTCTCTCTCTCTACATATATATGTGTGTCCATCTCTTTCTATCTATCTGTTTGTCAGTCTGTTTATCTATCCATCCATCCATCCATCCATCTATCTTTCTATCTATTGTGATATGGAAATCACTTTAAAAGACTGACATATATTAATTTAAGGTCACCAAGGAATTCAGCTATGTAATTCCTAAATGAAAACTCAAGTCAGCAGTCAACCTTTTATGGAGTTTTAATTACAAACAGGAGGAAGAAAAGTATTAGAGGGAAAAAGAGAGAGAAGGGAATAGGGCTTAAATACCCACTCTGCTTAGGCTGGGCCAAAGGCCCAAGGCCTTGGATAGCCGAGGCAAAGAAAAGAGATCAGTCCCTATCACTCATGTGACCAAAATGGAGAAACAGTCTGAGGGGCCTCCACCCAAGCACCAGGCTCCAACTACCAACACTCTCCCTCCACACAGGAAGTCCCAGCCTCCTCAGCTCTCCTCTACCTCACTTCCTGTCTCACCTGTTCCAATGGTGGCTCTAGCTTAACCCAGGACCACCCAGAGGTCTGTCCCCTTTGCACATGTCTGTTGAAGGTAATATTCTCAAATAATTAAATCTTGAGCTTTGCTGCAGCCCTTCCTAAATCCTGTTACCCTGAGTAGGGTGGAGATTGTAGTTTCCAAGACCTGATTCTGTCATTCCAAGTATCTCTATTGTTATTGATCAGGAAATAGCCAAATCCCATACTCTAAAGAATGGTTTGAACAGGGTTGAGTAGTTTTGAAATTCACACTATCTATCTATCTATCTATCTATCTATCTATCTATCTATCTATCTATCTACTTGTTGGCTCTTCAGCAGAATAGAAACACCTTGAGAATACAGATTGTTTTATTCTTTGTATCTTTAGGGTCTAGCACAAGTCCTGTGAAAAAGGAAGGTGAGAGTTCAAATTCTGCCACTGTTATTCACTAGTAGTCTGTCTGGGAAATAAATCACTTAGCCTCTTTAGGTGCCTGAGACAACTCTCTAAGACTTATTGGTGTAACAGAAGTCCCCCCCAGTAATAAAAAATTACATCCTTCTCAATTATTGGGTTTGAAGAGGATCAAATATTTACTTTGTGTGGCCCCAAATTAGAATTAACGATGCTCTAATCTGAAGAAAGTGCTTTTATTGATTCCTATACCATTTACTAGCTTGCTAAATGACCTTGGAAAAGTCTTTGCCATCCATTTCCTCAGTCAGTCCTGATTACTTGATAAGTATAGAGTTATTGTGAGAATCAAATGAAATTAGGGAGGGAGGAGGCTTTGCAAACTGAAGGACTCAGTAAACTGTAGATTTTCCTCTTCCTTTCCTTCTCATATATTATTTGTAGAATCTTGGCAACCACATTTATTGACCATATACTATGTACTGAATGGAGGACTAGGTACTGATCTCTTACCTCTTCTGGCTCTAGACTGGACATCTTCCATCACTATAATACATCAATCAACATTTATTAAGCAGCTACTAGGTGCCAGGCACTGTGCTAAGTGCTACAAAGCATTCTTTCCTCATCTCTACCAAAATCCTTCTCTTCAATATTTATTTATAACCAATTATGTGTCCTGACAAATTTCTACACAAGTTTTCTTAAATTATATGATCAAACTTATCACCGTCCCACCCTTCCCTTATCCCTCCTGGTGCTTTGATCTGGGCTATACATGTATTATCAAGTAAAACATAAAAATCCTTTTTTTCAAAGCCCAGCTTAAATGCCACTTCTTCCATGAAAACCTGAGATTTCCCCTTACCAAAAGTGATTTCTCCTTTTGTAGAATCGATACGCAGAAGAGCCTGAAATTTGTTTTCAATGTGCCCATAGACATGGCATTGTACTCTTCTGCTCTCAGTTTTCCCACCTGTAAATTTGAAGTAAAATAATAACTGAAAAATGTGTCTCTAGATTTGGAACTGTAATATAAATATATACTATAATAATGATAATAATGATAATAATAAATATGAAATATCCACTTTAAGGGTTGTAAAGTGTTTTACATACATCTCATTTTATTCTTACAACAACCTTAGGAAGTAGGTACTATTATTATCCCCATTTTTAGAAGGAAACTGAGGCAGAGAAGAGTTATATGATGTGCCCAGGGTCACACAGTTAGTAAGTATCTGAGGTTAGATTTTAACTCGGGTCTTTCCAATCCTGGACCTAATTGTTCTATCTACTGTATCAAGTAGATGCAATCTTTTCATTTTCATTTTTTTTTTAGCCTTCACTTTCCATCTTAGAATCAATACTGTATATTGGTGGTGGCTAGACAATATGGGTTAAGTGTCTTGCCCAGGATCCCATAGCTAGGAAGTGTCTGAGGTCATATTCGAACCCGGGACTTCTTTTCTCTAGGTCTGGTTCTCTATCCACTGAGTCACCCAGCTGCCCTGGATCCTTTCATTTTAAAGAAGAAAAAGTTGAGATTCAGGCTCCCACTTATTCAAAGAGTCACAGGAAGCAATAATTGGCCATGTGGGGATTTGTGTCTAGGGCCTCTGACTCTAAATCTAATTGCATTATAAATTAGGAATATTTACAAATATCAGCTGCTGGTTTTCCTGATGATGGTGGAGGATGGATGGAGGATACTTTGCTGCTGTGGTGATTTTGTGGTTTGGTTTTTTCTTCCTTCTTCCCGATTCTCTCTCCACTGCCTCAGAGACACTCGCTATCTGGCCATCTTTAGTATACTCCTGTCACAGCTGGATTGCTCTGAGGTCAGCATTATCCTCTAGACTGCTGGGCGACAGCATTTCCTCACACCCTGAACTCTGTGTATTTTTCTCTTCTGGTCTCTCTGTTTTTACAGTTTTCATTCAGATTGTGCAGTCAGTCCCCTTCCCCAGTGAAAAAAAGTATGTGTGTATTTGGGTGGGGGTAGGGCACATGAATCTCTTGGCATGGGAGGGCTGACAGTTTTCATGGCTGGCTTTTAACTCCTCTTAATCTTGGTCACTCTGGTTTGATAAAATAAACATACAGATAGGATATTTGTATGCCTAATTTGTTGTCTAGCCAGTCATTTCAGCAGTGTCTGATCCTTTGTGACTCTATTTGGGGTTTTCTTCACAGAGATATTAGAGTGCTTTGCCATTTCCTTCTCCAATTTATTTTACAGATGAGGAAACTGAGGCAAACAAGGTAAAGTGAGTTGACCAGGGACACACAGCTAATGTTTGAGACTGGATTTGAACTCAAGTCTTCTTGATTCCAGGTCTAGAGACTCTCATCTATTCACTGTGTCAACTAGCTACCCTTGTATACCTAAATATCTCATTAAAAATAATTATTTTGAGGTTCAGGTAGGTGGCCAAGTGAATTGAGAGCCAGATCTAGAGAAGGGAGGTCCTAGGTTCAAATGTGGATTCATATATGTTCAAGCTGTGTGATCCTGGGCAAGTCACTTAACCCCCATTGCCTAGCCCTTACCACTCTACTGCTTTGGAACCAATACAGAGTATTGATTCCAAAATGGAAATGAAGGGTTTAAAAATTATTATTATTATTTGGTTTTTAAAAATCAAGTTACTCTTTGTCAGAATTCCAGAGGTTAAATTTAGCTCTGACTTTGCCTAAAGCAATTTTCCTGTCTTAGCTTCTTTTTTTGTAAAATGAGGACAGTAATTCTTTAGTGGTTATCCCCTCCCCAGAGGTGTTATCTGAAAAGTGCTTGTAAAATTTAAACGGTTAGAGAGCTGAGAAAGTTATTACTGTGGTTTTAGGTGACAAGACCAAGACTGGTTATCTACGCCTTCATGGAGTTTCATGCGCTTAAGTTGCTGTTTATTTTCTCTAACGTGTAGAGCAACGACCACATGAAACCTGGTTACTTTGGGGAGGTGAGTTACATACAACAGACTCAGAATGTTAGACCTGGGAGAGATCACAGCATAATGGAATAGAGGATGAAAGAGCTGAAGAGGGGCTTGGAAACCCCTGAGCCCAGACCTCTCTCTTGATTTTATAGCTAAGAAGAGTGAGACCAAGAGAGGAGAAAGCAGAGAATTTTAGAGTTGAAAGGGAGCACAGGAACCATCTTAGTTTAATCCATACCTGAAAAGGAGTCTCCAGTATAGCATATCCCCCAAATAGTAATTCAGCCTTTGCTTATAGACCTCTATAACATCCCCTAACACCTGATGCAAGCTATTCCATGGATGGATAGCTCATTCTTTTTTTTTTTTAAACATTATTTTATTTGGTCATTTTCAAACATTATTCATTGCAAACAAAAATCATTTTCTAACTCCACCCCCCCTCCCCCCCGCCATCCTTCCCCTAGCCAATGTGCAATTCTACTGGGTATCACATGTGTCCTTGATCTGAACCCATTTCCATGTTGTTGGTTTTTGCATTAGGGTGTTCATTTAGAGTCTCTCCTCAGTCGTATCCCCTCAACCCCTGTAGTCAAGCAGTTACCTTTCCTCAGTGTTTTTACTCCCACAGTTTGTCCTCTGCTTGTGGATAGTGTTTTTTCTCCTAGATCCCTGCCAATTGTTCAGGGACATTGCATTGACACTAATGGAGAAGTCATAAGTTCCATTGTACCACAGTGTGTCAGTCTCTGTGTACAATGTTTTCCTGGTTCTGCTCCTCTCGCTCTGCATCACTTCCTGGAGGTTGTTCCAGTCTCCATGGAATTCTTCCAGTTCATTATTCCTTTGAGCACGATAGTATTCCATTACCAACATATACCACAATTTGTTCAGCCATTCCCCAATTGAAGGGCATCCCCTCATTTTCCAATTTTTTGCCAACACAAAGAACACAGCTAGGATTATTCTTGTACAGGTCTTTTTCCTTATTATCTCTTTGGGGTACAAACCCAGCAGTGTGATGGCTGGATCAAAGGGCAGACAGCCCTTTATTGCCCTTTGGGCATAGTTCTAAATTGCCCTCCAGAATGGTTGGATTAATTCACAACTCCACCAGCAATGAATTAATGTCCCCACTTTGCCACATCCCCTCCAGCATTCATTACTTTCCTTTGCTGTCATGTTAGCCAACCTGCTAGGTGTGAGGTGATACCTCAAAGTTGTTTTTATTTGCATCTCTCTGATTATAAGAGATTTAGAATACTTTTTCATGTACTTATTAATAGTTTTGATTTCTTTATCTGAAAACTGCCAATTCATGTCCCTTGCCCATTTATCGATTGGAGAATGTCTTGATTTTTTTGTACAATTGATTTAGCTCTTTATAAATTTAAGTAATTAAACCTTTGTCAGAGGTTTTTGTTATGAAGATTGTTTCCCAATTTGTTGCTTCCCTTCTGATTTTAGTTACATTGGTTTTGTTTGTACAAAAACTTTTTAATTTGATGTAATCAAAATTATTTATTTTACATTTTGTGACTCTTTCTATGTCTTGCTTGGTTTTAAAGTAAGACTTTCCGAGCCAGCGAGAAGCCTCAAGGTAGGAAGATAGAGGAAGGATAGAAGTTCTGGATGCCGTGAGGGGGATGGTGGAGCCAAGTTAGAGATATAAGGTGGCAGGAATGAGTCAGAAATCCAGGCCTTATTAATTATCATGGAGCCACAGCAAAACTCCGATCAGTGGACTACTCAGAAGGCTTGTTCCTGTCCAAAGATCCCAATTTAATATCACACAGGTCAGAGACATGATAGAGAAAAGAAAGTGCCTGGCCGAAGGCCAGGTCCCGGGTGGGAGAGGTAGATCAGGAAAGGAATCAAAGATGGAGCTTGGCCTCTCTGGCCAAGCTCCAGCAAGGACAGGCATCAGTGAGAGCTGAGATCCAAGAGAAAGAGAGGGGCGGAGCTTACTGAGGCCCTGTATTTAATCTCTTTGATATGCAAATATACACAATACATAGGGATGATTATCATTGGTTAACGACAAGGTATAGGTGTGGTTTCTCTTAGCCAGGTGAGCACAAAGAAACCTGTTTTCCCTCCTAACCTGGAGGAAGCTGGGGTCAAGGGTCAGAGGCTTTCCCAGCCATGCTCAAGACTGAGCATGCTCTCTTCTAAGCCACTCTGTACCTACTGTCTCCCTTGCCCATAGATAGGGGTGGACTGCTACATAAAGTCTTTCCCTTCCCAGAGGTCTGACATGTATACTATTCTTTGTTCACCTAATTTACTTATAGTTTCCTTCTTTATGTTCAAGCCATTCACCCATTCTGAGTTTATCTTGGTGTAGGGTGTGAGGTGTTGATCCAGACCTAATCTCTCCCACACTTTCTTCCAATTTTCCCAGCAGTTTTTGTCAAATAGTGGATTTTTGTCCCAAAAGTTGTGGTCATTGGGTTTGTCATAGACTGTCTTGCTGAGGTCATTTACCCCAAATCTATTCCACTGATCCTCCTTTCTGTCTCTTAGCCAGTACCAAATTGTTTTGATGACCACTGCTTTATAGTATAGTTTGAGATCTGGGACTGCAAGGCCCCCTTCCTTTGTATTTTTTTTTCATTATTTCCCTGGATATCCTTGATCCTTTGTTCTTCCAAATGAACTTTGTTATGTTTTTTTTTAATTCAGTAAAAAAATTTTTTTGGAAGTTCAATAGGTATGGCACTAAATAGATAGATCAGTTTGGGTAGGATGTTCATTTTTATTATATTGGCTTGTCCTACCCATGAGCAGTTAATGTTTTTTGCAATTGCTCAAGTCTAGTTTTAGTTGTATGGAGAGTGTTTTGTAGTTGTGTTCATATAGTTCATGTGTTTGTCTCGGTAGATATATTCCTAAGTATTGTATTTTGTCTAAGGTGATTTTGAATGGGATTTCTCTTTCTAATTCTTGCTTCTGAGATTGGATAGCTCATTCTTAAGGCAATTTTTCCTGATACCAATCCAAAATTGGCCTCTGCAACTTCAGTCCATCCATTTGCTGTTGCCCAATGAACCCACTGGAGACAAAAAAGACAAGCCAAGCCCATCTTTCAAATGACTTCTATTTAAGGACTTGAAGAGAGCTACACTGGCTAGAGCTACACTGGCTTCTGCAAACTTTCTTCTTTCTTACCAACCAGACCCAGAGCCTTGAATTGATATATGATACCCTAGACTCAAGGACACTCTCCTCATTGACCACCTCTAAACATTCTCCAGTTTATCAGTGTTCTTACTAAACTATGGCACCCAATAATGTAAATAAAAACAATGTCCTAAAATAAATGTAACAAAATAATATCTTTGAATAAATATAACAAATAAAAACAGTATCCTAGAATAAATATAACAAAAACAATATACTAGAATAAATGTAACAAATGAAAGCAATATACTAGAATAAATATAATAAAAACAATATGCTAGAATAAATATAACAAATAAAAACAATATACTAGAATAAATATGTTAAAAACAATATATTAGAATACATATAATAAAAACAATATATTAGAATAAATATAGCATAAAAACAATATACTAAAATAAATATAAAAAACAATATACTAGAATAAAGATAATAAAAGTAATATACTGACAAATATAACAAATAAAAACAATATACTTGAATACATATAATAAAATATACTAGAATAAATATAGTAAATAAAAGCAATATACTAGAATAAATGTAACAAATAAAAATATATTAGAATAAATATAATAAAAACAATATGCTAGAATAAATATAACAGAAATAAAAATTATCTCCTAGAAGCAGCCTGACCAGGGCAGAGAACAAAGGTATCACTATCTTCTTATTCCTGGAAATGGCTGCACTTACTTTGTGAAGCCTAAGATCACATTAGATTTTTGGGGGCTGCTACACCACACTGCTGACTCATATTGAACTCACAGTCTACTAATAATTTCCCTTCTCCTCTCACCTCCCCCATCTCTCCTCTCTGGCCATGCCTCCCCTATCTTGTGATTCTACAGTTGTTTTCTTGAACCCAAGTATAAGATTTCAGGCTTGATCTACTAAGATGAAATTGAGGAGGAATGAATGTAGTCTATCTGTTTGGACCTTGAATCTCTCATCCACTCCCACCCAACTTTGGGTCATTCACAAGTTTTGATGAGCATGTCTTCTGTGTTTAGACACTGATCGAAATGTTACAACAGTACAGGGATGGGAATAGTTGGTGGTTCAGTGGATGGAAAACTAGATCTGGAAATGAAAGGTCCTGGGTTCAAATCTAGCCTCAGACCCATTGTCTAGCCCTTTCTGCTCTTCTGCCTTAATACATAGTCTTGATTCAAAGATGGAAGGTGAGATTAAAAACAACAACCACAAAAACCAGTACAGGGTCAAATAGCTAATTCCCCTCAATTTCTAAATCTTTGATCCTATGACTTTTTCAAATTCTCCACTAATTAAAGTGACAATTAGGATTTGAACCCCGGTCTTCTGACATCCATATTCCCATGAAAATTATAGCTTCAGAGGTCCATAGTAAGATAGCCCCCTGACCCAGCCTAGAATTTGGTTCTTTCTAGTTTTCCAGTCCATTACTCTACAACACTTCCTATTTTGTTTTCCTTGTTCAAAAAACAAATGCAATACCAGAGCTAGTCCTTTCATCTCTGTAGGGCTCAGTTATACCCTCTGTATAAGGTGAAGGGGATTGAATTTTATTCTCTCAAATGTTTCTAACATTCTATGTTGTATAAATGTGCTAGAAGAGTTGAATAGGAGCCATTAGGGTGAACTGGTTAATTGCTGAGCACCAAAATAGCCATGCTGTTGGACTAGATGGTGCTGGGCTATAGTTTTCTGTTGAGTCCCTGAATATATGTGAGAGCCCAGATAATACCCAGGTATGTTAGATATGACTCATCCAGTGAAGGGAATATGAGTGATTGGATTTCTTTGCTCTCATCTTCCCAATTCCTTGAGTGTTCCTAAAGCTTAATTGCCAACATCTAATGTGAGCCACAACAGAAAGCAATGGAGTACAAAAGGGGATGGACTTGTCAGTAGACCCTGGACCTCAGTGACCCTGGGTAAATCATTTCTTTGGTTGCTCCCATCTATAAAAAGGGAAGGATAATACCTTGAATCTTTCACCATCTACTTCATTTACCTTATAAGAAAACATTTTATAAACTTGAAAGGACTAGATATGTTAATTTATTATTATTATTGCCTTTAGAACATAAAAAACGCATAGGTAAAATCTAAGGGATTCTAGAATTGTTGTTCAATTGTTCCAGTCATATCTGACTCTTTCTCATTTAGGGTTTTCTTGGCAAAGCTATTAGAGTGGTTTGCCATTTCCTTCTTCAGCTCATTTTATAGATGAAGAGACTGAAGCAATCAGGGTTGAGTGATTTGTCCAGGGTCACACAGTTAGAAAATGTCTGAGACTAGATTTGAACTCAAAAAGATGAGTCTTCCTGATTCTAGAACCATCACTCTCTCCCCTGTGCCACTCAACTGCTCAATGGAAGGGACTACATTTAAATAACTAAGTACAGATAACCCTTCCACAGCACCCAGAAAATCCATATAACATTTTTTGGCCTCTTCATACTAGAGAAGTCTGAAATTTTTCCTTTTTTTCTTATGGGGTACTTACAGTATCTTCTCGTAAAATTTAGGTTAAGTATTTGGTCGTATTTGTATGTAGGTCAATGTTGGGCCAGCTCTACATTTCTACCCTTTGTGTGTTCTCTACTGACTTTTGTATTTTTTTTCTTGCAAACTTTTAACATTTTACTTATTTTAACTTTAAAAAATAAATTGTGTATATTTTTGGTATTGAAAGATAAGATATTGATATTACACAATAGTATACATCTATGTTATGAATTTCTGAGTTTTTAAACTTTTTTTGTGTCATCAACTGATCTTTATGTGTCATCTGCAGCCTCTGTAAAACTTCTCCAAAATTCCCATTTAATTTTTTATGCCAACTTTTGACATATCGAAACCACGATGGGGAAAGTAGCAATGTGAAAGGGATATCTGTATACACAAAATACAGATGCAGAATAGATGAAGGATAATCTTAGACAAGTAGCTAGATGACTCAGTCGATAGAGCATTGGACCTGGAGTTGGGAAGAACTGAGTTCAAATCCAACCTTAGGCAGTTACTAGATGTGTGACCCTGAGCAAGTCACTTAACTTCTTTAAGCCTTAAATTCACTGGAGAAGGAAATAGCAAACCACATCAGTCTCCTTTGCCAAGAAAATCTCATGAACAGTATTGCTGTGCTATGGTCCACAGAGTCACTAAAAGTCAGCCACGAATAAATAATTGAATAGCAGTGGAGAGGCAACGAAGCGGATATAGTTTGTCCTAAGTGAGGAAAAGAGAGAAAGTCAATTTGAATGTATCACAGAATGGAGGAAGAGAGGGAGGAGTAATTTCCAAGGAGGGTGGAAAGATAGAATTGGGCCAGGTTATATAAGACTTTAAAAATTAAACAGATGAGTCTATATTTTATCCAAGAGGCCATAGGAATCCAAAGCAGTTGGTTGAGTAGGAGAAATCACAGGGTCATAACTCTGCTTAAAGAGAATCCCCTTGGCAGCAGTGTGAGCCACTGGAGTGGGAGACTCTTGAGGCACAAAGACCAGCTGTTGGAATTATCTAGGCAAGGATGATGAAGGCATGAACTATGAAGGTAGCAGCTATATTAGCAGAAAAGGGGGGGGGTGACTCGAGACTTTGTAAAGGTAGAAAAAGCAAGATTTGGCAACTGATTGGCTATGTGAGTCAAGGTGGAGGGTGGCAGGATAATAGGAAAAATGTGTTTTTAAGCTATTTGGAGCAATCTCAAGTTGCTGACATTCCTTTCTAGAAACACCCTGATTATCATGGAATGATGTAAAATTGATGAAAAGGCGAACTGGCCAGATGTAAAATGAATGATATAAGAACCATTAAAAATAAAAGGGGAGTAATTAAAGAGTTCCTGGAGAACTAGAATCAAAGAGTTATGATGAACGTAGAGGGTGAGTATGAAGAATTCAGTATATATTGCAGGTCTAGGATCCTTGCGAGGAGGAGGATTCATGTATCCATATCCTGGAATTAGAGAATTTAATTTTTTGGCTTAGTTGAAAAAATAACAACTGTGAGTGAAGTATGATATTGGAAAAATCCTTGGAGTCATGAGCCTGGGACAATAACAGTAATTTTGTGACCTTGAGAGCAAGTTGTTCTATTCTCTCTGAGTCTTAGTTCATTTATCTGGAAAGTGAGAATTATAATACTTGTATCATTTACCTTCCACATCTATAATAAATTAAATGTCTGTGTGCTGCTAAGGCTAAAGTAAAGTAAAGGACAGCTTAGGTGGCTCAATGGACAAATCATAGGGCCTTGGAATCAGGAAGAATAGAGTTCAAATCTTACCTAAGATACTTTCTTCTTTATAATTAATCAATCAATCAATTAATTTCAGATACTTTCTAGCTGTGTGAACCTGGCCCTGGACAAGTCACTTAACCCATGTTTTCCTCAGTTTTACCATTTGTAAAATGAGCTGGAAAAGGAAATGACAAACCATTCCAGTATCTTTGCCAAGAAAACCTTGAATGTGGTCATAAAGAGTCAGATACAACAAAAATGACTGAACAAAAACAAAATTGGTAATAGGAAGCTCTTGTGTCCTTTGAATTCTGGAATCTAGATAACTGAATTTTAGTACAGGAGTAAGGAACTGCAGGTAAGGCATTAAAAAAACAAAACCCTTTACCTTCTATCTTAGAAACAATAATAAGTACAGGTCTCCCTTCCCCCTTGCAACTTTCCCCATAGGAATATTGATATATTACAGGTGGGCATAATAAATTAAATAAGAACTTTTGGAGTGTTTTGAAAAAGCCACAGAAAAAAATTAGAAACTGTATAGCCTATGACCAAATACTTAACCCAAATTTTACAACAAGGTACTGTTAACACCCCATAAAAGAAAAAGAAAAAATTCAGACTTCTTCTCTGGAATGGAGGAAGGGTCAAAAAACTTTATATGGATTTTCCAGATAGTGGGAACTCATTGGTGCTTTTCACTCCCACAATGTGAAAGGGTGGTTCCACAGCAGAAGAGCAGTAAAGGCTAGGCAACTGGGGTTAAGTAATTTGCCCAGGATCATATAGCTAGGAAGTATCTGAATTTGAACCCAGGACTTCCCATCTCTAGGTCAGGTATGGTATTCTGTATGTGCTGTCAGCCATCCCTGGTCTCACCTGTTTCCCTTCATCACAAGGAAAGATTTGATGATGGGAGTGTATTAGGAACTGATGACAATATTAAAACTTAACAGTAAAAGTTTAGGGGACAAAGAAAGGCAATGAAACTGCAAATAGTTTGCCATTGAACTAATATTTGAGCATCGGCTATGTGTGTGGAGTTTGTTGGGAAGATACAGAGGTGGTTAAGGCTTGACCCCCTCCCTCAAGAAGCTTATCATCTGGAAGGGGCTAAGCCCCTCCAGGATATTGAAGAGATAAAGGCATCTGCCTTTCTGAGGGCTCTGAGGAAGGAGGGATCTTATCTTAAGGATGGGATAGAATCCTGGAGGGCTTTAGAGTCTTTAGAAGGAAGGTTTTTCACTTCTGTGCCCTGGGGAGAACAAGGAGTATGCTAGAGAAGGGTCAGAAATACAGTTTGTAATTTGGGGTATGTGAAAGGAAGAAGAGGGAGATAAGGATAGAGATTGAGACTAGATAATCTGGCCAGTCTCCCCCTTTCTCTTCACAACCTCTTTCTCTCTTGTCTTTATGTTTTCTTTTCTAAGTTAAACCAATGGACTGGCATATCCTGGGGCATTTGCCATCCTGCTAGAAGGAAAGAAGGAAGGCAACCTGGGGAGAAGAAAACCTCCCTAGATTTGGATCCAGGTTATCAGGGTCCAAATTTGATTCTGCTTTTCAGTAGATGAATGACGGTGAACAAATCACATCTTTCTGAAACTCCATTACTTTATCAATAAGAAGTGGGTAATACTTTCATATCCTTTTCTCAGGAATTGTTTTGGAGACGGGATTTTCTGTATCTTAAAGAGTTATAGAAAGAAGATTTTAATATGATAGTTTAATAATTCCATTATAGAAGTGATAATTATTACTATCAGCCTCATCATCAGAGTTGATAGCTAGGTACTCTGATGGCTCATGCAGTAGGGACCCTTTAGAAGAGACTTCTTCAAAGGATGCTCAAGCTCTTTTGGAATGGTTGAGATTAAATTAAGATTTTCAGCTTTTTCTTAATGGACATTGAACACAGGATGCCATTTTGAATCCCAGTGTTCCAATTCAAGTTTTTATTCAACCAGCATTGAGTGCCTGCTTCTTAATGTGAACTTAGAATTAACTTGAGGAGATGAGGCTTAAACAAAAATAAACACTTCAATGGCAACAACAATTAGCACTTAAAGGCTGAAATAGAATGGACCCAAGAGATCTAGGTTCTAGTTCTAGCCCTGACACTAAATGTGGTCTGTGACTCACTCCCAAGTAAGTAATTTCTAAGATCTCTTTTCAGTACTTAATTACATACATAAAGCACCAGAGTCTTAGAGATCATCCAAGCCAAACATGCAGATGAGAAATTTGCTTAGGGTCACACAGGTAATAAGTAGATTATCCTCTAGGTCTCTTGTCACCAAATCCTGTCTCCTTTTTTTTTTTCCTCTGAAGTTTTTCCAGAACTCCCTTGGTACTCATTTCCCCATATAACATGAAGGGGCTGACATAGATTCTTATTTTTTTTAACCCTTACCTTCCATCTTAGAATCAATATTGTGCATTGGTTCTTAGGCAGAAGAGTGGTAAGGGCTAGGTGATGGCAATTAAGTGACTTGCCCAGGGTCACACAGCTAGGAAGGCTGAGGACAGATCTGAACCCAGGACCTCCGATCTCTAGATCTGGCTCTCAATCCACTGAGCCACTTAGTAGCCCCTATTGTAAATTATTTTTAAAGTTCCTCTCAGGTCTGATAGTTTATGAATGTGATAATGCACTAAAAGGAAGCTCAGATTATAGGTGCTCTAGGAAGTTCTAGGAAGAGAAGGAAGGAGAACCCTGTGAGTCAGAGGTCTTCCTGGTGGAGATCATCCTTGGTGAGGGATTTGAAGGATAAGTAGGATTTGGAGTTAAGGGTGAAAGGCTATTACAGTCCTAATCATGATGATTAGCAATCTATGCTAGGGGGTTGAACATAAGGAGAAGATCAGATTGTTTGGAAAAGATGCTTAAAGGTGAGGAGTAATAAAAGTCTGGAAAGGTAGGTTTGAGTCAGATGATAAAGGGGCTTGAATGTCTTGTCTGGTCAAGGAGTTTGCATACCATCCTAGAGATAAAGGAAATCAATTTAAAGTGAATACTGGGGGAAAAAATAAAGTAGATACAGAGAAGATCTGGCCATCCAAAGTGGTTGATCTCCTTGTCCCACCCCCACCTCACATTGCTCTTAGTTGTTGTTTTGTTTTGAATTCTTTGTGACTCTATTTGGGGTTTTCTTGGCAAAGATACTGGAATAGTTGGCCATTTCCTTCTCTAACTCATTTTACAGATGAGAGAACTGAGGCAAACAAGGTTAAATGGCTTGCCCAAAGTCACCTCAGCTAATAAGTGTCTGAGGTCAGATTTGAACTCAGGAAGATGAATCTTCCCGACTCCAGAACTGCCACTCTACCAGCCTACCTAGCTGCCCTCTTCCACACAACAGCCCCTTAAAACACTTGAAGAGAAGTCTCCTAGCCTTCTCTCTACCAAATGTTTTCTTATCTAGACTAAACCCCCAGTTCCTTCCAGTTAGGAGGAAGCATGTTAGAGTGGAAAGATCACTGGCTGTGGAGTCAAGGGACCTCACTTCAAATCCTACCTCTGGTAACTACTTGCATGAAGTTGAGCAAGTCATTTGACCTCTTGGCCTGAGTTTTTCTTGTCTGTAAAATGAGATGGTTTGGACTATGTGGCCTCTGAGGTCTTTTCCAGTTTCAGAATGATAAGCCAAGCCAAGAAATAGACCTCCTATCTGGGGGCCCTTTGCCATCTTGATTGCTTTCTTATCACAATCCTTGAAATCTAAGTTGGTGGATAATTTTCATGCATATCTGTATCGATCTTTCTTTGAGATAGCTGTCCTTTTATCTTCCCTCATATTGTGATCACTCACCCTCAGGCCTTCAGGTTTCTCTTGCCTGGTTTATATTAATAGGTTCTTGACTGATTCCTGGGCTTCAATTCTGTCTTTTGCACAGTTGCCACATTCATCTTCTAATTCAATCTTCTAAAAGATTATTTTGATATTTTGATATTTTCTCTAGCTCAGAAATCTAGAATGCCATCTGCACCACCCCCAGAATAAAGTCCAAACTCCTTGGTTTGGCCTTTGAGATATTCTACTATTTGGCTTCAATATCTTTTCATTTCAGGGGGACTAGGAGGAGATAGGGACAAGAACTCTGAACTCTGATTTCATTGAAAAAAGGGGCTCTTGAAGGAGGAAACTCCCTTCACAGTGCATATAGATGCCTTCTCTGCAGCTTCTAATCTTGGAACTTAGAACCTAGAACCTTAGGAGTTTCAATGACTTAATGAGGGTCACACAGCCAGTATTTGTTGTAGAACTTGAACCCAAATCTTCCCTGGCTCTGAGATTAGCTCTCTATTCATTGTCTTGTCTCCTTTCTCAAATTAGTATGGTGTTAACAAGTGTTTTATAATGTACAATCAGTCAACAAGCAAGCATCCATTAAGTACCTAATCTGTGTTGAGCACTGAGCTAAGAGCTAGAAATACAAATATGATAATAGAAATAATAACTTCTAGCAAAGAGGTTATATCCTACTGGCAGAAAAGTAGACACACACATATGCATAGACACACGCACATCTATATCTAGAATGAATACAAAATAGTTAAATACAAGGCAGTTTGGAGAGGAAGCTAATAGCAATTGGGAGGTCAAGAAAAACTTCATTTAGAAGGTACTGCTTGAATTGTACCTTGAAGGGAGAGAGGGATTCTCTGAGGCAGAGGTAAGGAGGGAGTGCATTCCA
The DNA here is from genome assembly GCF_027887165.1 of Monodelphis domestica. NCBI lineage: Eukaryota > Metazoa > Chordata > Mammalia > Didelphimorphia > Didelphidae > Monodelphis > Monodelphis domestica. Next base: position 85,282,888 of record NC_077232.1, on the reverse strand, counting down.
GGCCTGGCAGATAGTTAATGCAGAGAACAGACAGGAGATGTTAGGAAACATTAAGAAACAGGAAAGGATTGTGGAATACTGTCGGGGAAGAAATGTACAATGAAGCTAGACAGGTACGTTGGGATCAAGTTGCAAAGGGCTTTAAAAGCCAAATAGAATTTGTATTTTATCCAAGAGGCAATAGGGACACACTGAAGTGTATTGAGTAAGGCAACCCTAAGGGCACCTGTGAAAAAATTACTTGGGCAATAGTGTGTAGGAACGAAGAAGGGAGAGACAAGAGCAATTATTTAGGTAAAAGGTGATGAGGCTCTAAACTAAGGTAGTAGCAATGTGAGTGAAGGGAGGAAAGACATGATATAGAGTTAGAAAAAGCAAGATTTGGCAATTTAAATGGATGTGAGGGGTGAAGGAGAATGAGAAGTTAAAAAGATAATGCCAAGATTATGAACCTGAGACAATGGAAATTCTACCTTCAATAGAAATAGTAAAATTTGGAAGAGGAGAATAATTCAGGGAGAGTAAAGGAAAATTAATGAATGAACTCAGCACCAAGAAGACCTATGTCTAAGTTAATGTCTAGATCTACATTAATTTTATATATTGATGTTAATGTTTATGACTATGTCCCTGCCTTCAAGGAAAATATAATCTAATAGGGATGGAGGTAAATCTAAGGTACACAACATACTGCTGATAACTCCATAGATCTTTGATTATGTTTACATGAAATCTCATTTCACTGACACAGATCACAAACTCTTCATGACTTATCATTCTAGATAGTTCTTATCCATATCTTTCTAGAAATTCACCTTAGAGAGTAAGTCCAATATCCTAATGGACTTCCCCTAGCCCTTTTTAGCTATCCTTCTGTTATTTCTCTTTCCCTCCATGGTCTCTAGCCATACATGTTCTTAATTGATTTGTAACACAAGTCAACACTGGTAATATACTGCACCATTTATATCCACGATTGTTCTTTGGGCACCTGCCATTTTGATTCTTCTAAGATCATAATTTTTGTGAGTGAATGGGATAGGGGATTTGATTCTCTCCATCTCCCCAGATCCTTAGACATAGTCACAGGATTTACTTACTAGTGATGAAATTTTAATTTATTAACATAATATAATCCTTTGCTAAGTTTGAATACTTCTGTGTGTCAGAAGGGAACATCTTCATTGCATAAGAAAAAACTGGCCATATCTTTGTAGGGCTTTAAATAGCTAAGATCTAGAGAATTCTAAGAGTTGAAGCTACTGAGAAAGCCAGCAGTTGGAGAAAAACCCAGGCTTTCCCCATTTCTGTTGGAGAGGAGAGAATTTCCTCTCTCCCAATCATTGTCCATCAATCATGATTTCTAGAATGGAGCTATTTTCTCAGAAGGATACCTCTTATCCATCAGTTGTAGAATCAGGTCAAGAGGCACAGTTGAGGGAGCAGGAACACACAATACAGACATACACAGATTAAAAGAGTCAGTCAATTGAGACTGGAAACAACTTCAATGAGCATGAAGCTAATTGTAGAGAAGAGCAAACTATGGACTTAAGAGATATCTAGCTTGGGTAATTAAGGGCTTGACTGAAAATAGAATTGTATAATGAAAGAAAACATTGTGAGGCTTCACGTTACCGGATGAATGTGTAGCCTTTGCTCCATATTCTTTAGATGTATATTTTGCCAATATGTACTCTGTTTCTGTCCACTCTTCCTTTGGATGACACATGTATTTCTGGGATATCAGGTTTTTGGAAGTTACTTAAAAAACAAAACAAAACTATAAGCTGTACTATTCCATCTTTTCCTTTGCTAAGAGCTAGTTGTGTCCACTAACTGATAATACATGGGAAGTTAACTGATGGGGGCTCATGAGTTTTAGAAGCAGCCACTCACAGGGAATGCTAGAATCAGTGAGAGTAGTCTCATTTTCTGGGGACCCATCCTGAAAACCTAGTAGTAAAGTTGGGTGAATACTCCAAAGTGGATGCTACAGGAAAAGCATAACTGGTATTTTAGTTTGTTTTTTTTTTTCTTTCAAGACTTTTGTAGTGGCAGTTAGCTCAGGATCATTGAAAATGCTTCTCAAATGTGATCCAGTTTGAGGCCTTTTCCCTTTTCAGTTCTATACCTGTTTCCATCTATAGTTCTTGTCTATATTGTGAATAATGATAGACTAATTCCATAGGCTTTCCATCAAGCTGAATGACATACTCTGGACAACATGTATTTTTTTAAATTTATTTTTGTAGTGAAAATGGCCAGATATCTTTCTTAGGACAATTGGATATCACAAAGAGATTTTTTTGGTTTGTTCTTTTTCTGAGACTTGATGGAGTTAGTATAGTGTCATCTGTGGTAGGACTATTTGGACAAATTCATAGAACTTTAAGTAAAATCTAAATCCATAAGCTAAGTACAATTTCTGATTTGAAAAATGAGAGAAGACTTCATGTAGGAATTGGCCCATCTCTTTCCTAATCTCTACATCTGTATGTGAATCTTCCACTTTAGTCAAATTGATCTACATCCCTCTCAGTCTCTTTCCTGTTTTGTGCATTCCTAGTTGTGTACTTTTTAATATTTTCTCACACATCTATTTTCTCTAATCACTTTCATAGAATACTTTTCTTCTCTAAATCCTACTCATTCTTTAAGGCATTGTTGAAAAATAGATTAGACTCATGGATTGCATCAAATAAAATAATTTAATAAGAATAAAAGTAAATTTCTGCCCCAGACTCTTCTATTTATGAATCTTTGCAACATGGAGCTGATCCTCAGTTCTCAAAACTATATTCAAAGTAGGTCCTACCATGCTGAGAAGGTTTTGAGTATGATCCGGTGACAGATTATATGTCTTTTGTCTTAAGTCCACCATGAATAAGTTTGGAAAAACTCATTGCCAGGTTGGCTACAGGGCAATCAATGTATTTTCAGCACTGTGTGCCATTGGAGTGAATGCTCAAACTGGAGAAATTATGGATCCTTGAAGAATCAAAGTCAATATAAAGTTATGTTGTAGTTATTGATTGTTCATTTTAGTCATGTCTGACTTTTCATGGCCCCATTTGGAGTTTTGTTGTCCAAGATACTGGAGTGGCTTGCCATTTCTTTCTCCAGTTCATTTTGCAGATGAAGAAACAGGCAGAGTGAAGTGACTTGTCCAGGATCGTACAACTATTAAGTATCTGAAGCCAAATTGTAACTCAGAAAGATGAGATTTCAATTCCAGTAAACTATCCACTGCACCACCTTGCTACTCCTCAGAGTTCTATATTGGGCACCAAAAGTGTCACAGGTATGGGATAGTTGAGAATAAATATGCTTATATAAAAATAAAATCTGGGAATTTACTGGACTACAAGCTTGGTATGAGTCAATGGTGTATTATAGTAGCCAAAAATGATGCTTTCCTGGGTTTTATTCAGAGACACAATAACTCGAATGAAGGACTTGATAGTTGCATTCTCCTCTGTCCTGGAATATTGTTTTTTGCCTCTGGCTGCCATATTTTACAAAAGATATTAACAAGCCAAATGATGACCTGGGTGGCCAGAGGATTGGGATCATGCTATCTTAAAATCATTTGAAGGAACTGAAGATGCCTAGTTTCAAGAAGAGATTTAGGACAGAACCGATAACTGTCCCCAAGTGCTTGAAAGATTGTCATCTGGGAAAAGGATTTGACTTGTTCTGTTTGGCTCCAAAAAGAAATGAAAATTATAGAGAAGTAGATCTAGATCTGATATGAGGAAAAACTTCCTACTAATGAAAGCTTTCTCAAAGAGATGACTTAGGAAGTAACAAGTCCATATTCACAAAAAAAGTTTCAAGCAGATGCTGAGTGGCTGCTTATCAGCAATGTATTGGAGTGGAATAATTGGTTAGATACAGATTGAACTAGAATATCTCTGGAGTCCCTTCCAACCTCTGCTTGCTAAATCTAGAATATGGAGTTGGGAGGTGCCTTGGAGATCATCTAGTTTAACCCTTTAATTTTGCAAAAGGAAATCAAAACCTGTAATGAGGAAGTGATGTTACCCAAGGTCATAAGCTAATTAATCAATAAATAATTATTAAGTGCCTACTTTGTGCGAGGCACTTTTCTGAGACTGGGGATACAAAAAAGTCAAAAAACAGTCCCTGAACTCAAGGACTTTACAAATGAATGGGGAAGACAACATGTAAGCAAATACATACAAAGCAAGGTATACACAGGATCACTAGGAAATAATTAACAAAGAAAAGCCACTAGAATTAATTGGGGCTAGGGAAGATTTCTGGTAAAAGAAGAGATTTTAGTTGAGACTTAAAGGAAGCTAGTGAGATTGGCAAGTGGAACAGAGGACAGAGCATTCCAGGCATGGGGGGCAGCCAGAGAAATTGCCCAGAGCTAAGAGATGGAAGGTCTTGTTTGTGGAATAGCCAGGAGCCCAGTGTCAGTAGATCAGAGAGAGCATGCTGGGAGTAAGATATAAGAAGACTGGAAAGGTAGGAGAGGGCTAGGTTATAATGGATTTTAAATGTCCAACAGAGGATTTTGTATTTGAACCTAGAGGGGGATGGGTAACCATTGGAGTCTACTGAATTGGGTGTAGGGCAATATGACATGGTGGGACCTGCACCTTAGGAAAATTAGCTTGAATGGCTGAGTAGAGGATGGATGGGAGAGATGTGAGGCAGGCTATTACAGCAGTCCAGACATGAAATAATGAGGGTTAGGGTTAATGTTAGAGAGAGAGGGAGGGGGGGGTGAGAAAGAAAGACAGACAGACAGACAGACAGAAGAGAAAGAGAGAGAGAGAGACAGAGAGAGAGAGAGAGAGAGAGAGAGAGAGAGAGAGAGAGAGAGAGGAGGGAGAAAGAGAGAGAGAGAGAGAGAGAGAGAGAGAGAGAGAGAGAGAGAGAGAGAGAGAGAGAGAGAGAGAGAGAGGAGGGAGAAAAAGAGAGAGAGAGAGAAAGAGGAAGGAGAGAGAGAAAGAGAGAGAGAGGAGACAGACAGATAAAGACAGAGGCAGAGACAGAGACAGAGACAGAGACAGAGAGACAGAGAGAGAGGAGTCCAGAATGACTCTTGAGTTCCAAGCCTGAGGCACTATTGAGTAGCCAGTTTAGCATTCAAACTCTGGCTTCTCTAACTCCATATCTAGTGTTTTTTAAGAGCTGGAGTTTGGATGGGAGATTGTTTCAGGTGGGGAGTAGCCAGTGCAAAATCCCAGAGATGGGATGTACCATAGTATGTACAAAGAATAACAAGTAGGACACTATGGCCAGACTATTGTACAGGGAGAGGAGCAGCACTTAAAGTGATTGCAAAGGTAGGAAGGGCCAGGCTGGGAGCAGATCCAAATGTCAAACAAAAGACTACATTAGATTCTGGAGGCAATAGGGAACCACTGGGGTTTATTAAGGGGAGAGGGCAGGGTTATAGAGTAAGAGTTATGCTTCAGAAACATCCCTTTGGCCACTGCTCAGTGACAGCTGGATTGGATGGGGAGAGACTTGAGGCAAGGGGACCAGTGAGAAAGTCTGAGCACTAGCGGGCCCATTTGTAGTCTGGACTCCTGGACCTGGGGTGCTCATCCTCCTCCCTGCCCCTCCTCTGAGCTGTCTGGGTCTTGTGAAAAGACATGGTTATTGAGAAATCCCCTCCTATCATAGCCAATCCTGCAGCTGTAGGGTCAGTTTGACAAACAGGATACTGGGTTATAAGGCCAAAGGGACATGGGGAGGAGAGGAAATATCCTGGGACCCTTTTATGGTTATGGGTCCTGGCCTTTTCTAACTCCACTTCAAAATGGGCAGAATCACTAGCTTCCTTCAAAGCACAGCTCAAGCTCACTTTCTTGTTTCCCTACTCCCAGTCCCTTGTGGTCAGTACTCTTTTAGACAGTTCAGTGAATAGAATGATAGACCTGGAGCCAGGAAGACCTGAGTTCAAATTCAGCTTCAAATACTTCCTAACTGTGTGTCCTTGGATATATCACATACCCTCTGTCTTCCTCAGTTTCTTCATTTGTAAAATAGGGATAATCATAGCACCTCTCTCCCCACCTATTTTGAGGGGGTCAAACAAGAACTTTTTAAATATTAAGGTGTTGATGCTATAGCTATTCTAATTTATGAATATAAATATGTGAATTTATGAATAAATTATATAAATATAACTAATAATAACACCTACCTCCCAGAGTTATTGGGGGGGGTCAAACAAGAGCTTTTTAAATATTAATGTGTTGATTCTATAGATATTCTAATTTATGAATATAAATATGTGAATTTATGAATAAATTATATAAATATAACTAATAATAACACCTACCTCCCAGAGTTATTGGGGGGGTCAAACAAGAGCTTTTTAAGCCTTAAAGTGTTTATGTTTTATATAAATTTTAATTTATAAATAGAAGTGTAAATTTATAAATTTGTTTATATTCAATTTAAATAGAAATTTAGTGTTATAATTACTTCTACTACTATTATTACTTTGTATTTTTCAGTTTACTCAATATATTCCATACCTTCACTACCTTGGGCTAGCTTTAATTTAATTAAATCCAAATTAAGCAAAAGCCAATTTACTGGTCCATGCCCTTGATAATCGTTTGAGACGTGCAGTGGAACATAACAGAAGGGCCAGTAGGATGTCGAACTGGACCTGGTACACAGAATAGAACGGGAAGCACTTACTATTGTCATGGTAGAATGTCAGTGTTGGGAGAGCCCTTTGAACACAATGTCATGAATTCCGAGGGATGGTAGAATGTAGGAGGTGGAGTGTTAGAGCTGGAAGGAAGCTTAGGGTTTCACACTGAGATGGTACACTGGGGATCCCCAGCCATGGTATACCAGAGGAAGCCTGCAATGAACAGCAGAGATTCTCCATAAGTCTTGGATGTATGTACAGGATTCTTTTTTTTTTTTCTGACAAATAACTCTAGATTCCAAGTTCTGTGTAGGAAATATCCATGCCAGGCCTACATGTGGTCATCCAACCCTTCATCTGGCCTCTTTCCATGGGTACAACCACTCTTTGTCCATCCTAGAATCATCTTTAGTTTTTTGATTCACTTGCTTAGGCATTAGGAGTCTATGAAGGAAGTGATTTGTTTCTTGGCAGCTATTATAGGAGACTGAATTTTGTCATTAGCTGCCTAGATATGATCTTAGATAAATCCCTAGCTCTCTCGGGGTCTGTGTCCTCTCTGCTAAGTTTAGGGGGTTGGGCTGATTGATTTCCAAGGATTTTTTTTTTTTTTGTAATTCTGACATTCTTGGGGGAGTTTGGAAAGAGGAAGCCTCCTGCCTGTGTTTAGGGAGTGGAAGAAGAAGTGTCCAAAGAATGCAGACAACAGGAAGGTGGGGTGGAGTAAACTTTGAACCATCACTAAGACCAGGACTGACTTACTGAGGGCCTCTCTGGGAACAACCTTTTAAACTAGGACTATTTTCAAATGAAGGCAATCATTTTTTTTTAAAGCAGGGTCTCCTTATCTCATCTAGTCTGGAAATGTAATGGCTACTCCTGGGCCCAATCCCATTACCAATCAGTGGAGAAGCTTTGACTGAGTTCAGTTCCCCTATTCTTATTCTCTTCCTCCCTTTTTCTCCTCCTCTTATTCTATTCCTCCCACCTCTATGGAGCCCGCCATATTGGTATTGAACTATGGGAGGATTCCCAAATGTCTATACCTACCGCAACTCAGAACTCCTTAGAGAGCTCAAGCCATCCACTAGCCTCAGCACCCCTCAAGAGAGAGGATCCCAAGCCTATACAAGCAAGGATGGTGACAGTTTCTAACAGCCAGACCTCCCGCCAGTGGGACTCAGTTCCTTACTATCTGCAATTTGGGGAGAACCATTTAACTCGTCAACCCTTCAGTTTCCTTCTCTGTAAAAGAACTGGAACTACCCATCTTAGCAGGCTGTTGTGAGGCTCCAAAAGAGCGGGTCTTTAATGTCTACATTTATGATTATTATTTTTCTTTCTTTAAAGAAAAACACTTTACTTTTTGTCTTTCTATCTTATTAACTTACTTTCTGTCTTAGTAACAACTCTAAGCCAAAAGGACAAGGTGAATAGGGTTAAGTAACTTGCCCAGGGTCACATAGCTAGGAAGTATCTGAGGTCAAATTTGAACCCAGAGCCTCTCGACTCTAAGCCTGGTGCTCCATCTAGTGTGCTCCCCTCAGCTGTCCTTCAGATTATTATTGATTTGCAGCTTAATGGCACATAAAGGCTAATAACCCACTTTTTTCAAAGCAGCTTTGACAGATAGAGTACATGAATGATCCTCATTTTACACAAAAGGAAGCCATATATCAGAGACATCAAGGGGAGAACATGGCTTCAAATCTAGGTTCATAGCTATGTGATTTAGGACAAGTCATTTACCACCTCTGGGACTCAGTTTCCTCATTTACAAATGAGAGGTATAGTGGTCTAGTGGTTAGAGAGCTAGCCAGGGAACCAGAAAGACGAGGGTTCAGTTGCTGCCTTTGATCCATATTGACTCTGGGCAACTTACATAATCTTAGTTCTAACTTTCTAAGACTATAAGTTGAAGAAAAGGTTCCAACCTACACTAGTGTTGGCCCCGTGACTAGATCACTAGATCACACATTCTAGAGTCAAGAAGTTCTGAGTTTAAACCCAACCTCAGAAACTCACTAACTGGTTAACCCTTGGCAAGTCACTGGACTGCTCTGTCTGCCTCAATTTTCTCAACTGTAAAATGGGGATAATAATAGCATTTCCCTCCCAGAGTTGTGAAGATAAAAGGAGATATTTGTAAAGTACTTAACACAGTGCCTGGCACATAGTAGGTGCTTAAACAATATTTATTCCTTTTTTCCCTTGTAGGGCTACCTCATCTAATAGTTCTATACACCAATGAAATCACAGTCTAGTCCCTATCCATCCCAGTCTCTATAAAGTGACAGATTTAATGAGTTAAGGTTCCATAGAACATTCCAGGTTTAGCATTCATAAGGTCCCTTCTGGATCTAAGTTCTAAAATCTTGGAGGGTCTGTGAGCTTCATTCAATGCTGATAACAGGATTCTTATTTCATCCTTATAGCAACATTATGAGGTAGATAATAAAAAATATTTCCATTTTATAGATGGAGGAATTAAGGTCTAGAGTGATGAAATCATTTGCCCACAGTTACGAAATTAGCAGCTGAACTAATAATCAAATCCAGGTCTTCTGAATGATAGCCTACTACACACTGCCAATCCATGTTTGAGGAAACAAAATGGTATCAGACATAGTGTATACCCTCTAGGAATTTATGAATATTATATATATATATATATATATATATATATATACACATATATATAGTCATTTAGTTGTTTCAATTGTGCCTGACTCTTCCTGACCCCATTTGGGGTTTTCTTGGCAAAAATGCTGCAATGGTTTGCTATCTCCTCTACCTCATTTTATAGATGAGGAAACTGAAGCCAATGGGATTAAGTGACTGGCCCAAGGTCACTCAGCTAATAAGTGTCTGAGGCCAGATTTGAAATCAGGAAGAAGAATCTTCCTGACTCCAAGCTTAGCATTCTATTCACTGTCCCACATAGTTACCTTGATGTATACAGTAGGTGATCCATATATGTTTCAAATGTCTAATCAGAGTAGTAGTAGAAATGCTTCTTATTTATAATTGAACATTTTAGAATTAATAAATGTGATATTGTAGGTAGAGTATTGACCAATGAGTCAGAAGATCCAGGGCTCTGCTCTAGGATGATGGACAAGTTAGTTATCTTCTTGGGTGTCATTTCCCCCATTTATGAAACTGGGAGTCTTTCCTTTACTAAGGATAGAGAGAGAATTGTAGGAACTATAGTATTTAGAGCTGGACAGATCCCTAGATATAAGCTAGTAGAACCCCTTCATTTTACAGATGAAAAAACTTAAGGTCTAAACAAGGAGAATATTTTGCCCAGATTCCACTCAGCTACTAAGACAGAGTCAGGATTCAAACCCAGAACCTCTCCCATCAGATTTAATATTCTTTCTTTGTCTCACAACTGGGCTAGACCCCAGTATTGTTTGTGATCCCTTTCAGTCCTAAAATCCAAATTCTATGATTCTTGGCTTCATGGTGTCAGGAGATATGCAACTTCAGGAATGCCATAGAATCCAGGAACAAATTTCACTGCTATTATGCAAAAAGATATCACTGTTAGCCCTAACTCACTGTACAGCATCCTAGAATGAATTCCAGATGGGCCACCCCAAACTATGAGAGCTAGAAGGGACCTGAGAGACCTTAGAAAAGTCATATGAATTTTGTGACTTTCCATTTGGTTCATCCATAAACTGAAGGGTTTGGACTAAGCAATTAATAATGTGTCTTCCAAGCTTAAATATCATACTTCTACCTTAAGATAATTATAAACAGATGCTATTTCTATAATTGCATGGGGCAGGTAGGTGGTCCAGTGGTCAGAATCTCAGGTGTGGAGTTAGGAAGACATCTTCCTGAGTTCAAATCTGGCTTCAGACACTCAATAACTGTGAGACCCTGAGCAAGTCACTTAATCTGCTTGTCTCAATATCTTCATCTGTAAAATGAGCTGGAGAGGGAAATGGCAAACTACTCCTTATCTCTGCCAAGAAAAGAGTCTGACACAACTGAAATGACTTAATTTCTGTGATGCTTACAGTTTACAAAGGGTTTCCCTCACAACAGATAGGTCCCATTATAGAATTTCAGAGCTTGAAAGGTTCTGAGAGATTGCCTTGTCTAAATCTAGATCAAAGACCACAGATTTTGCAGGGGAAAGGGACCTTGGAGGGAACCTAGTCCAATCTTGCTCCCTTTTCTTTTTCCTCTTTTCTAGAGAAACAGACCTAAAAGGGTTATATGACTTGCCCACGGTCATCCACTTAGGAAGTATGAGTAAGAAGGCTGAGACTCAAACTGCCTGTCTTCAAGTCCAGCTTTCTGTCATTTTTACCAAGCTGTCTCCTGGCTAGTTCCTCTTAAGGATCAGGGAAGGTTCTCAGTTCAGCTGTACAAATATGATTATGTAAACAGCAGGAAGGCTTTGTTTTTTTTAAAGCACTTAAGAATAATCTAAAAAGCAGGAAATGAATTGGTCTCCAATTTTTATAACACAAAGGTGACTAGAGAAGCTCAAAGATTTGCCCAGAGTCAACACAGCTCATTGAGAGAAGTAGAATTTGAACCCAGGTCTCCTGCCTGACTCCCTAAATCCACAATAGGTAGGTTCTGTGGCTCCCAGGTGCAGTGTGGTTCCTCCCTACATGCAGTTGTCTTTAAAAGCTAGAAAAGGAAACTCACAGCCCAAGCTGACCTGGCCAGGAGAGCCACGAAGGTAGTCTTTACAGGTAGAATATTTAGGCAAGGGAAACTCTATAAGCGTTTTCCAGGATTCTGTATAGCAAGGGGAGGGGATAGAGGTGGGAAAGTGTGACTCAAGCCAGAGGAAAGCGCATGCAGCCAGACTCCCCCAATTCTTCACCACTGAGCTTCCTCTTCTCGAGGGGAAACCTAGTGGCTTGGCTTCTATCTCAAAAAAAAAAAAAAAAATCCCCGGTTTTCCTACACCGCGGGTGGCTGAGGTAGGGGCACAAGGGGCCTGGCTGTCTGGGGGAATGCAGGGGATCATTGGTGAGTTAATGATCAACTCTCCACCCAGCCAGCCGCCACACTGCACTGCCCATTCCCCCAGAAGGCCAGGTAAGAAGAAAGGCAGGAAGGTATGCGTCCGCACTCAGGAAGTCCCTGCCAGGGGGCTTGGAGCTGAGGCTGGGCTGGCTGTGTGCACAGGCAGCAGAGGCAGGGCAGAATGAAGCGATCTTTGACCAGGTAGGGAGGCAAATACGGAGTGGGAGGGTGGGCTCTGCGGGACATTATTTGTGTCAGTGGTGAGCAATCGGCCTGTTTTTTCCCTTCTGTGCGCTCTCCGAGGGGGACTGGGTATTGAAGTTGACCCTAGCAGGAAAGAGCTCTCCACTTTCCGCGACTATAGTTTCCTCTTCCCTCCTTTTCTTTTCTTCTTCCCTCCCTTCGTTTTTCCCAATTGTCTTTCGATTTGAAGGAAAATGAATTCCCAGGGAAATCAAGAAGATCCAAAGTCCTGGCTTTGGGCTCTAACATAAATGGGATAAGTGACCGTGGGCAAGTTACCTTACCTCGAACAGTCTTAGGGAACTCATTAACGTTTTAGATACAAGTCAGGTATTTAAACAGAAATCATCTGCTTTGATGGAGGGAGTTTCCTCCCCCTGGAAATCCTTTATTTCCTGGAAATCACAAGTTGGTTAAAAAATTAAAACAAACAAAAAAACAACCGGAATTCCTGAAACCTCAGCTCCTTCTAAGGCTCCTCTCAATACCTATATCCAGCTTCTGGCTCTCTGTCCTACCTGCCAGTTTAGGAATGACTTCCCCTTCTCAAATCTTGCACACAACTACTTTTTGACTAAGCTCGAGGCTGAGGAACTATGCTCCTGACACAAGAGATATAACAGGAGAGAATGGAATGAGCTGAGAGTCTAGGGGTTAGGGGTTCCTTTCTCTAGGCTGCTGTTGTGTCCCTCAGTGGTGTTAAACGGAAAGGGGGACCACTAATCCATATGTAAGGGTCTCTGCAGGTACATACTGACAGCCTTAACATGTAATATTATCTATATTTGCTCATACTTGTATTTCTTTTAACTTATTTCCCAATTGCATTAAAAAAAAAAAAGCCTTTACCTTCTGTCTTAGAATCAGTACTGAGTATAGTTTCCAAGGCAGAAGTGTGGTAAGGGCTAGGCAGTGGGGGTAAAGTGACTTGACCAGGGTCACACAACTGGGAAGTGTCCAAAATCATGTACATTAGTGCTCTGATGAGCCAGAACATCCCCAAGTCCACTAGTCTCCCAATGGCTAAAATTCTGTTTAACATGATCTTTGGAAGATAGCTTTCCAAAGTCAGTGAGTGGTAAGGCTCTCTAGAAGAGCCATTAAAATAGCCCTCATCTCTTTATAAAGGAGCACTTGGAATTAAGGAAGGGCTGTCCTCCTCTTTCAGGTACTCATTTAGGTTTATTCAGTTTTCTTGTCTGTTTTGCTCATTTCAGTTTTGAACAGATGGGATATTGAAACTCATGTTTATGGTGTCCTAAATATTTATCACAGATGCCAAGAACAGTCTAAAAAGTAGCATGTCAATTTTTTTCTTTTCTTTTTTAACCTTACTTTTTTGTTGTAAACTCTGAGACTGAAGGGTATTTGCTAGACAAACAGGATTATGTGACTTGCCCAGGGTCATAGAGTCTGAGGCCAAATTTGAACTTAGATCTTCTCAACTCCGGGCCTGGTACTGTATCCACTATGCTACCTAGCTGCCCCTACTTTTTTTAGTAAGCTAGAGAAACTTGGGACATAGAACAGGTGAAAATTTTCTAGAATAGGAGAAAGGACACTTTCTAATTTTGCTTTTGACCTGGTGCCAGACCACATGCATATCTATCGCTCTTGCCTCACACACTCTGCCTCAGTTTCCTTATCTGTAAAATGAGAGAGTTGAACCATCTGAATTCTGAGATCCCTTGATATGCTCAGCTTCCTTTCTTCTCCTAAAACACAGCTCGATTGGCTCAGGTGCTTGTTAAAAGGTTGGGAGGGAGCCAGGCTGGGAGGTTGGAGTTGGGGCTGGGCACAGCATTAGCAGAAAATGTGGGGCTAATGGAGGAAAAAAAGTAAATGAGTCTGGCTTCATGTCAGGCTCCCTAGCTTTTACACATAAGCTATCTGCTTCGTGAAAGATGGAGATGGGAAGAATCCTGGAAAAATATAGTAATTGATGTAGGATATAGGAAGTAGAATCAGGAAATCAATAGAAACAATGCAAATAGAAAGAATAAAAATTGAATTTAATACTATGCCATTATAATAATCAAGAAGCTTGGACCTAGGGAAGAGGGGAGAATGCATATCCCTCCCTCTTCACAGATGGGGAATGGGAGGACCATGAGTGTGCAATATGGCAGATACTGTCAAATTAGGTTGGTTTTAGTTGATTTTGCTCAAATGCTTTTTTCTCTTTTCTGTTTTTATTCTGTGTTACAAGGAATAATTCACTGGTTAGAGGGAGGAGGAAAAATATGTTCAGAAATTAATTTAGGCAGGTGGAAAATATATTTTCTTTCTACAAAAAGGATTCTGGCAGAAAAGTTTTAAAAATTTGGGGAATAGAATATTAGATCTTAAAGGGACCTTTAGGGATTATCTATTTCTACATTTTATAGAGAAGAAATTTCAAGTCCAAATAAGAGAGAAAACTTGCCTAAGGTCACACAGTAATATGTTGAGATAGAGCTAGGACTAGAATTCATTCCAGAGTTAGTATTTCTTCTTTTCGTGTCTGTGTCCTCAGACATGCAAAATTCTCATGATTTAAAAAAAATAAACATTGTTTTATTTGGTCATTTCCAAACATTATTCATTGGAAACAAAGATCATTTTCTCTCCCCCTCCCCCCCCCCACCTCTCCCATAGCCGACGTGCAATTTCACTGGCTATCACATGTGTTCTTGATTCAAACCCATTTCCATGTTGTTGGTATTTGCATTAGAGTGTTCATTTAGCGTCTCTCCTCAGTCATTTCCCCTCAGCCCCTGTAGTCAAGCAGTTGCTTTTCATTGGTGTTTTTACTCCCACAGTTTATCCTCTGCTTGTGGATAGTGTTTTTTAGATCCCTGCAGATTGTTCAGGGACATTGCATTGACACCAATAAGTCCATCACCTTCGATTGTACCACAGTGTGTCAGTTTCTGTGTACAATGTTTTCCTGGTTCTGTTCCTTTCGCTCTGCATCACTTCCTGGAGGGTTGTTCCAGTCTCCATCTCATGATTTTTTAATGGCTTTAAATTAACTAAAGATAATAAATGGAGCTGGACAGGAAGGAGGATGTTAGCATTTCTGCCTGTCTTGAAATACTGACCCTTCCCCCCTCTCTCTCTCTCTCTCTCTCTCTCTCTCTCTCTCTCTCTCTCTCTCTCTCTCTCTCTCTCTCTCTCTCCCTCAGTGCCTCTATTCTGCCTCTGACATCTTATAATTCTAAGTGTATCCACTTTATAGAAGCAGGAGATTACAAGAAATAATAATATCCCCAGAGACCCGTCTCACTTCCTCATGATCATTCTCAGTTCTCAGAATGAAACCTAAATTTTATATCATAGGAAACAGAAGGGACCTAACTCAAGCTCTTTATTTTCTATATAAGGAAGATGAGGCCCAGGGAAGGGAAGACTCGTATTCAAGGTCACAGGGATACTAAATAGAATTTGGTCTCAAGTCCCCTGATTACACACTCAGGGTTTTCTTAGATGTGCCAAGACACTTCTTACATAATGTTGCTTCTGGCTGCTTGCCTAAATGAGAAAATTTTGGCTGTTAAGCTGCCCACAGAACCAGAGTCAATCCAACTGGGCAGGGAGGCTCCAGAAACACCTCTCCTTTCCTTTCAGAGCAGATCTAGGTAGCTTCCTCTAGTACTGAAAAGACAGAAGGAGAGACAGGTATCCAGGCATTCAGAGATGGGCTAGAATGATTTTATAAGCTAGAAAGCAGCAGGTATTTACTACTGTCAGAGCCACACACACGGGAATTTTTAAAATAATTAAACACCAGCAGAAGAATAAGGAATAAGTATTTCTATAGCACCTACTATGTGCCAGGCCCTGTACTAAGCTATTTTTTTTAACATAAATATTATCTTTTTTGGGGAGAGGCAACAGAATAGTTTCCTTTATTTCTTCATAGTTATTTTTCACGTTTTTTTACACTAGAAAATTGTTGTTTTCTGGCCTCTTTATTTATTCTGGCCTCTTTTTTATTCAATAATATCATCTTATTTGAGTTTCATGACAGTCCTGTGAGGTAGATGCTACTATCATCCTCATTTTACATTGGAGGAAACTGAGGCAAATGAGACCTAGATTAAAATAATACCTCTGAAATTTGCTGTGACCCCAAACAAGTTATTGTGCAGCTTTATAGAGGTTCCCTCCTCTATGGAAACAGTAATTGCACTATTTATCTCTAAGAGTAATAATTAGAAACAAATAAATAAATTGACCAGTCAATAAGCATTTACTAATTGTGTAAGTGATAGGGATACAAAGGAGGCAGAAAATAGTTTTTGTTCTTAAGAAACTCACAATCTAATAGGGAGACAGCATTAAAAACTATGTGCAAAAAAGATTTAAATAGGGGGCAGCTGGGTGGCTCAATGGATTGAGAGCCAAGCCTAGAGATGGGAGGACTTGGGTTCAAATCTGGCCTCAGTTATGTCCTACATGTGTGAACCTGGGCAAGTCACTTAACCCCCACTGCCTAGCCCTTACCCCTCTCTGTCTTGGAACCAATACACAGTATTGATTCTGAGATGGAAGGTAAGGATTAAAAAAGAAGATAAAGAGAAGATAGATTGGAAATAATCAATGGAAGGAAGGCTCCTGCATGAAGGAGAACCAGGAAAATCTCTGGTAGAAGGTATGTATTTAACAGAGACTTGAAGGAAGCCAGGAAAGACAGGAAGCAGACAGAGATGAGGAGAGACAAGGGCATCATTCGCTGAAAATGCTTGGAGTGAGGAGACACAGTATGTTGAATGAGGAACATCAAGGAGGCCAGTGTCACTGGATCCGAGTATGGATGATATGGGGAGTAAGACCAGGAAGGTAGGAAGACGCCAGGTTTTGAAGGTCTTTAAAATCCTAACAGAGAAGGCTCAGTGGATTTTGCATCAGGCCTGGAGGTGGGAGGACCTGGGTTCGAATCTGATTGTAGGTACTTCCTACCTGTATGACCCTGGACAAGTCAGAACCCTCATTGCCTAGCTCTTACTGCTCTTCTGTCTTCAAATTGATGCTAAGACAGAAAGAAAGGACTTTTTAAAAAAATTAATCGAGGATTTTATATTTGTTCCTAGAGATGTTAGGAAGCCAATGGATCTTACTAGATGGGTTGGGTAATATGATCAGACCTATACTTTAGGAAGATGAATTTGATAATTGAGTGGAAGATGGACCACAGTAGGCAGGGACAAGCAGAGAGTCTGGCCAATGAGTTATAGATGGTTAGGATCTACCCCAGAGTGGTCACAGTATCAGAGGAATGCAGGAAGTATTCTGTCCACAACTTTATCGTAACCCTAGTAATTTAAGTTTAGATAGCACTTTTTTTAAACTCTTACTTTCTAGCTTAGAATCAATACTGTATATTGGTTCTAAGGCTGAATCTCCATAAGGACTAGGCAATTACCCAGGGTTACCCAGCTAGGAAGTATCTGAGGTCAGATTCAAACCCAGGACTTCCCATCTTTATCCACTGAGTCCCCATAGTTGGCCCCTAGGTAGTACTTTTAAAGATTACCATGAAATAAGTAAATAAGTAAAAACAGGGAAATTTACAGTGTGTTTTTTCCACAATAATCCTGTGAGATGGATGATTCACTCCTTATTATCCCTGCTATAAAAATGAAGAGATTGAGTCTCATTGTGAGCTATGACCTGCCCAGTTTCCAAGTGTCAGACCTGGAATCAAGTCCAAGTCTCTAGTCTCTGAGGTTTGTTTTTTAGTATTAAATACTGCCTCTCTAAGATCAGAGCAGTGTGGTATAATGGTAGAGAGCCAGCTTCAAAGCCAGGAAGATGAGGCTTCTGGAGAATATGTATCATCATTGAATGTCTTATATCAAGAGCATTCTGGACCTGACTATGAGGTAGCAGATCTCGCCTAAAAACCAGCAGACAAAACATGAAGAGGACAAATTATGCCTTCGACCGTATCTGAAGGAGGTTATACGTGAAAGAAAAGAGAGAGGAGAATAGGGCAAGAAGTCATCAGGCCAAAAGAATTATGGATATGTTGGTCTTTGAAATATTTTTCAATAAGTATGGTTGTGCAAAATATGACATCAGTTAACCATTTGTAACGTGTGTGCTGTAGATTTATTTAATTTTGATAAGTACCATCATGGGGGGAAAATAGATGAAAAAGGTTAAAAGAGAAATTGATGCCCTGCCTTGGTAGAGTCAATTTCTTTACTTCGGAGTTCCCTGTCCCAATATAGTCACAGACCCAGGACCTATTGCTTTGTTCTTGTTTGATCATATCCAACTCTTCATGGCCCTATTTGGGATTTTCTTGGCAAAGATACTGGAATCGTTGGCTATTTCCTTCTCCAGCTCATTTTACAGATGAGGAAACAGAGGCAAACAGAACCAAAGTCACACAGCTGGAGGTTATATCTGAACTCAAGTCTTTTTCCAGACTTAGTTCTCTGTCTGCTGAGCCACTTACACCCTATTGCTAAGATATTTTAATTTGCTGTGTAACCTTGAAGGAATTCCTTCCTTTTCTTGGCCTTAATTTTCTCAGCTATAAATAAACTGAAAAAGAAAATACTAGGTGCCTTCTGGGATCCCACCTCACTCAAAACCCTGTGCTCCTATTCAACCTTGACTTTGGAAGCCAGCGAGCAGATTGGAGAGCCTACTCTAGGTCAACATTTGAGCCTGTGGGTAGTGGCTTAACCAGAGAGGCCTCAGGAGAGCTTGCTTGAACAGGAATTGTGATCTTTGGGGACATAGACTTAGGAGGTCAGAGAAAGCCACTGAAGCAAGACTGAATTGGTTACTTAAATCCCAGAGTTTCTGTAGGTTCTCCCTGCCCCACTCCAGGAAGTACAGAGATGAGGTATCTTTGGAATGTGTTTGGAGACATTCCATTGCCCTGGGAGGAGTCCCAGTGAGGACTGGGTGGTGGCTGGGGCCTCCCTTCTCAGGCTTCCCTGGGCTTCCCTGAGAAAGATGCCTGAAGGAGCTGGCCCTGGTCTGTTGTTGGAGCTGCCTAGTGGAGGGAGAAGGATTGCTAGTGTAGGCATGAGGAGACTTGGATTTTAGTCTTGGTTTTTGCACTACTTGGAAGTATACAAGTGACTTCTCTCTGGGTCTCTGGGTCTCCACTTGTGCACTGAAGACATTGGATTTCCAACAGGTTCATGGTGACCCCCATTCCAATTCTACCACACATCTTCAGCTCCCATATTCTAACAAACACAAGTGGCCTGGTGAGGGGTGGAGAGTAGAAATAAAGAGTTTCGTTCTGATTTCTATAATAAGCTCAGTGGTTGGCATTAGACAAATTTCCTTATAGAATATGAAAGGGAGAAATCACTAGGAAAATGGTTCCATCCATGCTTGATGAATGGATAAATGAACGAATAGAAGCATCTATTAAATATAATGAATATACTCAGGCATTCTATTTCTTTGTTTGGAGAAGAAACTTCTCTGTTCTTTTAGTTTAAAGATAAAAGCTTTAAACTATAGCTGGTGATGTCCGCTCCCCTGCCCCTGCCTCTCCTTTCCCCCCATCTTTTATTTATTTTCTGTCTGGCTTCCTAATTTTTACTCTGACTCACTTCCCCTTAAGGTCTGGATTGCTGTTTTGACATAAACAAATGAGGCTTTGCCCACTCCTTGATCTCTAAGACATACATTTACTCAGAGTTAGACCAGGAAGAGACCTTAGAGTCAATTCTGTCATGATATATGTGGGAACAAGGGTTTAGAGAGGGGCCATAATCATCCAGGACAATTTGGCTAGTTAAGTTCAGCCACCAAAGTGGTTTTCCTAAAGTGTTGTTCTGACACTTTCACCCTTCCTACTCACTAAATTCCAAAGGCTCCCTCTTGACTTCAAGATCAAATATAAAATGTTCTATGTGACATTCAAAGCCCTTCAAAACCAAGCCCTCTTCTACCTCCCCAGTCTTCTTATACCTTACTTCCCAACAGGTACCCTTTCATTCAGTGATGCTCACATCCAGGACATTCTGTATCTTGGCTCTGGTCATTTTCTCTGGCTGTCCTCCATGCCTGGAAAGTTTCCCTTCCTGGTCTCTTCCTACTGGCCCCACTGGCTTCCCTTAAGTCTCAATTAAAATCTCACATTCTATAAGAAAACTTTCCCAACTCCTCTTTAATTTTATTGCCTTCCCTTTCAATTAGTTCCCTTTCTTCCTGTATATAGCTTGTTTGCATATATTTGTTTGCATGTCATCCCCTCCATTATTTTGTGAGTTCTTTGAGAACAAGGACTATCTTTTGCCTCTCTTTATATCCACCAGGGCTTAACACAGTGCTGACTAAGACTAGAATTCTGTTCTTCTGATTCCAAGGCAAGCATTCTTCCTACTATGCTATTACTCCTTTTCCTGTGCAGATTGCAAGCAGGTTATTCATTCTTCCTTTCCTCTTCCTTCTCTCCAACCTCATGAATATGTTGAGTTTGGGGTCTTAAAACTGTTAGTGTGGGGGTACCTAGGTGGCTCAGTGGATGAAGAGCCAAGTCTAGAGATGGCACATCCTGGGTTCAGATCTGGCCTCAGATACTTCCTAGCTGTGTGACCTTGGGCAAGTCACTTTAACCCCAATTTCATACCCTTTACTGCTCTTCTATCTTGGAACCAATAAATAGTATTGATTCCAAGATGAAAGGCAAGGGTTAAAAATAAAACAAAACAGTAACAATATTAGTGCTGTGGTGATACAAATTCCTTGTATAAAATCTAAAGGGAGGAGACATGGCAACAAATACCAACCCCAACCCCCCCCCTTTTATAGCACTTTATATCCATTACAGAATGTAAGATCCTTCAAGGCAGGACCTGGTTCAAGATCATTTCTGCACTCCCAAAGTCTGGCACATGAATCTTTGTGGAATGGATTCTCTTTGATCTTCACAATAGCCCTGGGTAGTGGAAAGGAGAGATACTATTATCATGATTATACTGATAAAGAAATGGGGCTTAGGAAGGCCAGGGACCCAAAGTTTGTCCCAATTGAGATCTGGGTCAAGGTCTTGCTTGTTTTCAAGTTCAGTGTTTTTCTACTAGGTTACTCTGAGCCTACATTTCCAAAGAGCAGACTAGAGTTGTAAATGTAGTCATGATAAAGGAAACACTTATTTTACAGAGAGTGTGAAACCAAACTGCCAATCTTTGAATGATACTAAGGCATAAGGGATTTCTGTTTATCATTTTCAGAGAGTATTTGATGAAGGGCAAAGAGCGTAAAATACCCCCTTCCTAACAGTATTTTTGTTTGTTTGTAATGTATAAATGGAGATTTTGAACCTTTGACTTAATTCCCCAGAAGTCCTTGGTATTTCCCAGAATTCCCTATAATCTCTCCTGTGTCTCCACGTTGGTGAGATCACTTTATTGGTACTTAACCGGCAGTAACACCACCCACATTCTCTTTTTTTTGCATGATGTAGCATCAGCAGTGATGGTGGTAAGGTGGGGAAAATTTGAAAATGGCTAACCAGCCATAGGCATGTGGTTTTTATTTTGTATTCACTTTATTCCGTGATTTCTAATGATCATTTAATAAACCTCATAAAAGATAATATTTTTATTATTAGAGATATAAATTTAATTTTTACAGGGATTTAAAATGTGTTCAGTCATAAAACACATGCAGAAGTGGCCTGTGTTCAGGGCACTGGGAGAGGCAGAAAGAAAGTATGTCACCTGTTTTATAGGGAAGATAAGGTTTGGATACACACACTTTTAGCACGATGTTGAGTTAAGAGGTGGGAGAGATGGACTGCGGGCATTGTTTTGGGTGTGGATTGAGGAGCATCCAGAAGGCTTCATGGGAGGCACCTCTCAGAGAGAGGACTCACCAGATGATGATGATGTGCTGGAGCATATAAAGGATATGTAAGAAGAGATCAGGGAAAACTATCAGAAGAGACTTGAAAATAACAAGGTTAATACTAATAGCAGTGTTCCTGGAATAATTGTTTGAAGGGCTAAAATTCCAGGGAATTTTTACCCTGGAGACTGAGAGACCAGATGACTGTCAAAGAAAATGGAGAAAAGATTTCTGTTCAGATACAGGTTAAAAAGATGAACTTCATATTCCCTCCCTGCTTTAAGATTCCCTGCTTAAGGGAATTTTTAAATTTTTAAAAAATTTTAGTGGGCTTTGGTTTTGTAACATATTTACCAATGTCATTTCTTCCTCCCTGAAACCTTCCCTTTCAAAGAACTATTGTAAAAGATGGTCTGTGAGATTTAAAAAATGCTTTGATGGGGCACCACAGTGGATAAGAGTGCTAGACCTGGAGTGGGGAGGACCTGGGTTCAAATTTTACCATAGTCACTTACTAGCTGTATGGCCCTAATTGCCTAGTCCTTCTTGCTCTTCTGTCTTAGAATTGATAGTAAGATAGAAGGTAAGGGCTTTAAGAAGGAAAAAAGAAACTTTGATAATTATAATTCCATATATTATATTCCTTTTTAATCCTATGTATTTTATTTTATATGTTTAAAAATACTGCTCTGAAGTGGGGCTCGTATATATCTATAAAACAGAAAAGTTCATCTGTAATGAAATAAAGAAGGAAAAAAAAATCCAACTAATTAAAACTGACCTGCACCACAAGAAATGACAAGCAGGCTAATTGTAAAAAATCTTGGAAAGAACTACATGGACTAATGAATAGTGAAATGGTCAGGACCAAGAAAACAACATATCCAGAGACAGAATTAATACTGCAGGAATAAAGTATGAAGGTTATCTTCCGAAAGTGAACTGAAAAGTGGAAACATGAAAACCTTAATTTCTATGAACTTATCTGCTCTTGGACTATACATTCTGTGATGCAGGGAGGGGAGGGAGGGATTGGGACACTTTTGGATAAACTCTATTAATAAATACATTTAAAAATAAAGTACTAAAATTTTTTTAATTGGCCAACCCATCCACCAAGGCCAGCATTATATACAGTATTCCATTTCTCTACTTTACTTCTATAAAGAAGGGAGAGAGGTATATTCTGGTATTGCTTCTTTAGGTGGTACAGTATATAGTGTGTTTGGACTTGAATGGAGTAAAGAAGACCTGATTTCAAATTGTGCCTCAGACACTTACTAGTCATGTGACCCTTGACCAGTCACTTAATCTTTCAGCCTCAGTTTCCTCATCAAATGAGATAATATTTATCTAGTGCTTAGCATAGTTCCTGGCATATAATAGGTGTTTAGTAAATGCTTGTTTCCTCTCTTCCCACTCCTATCTATAAAATAATGTTAATAATAGCATCTTCCTCACAGGGTTGGTGGGAGGATCAGATGAGATAGTATTTGAAAAGTGCTTTGCAAACCTTAGGCAGCTAGGTGATGCAATGAAGAGAAGAGTCAGGAAGACTTGAGTTAAAATCCAGACTCAGACACTAGTGGTGTGACCCTGGGCAAGTCACTTAACCCTGTTTGCCTCAGTTTTCTCACCTGTCAAGTGAGCTGGAGAAAGAAATGGCATACCATTCCAGAATCTTTGTCAAGAAAACCCCAAATGGGGTCATGAAGAGTTGGACTTGACTGACAAGACAAAACAACATAATTGCAAAGCCTAGAGTCTCTAGAATATTAGCTAGTGTTATTATAGCTACTGTTATTCTTTGGAGCCAAGATTGGTCATAGCATTCAGTTGATTGTTTTGTGGTTGTATGCATCATTGTAATCAGTAAGTTTATTGTTTTGTAGATAATGTGCTGATTATATCAAGGTCTAAACATTGCAGAACCTTCTTTTTTTAATTTGTTTAATTAATTAATTTAGAATTTTTTCCATGGTTACATGATTCATATTCTTTCCCTCCCCTTCTCCCTCCCTCCTCCCAAAGCCAATGAGCAATTCCACTGGGTTTTACATGTATCATTGATCAAGACGTATTTCTATATTATTAATATTTGCAATAGAGCAGAACCTTCTAAAAGAGATCTGTAACAACTCAAAAGAATTTGGTTCAACTATCTATACAGGAGAAACCGAGTGAATGAAGAATGCTTATTGTTCAGACTAGGACATGTAGTTGGATAGGCAACTCATATTGAATGAGTACATATGTCTTGGACAAATTCTACAAATGGACAATGAGATAGGATAGTTAGGTGACTCAGTGGATAAAGAGCCAGGCCTGGAGACAGGAGGTCATGGGTTCTGGTCTCAGACACTTCTTAGCTGTGTGATCCCAGGCCAGTCATTTAATCCCCATTGCCTAGCCCTTACTATTCTTCTGCCTTGGAACCAATACTTAGTGTTGATTCTAAGGTAGAAGGTAAAGGATATTTTTTTAAATGGTCAATGATATGAACCCAGAATTAAATATAAATTATATTACTTTTGAGAAGCTGAGTAGTGCTTTCAAAATCTCTAAGCTTCCTTCCGGAAACAAGATGCATTTAAAAAAATAATACGGGGGCAGCTGGGTAGCTCAATGGATTGAGAGCCAGGCCTAGAGATGGGAGGTCCTAGGTTCAAATCTGACCTCAGACACTTCCCAGCTGTGTGACCCTGGGCAAGTCACTTGACCCCCATTGCCTAGCCCTTCCCACTCTTCTGCCTTGGAGCCAATACACAGTATTGACTCCAATATGGATGATAAGGGTTTAAAAAAAATAATGCCTTCTCTAATAAGAGGAAGAGAGAGAGTTAACTATTTTAATGTAGCAAACAAATAAGTTTGTGGTTTTTTAATTAAAAGATGAGAAACTATATGCCTGGAGAAGAAAGGTCAAAAGGTCCTTTGATATAAGTGGGAGATAACCAATGGACAGATCACATACTCTGTTGGCTTTCATGCATTATCCAGAGATATTGAGGAAGGGCCCCCAGTATGAAGTCATACTGCATGAAAAGGCATGAATGGATTGTTTTGAACAGTGGGTGAAATACTCCCCCTCAGTGAGAGCACAGATGCAGTGAAATTTGTACATGTTCTATCTCACTTCTCTCTTCCTCCTCCATCACCCCCCCTCTCCAGTTGACTCTAGGTTCCTTTAAAGGATGTTGTTTTATTTGGTCTTTGTGGCTTCAGCACCCCTAGCTAGCATAGGCACTCTATATAGACGTAGTAGTCCCCCAATACATATTTGTTGACTTGAATTGGTTTTTTGTAATTCCTCTCCCCTCTTCCCCTTATTAAATGGATTCCTTCTTCCTGTAAGTGATGAATTGTCTTTTAGAAGATGTTTCCCAATATGTGGGGCCATTTGCCGGAACTTTTTATCTAACTGTGCAAAACCAGATCTGTTTACTGGCTTCCTTCCTTTCCTCTCTCCCACAGCTGGTGGCTTCTCAGCACCAGCAAAAATCTGGGCCAGTCAATTTGTTTTCCCTGGATATGACTGAAGGCATGTCAGTGCTGTGAGCCTGGGCATGGCAGGGACCACTCTGAGTATGCCTAAGAAGCCTGGAGAAAATGTTCTTTTAAGGCACTGATTTTTGCCATCTTGTCTCAGACTCAACTTGTTTGTCTTGGCAGAGAGTAAGACCCCTCTAGTCTAAACTAGAGCACTGGCCTTAGAGTCAGGAGACTTGGACCTTACTATTGGCTACCTCTATGACCCTCAACAAATTATTTCCCCATTCAGGACCTTAGTCCCCTCATCTGTTAAATGGGACTAATAATCCTTGCTCTATCTCCCTCACTGGAGTGATGAAAGGATCAAATGAGATCATCTATGGGAAAGTGCCTCCCAACCTTTGAAGTATAACATAAAAATCAACAATTACTTTAATGGAATTAAGCCAACATTGATTAGCACAGCGCCTGGTTAGACAAGTATTTGGTTATCTTCCCTAATAGATTTCAAGCTTCTTGTGAGTGGATATTGTTTTATTCTTTGTATTTGCACACCTAGCACTAACAGTGTCCTTGGCACAGAGCAGGTACTTAATAACTATTTTGTTTTGTTTTAAACCCTTGCCTTTTGTCTGAGAATTAATATGAAGTTGAAGTTGAGACAATTGGGATTAAGAGACTTTACCAGGTTCTCACAGCAAGGAAGTGTCTATTATTTTTAAACCCTTACCTTCTGTCTTAGAATTAATATTAAGTATTGGTTCCAAGGCAGAAGAGTGGTAAGGACTAGGCAAATGGGGTTAGATGACTTACCCAGGGTCACATAATTAGGAAGTATCTGAGGTCATATGTGAGCCCAGAACCTCCTGTCACCAGGCCTGGCTCTCTTTTCTACTGGGCCACCTGATTGCCCCTCTAGGCAATGTCTGGGGTCAGATTTGAACCCAGATCTTCCTGACTCCTTAGTTCCTTGCTTCTTAGCTGTACTGATATTTACTTGTTGATTAACGGAAGCATGAGTCAGAAAATCCAAGTTTCAGTTTGGGTTCTGACATTCACTAGCTCTATGACCTTTCACACTTAATCTATTTCCTTGCTTAGAAAATGGTGATAATAACACTTTCTTTATCCACTTCACAGGACTGATGTGAGAAAGGGGCATTGTAAAGCAACATGTAAATGTCAGTTGCTGTTGCCATTATAATATTAAAAACTTGGGCAAGTCACCTGATCCCTTTGGGTCTCAGTTTCCTAATCTAAAATGAACATCTCTGCTGCTCTGTGATGCTATTTTGCAATTTAACCTGGCTGTGGGTGTGGACGGTCTAAGGGACAGACAGTCAAACAGGACACATGGAATACCAGTGTTTGCACATAATCGGGAAGGAAGGAAAGTTCTTTCCTGTTCTCCTGATGGTGATTTTTCAACAACAGGATATTTCCCTCAGAGGTCCTCTTTTCTGAAAACAGTGTTTTGTTTTGTTTTTCCTTTAGACAGCTGGTCATGCAGATCCTATAGCGAGGAGTGAACCGACAAGTCATGGAGGGACCAGTGGTCCCGGTTGACACAACAGTAAAGTGCTTCAGGCCAAACATTGAGTCGCAGACTAGCCAAGAGGAGGAAGACAAGGAGGGATGGCAACCGCGTTTGGCTCCCCTGATGGGAAGGAAGCCAACGGCATCCTTGGAAAGGAGAGATCAGGATTGGAGGAAGAATATTCTTGACGGTCTGCAAGGACCAAACAGTCCCATCAAGGTTCATAAGTTTCCAGGAGAAAAAGAGAATGAAGAAACCTTTGGTCGAGGAAAATTGGGTAAGAATTCCATTCATCTCCACTGGCTTTTTTGGTGGGTGGGGATTCCTTTCTCTCTTGTTCATTTTCCCTCTCATCTTATTCCTCATAGGAAGATAGGTATCTTCTCCTAGATGTGGCTTTTTTCCCTATCTAAAAGGGAGGAAAATCAAAGAATGGAGAAGGGAGTAGGTAACAGAATAAGACAATGTTAAGATTGCAGAATGATAAAGCATCAGGATCCTTAGAACACAGAAGAGAGACAAATACTTAGAACTGGAAGAAGGCTTACCATAAATCCTATGCTATATTACAGTGTACTAGAATGCTCAAAGATGTCCTTAAAGATCATTTAGTTCAGGGGTTATTAACCTAAGGTCCATGATCTTGTGGTTTTTCAATATTTCAATAAGTGGATTTCAGCCTAACTGGCTTCCTTTGTAATCCTGTTAATTTTATTTATGCATTAAAAAAATTATTTTGAGAAGAGGTTTCACCAGATTTCCAAAGGGGGCCAGGATGCCAAAAACAAACAAACAAAATGAAGAACAAAAAAGAAAAAGAAACAAGGTTGAAAAACTTGATTTAATCCAGCTCTCTCAGTTTATAGATTAAGAAACTGAGACCCAAGTATATGTGGCAGGCTGCCCCGAGGCACACAACTGATGAAGCAAAGCCAGGATTCAACCCCAAGTCTATAAAATCTAAGTTTACATTCTTTCCATTGTGCCATGAGAATGTGGCTTTTTAAAAGGGTACCTGTTGAATAAGCTAAAAGTGAGAAGCTAGAAAAGTTTGCCACAGATCCTCAAAACGGTTTGTTTCGGTAGAGCAAAACAGGAACAAGCCCTGTGAGAGTTAACTTTGGGAGTAGAGAATCCTGTAGTCATAGAGTTGTGGTAAGGGCAAAGTGGAAGTAGCTCCTGGGTACATAGATTAGCCTTTAATTTGCTTTGGATATTTGTTAAGAAGTGACCTTGGTCAAGTAACTTAAACCTCTTGATGCTTCTGTTTCTTTATCTGTAACCTGTTAACAGACACCTACCTCATTGGAGTGTTTAGTGGTTCAAACAAAATAATGTACTTTGCTCATCTTAAAGTTCTATAAAAATGAGATCTGTTGTTATATTATGATATATAATATATATAATTGATAATACCAACCTCTACAATGTGGTACAGTGGAAAAGAGACTAGCATTGGAATCAGAGAAACTGAGTTCAAATCTTGCTTCTGATGTTTACTACCTGTATGTGTGACCTTCTCCAAGTTAAGTCACTTAACCTTCCTTGACTTCAATTTCCTCACGTGCAAAATGAGGGGGTTGGATTTGATAGCTTCTGAGCTCCCTTCCGGTTCTTGATATCTGTGATCTTATAGGAGCCTTAATACCTCACAAAGTTGTTCATTTCATGAAATGGTTAGACATCTCTAATTGTGGGGAAGTGTTTCCTTTCATTGTTCTGGTCAGCCTCCTTGGAACTTTCACTCACTGGCCCCCTAGTTTTGTCTTCTGGGACCAACCACAAGGTAGAGCTCTCTTCTTCATTACATCCTTTCTCTTACTTGGGGATAGCTATGATATTCCCCTTGGTTCCTACCTCTACTCCACATCTTCTGACTTGATTGAATTGAAATTGGTGATGATGCCTAATCTATCATTTACTAACTCTATGACCTGAGACAAGTCACTTAATCTCTTAGTCTCAGTTTATTCATCTGTCAAAATGATACTATAATAATCGCTCCTATTTCTAAAGCATTCTACATTTTGTTCTCCCCAATAATCCTGTAAGAGAAACAAGTAAAAGACAAGAAGAGAGTGAGGTACCATGATGTAGTAGACACAAAGCTAGGCTTGGAATCCCAAAGAAGTGGGTTCAGACTACATCTCTGTCACTTGTTAGGGGTATGATTATATAAAAGTTTCTTAACCTCCCTTACCTTCATCTTTTGCAACTGTAAAAGGAGGATAACCAAAGCTGTCATATCTACCTCCCAACTGAAGTTCAAATTACATGATGTATAGAAAGCGTGTGCAACCTTGAGAACACTATATAAACATCAGTTACCATTATGATCGTCAAGCAGTGTTATTTTCACTTAATAGGTAAGGAAACTGAGTTCTAAAGAGATAAATTGACATCTCTGTTGACAAATCTTCAGACATTTTTTTTCAGTTGTTTCTCACTCTTTACCCAAATTTTGGACTTTTCTTGGCACAGATATTGGAGTGTTTGCCATTTCTTTCTCCAGTTTAGTTGACAAATGAGGAAACTGAGGCAAACAGTATTAAGGAACTTGCCCAAGATCACATAGGTAGTAAGTGTCTGAGATTGGATTTGAACTCAAGAAGATCTTCCTAAATCCAGGTCTGGAGTTGAATGCATTCTGGAACCTCTACCTGAGTAGTAAGCCAGGGCTTTGTACTACCTCCTCTACTGGGCTGTTTTCAGGGATTAGAGTGCTGGACTTGGAATCAGGAAGACCTGTGTTCAAATCCTACTTCAGATATTTACTATGCCACCTAAGCAAATCTATTAACCTTTCCCAGCCTCAGTTTCTTCATTTCTAAAATAAAATGGTAATGGTATCCACCTCCCAGGGGTATGAGGATCAAATTAGACTACATACATAAGGAATTTTGTGAACCTTGTTCTTAGACTAAAACCGTAAATAAGCCTGAGCTACTAATATTGTCAGAATGATGTTATTTCAGTCGCCCTGATAAATGGGGTGAGGGCCTTTTTAGATCTAGTGGAAGAGTAACTGCATAATTCT
Source organism: Monodelphis domestica (assembly GCF_027887165.1). Lineage (NCBI taxonomy): Eukaryota > Metazoa > Chordata > Mammalia > Didelphimorphia > Didelphidae > Monodelphis > Monodelphis domestica. Next base: position 85,253,110 of record NC_077232.1, on the reverse strand, counting down.
TTACTTAGAATGCCCCATGCAGAAATAGCCCTCCACAGAAGCTAGGTAGCAGTTAACATTTTTGGTTTAGATAACCTCTAAAAGGTCTGTCCATTTCCTTGCAAGGTATAATCAGAGACTTGGGTGGAGTAATGGCAGTGAATCAAATCATCACACTAGTATGAAATGTTAGAAGAGGCAACATAGAAGGCTTGAGAGCTGAGGTTGAAATCCAGAAAATTTGTGTTCAAATTCTGTCTCTGTTACTGTTACTCCATTATTGACTGGCCCAATCAGTTCAATTCTCTTTGCCTGAAACACCTTTCAAGACTTACCTACCAAATCACAGAAGGGTTGGTTGAAAGGAGTTCCCACACTGAGACTCCCCAGCTGATGAAATCACAGATTCAACAGGTATTCAACTGTTTAAATTGTACACTCTCCATTTCGGAAAGGCACTGAGAAGCCATCTAGTTCCACCTAACAGGAATTTCCCTTATAGCACTCCAAGTAGCCATGGCCCTTGCCAACCTCTCTGCTTCTACACTCTCAGTATTTCTGGGCCTTTCAATCTGCCTTTCAGCTGAATGTTCTTAATATTTGCTTTCTTGCACAAATTAAGAATATTAGCTTTTGGGGAGCTGAGACTAATTGGACTTTTCTATTTGTATTCTCATTGCTTGGCACATAGTAAGTTTGTTTGTTTGTTTTCCTTGGGGAAAAAATGCCTTACCTTCTCTCTCAGAATCTACACTAAGTATTAGTTCCAAAGCAGAAGAGCAATAAAGAGTAAGCAACTAAGGATAAGTAACTTGCCAGGATCACACAGTCAGGAAGTATGTGAGGCCAAATTGGAACTCAGGACCCTCTGTCTCCAGGTCTAGTTTTCTATTCACTGAGCTACCTAGCTACCCCTATGCAGTGAGTTCTTAAGAAATTCTGCCATTCAGAGAAATAGCATTTTTGCATCTACTTGCATACTTCCACTGATGAGTAACAACTACTTATCAAGACTAACCCTTTCTGGTTTCGGAGACCTTGAATAGAAGTTTCTCTTGATAGAGAACTAAAATCTGCTACCTGTCCTTCTCTGAGAATCTGTGAATGCTGAAATGCAATGATGCTGTGAACAAAAACAGTAGAAAGAGTTAAAAACCAAGACAAAGTAAATTAGATAATTGCTAATAAGTCCATTCAAAGCATCCAGCTTGAACATGTTCTATTTCATGGTCCTGAAAAGATAGTATAATTCAGATTCGATGTCATAAGAAGATCAATTGAAGAAACTGAGGATATTTAGCCTAGAGAAGAGAAAATTCAAGAGGAACCTAATAGTTCTCTCTGAGGATTTAAAGATTTTCTCTTAGAGGAAGAATCGGACTTGTTCTCTTTGACTCCAGAGGAAAGAACCAGGGGACACTCATTGGTAGATATTAGAAAGAGATGCACTAGGGCTTAATGTCAGAAAGAACTTCCCAACAATTAGAATAGTGCCAATGTGAAATTGGCTGCCTTGCAAAGTAGTAGGTTCTTTTTCATTAAAGATCTTCAAGCAAAAACTGGCTGACCACTGGTCTGGTATCCTATAGTTGGGATGGCTTTAAAAAATCTTCCCAACTGGAAAATTCTGTGATTCTTTGATGGCTGAGCCAAGTTGGAAATATTGGAAAGGTAAAGGAGGAGAAAGGTTATGGCAACATGGTACGGGGGAAAGAGAATTGGATCTGAAGTCAGGAGGTTTGAATGGGATTCTACCTGTGTGCCTTTTATTTTTTAAAACCTTATCTTCTTTCTGTCTTGGAACCAATAGTGAGTATTGGTTCCAAGGGATAAGAGGCATAAAAAGACGTCAATTGGGGTTAACTTGATTTGCCCAGGATCACACAGCTAGGAAATGTTGGGGGCCAGGTTGACCTCCCATCTCTATCCATTGAGCCACCCCAAATGCCCTACCTGTATAAACTTAAAGTAAGTCACTCAGTTTTCTGGGTCATAGTTTCTTCATTTGTAAAATTAGTACAGCTTTCCACATCTTACTCTCATGAGTGGAGATAGGCAAATATCCCATTTGTTTGTCTTTAAAGGAAGTAGTAAAGCTTCATAAGACTGACTCTGGGCTTCCTGGACAATTCCTGGGCAAACTGTAGGATGTATTATTACATGGATTGTTTGTATGCACTTAGAAAAGAAATAGTGGCTCACTAAGAACTGAATTCATCAGGAAGAGATTACTTGATACCAGGCTCATTTGATATTTTTGAGATGGTCATTAAACTTGACAGCCAGTGTGGTGTAGTGGGTAGAGAGTTGGCTTGGGATTCAGAACAACCTGGGTTCAAGTCCTACCTTCTGTGCATACTGGCTGTGTGACTATAGGCAAGTGCCCTAGGTAACTCTTCAAGATTTTAAGTTATGGCGGAGTTGTGTGGGTGAGTGAGATTCCTTACCAGGCATTCCCCACATGGATGAAATCCCAGGGCCAGACTCCAGACCCCCCACCTCTCCCATATTACCCACATAAAGAAAGTTAGGCAGATGAGGAAAATGTCATGTATATGTTAATATAGTATATCTGTATTTCAGGAAGATATTTGGCAAAATATCATTTTCTCCTTTGGGACAAGATGAGGGCTAGTATTTGATGATAGTAACTTAGGAAAAAAAAAAACCTGGTTCCATGTGGAGACCTAAAGGGTAATAATGAAGGGAATGATAACAGTATGGAAGACTGTAGCATGTCCTAGGGACCGGTCCTTACCCCTCTTAAGTTCAACAACCCTTCCTGTCTTCATGGTGTTTATATGAAATATAGAATAAGGCTATGTAGGGAAAGGGAGTAGCTATTTATTAAGCCTCTAGAATGGTCCAGGCATTGTGGTAAGCATTTTATAAATATCTCATTTGATTCTCATAATAATCCTTTGAGGTAGTTGCTATTATTATCACCATTTTATAGATGAGGAAATCGAAGTTGAGAGAAGTTATGTGATTTGCCCAGGGTTACACAGCTAAGATGTGTCTGAAGGTGGATTTGAACTCAGATTTTCCTGATTTGAAGCCCAGTGCTCTATCCACCGTGATCCCTTCCTGCTTTGAATGAATGCAGGGAGTTGGATGGAGAAGAAGACCATAAGCCAGTGGATCTCAATAGCTCAAGAATAGTTGGCTAGTGATAGCAGAAATTTTAGAGAGATAAATATGGAGTCCTGTGTTTGGATTAGACAATTGCTAGCATGAGTACAGACTATGGAGTTGGGGGGGGGGGGGCTCATTATAAATAAAACCTAAGGATGTTGGTAGTCTTTAAATTCAGTGAGTCAACAGTACTATGTAGCAACCAAAAAAAGCCCCTAATACCACATTAACTGTAATAAAAGGATCCACAGTAAGAGAGGTGCCCTGGTGGGATGACATTAGGATTACACTTGGTCCAGTTATTATTAAAAGTGACATTGATAAGCTGGGGCATATCGGTGGCCAGGCTTATTAAGATATTTAATGAGAGGAGCAACTAGGTGGTTCAGTGGTTAGAGAGCCAGGCCTAGAGACAAGAAGTCCTGGGTTCAAATTTGACCTCAGACACTTCCTAGCTATGTGACCCTGGGTAAGTCAATTAACCCTGATTGCCTAGCTCTTACCGCTGCTTTGCCTTGAAAATGATACTTGGTGTCAATTCTAGGGCAGAAGGTAAAGGTTTAAAAAAAGATATTTAATAAGAGCAGTTAATGATATTTGAACTGCTGCTATCCAGAAGCTGGATAAGACTCATTTTATTCTGGGGTACAGAATGAGGATTAAAGGGTAAATGTCTCAGAAAGGGAGATTATAGTTCAATGTGAGAAAAAATGCTAATAATCAGTACCATCAATTAGAATTTTCTTTTTGAGATTTTATTGCTTTGTTGCACAATCATTTGTCTCTCAACAGCTATGAGGATAATTGAGTTCCAAGCAAAAAAGCCTTTTATAACTTAAAATTCACAGTATCAATACATGTATGTATACTGTTAGATTTATAAAGTACATTTCTTTGAGTTAATCACTATCAGTATGTCTATAAACAAGCTTCTTTTGGCATTGCATTTCTCCACTGGCTGGCCTTTTATTGCCCACTATTTTTAATGAACCCATGCCATTCCCATTTTACTTTGAAGGCACACTACACACTAGACAGCAATTTCTTTTGACATTAAGATGATTAAAATTCCTAAAGGTCAGTATATTTTCCCTTCCTCTTCCTCAGAGCCTGATTTTGATACTGGCATTTTCCATCAAAAGGTGAACCTGGCTGGGATACAGAGCCATGGAATCCATACATGGCCCAATGACTAAATAATAGGTATATTTTTGTAATGACCACGCAGACATGTTAAGAAAAAAATTCATGAAGTCTGATGAGTATTTTAGACACAAATGAACCAGGCATTTAAAAAAATTTTTTTAAATTTAAATTAATTTATTTAGCCAATTTAGAACATTATTCCTTGGTTACAAGAATTATGTTATTTCCCTCTCTCCCCTCCCTCCACCCTTCCTGCAGCAGACATGCAATTTCATTGGGTATTACTTGTGTCCTTGATCAGAACCTATTTCCATGTTGCTGTTTGCAGTAGGATGTTCATTTAGAGTCTACATCCCCAACCATATCCCTTCAATCCATGTATTCAAGCAGTTGTTTTTTCTTCTGTGTTTTTACTATTGGAGAAGTCCATTACATTTGACTGTACCACAGTGTATCAGTTTCTGTGTACAATGTTCTCCTAAACCAGGCATTTTTAAAAGAGTGAGATCCACGTCACTGGGGGTGGGGGGTGTTAAATAGATCATTGGGAGCCTTTTACTTGATAAATTTTAGACTTAATGAATTGAACAAGGGTTAGACCAGATGACATCTGAGTACCCTTATGATACTGTAAATTTCTAGAGGTGTGGCAAAACCTATCTAAGAAGTAATTGAGAATAAGTAGGAGGAGAACCTTCCTGTTAAGAGAGGATGGCATATTTGACACTAAGGAAGGAGAGGGCATCTAGTTGGGGGGGGGGTGGATAGTCCTCATTGGAGTTAAAGGATGCAGACATCAAAGAGGTTGAGGGTTTGGGTGGTTAGGTTTTTAGTAAAGTCATCCATATTGAAATTTCAGAGGGATGATGGTGTGGGTGGAATGAAGAGGAAGACCATAAAGTAGATACCAAAGTTGGAAGAACATCTTGGAAGTTGGTTTGCAACAGCAACAAAGAAGGACCATGACCAATAAAGCAAATTTTCATGGCTCTAGATAGATGAAAAGTTGGTTGTTGAGTGAGAGTGGGAAGGGAATGGTCATTCTGGAAGGCTTCTGGGAGGAACTTTAGAGGTCATCAAGTCCAACCACTTCATTTTACAGATGAGAAAATTATGGCGAAGAGAGGGGAAGTAATTTGGGTTAATAGCTATTGAACACTTGAGCAAAAATATACAAGGGGCAAGCATTACATCACAGCAGAGTTGTAACAAGGGTGAGGAGAAGAATTCTGAGGAATTTTGACTCGGGCCACAGAAGTTTAGAAATGGATTCAAACCTAGGTTTTCTGATTTCACAAAAAGGGCTCTTTCTGTTGTGCCAGTGAGAGGAAAGGAATATGCTTGCCTCAATTCTAGCTCTTAAAATTGGGAGTTTTAGAGAAATAAATGCCATAAGGTTGCTATGGATGTACCATTCATCCTCAGGAGGAGAGCAGGGTTTCCATTATTTAAAAAACTTCAAGACATTGCTAATAGATTAGGGATTCCAAAAGGCATATTGGAATGAGCTCAGCAGTGATTTCAATCAAGTTAGAGTGAGATGGTGGAGATATAAAGCTTTAGAGGGATAAGGTGGACCAACTTTATGTACCAGTGATGATTTTTGGAGGCTAAACCAAGAGATTGACTGGCACTCCATGCTCCTTCAAAGTCAGACTTACACACAATACATACATTGGTGTTTTCTTGTGGTTTCTTAGAATTATAGGACTAAGAGCTGGAAGACACCTTACAGATCATTTAGATCATACCTATCCTTTACAGAGGAGTAAATGGGATCCCAAAGTAAGGATAGGACTTGCCCTAGGCCACGCTAATAGTTAATAACACAAAGCTGGCATTTGAACCCAGGTCCTCTAAGTGCTAGACAATGCTACCTCTTCACCCACTTGTCCTTTGTTCCTTGAATAAGGCCGCTGGGTTTCTAGCTCCATTCAGGGGAACTGAAATCTTTTATAAGGTTTCTCTTCTCCAAGAAATCCAGGAGAACCCTTTCAAGCTTTCGGATTACAGTTTGGTTCTTACAAAAGTGGCAGAATGTAATTCACTTATTGCTGGCCGAGCTCCCAGCTTCATAGACAAGAATTTTGCTGTGTTACCATAAAAACATCTATTCTTCTCTCTGGGCCTCAGTTTCTCCCACTCCAAAATGGGGTGGAGTGTGATTGGACCAAATTAGGTTCACCACTTTGTTGTTCTTGTTGTTTAATATGTGTATCGATAACTATTTCAATATAATTGATTTCCCTTTGTAATCCTATGCATTTTATGCATTAAAAAAACATGATCCTGAGGGGGTCCTTAGGCTCCACTAGATTGCCACAGGGGTCCATGGCACATAAAATGTTAAGACTTCTTGGACCAGCTGATCTCTTCCAGTTAGCCATCCTCAGATCCTATGAAATTCAAGCTTCTACCTTGATCTGCTGCCTCTGAGGAAGGACCTGACTCCATCCCTGAAGGCAAACAGGGACAAGATAAGAAAGGGGCATTTTAGCTGCTTCCCCTTGTGGTTATGACTCACTGGGGGAAGTGGACTAAGGGAGATAGATGACTGCTTAGCTAGGAAATGCTGTGATTTATAGCCTGGTCTAAGAACCTTGTAAACTCAGCTCATTCTCTTGCCAGGACTGAAAATCTGCCAAACCAAAGCTGGGTCAAGTTTGATAGCTCAAGAATTGTTGCATTGGGTTTGTTTTATTTTTTTCTTCACCCCCAGGTGACAAAGCAAAGAAACTTGCCCTTGTTCACATGCATTCTTCTGTTGGTATTTGCCCTGTTAAATCCCTCTGAGATACCAGCCAAAACCCTAGTACAAATGCAAGGGATCCAGTCATTGTGGGAGAAACAGACATTTGCATGAAACTAAGTTTTATTCTCTCTTTTTGAAAGTTTTACAGAAATATAATGTAACCAAACAAAATAAAGAATCATATGGTTTAGAACTGAGAAAGATTTTGTTGTCTGATCTAATTTTATCTTCTCTCTCTTCTTCCTATTTATTTAATTTTTAAGTTTTAGTGAGAAGAAACATGGCATAATTTGTAAAGAGATGAACTCAAAGTCATGATACATACTAGCTATATGACTCTAAGCAAGTTATCTAATTCCTCTGTGTCCCTCTACCCCAAACCCCAATATTCTTTCTTTTTTTTTTTTTACACCCTTACTTTCCATCTTAGAGTCAATACTATATATTGGTTCCAAGGCAGAAAAGTGATAAGGGCTAGGGGTTAAATGACTTGCCCAGGGTCACACAGCTAGGAAGTGAGTGTCTGAGGTTAGATTTGAACCCAGGACCTCCCATCTCTAGGCCTGGCTCTCCATCCACTGAGCTACCCAGCTGCCCCCTCCCCCCAATTCTCTTAAGATTATGAATTGCATAACAGAGTTCCTTCACCAGATGTATCTCACACCAAGGAAATAACAAGTCTGGTTCAAACCATAATAAAAATGTTCATTATGCCTTTTATTTTTATTAGTCATTTACTTTATACTTCCTGCCCCCATCTCTCCCTTGAATCTCTGCTTGTGACAAAGAAAACATCCCACCTTGTCTTGACTATGTTTGGTACATGACCATGTATGCCCCCACCTTTCCCTTGAAGCCTTGCTTATAACAAAGAAAAACAGTTTTTCAAAAGCAAAGAAAGTACCAGCCTTGCCTTGATTGTGTCTGGTATATATCCCATCCACATTTCTCCTGAAGGGAGGGAGGTGTATTTCATCATCTCTCTAAGGCTGAGATGGCTCCTTTCAATTCATCCAAGTTGAGTTGCCCTCATTGTCATCTTTTCCTTATTAAACTGTCCCTTATTCTTCCTTCTTTATGCATCCCCTCATACAAGTCTTTCTGAGTTCCCATGAATTCCTCATAGTCATTATTTCTTTTTTAAATCTTACCTTCTGTCTTAGAATCAATACTGCTTACTGGTTCCAAGGCAGAAGATCAGTAAGGGCTAGGCAATGTGGGTTAATTGACTTACCTAGGGTCACACAGCTGGGAAGTGTCTGAGGTCAGATTTGAACCCAGGACCTCTGGGTCTGACTCTCAACCCACTGAACTACCCAGCTGCCCCAATAGTCATTATTTTTTCTGGTACATTAGTGTCCCTTCACTCCATTTTACAGATGGAGAAACAGAGTATAGAATTAACTTGCTAAAGACCAGATGAGTGATGGTCGGAACTGGATTTGAGCCTAGATGTACAGTTTTCATTAAGGCAATTAAAATGATAAAGCTTTATTATGCCCAATGAGGGATGTTTATTTTATTTTTTACCTTCTCTATTAGCATTAATACTAAATATCAGTTCCTAGGCAGAAGAGTGGTAAAGGCTAGGCAATGGGGGTTAAGTGACTTGTCCAGGGTCACATAGCTACGAAGTATCAGAGGCCACATTTGAATCCAGGATCTCCCATTTCCAGACCTTTTACTCTATCCACTGAACCACCTTGCTGCCACCTTACTTTAAAAAAAAAAATTTATTTAATTGATTAAGAAAAATTTTCCATTGTTACAAAAGTCATGTTCTTTTCCTTCCCTCCTCCCACCCCCCCTCCCATAGCCAACAACACTCAATTCCACTGGGTTTTACATGTGTCATTGATCAAGATCAATATTATTGATATTTGCACCAGGGTGATCATTTAGAGTCTACATGTATCTCCAGTCATATCCCCATCAACCCATGTGATCAAGCAGTTGTTTTTCTTCTGTGTTTCTGCTTCCACAGTTCTTTCTCTGGATGTGGTCAGCATTCTTTCTCCCAAGTCCTTCAGAAATGTCCTGGATCACTGCATTGCTGCTAGTAGAGAAGTCCATTATGTTTGATTGTGCCACAGTGTATCAGTCTCTGTGTACAATGTTTTCCTGGTTCTGCTCCTTTCGCTCTGCATCACTTCCTGGAGGTTGTTCCAGTTCACATGGAATTCCTCCAGTTTATTATTCCTTTTAGCACAACAGTATTCCATCACCAACAGATACCACAATTTATTCAGCCATTCCCCGATCGATGGACACTCCCCCATTTTTCAATTTTTCGCTACCACAAAGAGCACAGCTATGAATATTCTTGTACAAGTCTTCCTCTTACTTATTTTTTAAAAACCCTTTCTTTCTTAGTAACAATTCTAAGAGAGAAGGATAAGGGCTAGGCAAATGAGGTTAAGTGACTTGCCCAGAGTCACATATCTAGGAAGAGTCTGAGGCCAGATTTGAACCCAGGTTCTCCTGACTCTATCCACTGTGCCAACTAGCTGCCCCCCAGGTACCATGTTTATAAAATGCTTCCACATATATTATCTTTTTGAAACTACCCTGTGAAGGAGGCGGAGGAAGCCTTATTTTCTCTGTTTCAATGCAAAGCAAAATGAGAATCAAAGAGGTTCAGTAAACCCAGCATGATTTCTTTTAAGTTGCTCCTGATGAATAGAACATTTTTAAAGAGTTCATTTTAAAGTCTCAGAATGAGTAAAATATTAAAATATTAGTGAAAAAGTACCTTGATGCTGAAGATTCCAGGCAGGACTGGACCAGATATGAGAAAATTAGGAAAACAGTCAAAAATCCCATATCCAATGAGTGTCAGAGCTTAGTATTCAAGCTTATGCAATTTTTAAAAAAATGTTTTCTTTTATCATTAACTATTTCTCAATTACATGTAAAAAGATTTTAATATTCATTTTTTTATTTGAATTCCTGATTCTCTAAAGAGGGGAGCTGAGTTCAAGTGGTCTCTGCCATTTAGGTGACCTCGGTCAAGTCACTTTTTTAATCCCTCCAAGCTCTATTTTCCTCAATGATGGGGAAAGGGGAGGCACAATCATACTTATCCTGCTGATGGTATAAAGTCATCATGGGGATGGTTAGAGATCATGTGTCTGAAGTGCTCTATAGAAAAGTTTTGGGGAGGTGGGGGTTGGGTGGTAGCAATGAGGAACCCGAGACCCTACTTCATTGTCTAGAAGCTGAGCTCACAATCCAGTCTTTTTTTTTTTTAGTTTTTAAAACATTATTTTATTTGGTTATTTTCATACATTGTTCATTAGAAACAGATCATTTTCTTTTCCTTCCCCCTTTCACCCACCCCTTCCCTAGCTGGGTGATTAGTCTGGGTATCACATGTGTCATTGCTCTGAACCCATTTCCTTGTTGTTGGTATTTGCATTAGGGCGCTCATTTAGCGTCTCTCCTCGATCATGTCCCCTCAACCTCTATAGTCACGCAGCTGCTTTTCCTCGGTGTTTTTACTCCCTCAGTTTGTCCTCTGCTTGAGGGTAGTTTTTTGTTTTTTTTTTCCTCATAGATCGCTGCAGGTTGTTCAGGGACACTGTAAAGCCATTACTGGAGAAGTCCATTACGTTCTCTTGTACTACAATGTGTCAGTCTCTGTGTACAATGTTCTCCTGGTTCTGCTCCTTTCGCTCTGCATCATTTCCTGGAGGTTGTTCCAGTCTCCATGGAACTCCTCCACTTTATTATTCCTTTTTTGCACAATAGTATTCCATCATGTGTATGGGGTGCTCAGGGAGGGGTAGTATCTCTGGTATGGAGGGCCTGTTGTGCCCTCCTAGGGCAGCTCTCCAGCCTCTAACCCCCACCTGACACCCAGCTCTCACTTGTGGCTCCCAGTAGCTGCTAGCATGCAGCAGGGGCCACACCCTGGGCAATGGCTTCGACAGGCCGGCCAAACCTTGTGAGGGTAGCCATTGGGTCATCGACCCCTGGTGAACCAGGGCTTTGCTCACCCAGCATGTGAAGACTGCTTTGGCCGAACAGACGGAAGAAACTAATAATAAGTTTCAACAGCTGAGATGGCGATGCAGCAAAGCACTGTGGAGTGCTTAGGGCGTGTTGGAGCACGAAGGCCAACACGGCCATCCAATGCAGCTGAGGAAGTCTCCAGATGTAACAATTTTTCGTGCCACTGGACCCAGGCTTCCAACGCCGAGAGAGTGGGACTGTCTGTGCATCGACTTTTCCACTTAAATCTCTTTCACACACAAGTATCTTTGTGCACACTCATCTATCCTAACCCTGTCCACCCTCTTCAAGACCTGCGGCGATGGGGGAGTGACAACGCAACAGGTGGAGGTGACCACTGGCAGTTGTAGTCACGATCCTGCATGTAGGCGGCCCACGGACCAGCGGTCGCTCGGCCTTGTGGGCAGCAGGGACATTTGGCAGCATCCTGGGTGACTGAGCAGCCCTCTCTAGGACATCACTGCTCACCCTAATCAAGGGAGGAGACTAGAAAAGGGGTCCTAAACATTGCCTGCCCTACAAACACCCAGTCAGAATACCATGGCTGGCAGGTCATCCCCTTTAAGCGGTCAAAATCAAAGAAAAAATAACAAAGAAACTCCTACTAGGAGCATGGAACATGAGGACATTACTTGATAGAGAGAATAATCTGTAAAGAACTGGCACGATATAACATCGACATTGCAACCTTAAGCAAAACACGCTTACCAGAAGAGGGATCACTCAGCGAACCCACCACTGGATACACCTTCTTCTGGAACGGTAGAGCCTCAAATGAATACAGAATCCATGGTGTTGGCCTGGCCATCAAGACTACTTTACTCAAACAGCTGCCAGACTTGCCTGTGGGCATCAGCGAGAGGCTCATGAAGATCCTTTTGCCTCTCAGCAAAGACCGGTATGCCACCATCATCAGCGCATATGTCCCTACACTGACCAGCACAGAGGAGACCATCGAGCAGTTCTACTCTGACCTGAGCGCCATCCTGCACTCAGTGCCCACAAATGACAAGCTGATACTACTGGGAGACTTCAACGACTGCGTTGGCCAGGACCATAAAAGATGGAAAGGAGTGCTCGGCAAACACGGCATGGGCAAAATGAACAACAATGGCCTACTGCTACTCAGCAAATGCTCAGAGTTTGAACTCACCATCATGAACACTGTGTTCAGAATGGCGAACAAATATAAAACAACGTGGATGCATCCACGATCAAAACAGTGACATCTCATTGACTACATTATTGTACGCCGGCGAGACATCCAGGATGTAAAGATCACCAGAGCCATGAGAGGAGCTGAATGCTGGACAGACCACCGATTGGTTAGAGCGACTCTTCAAATGCGCATTGCGCCTCGCCATCCAAAACGCGCCCAGACAGTTCGCACATTTTACAACATGAGTTGTCTTAGAGATCCATCTTATTTGCAAACATTCCAGTCCTGCCTGGACAACAAGCTGTCTGCCAAGGGAACACTCACTGGAAGCTCAACCGAGAAATGGAACCAGTTCAGAGACGCAGTGAAGGAAACATCAAAGGCAGTCCTAGGCCCCAAACAACGCAACCACCAGGACTGGTTTGACGAGAACAACACTGCTATTGAAGACCTATTGAGCAAGAAGAACAAAGCCTTTATGGAGTGGCAAAATAACCCAAACTCTGCTCCTAAAAAGGACAGATTCAAATCTCTTCAAGCCACAGCGCAGCGTGAGATCAGGAAGATGCAAGACCGATGGTGGGAAAAAAAGGCAGAAGAAATCCAGTGCTTTGCTGATATGAAAAACTACAAACAATTTTTCAGTGCCCTCAAGACTGTCTATGGGCCATTAAAACCCACCACCACTCCCTTGCTATCCTCTGACGGTGACACTCTCATAAAAGATAAAAAAGGCATCAGCAACAGGTGGAAAGAACACTTCAGTCAGTTTCTCAACCTAACCTCTTTAGTTGACCAAAGCGCCCTTGACAAGATCCCCCAAAATCGCTCCATTGAACAACTTGACGTCCCTCCTTCAATAGAGGAAGTCCAAAAAGCCATTAAACAAATGAGTGCAGGCAAGGCACCCAGTAAAGACGGATCCCAAACGAGGTGTACAAGGCCTTAAATGGAAAGGCGCTCCAGGCATTCCACATAGTGCTGACCAGCATATGGGAAGAGGAAGACATGCCCCCAGAACTCAGAGATGCCTCCATCGTAGCCCTATACAAGAACAAAGGCTCAAGAGCAGCCTGTGACAATTACAGAGGCATCTCACTACTCTCCACTGCCAGAAAGATCCTTGCCCGTGTTATACTCAACAGACTCATGTCATCTGTTTCAGAGTAGAACCTACCTGAATCACAATGTGGCTTCCAACCAGATCGTAGCACCATCGACATGGTCTTCACGGTGAGGCAAATGCAGGAAAAATGCCTTGAGCAGAATCTGAGTCTCTACGTTGTCTTCATAGATCTGACAAAGGCGTTCGACACAGTGAACAGGGACGCATTGTGGGTGATCCTCAGCAAGCTCGGTTGCCCAGCAAAATTCGTCAAACTGATCCAGCTCTTTCTTGTCGACATGACAGGGGAAGTCCTATCTGGTGGAGAGACTTCCGATCACTTCAACATCTCCAATGGCGTGAAACAAGGCTGTGTCCTTGCTCCGGTACTATTCAACCTATTTTTCACCCAAGTATTACGACATGCTGTGATGGATCTAGACCTGGGCGCCTACATCAAATACCGACTGGATGGCTCACTATTTGACCTTCGCCGCCTGACTGCAAAAACAAAGACAACAGAGAGACTCATCCTGGAAGCTCTCTTTGCAGATGACAGTGCTCTCATGGCCCACCAAGAAAATCATCTTCAAACCATTGTGGACATGTTCTCTATTGCAACAAAACTGTTTGGCCTGACTATCAGCCTCAGCAAAACAGAGGTGCTGTTCCAAACCGCACCAGGGAGGCCAACGAACCAGCCGTGCATTACAATCAACGGCATGCTGCTTTCTAACATCAACACTTTCAAGTACCTGGGCAGCACCATCGCCAACGACGGGTCCCTAGACCACGAGATTAATGCCAAGATCCAAAAGGCCAGCCAGGCACTTGGGCGGCTGCGCTGCAGAGTCCTCCAACACAGCGGTGTAAGCACTGCGACGAAGCTCAAAGTGTACAACGCAGCGGTCCTCAGCTCGCTCCTGTATGGTTGTGAGACATGGACACTGTACCGGAAGCACATGAAGCAGCTGGAGCAATTCCACCAACGCTCCCTCTGGTCAATCATAAGGATTCAATGGCAGGACCGAATCACCAACCAGGAAGTCCTCGACAGAGCCAACTCCACCACCATCGAAGTCCTGGTCCTCCAAACCCAGCTACGATGGTCTGGACACGTCATCCGCATGGACCCACAGCGAATACCAAGACAGGTATTCTATGGTGATCGGTCAGCTGGACTCAGGAAACCAGGCCGACCAAAGAAAAGATTCAAGGATCAGCTAAAGTCCAACTTGAAGTGGGCTGGCACGACACCAAAGCAACTAGAACTCGCTGCCTCTGACAGAAGCAGCTGGCGAACCCACATTCACCAGGCCGCCACCACCTTTGAAGATGAGCAACGTCGACGTCTTGCCGCTGCGTGTGAACGCCGACACCAGGCCACAACCTCACCTCCCATAACAACTGGCGTCCCATGCCCCATGTGCCACAAACTGTGCGCCTCAGCCTTTGGACTCCAAAGCCACATGAGGGTACACCGTAGATGAAACTGCACAAAGACAATAGTCATTCTCGGTCACTGAGAGACTACCACTACTATTCCATCACCAACAGATACCACAATTTGTTCAGCCATTCCCCAATTGAAGGGCATCCCCTCATTTTCCAGTTTTTGTCCACCACAAAGAGCGCAGCAATCCAGTCTTAACAGAAACAGAAATCAGCTGGGAGAGGCAATTAGGCTGCTAAACTCCAAAATAAATAGTGCTAGAGATTAAATTCTAGTGAAATTTTAAGCTGACACCAATCAGTTTGAAGTGGAGTGGTCGGGGAGACTTCCTGGAGGGGAGATGAAATTTGACCTGAGAATTCTTAATCAATTCAATTCATTAAGTCAAAGTTCTTATGTCCAGATGTAGGTATAGCACTGTGCTGGGCATTGGAAATATGAAGAGCAAACCAAACCCTATCCGTAAGGAATTCACATCATTATAGTCATCATCAGAACATTTATATAGAACTTTAAGGCTTTCTAAACACTTTACAAAGAGTATCTTATTTTGTTCTCTCACCAATCCTCATTTTATAGATGAGGAAACTGTGGCACATGAGTTAATTATTGACTTTATGTAGCTAGTAAATGTCTGAGGCTGGATTTGAACTCAGGTCGTTGGGATAATAGGCTTAGTGCTCTGTCTAGCAAATCTCATCTTCCTTCTTGGAGGAAAGGTTTAGATGAGCAGGGATATGAAAGCAAGGTCTTCCAGGGGAACAGAACAAATTGTGAGTAGAGGAGCAGTAAATAGCCATCCTGCTTGGAGGGCATCCGTCGTTCATGCATAAGAGAAAAGCAATAATGAGGGGAGATGGAGATAGAGATCATTGAGTGTCAAGTGAAGGAGTTACAGGATTAGGGAATTAGAGGTGAGGGCTGGGAGAAGGGAACCTGGGAGGTCATCCAGGACAACACATTCATTTTATAGATGAGGAAAAAGCCCCAAGAGGTTAAAGAGCCAACCCTAAGGTCAGAGCAGATGAAAGATCTGAGATGCTAACCCAGGTACTGTGATTCCAGATTCTGCTTTTTTTTTTTTGCAGGTAATGGGGAGCCATCAGGTTTAAATAGGGAAGCCACAAAACACAAGGAGAGTGATATGTTAAGTAAAATCCTGATTTCTAATTTGGAGGAGAAAGAGAGGCAGATGAGAAGAGAGCAGCATGATGTCAGGAATTAATCATCAAACAACTCTTGAATCTGTAATTGGTTCACATTCTGAGTCTTTGGGCAGCAGTGATCAAGTTTTAGCCTCCCCATCCTTTAGCATGTCTAGGATGTGTAAAGTCATAAGGATGAGCCCCGCTTTTATCAAAGCAGATCATAAACTCTAGCTAACTTAGAAACTCCCAAAGATCACTGGCTTTAAAAGCAAACAAATATATATATATATGTGTGTGTGTATATATATATATATACACATATATATACATACATATGTGCCACCGTGTCTGTTTATGTAATATATTATAAATATATGTATATGCATTATATATTTATATATGTATAATATACAATATTATATATTATATTATATTATATTATGTTATGTTATATTATGTCATATTATGTTATATCATATTATGTTATATTATATTATGTTATATATGTATACATACATATATACTAACCCCATATATATATAAAGGAATGTGCATATATGTATAAACATTCATATGTGGACTATGCTGCCAACTCAGTGAGAATCTCTCCAGACTTATTGAAGCTGGTTCTTCAATAATGGACAAAAGCCACCATCAGACCCAGACTCCATATTAAGGACTAATGCCTCTAATGTGTAGCAAGCAAAGATTTAAGAAGAAGGAAATGTGCTTTGGGGGTGGGGGTGGGGGTGTATGTGTATTGGGAGAATAATACTGAAACAGAATTTTCTTTTATGAGAGAAAGTATGCTGTAGCTGTAAAATCTTTGGATTCAGACTGAGTTCTAGGCCAGGTTCAGTTGAGAACTCACTGTATGGTCTTGGAACAGTTACTTCTGATCTTTGGGCCTCTGTTACCATGTGAAATGAGGATATTGGACTAGACCAGTGTTGGTGAATCTTTTGGAGACAGAGTTCCAGGCCTCGCCCCAACTCCCACCTGCTAGACTGAGTACTGTTGTGCCATGCCCCCCCTAACTTATCTTAGACAAGGGAGGGAGGAAGCTCTCTCATTGGGCTGCTGAGCAGAGGGGCAGGTCATGTGAGAAATGAGAGGGGGAGGGGAACAGCTCCTCCTGAGTCTCTCTGCCTTTCTAATAACGAACTCTGAGTGGGGGTTGGGGGATGGTCTCATGCCCACAGAGAGTACTCTGAGTGCCATCTTTGGCACCTGTGCCATAGGTCCGCCATCACTGAAATACACTGTCTTGAAGGTTTTCTTCAGCTCTACTAATGTTTTATAGTTGGGGGGGTAGACAGAGAGGGAGAGGGAGAGAAAGAGAGAGGAGGAGAGAAAGAGAGAGGAGGAGGAGGAGGAGGAGAAGGAGAGAGGGAGAGAGAGAGAGAGAGAGAGAGAGAGAGAGAGAGAGAGAGAGAGAGAGAGAGAGAGAGAGAGAGAGAGAGAGAGAGAGAGAGAGAGAGAGAGAGAGAGGGAGAGGGAGAGAGAGAGAGAGAGAAGGAGAGGCAGGCGAAGAGAGAGGAAAAGAGAGAAAGAAGGAAGAGGGAAGAGAGAGGAAGAGGAGAGAGGGGAAAAGGAAGAGATAAGGAGAAAGAGGGAGAGAGATAAGGAGGAGTGAGGGGGAAGAGGAGAGAGAGAGAGAGAGAGAGAGAGAGAGAGAGAGAGAGAGAGAGAGAGAGAGAGAGAGAGAGAGAGAGAGAGAGAGAGAGAGAGAGAGAGAGAGAGAGAGAGATCCAATCTTCAGGGCTCTTTGTGCTACTGAAGTTTGGCATTTTATTTGTAACAGTTTGAAACTTTTTTCATGTTCACAATTCTTATTTCAGATACTCGACTCTCTGACAGCTGCAGGACCACTGTGGGGACATCCCTTGGCCAGATGGGAGCCTTTCCAACAGGTATCAAGCACCATATAGTAGCTGAGCTTTAACTAGAGTTGTGACGAGAGTTTTGTCTAGGTCACAGAAGTTTAGAAGGTGCATATATTTAACGCATGCATTCCTTCATCAGTACCCCCATGAGACAACTTAGCTTAGTGCTTAGAATTACTTGTACATATCTAGACACCCAAGGGTTCTTCTATATGGACTCAGAGAAGATTAGATTAGTCAATAGACACAATACATGTGTTTCGAGGTTCTCTCAAAGTGAGTGAAGCAGTTAGTCTGGGTCCTTCTCCTTTAGTATTACCCTTCCCCTCTCCAACAGGGCTGGATAATAATTCCCTTTTTGAAATTCATGATCTCTGTGGTTAGAGGTGGAAAACTAATGGAGTCATCAGATCATAGAGCAAGCTGGTGGGGGGGTACAATGCATTGGCCCAGTAGTCAGGATAATTATAATTATTATTATTATAGGCAGAGTTAGAAAGGACCTTTTACAGAGGAACAAATTAAGGCCCAGAGAGGTAAGGTCATTCAGCTCCTTAGCCTCCAAATATGGTACTCTTTCTGCTACAGCCATACTGATTATTATTTAAAATGTGATTTGGTGCTTAAAGTCTCCAGGTGGTCTTAATCAGCTACCAAATTTCAACTAGGTGATGATGAACTTAGATAATTAGAAGATGGTAATAACTTGAGTTTGTATAGTGCCTTAAAATTTGTAACAGAAATGGAAGCTATTCATAAATCCTCAAGATAGGGAGGAGGTAGCACAGTATGATTAAATAACAACAAAAAAAACCCACTTGATTGGAGATGAAGAGAATCCCAGATTTGGTATTTATTTAAAGTCATCTGTAAGTCATTTTGTTTCTTTAAGTCTTAGCCTCACTTGGTTGTGAGGAAAGGGCATTGTAAACACAGAAATCTATTATTAAGGGTGCCCATGTTTATGTAACTTTGCTACTGACCTAGCTACCCTTCCCTCTTGATAGAATTTGTAAAAAAAATGTTGTTTTAGAGTCTTAGGGTAGTAACGTCCAATACATATGGCTCCACCATCCTGAGAAGACACCTGCTGGCATATATTTTCCTCTCTTTCTCATGTCCCTGTTTTATTTACCTGTTGGGTCAATTTCTGTAAATGGCCAAGGGCTAAGCAGATCTTCCAATGACGATACTTTACTGCTGCCAAATGATTATGGGCCAATTCCAATTTAAAAATCATTGCAATCTTCAACTATAGACACTCAAACTTGCTTTACCTCTTGCCATAAGTACCTCACTTTCCCCAACTAGATTATAAGTTTCTGAGGAGTAGTAACTGTGGCTTACAGTTTTTTTTTTTGTTTTGTTTTGGTTTGGTTTTTTATTCCCTTTTTATCACAAGGCTGGTTTGTTGGTTGCAGAAATTATCATAGAATACACAAGGTTTAAATGGAAGAGCTCTTAGAACAGAGAATGGTAGAGCTAGAAAAACCTCAGAGATCACCTATTCCAATATTTCACAGAAAAAGGAACCAATATGATTATAGGAAATCATATGAAAGTGACTTTAAAGGCCATCAAATATAATTCTTATTTCACAAATGGGGAAGTTGAAGCTTACTTGCCCAGGGTCACATCTGGCAAGTTTTTGAGGCAACATTGATACTCAAAATGTCCTAATTCTAAATACAAAGTTCTGTCCCACGAACTATCATGCTTCTCTCTAAGACCTTCTGCTAGGAGATTGGGCAGTGGCAGTCTGCCACTAAACGTGTCTCTATCTAGTTCTAAAAAAGACTCTAGGCATTCTTGGCTTTATACTCTTAAGACCAACCTCATTCTCGATTCCCATTTGTAGATTCTCTAGGAAAATGGAGGAGTATTGATGTGCCCAAATAGATTTTTTTTTGTTTGTTATTCAATCATTTCAGCTGTATTTGGCTCTTCATGACACTATGTGATTTTCTTGGCAAAAATATTGGGGTGGTTCGTTATTTCCTTCTCCAGTTCATTTTACAGATGAGAAACTGAGGCAAAGTCAAGTAACTTGTCCAGGATCCTATAGTAAGTGTCTGAGGCTGGATTTGAATTCAGGTCTTCCTGACTCCAGGCCCAGTGCTCTATTCACTAAGCCACTTAGTGGCTCCCCAAAGTATTCAAGGAGTTATCAATCTGCTTGGGAAGTAAATGGCAAAGGAAAACAATTCAAGGGAATTCATTTAGAAAATTATTGTAGACGAATTCTTTAAGCAGTTCAGAAAAGTAGAGATTTCTGAGCCCTTGAGTCTCAGTGAGTAGACTCCTCTTCCTTCTGCAAAGGTCTTAAGTGCTGTCAACATTCAAGGATTACAGACTGAGGAAATAAAATAGATGTCTTTGATTATATGTGTAACTAGGATAAGAGAACTAGATCCTTGTCCAAGGTGTTGCTGTCCAAAGGGGGGAAATGCATTTCCTTTGGGAAAATAGGATATTTTGTCCTTGCTCTCTTACAGAGATGACCATGCCTGAGCCTCTCTGTCCCCTACCAGCCTACTTCTCCCTCATTCCACATGGATTAAAGAGGAAGGCTGGTCCTAGCAAAGGATAGAGCAGGATCGCAGACTAGCAGAAGTCACAGAAAATGGGGAGTTTGATGGTCTTTTCTGGTGCTCAGTTGAGCCACCAGATCTACCCTTTTCTGCAATGAAATATGCTCCAGGTGCCAAAATTCCTAATATAGCTCTGACTACAATCTAATCTCTTCCAGATATTTCCTTGAAGCTCATCATGGTGCAGCCAAAGAGTGGCCTTCCTGTCCCCTGTCTACAAGAGGAGTTGAGGCGAAGACTCCGTCTCTTGGAAAATGACAGCCGGGAAGTTTCAGCTGTGTTCAGTGTAAGTTTTAATGATTTTTTGATGCTTAAGCCTAATTGGAGGGCTAAGACGTTCACTTAACTCTCTTTCCCTAGTCATGGTATAGTAGACAAAGGGCTGGTCTTAAAGCCAGGTAGACCAGGATTTGAGGGCTGCTTCTAGCAAAATATCTATTTAATTTATGTATTTGTCAAGGCAGCTAAGTGATACAATAGAAACTTGAAATCAGAAAACCTGAGTCCAAATCCTTCATCAGACAAAGCTATTAGCTTGTGACTGTAGGCAAGTAACAGAACCTCTCAGCCTTCACATCCTTATTTGTTAAATGAGGATAATAAAATTACCTTCCTTCTATGGTTGTTGTGAAGATCATCTGTGCTTTATAAAAGCTAGCTATTATTGGTTATTATTACCTGACCCAGGACAAGTCACTAACTTCTAGGTGGATCTCTAAGAATATAAAATGCTGAGAATTTGCATCAGGAAAGGGCATCTACATTGTACAGTGGTTAGAGTAGCAGGTCTGGAGTCAGAAGGACGTGCCTTCCTGAGTTCAAATCTGACCTCAGACACTTATTAGCTGTGTGACCTTGGGCAAGACACTTAGCCTTGTTTGCCTGAATTTCCTCATCTATAAAATGAGCCAGACAAGGAAATAGCAAACTATTCCAGTATCTTTGCCAAGAAAACTCCATTTGGGATCATGCAGAGTTAGACATGACTGAAAAAAAAAATGAAAAAAATAGAGAATGTTTTAAATGAAAGAGCCCTTAGAACAGAGAAAGGTAGAACTAGAAAAACCTCAGAGATCACCTATTCCAATATTTTACCGAAAAGGGAACCAGTATGATCATAGGAAATCATAAGAAAGTGACTTTAAAGGCCATCAAATATAATTCTTATTTCACAAATGGGGAAGTTGAGGCTTACTTGCCCAGGGTCACATCTGGCAAATTTTTGAGGCAGAATTGATACTCACAATTCAGAATGGAAATGGGCTTTCCCTCACCTAGTATTTCCTATCCCAATGAAATCCCGGACCGATCCCTATCCTTAGTTCCCAAAATAACCTTGAACACCTTTCCCTGATCTTTATTTGATGTAAATACCTCCCTGTCCTTCTCAGGGCTTGGCTCCAGCACTCTCACAGCATTACTTGGGCACATCTATAATGAGAGTCAGCCCTGTCTTTGCTTGATCTAACTCAGGACAATGGCTAAGCAGTTAGAGTCCTATAGTTTGCATCTGAAGGGAATCCTAGACCATAGAACTAGACAGTTGGAAGAAACCTTAGAGCCTTTAGAACATCAAAGGAGGGCAAGAAGCAACTTAGATCATAGAAAAGAGGTTTTTCTCCTAGTTTTAATACTCTTACAAATTATCTAATCCAAACTGTTCCTCAGCCTCAAGCCCACCTCTGCTCCCCAAAGATAGACTGTTTCTTCAGGGGTTTTGTGAAGTTCATTTTATAAACCATCTTTCCTGCCAGGTGTGAGCTGGTTGGTTATATTCTACTCAAAGATGCAGCTAAGAATACTAGAGATGTTGGGTTTTCGCAAAACATTTATTTATGATTAAAAAAAATTATAAGGACAATCCTGAAGGACTTATGAGAAAGATGCTATCCACGTTCAGAGAAGGAACTGTGGGAGCAGAAACAGAAGAAAAACAACTGCTTAATCACATGATTCAATGGGGACATGATTGGGGATGTAGACCCTAAAGGATCACCTTGGTGCAAATGTCAATAATGGGTCTTGATCAATGACACATGTAAAACCCAGTGGAATTGCGGGTTGGCTACAGGAGCAGAATGGAGGGAGGAGAGGGAAAGAACATGATTCTTTTAGCCATGGAAAAATACTTTAAATTAATCAATTAAATGAAATTTTAAAAAATTATAAGTACATGCCTCATCTCCAAAGTGCCGAACTTTGAACTAAAGTAGTTGATCCATAGGATGGGATGTGGCCAGTTTTCCTTATCATGTGCAATTCTGATTGTTTTGACAATTGTGTCATCTATGCTTACTCATCTTTGTTGGGAGAAATGATCTTGTCAAATCGCATCTAAGGCAAGTCCTGTGTGATGCTGCCCCACCAAGGTCCTGGCATGATCACCTCCTTGTATTTACTCTTATGGTCATGGCGATGGTTCTTACTTCCTCCAGCGGACTCAAACACCACTGTGGGGTAAGACACGGGCCTCAGGGAAAGTGTTTGGCCCAAGAAGAAAAGCTAAAAAGTATAACAGTATAAAAAGTATAAAACCAGAAATCCACTTGTGTAATTAGATTTTGTACCCTCGAACTACATTTCCCAGCATTCCTCTTTCGTCCCTGTTATGTCCTTCTGGTTTTTTTAGATAAAAGGTGCTGTAACTCCGCCCTCTCTCTTCTCCCGCTTTCACTGTTTGAGAAACTGCTCTTTACGGACGGTTTTTATTTTCCTCTACTTCAAGTATCTATTAATAAATCTTATAAATAGAATACTTGAAGTATTGGATATTAATTTTTAATCTTACACAACTCAGATCTTGGAACTCACCCTTCCAAGTCCACTCCTGCTGTTGTTCAGTCATTCAGTCACATCTAGTTCTTCGGGACTCCATGGCCCATGCTTGTTCATGGGATAATCTTTTTTTTTGTCTTTCCCAACTCTTTTTTTAAAATTTTATTTAATCAATTCAGAACATTATTCCTTGGTTACAAGAATCATATTCTTTCTCTCCCTCCCCTCCCCTACCTTTCCAGTAGCTGATGCTCAATTCCACTGGGTATTACATGTGTCCTTGATCAGAACCTATTTCCATGTTGTTGATGTTTGCACTAGGATGTTCATTTAGAGTCTACATCCCCAACCATAACCTCTACCCTCCATGTAATCTTGGCAAAAACCATTTCCTTCTTTAGTGGATGAAGGCAAATAGAGGTTAAGTGACTTGACCAGGGTCATAGCTATAGTAAATGTCTGAGTCCAGATAGAAAACAGGTTTTTCTGACTCCAGGTCTAGCACTCTGGCCACCTTTGTCTCTTAGACAAATAGAGGTCAAGTGACTTGCCCAGAGTCACACAGCTAGATTTGAACTCAGGTCTTCCTTACTCCAGGCTCAGAGCTGTATCCACTGAGCTATCTAGCTGCTTCCACATCCACTACTCCTCTGTAAAGTCACAGGGCTTCACTATTGAAAAGGAGCTCAAAGTTTATCTAGTCTAACACTCAGATCTTTTCCAGATGGGCTACTATCTAGCTACAACCTCTGTCATCATATCTGTGTGAACCCAACTTCAGCTAAATAAGGATCTCTTTTATACCATCCAGCCTACGTTTGGAGACTTCTAGTGACCCATTATCCCTAAGCTAATGGAGGTGGGCAGCCGTGGGCCCTTCATGTTTGGAAATCTTGTATTTCACACAAAATCTGCAGGAATCAATTCACCATTCTGTATTATTCATCACTTCTATGATTCTGTATTTACCGTAGATCGGAACTGCTACGCATTATTAATCCCTATAAAAGACACTCCAGAAGGGTAGTGAGACGTCTCCTACACTGACAAATGATGGCAGGTGGGACAAAAGGGGCAAACATGGGACCTGCTCATTAAAAGCTCTGGCAATCCAGAAGAATCCCCCAAACCGATGTCTGCTCCTTATTTTCCCTTTTTGGTTTCCTCAGATTCATTTAGGATGGGTCAGACGCCCAAACACAACTCTACCTGGACTTGTACCCTCCTCCTTTACTCTGGGTTTTTCTGCCTGTAACACCCTGTAATGGCCAGGGTGGCCTATTCTGAGAAAAGGGGGAGATTTCACTGGAATGGGAGGGGACAAGCCCCAAGACCCTCAATAAATATTCAAATCTTGAACTACCCCTTGGGCTACACCACCAGCCCCAAGGCTATTAGTTATTATGCCATCTTAAACTTATTTAAATAAAATTCTTTTATTTCATTTCTGGACTCAATGGAGTTTTGAGCCTCCCATTCTTGGAGTGAGACCCTGCTTACAAACTTGAGTGTGTTTTTCCACAACAATTCTATTTTCAGATCTTTTTAGAATTTTTTTTAGAATTGTTTCTCCTTGCACTGAGCTTAAATCTACTCCGAAATTTTCATCTTTCCTTGGAATATAATCTTCTTGAGAAAAGGAATTGGGTCATTCTTTAAATTTATTTCCCCAGTGTCTAGCACAGTGCCTGCCTGGTGGTTCATAAATGCCTGTTGATTTAATTCCTTTTATGATTCCTAGATTTTCCCTCTGCAAATAAATGGAATAAGACTTCTTTATGATAGCCTTTCTTGAACACTACTCTCAGGCACCTCCTTAGCCTCCTCTTTCTGGGCTAGTCTTTACAGATTCTTCCTCTTGACCTTCTTTTGGCCTGGTATCGAGGTCCCTGACCATCTTGGATGCTCTCCTCTGTTTCCTTGCTGACTGATGTCTTTCTAAAATATGGCATCCAGAACTGAACAGAATACTCTCAAGTAGGATCCTCCGTACACGCTGCCTCTCTTCATGTGGCAGAAGACTGCCTTAGTTCTGGGTTGTCCTGTCATTACTGATATAAAGTTGGCATTCCATGAAAATGCTCAAATGTTTTTCAAGAGGAACCATCATCTAGATGTGCCTCTTCTATCTTCATTTGTGAAGCTGACCTTTGAAACCCTACTGTGGGCCTTTACTTTTATCTCTAAATTTTGTTAGATCCTACTCAGTTGTGATGGCCAGTTGAGATCTCATAGGATCCTGACTCTGCCATCCAAAGCATTAATTATCCTTTAAGGCTTGGTACCATTTCCAGATGTGATGAGCCTGTGATCTACGTCTTCAAACCAGTTACCGATAAATCTATTAAATAATAGAGAAAAATACATACCCTGGTGCACTAGACTAGGAAACCCCTATTGATTTGTAATTGATAAATTAATCAATCAAAAGCATTTTTTTAAAACCCAAAAGCATTTTTTTAAAACCCTTAACTTCTGTCTTAGTAAGACAGAAAGCATTTTTTTAAAACCCTTAACTTCTGTCACATACACACACACAGAAGTTAACGGTTTTAAAAAACTGCTTTTTATTGATTAATTCATGAGTGAATTCTAAGACAAGAGAAGTAAGGGCTAGACAGTTGCTCAGGGTCACACAGCTAGGAAATATCTGAGGCTATATTTGAACTCAGGACCTCCCATTTCAGTCTGGCACTTTATCCACTGTGATACCTTGATGCCCCCCAAATATTTTTAAAGTATTTACTGTGGGCCATGTCCTGTGCTAAGAATAAAAACAGTCCTTGCCTTCAAAGAACTCCCATTCTCACTAATGTATTGTAGAAAGAGTTGCAATCTGATCCCACCATTATGGAGAGCAATTTGGAACCATGCTCAATGGAGTCTAAAACTGTGCATACCCATCAATACTATTATTACAATTATATTCCAAAGAGATGCCCCGCAGAGGGAAAAATGACCTATTTGTACAAAAATATTTTGTGGTAGCAAAGAATTGACAATTAAGGGGTTGCCCATCAATTGAGCAAGTTGTGGCATATGATAATTATGAAATTACAAGCAGGGTGATTTCAGAAAAACATCTGGAAGGATTTATATTAACTGATGCAAAGTAAAGTGAGCAGAACCAGAAGGACATTGTACTCAGTGATTGCAATATATTTTTAAACCCTTACCTTCCATTTTGGAATCAATACTGTGTATTGGCTCCAAGGCAGAAGAGTGGTAAGGGCTAGGCAATGGGGGTCAAGTGACTTGCCCAGGGTCACACAGCTGCCCCCTGCAATATTTCTTGATGAACAATTATGAATGATCTAATTATTCTAAGTAATGTACTGATCCAAGACAATCTCAGAGACTTATGATGAAAAATGCCTTTAGGATTCTTAAAAATAGCTGATGGAATCTGAATGCAGCCTGAAATGTACTACTTGAAATCTCTTCTACAAAATGACTACTATGGGAAAATGTTATACATGATTACACATCTAAAATCTATATCAGATTGCTTACCATCTCAAGAATGGGGAGGGCGGGTGGGGAATGAGAGGAGGGCCAGAAGAAGGAAGAGAATTTGGAACTCAAAGCTTTAAAATTTGTTTTAACATATAGTAGAAGAAAAAAAAATAAAAGATTCTTTAAAAAACAAAAGTTTACATTCTAATGGGCGAGATAGCATATAAATAACTAGTTAAATATAATTATATGTATATATATATATATATATATATATATAATAGATGGGAGATAATCTCATAAAGGAAGGTGCTTGCAGCTGAGGAGCACTGAGAAAGGCTTCTTACAGAAGGGGAAATTAGAGTTGATGGCATTAGAACGGTTGCCTAAAGAGTTCCTTGTGAGAAAGCATTTGAGAATGATGAAAAGGGCTTTCGATGGTAAGTCAAGAACCAGAGAATTCTTACTTGAGATTTCAGAGATCATCTAAACCAGGAGTTCTTCACCACTTTAGTATCATGGATCCCTTGTACCGTCAGTAAAATGAAGGAACAAAACTAGACCACAGAATCATAGAACTTCAGTGATGGAAAGGGCTTTAGTGGTCATAAAGCCAACCCCATCCTTCCACAAAAAGTTCCTTATGGTTCCTTGCATTTCTTTATCTATAGCTCTATGAATTCATTCACCAAAGTAAGATTTGATGCTGTAGCCTAATTAAAAAAAAAAAAGATGGGGAGTGCAGCAAAATGGCTTAGTGGATTGAGAGCTAGACCTAGAGATGGGAGATCCGGGGTTCAAATCTGGCCTCAGACACTTCCTACATGTGTGACCCTGGGCAAGTCACTTAACCCCAGTTGCCTAGCCCTTACAATACAACCCTTCTGTCTTGAAACCAATAAGAATTTTTAAAAAATTTTTTTTCAAAAGAATTTTAAAATAATTTTTTTTTAATTTTAAGAGGATAGGGATTTGTTTAAATATGTACTGCCTCTGAGCATTCAGTATATTCAAACCAGAATAGACAATTATTAATTACTATTAATTAATCTTAAGGAAGAACCAAAAAAGAAAAGAAATTAAACTCTGAGGTCGTGTTCATATTTAATAGGTTAGTAAATGCTGTATTTAGTCCAGAGATGGTGATGAGAGTTGAAACTTTGCCTTCTGAGGGTGCAGAAAAGATCTTGGAATATTTAACCTGATGTAGAGAAGATTTAGGGGATGAGAGGGGCAAAAATACCTGAAAGAGAATGGAACTTGGAGTCAGTGTATGGGAGAGAAGGAGCCAAGTAGCAGATGAACTCTAGGCTGTCCTGTGAATGAATGAATGAGCATTGAAGTTTTTAACTATGTGCCAGACACTCAGCTATATGTTGCGGATATAAATGCAAGCAAGCTAGACAGTGCCTTCCCTTATGGGCTTCATATTGTTAAAGAACAATAATTTTACTAAGACAACCCATGAGTAGGAGTGATGGTGAGGGGGTTAGTAATAGTTCATATTTCTCTAGCATTTTCAAGATTTATAAAGCACTTCCATCACAAGCCTCTAGTGTTCCCCTCTCCCTTTGACCCAGAACCAACCAACCAACAGCTGGCTCAATTTATAAAACACTGAGCTTGGAGTCAGGAAGACCTAAATTCAAATCTATCCTTAGATTTGGTAGGTGTACTACCTTTGTAACCTTTGGACAACTGACTTACCCCTTGTTTGCCTCAGTTTACCCAACTATAAAATGGTGATAATAATAGCATCTGCCTCCCAGGATTGTTGTGAGGATAAAATGAAATAGATTATAAAGAACTAACAGTTAAATTTAGTGTCTCTGCTAAAAGCATTATATTTTTATGAGGTTTATTAAAGATTAAGAAATAAAAAAAAATACAAAATAAGAAAGCACATGCCTAGGCACAGAGCCCATTCACAACCACTTACTCTACATCTTGCCTGCTAGGTAGAGAGCTGCGTGTGCTTAGAAGCGGAAGCAGAGAGACAGAGTAGGTGGTACAGTCAGTTTAAATACCCATTTTGTTCTTGGCCCAGGTGGGTATCTCCAGTGAGATTTTAGGGAATTCTGAGAACTACCAAGGACTTCTGGGAATTTAAGCCCAGGGTTCAAATCTCCATTTTTACAGTACATAGGAGGTACTATATGTGAATTATGATTGTTAATAATAATAATTTTATTATCACAAGGAACATAACCCAACATTGGCTCCAAGCAGAGGATGTTCTGAAGGACTAGAGGAAAACAAAGCAAATAGGTAGCATAAATCAGAACTTAGAGACTTTTGAAAAAATATATTAAAGATGATTTATAACCTGGCATTTTCTGTTTTCCATTTTCCACTAACAATCTTGATTATTTATTTGGCCATCAGCATAATAGCCAAAAACTAACCTTTGAATAATGCCAACTGTAGTATCACAATTTCATTCCTTTTTTCCTCCAGGAGCTGTCAGCCAGGCTGCTATCTATTCACAGCGACCAGGATCTTATTGTAGTGACATTTAAAACTTTTGAAGAAATATGGAAGTTTTCTACCTATTACTGTCTGGGTAAGGCACTTATGTTCTTAGGAAGAAATGTTCAATGATTTCCCATTATCCCTCTTGGGTTCAACTCTTGCTTCAGATACTTACTAGCTGTGTGATCCTGGGTAAGTCCCTCAATCTCTTTGAGGCTAAATATCCTCATCTATAAAATGAGGATAATAATAGTATCAATTCCTCAGACTTATTTTGTGAATCAAATCGGTTAACATTATCTAAAGTTCTTTGTAAAGGTTAAAACATTGTATAAACATTATCTATTATTATTACTTTTTACCTATTATAAAATCAATCTCTCTATCTTACTATTATTGTCATTCATCAATACCTTGGGAAAATATTTTGCTAAACGTTAACTATGTAAAATAATAATTCTTTTGTAGTAGTAATAATCACTTGTGCTCTTGAATATTTCTGCTAATAAAACTTATCTAACAGTTTTTCAAAAAGAGAGATAATAATAAATGATATTTAATGGTGCTTATAATCATAAAGTCTTTCATTTGATTTTTCCAACTCCTCAAATAAAATAACAAAGACATTGTTATCACTCCATTATCAATAGGGAAAACAGAGATCAGAGAAATGTAATGACTTAACTAAGATCACAGTCCTAATCTTCTGATTCCAAGTCTAGAACTCTTTCTATCATTTGATAGTACTACAGGCATAGATAGGTAGAGAATTTATTAATTGCTTACCCTGTGCCAGACATTATTCAAAGTCCCAGGGATACAAAAAGCAAACAAAACAGCTCCTGGATAATGGGAGTTTATATTCTTTTTTTTTTTTCAAACCCTTACCTTCTGTTTTAGAATCAATACTATGCATTGGATCCAAGGCAGAAGAGTAAGGTTTAGGCAATGGGATTAAGTGACTTACCCAGGGTCACACAGCTGGGAAGTGTCTGAGGTTAGATTTGAACCCAGAACCTCCAGCCTCTAGGTCTGGCTCTCAATTTGCTGAGTGAACTAGCTGCCCACAGGAACTTATATTCTAATGAGAGAAGGCAAGACATAGAGGGGAACTGGAAGGAGGTCTGGGGGTTGGTGGAGATACTCATGTTGAAGCATGATGGAGAGATGGCCAGAAGTCCATGACATCCCCTGGAAAAAAAGTATTTTTAATGAATCCTTGATAATATGATTTAGTGAAAAGGACACTGGAATTCATGGTGTCATGAAATTTAAGGCTGATGGGAACCTTAAAGCTCATCTGGTCTTACCTCCTTCGTTTTGAGAAGATTGAGAACCAAGGAAGGTTAATGATTTCCCCAGTCAGATGAGAAGATAGTGGATAGGGATGAGAACTAGATCTGTGACTTCATTAGTAAAGAAAATTCCTGAATAAAGAAACTCCCTCTACTAAGTCAGGCTAGCATTATAGTCTTAAAGAGGGGACTAAAAAGTGACCACTAAGTGGCTAGTGGATAGAGAGCCAGGCCTGGAGATGGGAGTTTCTGGTCTCAGAAACTTCCATCTCTGTGACTCTAGGAAAGTCACTTAACCCCCATTGCCTAGCCCTTACTGATTTTCTGCCTTAGAACTGATATTTAGTATTGATTCTAAGATAGAAGTGTTTAAAGAAAAAAGCTGGGGTGGGGTACTAAAGGACTGAAACTGACCAACATCACAAAGCCATTATGTGCCCAAAGCAGGACATTTAAAAAAAAATGCTCTTGCCTTCTATCTTAGAATAGATACAGGTATCAATTTCAAGACAGAAACAAGGTTAAGGACTAGGCAGTTGGGTTTAAGTGACTTGCCCAGGGTTACACAGCTAGGATGTATCTGAATTCACATTTGAACCCAGGACCTGGTGCTCCATCCATTAAGCCAGATAACAGCCCCTCAAAGGCAGAACTTGAACACCAGTCTTCCTGGTTCTCTGTTCACTATACTATATAGATTTTTTTTTCACCAATATTTGCCAAAGCCAGATTTTCAGTCTAAGTCTTTTCATTCCCACTTCATTATGCTTTCTCCTACCCCATGCTGTCATTTGAAGACCGGAGCACTGGCCACTGGTTTTGGCTCACTCTACTCTCATCTATAAAATTAGGGTAATCTATCGTACCTCATGTGGTGCTTTTAAAATTCAAATGAGATAAGGTTTATGAAAATATCTTCTGAACTTTAAAATGCTAAACATTAAATTACCATGATCACCATTGCCCATCAACATGCCTATTGTCAGCTCGTGGCTCATTTACTTGTACTTTTGCTTCCCTTCATTTTCTCATAATTTTGTTTCTCTTCACAGTTTCTCTCAGGGTGCACTTTTAACTAAGGCATATTTCTTCTTTGCCAATTTTGAAATAGTTTTCTGCACCGAACTCTGTAGTCTTGGCAGATGGCTACATTTACCTCCCTTTTGTAGGGAGACTAGGAAAGACAACAGGCTTTCTAATTCTGTCTTTCTTTTGGCTAGGTTTTATAAACCACTGCATGGAAAACTTATTGATGGACCAAGACTTCTGGCTTCTCTCCAACTATGACAACAAGAGGGATATTGAAGACTTTGATGCTGGGATTGATGTCTTTATTGATGAAGAAGCTTTAAACTTAATGCACAAAAGTCTCTTAATCCAGGAAGGTAAGGATTGCTTGAATAAAGTTGTATTTTATAAAGTGATTGTTATTGGTTTTTCTCCCTCAGGAAATGAGGAAGAAAAGGGGTACAAAGGAAACCATGAATGTCTTGAAATTTGAGAGATTAAATTTTTCAGTTCCTTTTAATAATGAAAGCTGTACAAAAAGGAAATTGGCTGCTCAGCAAAGTAGTGAGTTCTCCATCACTGAAGATGTTCATGTGGAGACTGTTTAATTACTTTAGATCATATATTTGAAGCTGGAAAGGACCTTAGAAAAAATTAAGTACAACCCTTTCAGTGTTTTACAAACCTTAAAGTGCCATTTATGAAAATGTTGTTCTTGTTGTTACATTTGAGGAAATTGAGTCCTAGTGAGGTTAAATGACCTGCCTAAGGTCAAAAAGGTAGTAATTAGCAGAGCTGAGGTTTCTGAATAAAAATCCAGCATCATAAAGGACATTGTAGAGGTAACCAATAAGCCAACAATTATTAATTTAGTGCCTACTGTGTTCTAGGGACTGTCCAAGGTGATGGAGAGCCAGAAAGAAATTTGAAACAATTCTAACCCTAAGGAAATGTACATACTATTGGAGGACACAACAGATACATATATAAATATATTCAGAATAAATTGAGTAGGAGACAGTGCTTGAGTTGAGTCCTGAAAGAGAAGCATGATTCTTTGAGGCACAGATGACAGAAGAGTACATTCTAGGGTTGGGAATAGCCATTAAAAAGTAATAAAGATGGAAGATGGATTGATGTGTGAGGCACAGAGAGAAAGTCAGTTTGGCTAGACTGTAAATTGTGAATTTGAGATGAAGATTGGAAAATGATGGAAACATAAACTAATGGTCTTTAAATTATCAAAAAAAAGTTTCTATTTTATCTGGGAATCACTGGAGTTTACGGAATAGGGTAGTGTTATGAATCAGAATAAGCCTAAGGAACATCCCTTTGTAGAAGATGGATTGGAATGGAGTCTTTTTTTTTTTAAAGAGAAAAATGATATTCTTTGATCTGCATTCATCATTTCCTTCTATGGTAGTGGATAGCATTTTTCATCATGGGTCCCTTGAGGTTGTCTTGGATCCTTGCATTGCTGATAATAGCTAAGTTGGAATGGAGAAAGTATTAAAGAAGAGAGATTTATTAGAATACCACTGAATTAGTCTAGGTAAAAGAAATGGATTTGAGTAGAGTGAGTCTTTAAGTAGGTTGAGTGAATAATAGACCATTACAATATCACAGGTAGCAGGTGATGAAGGTCTGAAGGTTGTGGCTGTGTGAATAGAAATGGATTGGATGTGAGGTACTTTGGATGTCAAAATTGTAGTACTGTGCAACCAGTTAGATTTTGCAGGGGGGTGAGGGGAGTGTAAGAGAATAAGGAGTCCAGGGTGCCAAGGAGATGAACTTGGGAGATGGGGAGAATAGTGGCTCTCTTAACATAAATAGAAAAATTTAGTGAAGGGGAGGACTCTGGGAAAAGACAATGATTTGATTTCACCATGCTGAGTTTGGGATTTTCCAAGATGTCCAGTTTGAAATACCTCATCAGCACTGAGTGATGTAGAAGTCAGACTCAGGAGAGAGACCCAGGATGGGGGTCTCTGAATGATCTATTTAGAGATAATAATTAAGCTCATTATAATTGATAAGGTCACAGAGAGAGAGTATGGAAATAAAGAAGAGAGCCAGGAACAGAACCTTGAGCTACATTTCACAGTTAGATGATGTGACATAGTTGAAGATCCACCAGAGGAAATTGAGCAGTGGTCAGATAGAGAGAAGGAGAATGTAGAGAGAGACTCATGAAAACCCAAGGAGAAAAGAGTATGCAATATAAGTGATGGTGGTCGAGAATATCAAAGGCATTAGAATTCAGAAAGAACAAGGACTAAGAAAGGATTGTCAGAGCTCAGGTTTATTCTGATGTTAAGGCTTGTACTGGTTGACTTGTTCTATCTCTTCTAGCACTTAAATTCTATAAAATTGATTAATAATAGTGGAGGATGATTAATTTATTACTAAATTTTGCTCTTTTGATTATTAGCTTTTGATATGGAAGACTGAAATTATTTTAGGAAGTATTTAGTAATAACAATTTTTTTTTTGCCCTTGTTTTGGTCTGGAACTTTGATTTCATTGCAGGGGGCTTCTTGATAAGGAAACTCCTTCTACCAATGTAGCTCAACAGCTGTACTGCAACTTTCAGTCTTAGAGAGGTGGCTTAGGCAGCGAGAAGTTGTTTACTAAGAATCACACAACCAATGTGTGTCTGATAAATATCTTGATCCCAAGTCTTCCTTGATTACAATGCTGACTCTCTATCTATTCCACTATCTCTCAATAGAAACTACAGTAATAACTCAATATCTATAGAGTTATAAGGACAAAGAACTCTCCTCAAAACAACCCTGTGGAAAAAAAATTGTACAATTAATATTGTTCTCATTTGAAAGAAGAGAAAATTGAGGTTCAGAGAGATTGAGACCTTTCCAAATGATTCTATAGCTAGTAGGTATCAGTCTCTGAACTCTTGTTCCCTGTCTCTCCTATTTGGGGTGGTGTTTCAGGATCTAGAATAAACTCAAGGAAAATTGGATTTATCCAAGTATTTTAGTAAACCACCTAGAACAAGCCAGCAGCTATGGTGAACAAGTCAGCTATGGTCAATACCCTCCTCAAGGAGATCTTGGGGTGATTGTAGGGAATTCTGGGAAGTACCAAGGGCTTTTGAGGATTGAAGTCTGGGGTTCAAATCTCCATTTTTACAACCATCAGATCTTGACTTCCAACTTTTCCTAGGATTCAGTAAGACACATCTGTCCACCTATCTTCCATGAGTATCATAGTTTCATTTGCCAGTAAAGAACAAAAGCAATTCTACAAATTCTGTCTCTCTTGGTTGTCATTTTAGCTTTCTTAGAACTTGTACCTTTTATAGGAATTGTATTTTAGGAGGAAATTTTATAGGAATTATTTCAGTATCTTTGGTTCTGGTCTTCTCCAAATGTTACACGAGGCCCTGGTGCCTTATTATTTTCCTGTATTATATTATTTGTTCTACATTGGTATAATTTACACATGACCAGTCTGAGTTCTAGGTATAGGGGAGGGGGGGAAAGAGAAGGGGATATGCCCTGCTTTGTAGGTAGGAGTCCTGTGATGCTATTACCATTAGTGACTTGGTTGTCATAGGATTATAGACCTCAGTTAGTTGGGACCTCAGAGGTCATCTAATCCAACCCCAGCATTCTGCAGGTGAGAAAAGTGAGGCTCCTGGAGGTAAAGTGATTTGCCCCAAATCACATAAGTAATAAGAGACAAATTTGGGATTGGAACTCAGGTCCTTTTCTGTTAGAGCCATGGTCCTTTCCATGTATCATTCTGTCTCCATTCTAGAACCCAGATTCCTGCCTCCTCAGTGTTCTTTCCCTAAATAGAATTATCTCCCTTTTGCTGCCATTATCTGGATACTTTCCAGATTTGGAGGTGCTGCATTTCTCTGCCTGCCTCCTTCCCCACTAACCCACTTCAAGTCTCCAGGACTTCATGACTTTCTACTTGACAGAAATGGGAAAATAGGAAGGAGACCTTTAATTATAAAAGGAGGAGATTGGCTTGATGAGTAACATACAAAATCAGGCTCATCACTTTGTATGGCTCTGACATCTCCCAGTACTACTTTGCATAGGCTTGCATAACTTCTCAGGTTGTTTTGAGGTTTAGATGAGATACTTTATGAAATTTGCTTAATATAGAGCCATAGTAGATACTCAATAATGGCTTTTTTTTAGCCGATGGACTTCCTGCGACAGGGAACTCACTACTTTCAGAAGAAAAACTCAGGCTGCTGAAAAATACAGTAGGGTCTTTTTGAGAGGAATTATCTAGGATACCTAGAATCCAGGTCTATGAACAGTGTCTGAACACCAATTTGATCCATTAATGGTGTCACCCAAAGACCAGAACTACCTTAGACTAGTACCATTTATAGTTTAAAAAATTCTCACAAGAAATGAAACCATACCATATATCAATAAATTTTTTCTTTTTGCTGACTTGAAAGACAATCCTCTGGTACATTTTAAGGGTCATTCTTTGTATTGTGTCCTGACAACCATATAAGAGAAATCATGGCTCCAAGAGGTGAAAGGAAGACTGGCCGACCCTGCCGGATTGCATCGCCAAGCCATCTGGGGACACTGACACAGACGACACAGCCACGGTCTGATAGCCTTTCTATGTCAGCCAATGGGTCCTCTGAAGAACTCTTGATTCCATTTCATCAGTAGGTACCGAAATAAATCTTCTCTTAAGTTTACTGGGCCTTAGCAAGTAGTTTCATGCACTTGAATTGTACCTTTGTGCCCAAGTGGTGATGGGTAGGCGAAAAGTAGAAACACAGAAGAAAAACAACTGCTTGATCACATGGGTCAATGGGGATATGATTGGGGATGTAGACTCTGAATGATCACTGTGGCGCAAACATTAATAATATGGAAATAGGTCTTGATCAATGACACATGTAAAATCCAATGGAATTGTGTGTCAGCTACAGGAGGTGGGTGGGAGGTGGAGAGGGAAAGAGCATGAATCATGTAACCATGGAAAAATACTCTAAATTAATTAATTAAATAAAAAATTTCAAATTAGGAAAAAGAAAAAGAAAAATTAAAACCTAAAAAAATAAAATACATGCTTGTTGGGTGGAGTTATTTATTTCATTTGATTTTCACAACAGTCCCCTGTGGGATATATGGTAGGGTTCATTAGTTCCACTAGACAGATAAGAAAATTGAGGGATAAATGGGCAATGATCTTAGAACACAATGTCAGAGCTGGGAGGAAATAGAACATAATATATTAGATCAGGGAGGGAATTAGATGTCAGCTTTACATCACTGTGTGACCTTGTCACACTAAAGTCACTAAACCTCTTTGGGACTCAGTTCCCTCATCTATAAAATGGTAAGAGTAGCAGGCAAAAGGTTGGACTAGATGACCTCCAATGTTTCTTTCTCCCTTAATCTATTATCTTGTGATCATTCTTAAGATTTATACCAAATGGGGACTTTTGTGAAGCCTATGTGTACTGTTTCCTCACCTTTTTCTTTCGTTATCCCCTTCTCCCTTTCAAAACTCAGCTCAACTTTAATCTATTTTTCTATCTGCCTATATATGTGCAAATTGTCATCCCCCAGCCCCTCCACTAAACTGCCAACTTCATGAAAGAGGAGTATTATTTTTACTTTTAGTAGTGGTGCCTAGCATAGAAGAGGCACTTAATAAAAGTCTTTTTCTTTTTAAAACTCTTACCTTCTATCCTAGCATTGATCCTGAAACAGAAGAGTAGCAATGGCTAGGCAATTGGGATTAAATGATTCACACAGCTAGGAAGTGATTGAGGCCAGATTTGAACCTAGGTCCTCCCAACTCCAGTCTGGCATTCCATCTACTGTACTACCTAAATGTCCCAACATTTGACTAATTCCAGTTTCCACCCAGCCTGCAAGAATGAAGGTTGATAGGATTCTGTTATTTAGCAAACTACTTAGGGAGTCAGCAGCAATGGCCAAGTCATTTGGGGCTGCCCCTTTGGTATGCATGGGGATTTTCCAAAGATTTCTCTTTTTTCTTTTCCAAGGTGGTCTCTTAAAGTGCAGTCTGACCCCATAGATGTCTTTGTTGATGAATCCATAATCTACAATCAAATTGGTAAGAACGCTTGTTTCCCTGCCCTGTCTCATTCATTTCAGTTGACCTGAGAAACTTAATTTGGACTGAATGTGTCTGGAAGAGCTGCCAAGTATACATGAATCAGCTAGGATAGGTAAGATGGTGTGATGTCGCAGGGATGCTGGGTAAGATCCAGCAAAGCTATTATAACTTTTTTTTGCCAGGATAATATCTTGTTTCTTTAAAAAAAAAAAGTCATCTTAAACTAAATTAAATTTTTTAAAAAAGAATAAAAAAGCCATCTTCCTTTACAGATAGAATAATAGCAATATTATATCATATAATCATAATATCAGTTATGATCTTTGCAAATCTTTTCTTTGGGTCTTAGTTTCTCCCTCTGTAAAATAAGGAGGTGAGACTATGTGATTGTTGCTAAGAGGCTCTTCCAGTTCTGCCATTCTATGACTCTCAAATTTATGAGTGATCATCCATTCAATGTTTCTGTGCCAGCTTATATAAGTCTTATAGATATATGTCTTAAATATCAAATAGACATTTCCTTCATAACTACGTAAGGTGGATATTATACATAGTTTGCAGAGGAGAAAACTGAGTCAGAGTTAGTCATTTTAATACCTGGTCACATAGAAAATATTGCAACTAAGATTGAAACTTGGGTCTCAATTCTCAAAATCTAGGGTTTTCTCCAAATTGATCACATAGATTGTTATTTGTGTTCATCAGAATTGTAAGAAAATTCTTTCCCACTTGAAACAATTATCCAATTATCACTTTGTATCAAGTTCATGTATGGGATGCTAACGAACCCAGAACCTTTGAGAAAACAGGATGATATTCATAAATCATTTAACATAGTGCTTGGTACATAGTAGGTGATGAATAAATGCTTCTTCCTTTCCCCTTTGGTAATAATTTAAATAATTAAATGAAAGGCAAATACTTCAAATTTTGTTTTTGGTAGTGTTAATTATTTAAATCTTTTGAGGGTATTTTTTTTTTTTTGGTTCTGTATCCTTAACTAGATCTCTTTCCTTCTTTTTTGTATGAATTCTTGAACCACTCTAAGACCAAAAACAATCAAAATTCTTATTGTACCAAGAAGTTTTTTTTTAGTCATTTTACTTATGTCCAATTCTTCATGACTTCATTTGGGATTTTCTTGGCAAAGATACTGGAATGGTCTGCCATTTCCTTCTCCAGTTTACTTTGTAGATGAGGAAATTGAGGCAAGCAGGATTAAGTGACTTGCCTAGAGTCACACAGCAAGTAAGTGCCTAAGGCCAGATTTTAACTCAAGAAGATGAATCTCCCTGCCTTCACACCCAGTGCTCTATCCTCTGCATTACCCACCTGTTAATTTTATTGGATGTGTTTTATGAGCATGTCTGGTTCATAATTTTTAGATAATTATCTGATGTGGAATTAGCTTGCATGTAAGCCTGCACTTCAATAATGTGTTTGCATATAACAGTTCTGTGAGGTAAATTTTACCAGGGTTATTTACATTTTATAGTAAAGAAAACTCAGACAGACATGAAAAATAATTTCAAATCAATGGAATTAGCTCTGGAAGGGACCTTAGAGATCACTGAGTTCTACCATCTCAATTTACATAGAAGGAAACTGAGACCTAGACAGGTTCATTGACTGGCTCAAGACAACACACTTGCAAAATTTGAACCCAAGTCTTCTGTCTCCAAATACAGGGCTTTCTCCAGTTTGTCACACTACTTCAGAAAGGTGATTTGCTTATGGTACCACAAGTCAGGGATGATGCTAATTACTCTAGTGGTCTTTTTACTATACCACACCTCCTCATGTCCCCCAATTTTAGAACCCCCCTTGAAATTCCATTTCCAAAAAATGGTGTGAAAAAAGGCAATATAATGGACAGATTAATTACATCTTTTTGCAAATATGTTAAGATAATAATTTTGCTATCACTCTTGGATTTTATACTGAGGATATAATTATTGGTGTATACTAAACTTCCTTTTAACAAGAACTGTTCAAAAATAGAATAAATGAGTTGTCTTGTTGGGCAACAAATTTCCTGATCGTGGAACTGTTGAAGTAAACTTGATGACCACTTGTTTGGGAGTGTGAAAGAGTTCCCTTCCTCAGGCAGGGGGTTGAAGATGACCTTTCAGATCCTTTTGCATTCTAAGAGTTTATGATTTTATGTGGTAGAATAAATTGGAAGTTATTCTAGTGCCAACTCTGACATAGTTTTGCTTAGGCAAGTCACCTTATCTGTATCTGTTTCCTTGACCACAAAAGAAAGGAACAATTTTTCCTTCCTTCCTTCCTTCCTTCCTTCCTTCCTTCCTTCCTTCCTTCCTTCCTTCCTTCCTTCCTTCCTTCCTTCCTTCCTTCCTTCCTTCCTTCCTTCCTTCCTTCCTTCCTTCCTTCCTTCCTTCCTTCCTTCCTTCCTTCCTTTCTTCCTTCTTTCCTTCCTTCCTAAAATGAAGCTATTGGAATTTAGTTGGTAATACCAAGGGCCTGACCAAATAGCTCTAGAAATAGAGAAGACATTCCCAATACGAACTAGTAGCATATTGAATTAGGAAAGTAAGTGAAGAACAAAAGATAATCCTTGGTTATATTCCTTGGTTATATACGTCTGTAGTGACACAGTCAGAAATAGCAAAACACAAGAAGGAACAGATTTAGGAAAAAAGATAAACTCTGTTTGAGACATAGGGAATTTGAGGTGTTGGGACACCCAGGGGTGAAAATCCTATAGCTGGTTGGAGATGTGGGCTCAGCAGAGAGGGTCAGACTGTGTATATAAATCTGAGAGTTTTCTGAACAGAAGTGACTGAGCAAATAAATGATACTGTCAAGAGGGGCAAATGTAGAGACAAGAAAGCCAAGGATAAAGCTTTGAGCAACATCTACATTGCAGAGCAAGAAGATGAAGAACTTAGAATGTAAGTTCCTTAAGAACAGAAACTATTTCATTTTTGTCTCAGCATGGTACCTGGCATGTAGTAGGTGTTTAATAAACCCATTGATTTGAGAGATACTTGGATAAAAAGTCCATTGACTTGACCCAGTGAAGGCAAAATAATGGAGAAAGAGCTTGGGGTTATTGGAGAGTAGATCTTGCACCAGATATAAGCTGTCTCTGATGGTTCTTCTAGTTCTGAGATTTTGTGAAGTTGGAACTTGGTAAAGAGAGACCAGGAAGGGAGGGAAACTGGAGAGTATGCTAAATGATGATCTGTTGAGAGAATTAGGCTTTATAAGATCATCTATTTGGGGTTGCCAAGGACCTTTGATGTCATCCAGTACACTCCCCTCACTGTATACTTGAAGAAACTGAGTTTCAGGGAGATTGTGACTTGCCTAATTTCCCACAGGAAGTAACAGACTCAGTATTTGAACTCAATTCCTCTGACTCTTTCCATCCTACCACACTACTTCCCAATGAGAGACATCTCCAAATACTTGAGGGATTCCCCTGAGGTATGAAAGATTAGCTTTATTCTGGTTGGTCCCATAAAAACATAAAAAACTTTGGAACAGTGAAGTTAGTGGGAAGCAGATTCAGATCAATTATACTAGAACACTTTCTAAAAGTATCATCTAACAATGGAATGGACTTCTAGAGAATGTAGTAACCTGGTCTGTAGAGATTTAAAAATTCACAAAAATACTTTCCTCACAACTAGTCTGGGAAGAAGGTAGTAAAAAATATAGTTATTTCCATTTTAGAGGTGAAAAAACTGAGTCAAAGTCTAAATGACTAGCCAGCATCTCACAGCTAAGCCAAGATTTAGCCTTAGTTTCTATGGTGGATGAGGCAGCTAGGTGAGGCAGTAGATAAAGTACTGTTCTTGATTCAGGAAGACTTATCTTCCTACATTCAAATCTGGCTTCAGAAACTCACTAGCTCTACGACCTTGTACAAGTTATTTAGCCCCGTTTGCCTCAGTTTCCTCATCTGTCAAATGAGCTGGAGAAGGAAATAGGCACACCATTACAATCTCTTTGTCAAGAAAATCCCAAAATGGGGTCATGAAGAATCAGACTCAACTGAAGAATGACTGGACAGCCACTAAACCATGATTCCTAATGGAGTGCTCATTCTACTTTGCCATTCTATCTCCCATGGTAGTGAGGCCCCTGGTCTCTGAAAGTCTTCAAAGTAAAAGCTAAATGCCCATCCACTCCCTGAGGATATTATATAAAGAATATGTTTTACCCAAGCATTAAAATTAATGTTCCAAAATTCCTTCCATATCTGAGAGAATTCCACATCTGTGCTTTCCTCCTCCATCTTCTTGCCCTGAACCATTGCAGATATCTTGAAAGCATTCTCGTTAGTAGGGATAGGGGTCAAGGCTGTCCCTGTCTACATCCAAGAAGGGGAAAACATTTGCCAGATTTGTGAGGGAATTTTCTGGCTTGGCAGAAGCCTCTGTTCTGTTGTTTGAAGGCATTGATTTAGAAGATGGTATCTTTTCTGCAGGTATGGGAACATGCTTTGCCATAATGGATCACTGTAGCCAAGGACCAGAGGAGATGAGTTTCCAGGACAGGGATCAGATTGAAATCCTTGGCGTCCTTGTTCCCTGCCTGGGGTGGTTTCTGGGGAGGCACTCAGTGACTGGCCAGGTTGGCTTTGTGAAGACCAGTCACATTCAAGTAGATAACCAAGATTCTGGGTAAGTAGAAGAGCCCAAATCCTTCTTCAGACTGTTGCCATGCCTCCTGAACCAGTTATGGACAGTAGTTTGCTACTGCCCAGACTTATGGTTGTTGTTTAGACTGAGACATCAACTGAGAGATGACCTAGTCATGGGTGGTCTGACAAAGATGAATTGGGAATCCTAACATTTAGAACTAAAGGGGACCAGAGATTATCTCTGTTATTGTACAAAAATGCTACACCTTTGGGGGCAGCTCGGTAGCACAATGGATAGAGTACTTGGATCCATTTTAGCCTCATATACATTCTAGCTCTGTGACCCTAAACAAGTCACCTAACACCAGTTGCCTAGCCCTTATTGCTCTTCTGCCTTCGAGTTGATACTTAGGCAGAAAATAAGGGTTTTGTTGGTTTGGGTTTGCTTTTTTTTAATGCTACTCCTGCATTCAAATATCACCTCTGATACCTACTGGCTACATGATTTAATCTCTCAATGCCTCACTCCCCTCTTCTATAAAGTAGAGAGAATAATACATGTTTCTACCTCATAAGGTTGTTGTGAGGACTAAATAAAAACATGTAGACAAAGTGCTTTGTAAACATTGCAGCACTTTGGCAAAGATAGTTACTATTGTTATTGTTATCATTAATTATCATTAGTGCAACACCTCATTTTGCAGAAAGGGAAACTGAGGTCAAGAGGAGCTAAGAGACTTGCCACAAATCACAAAGTAGAAGAGCTTGCTGCCAATCTTGGGTCTTTTGGCCCCAATTCCAGTGATCCATCCACTGCACCCATTCCTCTTGACAGCTGGGGCCACCCATCCACATGTACAATTATTTATGGACCATTATTTCTTTGCTTATTCAGACTTCTAAGTCACAGAATCATCAGTGCTCAAGACCTCAGCCAGCACACAGCTTGGCTCTCCATTTAAAACTTCCCTAGGGATACACAGATCTCAGACTTCCACAATGGGAAGCTACCCAAGAGCATCAGCCCCCACAGGAGCTCTGTTCTGTTTTGATACAACCTCACCTAACCTTCTTATTCTTCTTACTTTTGAAGAATTTCAGTATTTGCAATGTCATGGCCCATATCAAATGACTACTAAGGGATGCTGGCTCTCCCCCCTTTTTTTTTAATGGCCTCAGTAAAATAAAATAGAATAAAAAAATTTATAAATGGCCTCAGTGGGAAAAAAAGTGTGTACCTTATTTAGGGGGACTATCAGCAGATGCTGCCGTCCTATACTCCCCTTCCTCCCTCCCCAAGCTTAGCTGTTTTCCCTTTCATATGAGGTAACATAGACATGTTTAGATTGAAGTAAATGCACCAGATTTTCCCCTAGCTGTTAAGTGGTTTAGCTTGATTCCAAAGTTAAAGGTCTTAAATTTTATTCTAATCTTGGTGCCTTTAGCGCCAAAAGAACCTTAGAAATAGGATTTTGTTTTGAAGAAATAACATTTCCAAAAAATTGAATGTTAGTTTTAATATTATATATTTGAATAATAAATGTATAATAATAAAACATTGATAAAAATAATAGTTAATAGTAGAATCTTTGTTGCTTGGAATAAACTTAATATAGCTGATGTCCTAATTTCTAGGCTAACAAATGTGATCTTTCTGGATGAGGAAGAAAGATCATTTTTCTTTAATAAAAAGAATTTTTCTGAAGATGATGTAATCCAGTTATTGAAGAAAACAGCCACCTCTGCTGTCTGCACAGCATATAGTATGGGTAAGTACGTCCTCTGTGGGGTGTCCTCCTCTGCCCTGTGGGGCACATCCCAAGGCAAGTGTGAGGTTACAGGACTGAATAGCAATCAACGCTCTGATAGATGGGGCTGAGAAGGTTTATTATTCATGTGATTTAGCTTAGTAATGAATGGAAGATGTACCATGTGCTCGTGACCCAACTGCACTCCCCACACACCATGTAGAAGCTCTTGAAGCTCACTGGGACTCTCACAACAACATTATGAGGCAGTTGGACCAGGTACTGTTATTCTCATCATCCATGTTTTGCAGAAAAGGCAACCAAGGAATTAAGGGCCATGAAGGGGAAGTGGCTTAGTGAATGGCACACAGCTAGTAAGTGGTACTTGAAACCAGGTCTTTTTACTCCAGATTTTTTCCTATTCAGTTTTTGCTAACTCCATTTCTAATGCTCTCTCTACTATCCTCTAGCTGCTAACTCTTTTCTTTTCTTTTCTTTCTGATTCAGACATATTTGAAGAAGTAGAATTTCAGAAATCTCAAGAACAAGGTATGGCTTTGGAAATGGTGCTGGTACATGCGTTCACTAGACCGAGGTGGTGGTGGAGATTTTCACTCCAGGAAAAGGGGCTGTTGTGTTGGAGTCTGCAGTTAGGGAGTAACAAGTCCCCTAGCGTGGTCATAGATATTGAAATTTACATAGATATTGAAATTTACATTATTCAAAGGTATGACTTGGGGCAGCTGGGTAGCTCAGTGGATTAAGAGCCAGTCCTAGAGACAGGAGGTCCTAGGTTCAAATCTGGCCTCAGCCACTTCCTAGCTGTGTGACCCTGGGCAAGTCACTTAACCCCCATTGCCTAGCCCTTACCACTCTTCTGCCTTGGAGCCAATACACAGTATTGACTCCAAGACGGAAGGTAAGGGTTTAAAA
Organism: Monodelphis domestica; assembly: GCF_027887165.1. Taxonomy (NCBI): domain Eukaryota; kingdom Metazoa; phylum Chordata; class Mammalia; order Didelphimorphia; family Didelphidae; genus Monodelphis; species Monodelphis domestica. The sequence continues at coordinate 85,208,338 of NC_077232.1, read as the reverse complement.
AAAAAAGTTATGACTTAGATAAAATATGGTCATTGGTTCCAGCCTAATGGAAACAGGCTGTTGTGAATTCAAAGAATGCCGCCTTGTCAGAGGAAATTCTTTATTTGAAATAATTGGGACGAAGCTGTTCATAGAGCATAAAGTGGTACTTTGCATGTAGTAAGCATTATTCAGTCAGTCAGTAATATACAGAATCTATTAATAAATAAACATCTTTTAAGTAGCTACTGTGTGCTAGACCCTCTGCTAAACAGCAGGGACACAAAAGGGGGCAAGGGAGAGATCCTGCACTCAAAAAGCTGATAATCTAATGGGGAGACAGCATGCAAACAAGGCAAATAATATAGTGGGCAAAGAAATAATTAACAGAAGGAAGACATTAAAAGGGATTGGGAGAGGTTTCCAGTGAAAGACAGGATTGTAGTTAGAACTAAAAGTCAGTTGTCAGAGCAGAGGAGGGGGGCATCCAGAGAACATTCCCAGAGCAGAGAATCATAGCATTTCTGGCCAGTCAGAAAATAGCCGCAGGGATCCTCCAGTCCAACAAATATAGTGCCATTTTATATTAAATATAAGGAGCGAAGCAGGCAGAACTTAGAGAATATTATATACAGCAACAGAAATATTGTTTGAAGAGTAATTTGTATATGTCCACCTCCAGAGAAAGAACTGATAAATAGAAACAAGCAAAACATGTTTTTACACATACATATATGTGTATGTATTTTAAACCTTCACCTTCCATCTTAGAATCAATACTGTGTGTTGTTTCCAAGGTAGAAGAGCAATGAAAGCTAAGCAGTGGGGGTTAAGTGATTTGCCCAGAGTCATACAGCTAAGATGTATCTAAGACTAGATTTGAACCCAGGACCTCCCATCATTACATCTGGCTCTCAGTTTGCTGAGCCAAGCAGCTGCCCCCTTATATATCTTTTCATCAAATGATGCCTTCTCTAGTGCTGAGAGGGGAGGGAGGCAGAGAGGGAGATACCTGGGAGTTTAAATGTAACAAATAAAAAAACTAGAGAGAAAAAATATAAGGACAAAGAAACCTAAAGTGACACGCTATATGTAAGGTCACATAGGTATTCATTGGCTGATCTCACATTTGAACTCATCTTTTGATTAAAGAACCACAGAGCAATTATACACCTCAGATATGGAAAAGGGATTCAGTTTATTCTGTTGTTTGTTTTTTTTTTTCCTGAGGGGACAGAATCAGAAGCAATGGGTAGAAATCAAAGGGTGGAAAATTTCAAATTAGTAGAAGAAAAATGTTCTAAATAATCAGATCTCTTTGACCATGGAACTGACTACTTGGCTGAATAAGTTCATCCTCAATAGAAGGGTTTAGCAGTAAAAAAGTAAAAGAGTACTTAGAATATAATACAAGTGGGGTCTGGGAACCTCAATTTGTGACTTGCCCAGATACCAGACTGAGCTCTGAGTATATTCAAGTAAAAGAGAATTCTGGAATCAAGGATGGAAAATGGATAGGTTGACGTGCACTAGGTGACCTCAAAGGCTTCTTCCAATACCGAGATTCTGTAATTCTCATGAGTGATATTAGTGATATTCCTCCGATTCTGAAAAACAAAACAAAACAAAACTTGGGGCACTAACAGTTCCTCCCTAGAAATGGGCCAAACTCCTTATGCTGTCCAGAAGATGGTGCTGGAAAATCCCCACTTCAGGATGAACTATAATTATTTTTCTTTGGTGTGCAATTTGGTAGTTGACATTCTCCAGGTTCAACGTGTTGGGAAAGAAAGTTCAATTTGTCTCCAGAAATGTTTTGAACAATAAAAAGAAACACAGAATCAAGGCAAACATAAGATTCTCCTTTCCTTATCTAGGGGGAATCTGAGTGGTGGCTCCTATGAAATTTTTAAATCATAGAATTTAAATCTTGAAGGGGCTTTAGAGATCCATTTAAAGCCATCTGGATTAGACACTTTCCCTCCCCTGCTTAGAATTTAGACTACATTTGGAAGGAAATGAGAAAATGGGATGCTATTTCTTTAAGGTGTAAGGTTCTGCATGTTGAAAAATTCCTTTTGGCAAGAGAGGAAATAGTGACTTCCTTGGATATCAAAGTGCCTGGAGGGAAATATGCAAAGCCCAAACCTTGGCAGTGGTTTCCTGGCCGTCAGAAGTGGCCACATCTTGATGAGTTAATCTAATATAGAAAAACAATTTAAAACTTGGCTGCTCAACAATGTTTTGTACTTTTATCCCAAATCTATAGAGAGCACTGAAGAGAGTTTGTTTTGAACATTTTTTCCTTTTGTAAAAGGCAGATAAATGTTTCTAGTCTTTATTCTTCCCTTCCAAATGCTTTCTTCTTTAATTTGATGTCTTGCTACTTGATTGATATTGAGATGGAAGGGATGCAATTATTAATTACCTCCTGCTTACAAAACACTTAGCTAGTTGGAGAAAAGATGAAAATCTAGTTAAGACAAGATGGTTGGAGCTCAGTCTGGTATCTGGGCAAGTCACAAATTTAGGTCCCTAGACCCCACTTGTATTATATTCTAAGTTCTTATCAAGGTGCTCCTGGAGTGTTATATGAAGTATAATAGAGTTATTTAAAGAGCATTTATCTCCCAGGACTGTTTTGAGAATCAAATAAGAACCCTTTGCAAACCTTAAAGTGTTGTATAAACATGAACTGTTCTCCACATCATAACCTTCTTCTAACTTGCAGAAATGCCTCAGCTTCCATTGGGCTCTGATCCCATTTCAGTGGCTGACAAAGTGAGAGCTGTGTTAGAAAGGTACAAGACCCCCCAACTCTGCCCTGAAGAGATTGACAGCCATGAAGGAGAGGATTACCAGCCATCAACTTCAGAGAGCCTCCCCATGTCTCAAGAACCCCATTTTTGCCTCAAGATGGAAGAAAATGACAACAGTCCAGAGAAATTTCTCCTTTTGCTAATGTTTCTAAATGAGGATAAATACATACCATGTTATAAGAGCCTGTATGATGTCTCTCTTCCATGTCTTAGCACCATGTTTGATGGCTATTCCGAGGAGGAAGAACTCACCTGTTACTTTGGGCAGGCGAGGATAGCGGCCAAGAAAGCCAACCTTCCCATGGCCCTGACGAGACTGTGCTTCCTCCTCGGGAGGCTCTGTGTCAGAAAACTCAAGCTCTCCCAGGCTCGGGTTTATTTTGAAGAAGCCTTGGGAGCCTTGAGAGGCAGCTTCAGTGACCTTTTCCTTGTGGTTGCTATCTACACCAATCTCACTGCCATTTATTTGAAACAGAAAAATAGAGAGAAATGCACACATGTGTTTGGCAAGGTAGCAGCTCTGCTTCTTGGAATTCCCAGCTATATCTGTAGTACTGAGATGGAAGCAGACCTCCTCAAATTTGCTTTGAAGATGGTCATCCTGAACCAGCAAAACCAGCAGGCTGAAGCCAGGATCTGTTTCCTACTGGCCAAGCACCATATTAATCTCAAGCAGCCTGAAGAAGCCTTGCCCTTCCTGGAGAGGCTTCTGCTTTTGGATGATGAACTGGGTTTATGGGACAGTTCGTGGTCCACAGATTGTTACCTCCATCTTGGGGAAACCTATAGCAGGAAATGTCTGCCCCACCTTACCGTGAGCTGTATCAAAGTCGCCTCTTTCCAGAGCTCACAGACCTTCATGAGCTCCTTGGAGAGCATTGACTTGGTCATCCAGAATACCCCGAAGCTTTACGGCCTGAGGAAGGTGGACCATGTGCTGCCATCCCAAATCGCACTCTACCTCAAGCAAGCACTGTCCTCTGCCATGGCTTCCCAAGAGCAAAAGCTCTGTGGTTCCCTCTACTGTAGTCTTTCAGAACTATATAGCCATCATAGGAGATATGAAGAGGCCATTGACTATGTATGGAAAGCTTTAGAAGTGGACAGCTCAGCCAGCATTGGCCAGGTCATTAACAACTTAATTTCTCTTGCTTGGTTGCACATTCTTCACCAGCAAAATCCAGAAGCACTGGAGATCTTAGATTCCATTGAAGACTCCTCTGGAAGTAGCCCTCAACAATTAGGGATTGTTTATAACATGGCTGCCATTGCCCTGAAAAGGATGAACTGCATAAAGAAGGCAGCTGAGGGATATTACAAGGCGCTCCATGTATCCAAAGATCTTGGGCTGGTCCAGAACCAGGCGGTTGTCCTGGCAAACTTCGGGGTTCTGTGTCTTCACTTAAATGCCAGTGGTCTGGCTGAACACTATTTCATTGAAGCAGTAAAACTCTTCTCTCAACTTCCAAGTGCTGTGTGTGGCCGAGAATTCGTCCAAGTTCTCCTCTGGCTGGGACAGCACTACACGAACAGAGCCCAACAGGAGGAAGGGAAATGCTATTACGAGTGGGCATTCCTGGTGGCCATGGAAATGAGTCATTTTGAAAGTAAGTGTTTATCGCATCTCCTCCTGCCCACCCACTCAAAGTCAGAACCTATTTTTCTTTCTTTTAGTTCAAGGCACAGTTATTTTTTACTAGCAGATAATTGCCAGGGGTGCTGACTACTGGGCCCTGAATTATCTAAGTGTAAGTGTAGAAGGAGTATTGTAGAGGGCTCAGGATTTAAAGTCAAAGGACCTGAGTTTAAATTTGAGTTCTGTCACCTTACTACATAAGTGGTAAGTCTTATCTTTAAAATGACCTTTGGAACTATATAATCTCTGAGGTCCTTCCAGCTCTAAATATATGACCTTTCTAAAATAAATCAGAACCAAAAGAAGCAACAATATCCCTATTTTGGGCTGCCTGAAGTTCTACCACATTTGGTTTGCTCTTTCTTTCTTCTTTTCTTCCTCCTTCCCTCTCTCCCTCCCTCCAGCCTTCCTCCTTCCCTCCTCCCTCCCTCCCTCCCTTCCTCTCTCTCTTTCTCTGTTTGTCTGTCTGTCTGTCTGTCTATCTCTCTCTCCCTCTCTCTCTCTTTTTCTCTGTCTCTCTATTTCTCTGTCTGCCTGTCTCTCTTTCTTTCCCTTACCTTCTGTCTTAGTAACAACTCTATGACAGAAGGGCAAGGGCTAGACAAATGGGGTTAAGTGACTTGCTCAGAATAATACAGCTAGGAAGTATTTCAGGCCAGATTTGAACCCAAGTCCTTTTGACTCCAGGTCTGGCACTCTATATGATGTGCCCCTTAGCTGCTCCTCCCCACTCCAAGACATTCTTAGAGCCATCTTCCAATCCTACCTCAAACTCATGAAATGTTCTTTATGAGATTTTAATGACTGTTGGCTGAACATGCCATACCTTAAAGGTATCACTTAGCTACTTGTATATCCTATACAGGAGGAAAATTATTTTCAAACTGCAAATTCAATTCAATTCAACCATCCTTATAAAGTACAAAAGAAACATGCCCTGCCATTATTACTATTTTTTTCCCCTTTCTATACCCCACTATCTGTTCCAGGTGATTTTTTTTCCTAGTCATAACTCCTGAAACTGTACTCTAAATGGGCATGGTTGTGCTTTGCTCCTCACTATTTCTTTCCTTCTCCCTTTATTATTGACTTTCCCAGGCCAACTCCAAGCAATCCAGCTACTGTGTCATTTCTACAGCACCATCATGCCAAACGAGGCCCAGTGTGTCATCTACAATGAATATCAGCTCTCCTTGGCCAGGAGGATGTCAGATAAAGTGCTAGAAGGGCAGCTCCTGGAAACCATCAGCCAGCTGTATCTTTCTTTAGGTACAGAAAGGTGAGAAGCACTACATAGGCTGACTGGTTTGGGAGTGTGGTTTACCTCCCTGCTGTGGCTGGTTGTTTTTGAATATGGTGACATGGAAAAGGAGCTGTTGATCCCTAGGATATCCGCCCTGGAAGAGACCATAATATATAGAATGGGAGCCAGGAAGATTCATCTTTCTGAGTTAAAATCTGGCCTCAGACACTTATTAGACCATAGGCAAGTCACTTAACTTATGTTTGCCTCTGCTTCCTCTTCTGTAAAATGGAGGTATTAGCACCTACCTCCAAAGATACACTTTCCACACCCTAACATGATAAAGCTATATAAATGGTGGAAGGTATTTGGCAGGAAAGTAGGAAAGATCTATTACATTATGCCTGGTAGCAAGTAATTGGCACATGCCAATATTTCCCAAGATGGAACATTTGGAGATTCCAGTGACCCCTTTCTGGGAGACAAAAAGACTGGCATCTCTACTTGGGCTTAGATGATCTAGGCACATACCCAACATCCACTGCATAAATATTAATTATTATTACCCGAGATCACACAGGTTATAAAGTGGCAGTGCCTGACTTTGGACCCATATCCTCTGATTCCCAATTTCATGTGCTTTTCACTATACCAGGTTGATTGTCTCTGCTGCCAGATGATTTGAATAAAGTACTTTGTAACTATATCATGCTCTCTAAATATGAACTGTCAGTTTCCTTAATTAGTTTTTTCAATTCTCCCTAATTAAAGCCTTTCCCCACAACATATGAATTATATAAACCCTCATGTGGGAAACCACCCAATACAGGAATTTCTTGCTGTTGCTACTCATAGTGCACTTAGATGAACAAAATTTTACAAAAGGATTAAACTCCCAACAACATAAAAGGAAAGAAACAATGCAGATTATAAGAAATAGTTCAGAATGTGTCCAGAAAACAACTTTTCAAAATATAGCTCATTATAGGAATACTGGATTTGTAGTTAGGGGATCTGAGTTCAAATCCCAGTTCTCCCACTCATTTTGTATATGTTTAGTAGTTGTTGTTTACTCATTTTTGAGTTGTTTCTGACTCTTCATGATCCTTTTTTAGAGGTTTTCTTGACAAAGATACCAAACTGGCTGGCCATTTCCTTCTCCAACTCATTTTATAGATGAGGAAACAAAGGTAAACAAGGATTAAGTGACTTGCCCAGATTCACACAGCCAATAAATGTCTGAGGCTGGGTTTTGATGTGAACTCAGGTCTTCCTGACTCCATGCCTAACACTTTATCTACTGTGCCACCTATCCGCCTTTTGATCTATGGCACTTCTCTCTGTGTGATTCTGTTTACACCTATATAAAATGAAATGTAACACTAAACAATCTCCAAAACCCTTTCTAGCTACAAAACCCTATTATTAAATTTAATGATTAGAAAAGTAGTTTTGTGACTGGGATACCATATATACACATGCATATAATCTCCTTTTTTTTTTCAGAGCTTACAAGTCAGCCCTTGAATATACTAAGAGAAGTCTTGGAATATTTATAGACCTTCAGAAGAAAGAAAAAGAGGCATATGCTTGGCTCCAGGCAGGAAAAATCTATTATATTCTGAGACAGACTGAATTAGTAGATATGTACATTCAGGTGAGTTGTGTTTATGAGTGATTCCTGAATTTAAATTTAAGTATACTATGTTGGTGGAGTAGGAAGCAAGTGATATTACTACTACTACTACTACTACTACTACTACTACTTCTTCTTCTTCTTCTTCTACTACTACTACTACTACTTCTTCTTCTTCTACTACTACTACTACTACGAACATTTATACAGCAATCTCATTTTGTTCCCACAGAAGACCTGTAAGGTAGTTACTATTATCATCACCCTTTTTCAGATGCGGAAACTTAGGCCAATAGAGGTTAAATGACTTGCTGATGGTCACATCACTAGTGTATGTAGATGCGGAAACTTAGGCCAACAGAAGTTAAATGACTTGCTGATGGTCACATCACTAGTATATGTCTGAGGCTAGATTTGAATTTAGGTCATCTGGTCTCCCAGTCCAGCATTCTATCTACCTACCTATCTGCCTACATTGGGCAGAAGGGGAGAACATTAAAGGGTACCTTATTGAAGATTAGTTCTTACTTGCACTTCTTTCTCTGCTCCCAAGCCCCAAAGATTGTAATCTTCTAAAGGACAGGTTGCTGTACTCTATTCATTTTCATCTCCTCAGGGTCAAGATCAAAGAAGGGGTGTATAGTAATGGAATCAGTAGCAAATTTGGAGTCAGGACCTAGGTTTGAATCTTAGCTCTGCTGCTTGCTACCTTTGTGATTTATACAAATCACTTCAGTTCTTCAGGTCTTGGTTTTCTATGGTTCCTGATACATATTAAGCTTTTAACAAATGCTTATTGACTGTCCAGGAAAGCAAGAGAATTGGGAAAGGATGACCTCACAAAGCCCTCCCAGCTCTAACTTGTATGAACAGAGGGTTAGGTATATAGTAGGTGCTCTCTAATTGTTTTAAAAACTAAATTCATTTAGGATATAATAGTATATTAAGGTGACATTTAAATGATCATTTTTATGTTTTTTAAGGCCACATTTTCACACGAAAGCCTTCCATCAAGGCTCAAATTAGGGCCCACTTTCCCCAAAAAGCCTATACCATTATCCCAAGGTAGGTCAGAAGTGATTTGCTCAATCTACTTATGCTATGGAAGTGGTTTGAAACAAAGAGCATCCTAGAAGAAAATCTTTTGAATTGGAAGAGACTTCAGAGTTCACCAAATTTATTACCTACTCAAGTTGCAAATGTTGTGGACAATAATACTTCAAGATGGGGAGTAAGGCTGCTTCTTACCAGAGGCCATTACATTGCTGAAAGGTTCTTCTTCTCAATATCAACATGAAATCTCTCTTCCAATAGTGACTATCCATTTATCTTCATTCTCTTCTAAGGGGTCGGGCAGGACTTCTTGTTCCTTGAATATACAGTAACTCTTTAAAAAATTAAAGAGTGATCATAATTCTATTACCTGCCTTCATCTCACCAGATAAGTTATCTGCAGCCTAAAGAATCCTAATTTTTTTTCCTTAATTTCTTAAACTTTTACCTTCCATCTTAAAATCAATACTGTGTATTAGTTCTAAGGCAAAAGAGTGGTAAGGGCTGGGCAATGGGAGTTAAGTGACTTGCCCAGGGTCACATAGCCAGGAAGTGTCTGAGGCCAGATTTGAACTCAGGACCTTCTATCTCTAGGCCTGGCTATCAATTCACTGAGACACCTCACTGCCCCAAGAATCCCAATTTTCTCTGCTGATCCTTAGAGGACATGGTTTTTATTTCCCTTTCCATTTTCCAAATGTTTTTCAGATTATTATTCTCCAAACTGAGCCCAAGGCTCTATTCCTTTATTCTTAGATGAATTCTTTAAAGTCACACTAGATTTGTGGTTCTTTCTTTCTGGATCTTTTTGTCTTTAAATATACAGTGTTACAGCTCTGTAATCCATAGACCTGAGTTTGAATCTCAGCTTGGCTACTCACTTTGTGACTTTTGAGCATGTCATTTAGCTTCTGTACCTGGCACATAGTCAATAGACTGATAATCCGGAGCTCAGTTTTCATACCTATAAAATGGGGAGGATATGATTTCTATTATCTGCCTCAGGACATTGTTGATGGGATCAAATAGAATGATATAAAGAAAGCACTTTAGGATTACAAAGCACTGTGCTATAGAAACCTGTAAGCTATTGAAATTTTTCTCTTCTTTTTAAATCTTTATCCCAGAATCATTATTTCGTCTAATCTCCATTATTCTGATACTTATGTTGAGTATCCCCCACCTCCTCTCACTCTTAATTTTTCCTTCTCCTTACTTTTTTAGGGATGGAGAGAATTTTGTACGCTTAGAACATGTTTAATATATGGTAGCAAGCTTAAGGGGCAGCGATGCAATACAGTAGATAGAGAGCCAGATTTGGAGTCAGGAAAACTCATCTTCCTGAGTTCAAATCTGGCCTCATATACTTATTAGATGTGTGACCCAGAGCAAGTCACTTGACCCTGTTGGTCTCAGTTTTATTATCTGTAAAATGAGCTGAAGAAGGAAATGGAAAATCACTCTAATATATTTGCCAAGAAAACCCCAAATTGGGTCATAAAGAATCTGACACCATTGAACAAGCAAGCTTAATAGTGTCACCTTTTGATGGGCCCTGTCCATGATGCCAACACTTCAAGGTTACTAAAGGGCTACGTAATTGTGTTCAGAATTTAAAATAGGTTTAATTCAAAGTCAGGAGGCCTGGGGTTAAATTCTGGCTCTGATATTTCCTACCTGGGTCACTTTACCCGAGTCAATGAGCCTTACTTTCCTCTCCTTTAAACTGGGAATAATTTTGTTTACATGACTTATATCAGAGGGTTGCTGTGTATAAAGCACATTATAGTACTCAAGACATGGGAGACAGTTATGTTGATCAAAGGGATTATGTTCTTCTATTGCTTTTTTTTTAAAAAACCTTACCTTCTGTCTTAGAGTCAGTGTTGTGTATTGGTGCTAGGGCAAAAGAGTGGTAAGGTCTAAGCAATTGGGGTTAAGTGACTTGTGCAAAGTCACACACATCTAGGAGATTCTGAGACTGGATTTGAACCCAGGATGTCCTGTCTCTTGGTCTAGCTCTCAAACCACTGATCCATGTAGTTGCTCCCTCTTTCATTGCTTTTTGACTACCAGAAGGAGGTTATGACTTTAAAATGCATATGGTATTGGGTTGGAAGGATGAGGCAGGGATTTGTGGCTTATAAAAATGGAGGGAGGAGAGGGGCCTCCATGTGTGATCAGAGGGAATGGTTAATTCTGAAACAAAACTGGAACATTAATAGACCTGGAAATGGGCCCTTGGGTTGAAGATTTATGACTCTGACAAGCTGGGAATCATTAAAAGTCTCCCTAATCTCTGTAGGTGGCTCAAGATGCTGCACTCTACACTGGAGACCCCATTCTGGGGTTGGAAATGTTTGAAGCTGCTGGAGACATATTCTTCAATGGTTCTTGGGAGAGAGAAAAAGCAGTGTCTTTCTACAGGGTGAGTGGGCGCTACATACACTCCTTGATGTCTAAGAAGACTGAAAAATAAGGATCTGAGCCAGAGCTCAAAGGGCTTTTGTTGCATCCAGTAATAAATCAGAGCTTTTCAACTCCCTTTGACCTTGACCAGGGCTATATATGAGCAGTGATTTTTTTTCCTCTTAGCTCTACTCAATGTCCCTTTCTTATAAAAGCCTTAGAATCAGCACCTGTCTTGAACTCCTAACCCAGAGACATTTTTGACTTTCCCTTCATTCTTCTTGTCCCCTAACTCCCCTGTCCTCTATTCCAGTTTCTTCTATAAAATAAGGGGGTTGGACTAGATGGGATTCCAAGATCCCTTCAAGCTCTAAATCCAGAAATCTCATATCCTTGTCCCCAGCCATTCCCGCTGACCCTTTCCCCATTCTCTAGCCATCTCTCTCAAACACCAGCCATGCCCAATCAGCTGCCCATAACCTATAGATCCCACCCTAGTAATATGCCTAGTATTCTTTCTCTCTTCTTCACTCCCATTCCTGAAGCCTCTCAGGATAATCTGCTTGCGTTTTCTGAAGTTGTCTCCTAGTGTGTTGTTGTGCCTCTAGGCAGTGTGATACTGTGGAAAGGTTTCTTGATTTGAAGTCAGGAGAAATCCGGGTTCAAAACTGATCTCTGGCATTTAGCCATTGTACAGGAAGGGTAGGGTGGAAGGAAAAAGAGAAAAGGAGAAACGAAAATGAAAAACAACTTTGTGGCTTCTCATTTGGTACAGATTCAAATACTGACTCTATATTAGCATTCAAGATCCTCCATAATCTACTTCAAACAGACCTGTTAAGCCTTGCCGTGTATGATAAATACTTGTAGAAGCCAAAGCTCTGGACCTTCATAGGCTGAATGCTATCATGGTCACCTCTCAAAAATCTCTGTCTTTGGTTCATTTTGCTGCTAGCCAAAGCTCTTTCTGGGAAATTTCGGAATATAATTCCGTAAAAAAAAAAAAGGTCGCACTTCTGTGTGAGCACTCAAGATAACAATGTAGGGGGCAGCTGGGTGGCTCAGTGGATTGAGAGCCAGGCCTAGAGACTGGAGGTCCTGGGTTCAAATTTGGCCTCAGACACTTCCCAGCTGTGTGACTCTGGGCAAGTCACTTAACCCCCATTGCCTAGCCCTGACCACTCTTCTGCCTTGGAACCAATATACAGTACTGATTCCAAGATGGAAGATAAGGGTTTTGAAAAAAAAACACAACAATGTAGTAGGAGTTTACCCCACAGAAAGTTCAGAAACAAACACCAAAATGTTCTTAGTAATCCATAAAAAGTCAATATAATTCTCTATATAATGAGTCCCTAGTTAGCCTCCTGGAGCAGTCTTCTAATCTCATAGTTCTCTTTAGTCTATGGTTTGAAGTACCCTCAGAAGAGGAACAGATGGAGCAGCTGGAGTGGCAGCCCCCCAATATTTTAGGAAATTATGCTTTTATCTCAGAAGATAAGATGGGCTTCCTGCCTTATGGTTTTACCCTAACAGTTTTGGACTCTCCAAAAAAAACAAAAACACACATTGACTCTGTCATTCTCATAAATCCATAATTTTTTTTTTTACCTAGAAACTAGAATTTTATGATACTACCCAAAGGACCTAGAGTCCTTCTGAGGGTTCCAGAGTGGCACTGTAGTGACAGAGACTTTGGCTCAGGTCTTTTGATCCCTAACACCATAGATTTATTTTTTGGCTTTTCCTTTAACTTTGTGGGTCATGTGCATGATACTCTTTTCCCCATGGTGGTTGGTACTGCCCAAGATCTGCCCCTTCTTTTATTAGCACTAGACTCTAGGACTTTATTATTACTATTTTATTAAAAATTCTTCAAGATCTCCATAATGTTTCAGAAATTTCCCTTTGGAGTAAGGTGGAAGAATTCTGAGTCTAAGAACTATCCTGTTGGGCCACGTAGAGGAGAGCACACCAACTTTCTGTGCTTCTGGAATATCAAGTTAACCATCGGTGCCTTTGGACAAAGGGAGGGGAAGCAGTGTTACTGTATAGACGCCCAGGTTTTCCTCATCTGGGGTTCAGGCCTGCGTTTAGCTTTGCTGCTTTTTGGTCTGTATTTAGTACTCTCATTATCACATAGACAAGGCTGACCTTTTTGATATTCCCAGAACAAAGAAGTGACTGTGAAACCAAATGATCTGAGCCAACCAATTAATTCCCAATCATATCCATAGTCAGGCATTTCATTCGCCATCAATGAGACTCATTACTCATCCTCAATTTATCAAACACTTCCTATATACAAAGTACCGTTCTACATACTGAAAATAAAAAGAGAAATAAAATGGTCTTCGCCCTCAAAGAACTTAGATTTTTCTGGGAAATTTACAAGAAACTTCAGTGGTTCCATGTTGCCTCTAAGATAATATGGACACAGAGATGCAAATACAAAATATAATCAAAGTAATTAAGGGAAGGATGACAACATTAACACCTGAGAGGTGGGGGAGATGTCAAGAAAGGCTTTATGCAGAATATGGAATCTAAACATGGTTTTGAAAGAAAAGGCACGGGATTCCAAGAGATACAGGTGAGAAGGGAAATTTTGCAGGTATAGCAGGTGGGTTAGGTAGGCAGGGAAGAACCTGTGCAAATGTCTGGAATTGGGAGATAAAATGTTGTGTATAGGGAATTAGAAAGAGATTTGTCTGGAATGAAGAGTACATAATGCTATATGACCCTGGGCAAGTCACTTAACCCCAATTGCCTAGCCCTTAGTGCTCTTCTGCCTTAGAACCCATACTTACATAGGTTCTAAGAACGAAGATAAGGATTTTCTTTTAAAGAGTACATGATGGTGAACAGTATGAAATAAGTCTTAAAATCTAGGTTTGATTCAGAGACTAACTGGCTTTAAATGTCAAAGATATTTGTGTTTTATCTTAGAGGTAATAGGGAGCCACTGAGACTTCTTGAGTAGGGAGATGATATGGTCAAACCGAGTTACAGAAAGGTTAACTTCTGTTGTGTAGAAGATAGACTAGAGATAGGAGGAGAGCCTGGAAATAGATCAGCTTGGAGTCTGATTGACTAATCCTGACAAAAAGACATAGAACTTGACCTACGATATCACATGAGAAATTAATAATAATAATAATAACTAGCATCTGCATAGTACTATGTGCCAGGCACTGGGCTAAGTGCTTTACTGATATTACCTCAGAGGGAAAGACACTAGTCTGAGACACATGGGGGTGAAATCTGAAAGATTTGGCAACTCACTGGAGATGACATCGGGAGAGTGATTCCAGGGCTGAGAGACTGTGTCTGGAAGAAGTTCTTGTTACAGCTCATTATTTACTGGCAGCTCATGGCTGTTTTTTTGTTTGTTTGTTTGTTTGTTTTTCCCTAGGACCGGGCTCTTCCTCTTGCTGTTAGGACTGGCAACAAGGAGACTGAACTCCGCCTATGCAACAAGTTAGTGGAATTGCTCTTCTGTCTCAAGTCCCACCAGGAGTGTCTAGAATTTGCACATACCTCTCTTGCCCTCAGTATAAACTTAGGTAAGCCCTGGAGACCTTAAGGACTTAATAAGAACACAACTCTTGGTCATTGTTCCTTGCCTTTGCAACTCTTAGAATTATGGTGGCCATGAATAGTAGTAGCAGTAGTATGAATGGGATGGGATGGGTTGGAATGAGATTGGATGAGTTGGGATGAGTTGGGTTGAATTGGGGTGAGGTGAGATGGAATGGGATGAGATTGGATGGGATGGGATGAGTTGGAATGAGATTGGATGAGTTGGGATGAGTTGGGGTGAGGTGAGATGAAATGGGATGGGATGGGATGGGATGAGTTGGAATGAGATTGGATGAGTTGGATGAGATGAGGTAGAATGGGATGGGATGGAGATGGGTAAAGAATGAAAGATAGATGGGAGAAGAGGGTGAGAGAAAGGGGAAAGGAAGGGAAGAGAGATTTATTAAGAACCTACTCTATGTTAAGTTCTGTGCTAATTAATTTTAAAGATATAATCTCTTTTGCTCATTAGAAAGAGGAAGGCATCACTGGCATGCTAACCACGTGACATTTATACAGTTCTTTTAAAAGTTGGCAAAATGCTTTAGATGCATCATCTTATTTCACCCTTAGGATAGCCCCGTAAAAGAAAGGCAATACAGATTCTTGTCCCCAGGGTCTATATGAGAAAACTGAGACTCAGAAGAAGTAACCCATTGTCACGTAGCTAGTAGGTATCAGAAATGATAGGTGGCTTTTATTTCTAGGTGGCACAGTAGGTAGAGCACTGGGCTTAGAATCAGGAATAACCATCTTCATGAATTCAAATCCAGCCTCAGACACTTACTAGCTCTATGACCTTGGGCAATTCACTTAACCTTGTTAAAATGAACTAGAGAAGGAAATGGCAAATCACTCCAGCATCTTTTGCCAAGGAAAACCCCGAATGGGGTCACAAAGTAAGACATAATGGAAAATGACTGAACAGCAGCTGCAGTGGCAGAGGCATCAAAATAAAATTTGAACCAAGACTTTCCTGGCTTCAAGGCTTAGGTTCTATCCACTAAAGAGATCTTCAAACATATAATACAGACTGTTAGAATCAGAAAACAGTTGGGTGGTGGGACCTGAAGTCAGGAGGACCTGAGTTTGAATTTTGCCTCAGCCTATAACTCCAGGCAAATCACTTAATATATTTTAATCTCGGTTTCCTGATCTGTAAAATGAAGATATAATAATAACACTTCCCTCCCAGGGTTGTTTTGATGATTAAATTAAATAACATGAAAAATTCCTTGCAAACCTCAAAAGATTCTATCTTCCTACAAGAAGAAACCTTAACATGTTTTCAACCACTGAGTTTTACAAATAGGGAAACCGAAACCTATTGACTTGCTTAAAGGTCAAAAAGGTAGTTAGTGATATAGCTAGGAATTGAACCCAAGTCTCTTGATTAACTTCTGGCCAAATCTCTTTCTATTATTCCATTCTCTTTTCTATGACACCAAATATCTTTCTATTATGTTGCCACTTTCTATTATAATCCTCACAGCCAAGTTTCTGAATATGATAAACAGACACTGATAGAAGCATTTAGTCCATCTGAGTTCTTTGTTTCTGTGAGAGACATGGGTTTCTTTAAGGAAAGCAAATCCTCTTTATGCTTGAAACCTGTATGCCATAGGAGCATCCTTGATCTAACTTATTCTCCTTCCACTCCCACGTTGCCTCCCTCAGGAAGTCGGTTGAATGAGCGAGTGGCCTATCATCGGCTGGCTATGGTCCATCATCGCCTGGGGCAGTGTGAGTTGACTGAACATTTTTACCTCAAGGCACTGTCTCTGTGCCCATCACCCCTGGAATTTGATGAAGAGACGCTGTATTACATGAAAGTGTATCTGATCCTGGGAGACCTTATATTCTACGACTTAAAGGTATGAGGAGCAACCTGGGCACCATGAGCTTTGCTTATTGGCATTTTAAAGAACTGCTTTGAGTTGGACTGAGGGAAGGAGAGGAGGTCCTCAACCATGGATTAAGTGATTCAGTAGGGTTCAAAGCCTCTTGTTAGTAGAGGTACCACTGAATAGCAACTAGGTTGCACAGTTTTAAAATTAGTTCAAATCCAGCCTCAGATGCCTAGTGGCCATATGTTATAGACACCCTTAGAAGGACTTCAGAAAGAACAGCAATTGCACTAACTTGGAGTTCCATATCCTTATTACCCCACCTTGTTGTTGAGTTAGTTGTGTTTGACTTGTTGTGACTTCATTTGGAGTTTTCTTGGCAAAGATATTGGAGTTGGCCATTTCCTTCTGCAGTTCATCTTACAAATGAGGAAACTGAGGCTAACAGTTAAGTGACTTGCTCAGGGTCACATAGATAATAAGTATCTGAGGTCAAATTTGAACTCAAGTCTTCCTGACTCCAAGCCCAGGGCTAGTAAAGTTAATATTGACATGTTTAGTGAGAGTGAGATTTGTTACAGGATTGAGATTGGTGCAATTTTTTTGAGGGTGCATCTACAGCATATATAATACAGTTTAGAATCTAACCATTGCATAAGAGAAGTACAAATTCTAGGAGATCTTATGAGGAGGAGATCCATTTCTTCAGAATGTGAAGTAGGAGTATGATCAGATATATCAAGGAAGGCTTAATGGAAGAGGCAGCATTTCACAGGATTTATTGTTGAAAAAGCTTTAAGGATCACTTTTAGTCTATTGCCTGAATTCATTTTACAGATAAGGAAGTGGGACCCAGAGAAGGAAGTGAGTTGTTCTAGGTTGCAGAGCCAGAATTCAAGCCCAATATTCTTGATTCTAGGGCTTTTCATGTCCTGGAATCTGCAATAATTGATCTTTTGGTAGAGCTGTTATTCTGAGTCAGTCAACACAAAGGGCTGATCTTGGCAAAACTCCGAGTGAGTGGATTTTGCCCATCATCTTCTTTCTGCACCCCTACCTGTCTCCCTCTGCATTGACTGTCAACAGGCTCCCTTGCCAGACATAACCCCCCTTCCCTCCATGGCACAGCCCACTTTGATGTTCAGAGGATGTTGTGCCTACTCTGACCTAGCCTTCTCAGGTAGCGGCTTCACTTTCTAGTCCCCAGCCAGAAAACTAAGCTTTTCCCATCTTCTACCCCATGCCTCATCTCCACCCACCTCGTTTCCTCCTTTCACAGATGCTGGAGGGCTTCAGTGCTAGGCTGAGGGGTCTGCATTTTATTCTACAGGCAATAGAAGCCGACATGAGCTTTTTTGAGCAGGGAAGAGTGAGGGACTTGGGGAACCAGAATCATGGAATATCAATCTGGCGGCTACTTGGAAGCCAGATCGAAGTGGCAAGATGCTAGAAGCAGGGACGCTAATTAAGAAGCCATTATAATAGAAAGTGATGGTGTAGTCTGAGAGGGTTGGACCAGCAGACATCTAGAATCCCATCGATCTCTGATTTTCCATGTTCTGAAGTCCCCTTCCCTCTGACATTCTGAGTTCTCTGATGCTAATGAAAAAAAAAATAATCCCTGTATCCTTTGCCTCTCAGCACTGGCTTTCTCAATGATTATCCTGAGTGCATAGTGACAGCTAGCGGCCAGCATTCATCAATGCAGCTTCTTCTCAATTTAATTGGAAAATGGCTTTGGGTATTTTTTCAGTCTTGGCAGCACAGCGTGGAAAATCCAGAAGAAAACTTAGACCTCTAGACCAATCCTACTTACTGTAGAGATGAAGAACCTGAGACCAAAAGAAAAGAAGTGACTTGCTACAAAGAGCTGTGTAGACCTTGAAGCCCTGTATACATTTGAGTTCTGTGCTTTTGTTGGTCTTTATTATTATTGCCCAAGAACATACAGTGACTTATTCTTTCCATAAGCTTTTATGGAAGGTCTACAATGATTTATGCTTAGAGCTCTGATACATTATGAGCTGACAATTCAGGGAAGAGGAGGTGCAAAGACAAATTGTCATCTATACTTGAATTGAGAAGGAATTCAATGAGAGTTTGCCAATAATTTTCCCTTAGAAAATTGTGTGTGAATGTTGTTTCAAGGAAGACAAGACTAGTCCTGAATTTCAGGGGTCTGTGGTCAGTTTCTGATCCACATTCAGCCTCAAACAGGTAGACGTCAACAGCTCCGAAAGAGCCAGTTGGGCAGCTCTGGTCAAGTTATCAGATGTGCTGAGGATCAGAGATTTGGTGCTTAGAAGGGATCTCACTGGTTACCAAATGCAAACCCTTTATTTTACACATGAGGAAACGGAGGCTCAGAGAGGTAAAGTCTTGTTCACAGTCACACTGGAAATAAGAGACTGAGCTGGGCATTGATTCTGAGTTTCTGACTTCACCAGGTCCTTCCAGCTATGACATGATGCTTCCTGAGGCTCTGGTGTTTTATCTTTTATATAATTCAACAAGGTACTGGGCTAGGTGTCATGGGGAGGGAGATAGACAATACAGAAAGCAGTCTCTGACTTCAAGGAGCTTACATCATATACCACTATTGTTGGGGGTCCTAATGAGTGGACTATTGTCATTATATAGCACTTCATAATGAATGTGGTTATGAAGGAATGATGGAGAACCGGAGCAGGAAGAGACTGATTTTACAGCAGGTCAGGTTCTATATACACACACAAAGAGCCAGTGTTTATACCTTAATATCTTGTTCATACTGGGTACCACTGTAGACCTTTCCAATCTCACATGCCCTGCTCACAGTAGAAAAAGCCATTCCCCCCCCCCACAAGCTCCTGTCCCCCATGTGTTATCGGATGCAAAAAGATTCTCAGAGTCTCAGAGAAATGGAGTGTTGTGAAAAGACTTTTAGATTTAGACTCAAGAGAGCTAAGTTTCAGAATTTTTCTTATTGTTGTCATTTTCAGTTATGTCTGACCCCATTTGGGGTTTTCTTGGCAAAGACACTGGAGCAATTCGCCATTTCCTTCTACAGTTCATTTTATGGATGAAGAAACTATGGCAAATAGGGTTAAATGACTTGCCTAAGGTCATACAACTAGACAATTTTTCAGGGCTTCCTCACTCCACTGTGCCACTTAACTGTCTCAGCTTTGGTCCTACATGTGCTCTTTGTAAGCCCTTCAACGTTGGACAAATCTCTGAATCTCAGTTTTATTCCCTGAGAAATAAGGAGAATCTTTGTACTACTTATAGCATGGTTTCATGAAAATAATATGGGGTTTGTAGCCATGAGACCCATGTTCAAGTCTTTTCTCTGATACTAGCTGTGTGGTGATGGATAAACCACTATCTTTTTCAGGAAGTTGTTGAGAAAAGCCCTTCATTGACCCTACACTGCAATAGAAATGTGGGTTATCATAATTACTATAAACAGCTGTAAAGCATATATATATACTATTTTGACTCACTGGAGGCTTCTTTGGGAATGGGAAGGGATTTTGTTCTTGGTCCTTTATAATTGATTTGCTTAATTAATAAAGGGTCATTACACCCATAATTACTGAAGTGTGACCTCAAAGGATTCTGCTCCCTAAAAAAGACAGCATGGTACAATAGAAAGAGTACTGGATTTGGAGGGAGAGGACCTTGGTTGGAATCCTAATTCTGCTGCTTGTTAGTTATGTGACCTTGCTAAAGACAAGACTTCTTTGGAACTCAGTTTGCTCATTTGTAAATTGTGAGAGGTTAGAACTAGGTCAAGGTTCTTGACTTCAGATGTGTCCCAGACCCCTTTGTCTGTTTGGTGAAACCCATGGACCCTTCTCAGAATCATGTTTTCACTTTATTTATTTTTATTTATTTTTAAGCTCTTATTTTCTGTCGTAGAATCATTCATAAGGGGAGCCCAACTAACTTCCTGAGTGCATGTTTCCTGCATTTGTTGATGCTTGTTTTTTGCAGGGGGTGAGAAGAGTCTGAGGGTTTGCTTGATGGAGGCAGGAGATTTAGTGGGCTGTGTAGTGGATTGGAGATTAGTGGCTATAAATACTAATCCAGGTAACCCTAGTGGAATCCATTACACTAACTTGGCAGAGCTCAAACAGAATAGTAAGTAGCGTTGTAGGGCTCTTGTGAACAGCCTAATGCCATTATAAAGCCCTTGATAATGTGGTTACTAAGTAATGATGGGGAGACCTAGGGCAGGGCTGGGGATAAATTGACTTTGAGAAGGGGATGCAGAGATAATGAATTGGTATTATGTATGGGAACGTCCTCTGGGGGAGAGAGTATAACTCCTTAATCCGTAAGCCTACAGATTCAGGCAGTCATATTACCATTCTATATGGAGAGCAGAGTATATATATTATATATATATATAATAGAAGGTGCTTTGGACTTGGATTTAGAAAGTCTGGCTATCATTCCCAGCTTCAGTCCTTACCAGCACCATGACCCTGCGCAAGTCACATCACTAATTGAACCTCAGTTCTCTGCTGCAAAATGAGGACTTACAAGGAGAGCATTTTCTGTATGCTAAAGCTCATTTTAATTTGTTGTGAGGCAGTGTGATAGAATGGGCAGAATGTTGTGTGTGACACCAGCTGTGTGATCTTGGCTAAGTCACTTAACCATTGCGTGCCTCAAATAACTCCTTTTAGCTAAGTTCTAGACAAATAGCAAACGTTGATGGAGGGAATTCCCACATGGAGATCTCCTGATTTCTTTATCTCCCTTATTTGTTATCTTCATATATACTATTTGTTATGCTCACAAAATTATTATTTTATGCTCATCGATATTAATGATTATTAGTTTTATTATGATAATAATTAAATTATAATAATTATTTCAGGATCCATTGGATGCTGCTGGCTATTACCATCTTGCACTTGCAGCTGCTATGGATTTAGGTAACAAGAGGGCTCAGCTAAAGATTTATACCCGGTTGGCTACAATCTACCACAACTTCCTTATGGACCGAGAGAAATCCCTTTTTTTCTACCAGAAAGCAAGGACCTTTGCCACAGAGCTGAATGTTCGGAGAATCAACCTGGCCCCAGACCGATATTACAGGGGCGCAGCCTGGATTGTGTCCAAAAACAATGTATGAATTCGGCTCCCAATGGTATATACTATTAAAAACAAAGCAAAAGAAACCTAACAAATCCAAATGCTTAACAGACATATATTTGTTAATATGTGAGATATCTGGTGTCACAAATTGATGTCTCTCTGGGAACCATAACTTAAAGGATTATTTTTTTTTTTGCATTAAAGTGTATTCTGTGTGTATTTAAATACCTCAGTGTCCTACCACTTTTTCAAATAAACTCAGTAAAAGAATGGAAAAGCATCTGGAAGACAGGAACTAATTATTTATCCTATGATTTTTTAAAGGTAACTAAGCATTTGTTTTCTGATATGATGTGCTATATGATGATGTCATTTAATGTAAAGAATTGTTTAGACCACACTCAGTTTCTCTTCTAATACCTACAGGTTCCTTACCCCAAAATTGCCATTAGGAATGACATGATCTGTACTAAAGTTATCTGGGTGCTAAGGATTATAATACAACAATTTGTTGTGTGCTCTCTGTGTGTCAATAGCTCTTCCCCATCCCCTCTACAGTCATGACACTATGGGTTAAGGTTGCCTTGTAGGCTGATTCCCATGATTCTTTTGGCTCCTATTCAAATACTATGCCTAGTAAGCCATCAAATATGGTATAGGATCTAAGTCTGTTACTTCATTAACAAAGGCAACTTCTGCATAGGGAAATTCCCTCTGACAATTAAGATCAGCATCTTCTCTATTCTTTTTATAAACTAAGAGAGTTGGTTAAAGCCTAGAGAAGATAAATAATTTGCACAAAGTCACAATGCCAGTATATGGTAAGATATAGGAGTATATGTCAGAGACACTTCTTCCTGCCTCTAAGGACAACTCTCTATTCACTATGTCACACAATACTCTAGCCCATTAACAGTCAAGTCAACTCTCTTCCCTGTCTTGGGAAGAGAAAGAATATCAGGCAACCATCCCCTCTGTTAAGTCCCTCTTATCCTCAATCTATACAGTCCACTTGACTCATAGTATCAGCAAAAGCAGAGGCTGAAGTTGTCTTCTCATATAGTAGAGTACGGGGTCAATTATTCTGTAAAAGTTAAAATTAATCTCAAATAATAAAAATATATTTTAAGAGATTTATTAGTGATCATTGGAAATAAAGGAATACAAAATAAAAACCATATGCCCATGGTTGATCAGCCAATTCAAAACACCTGCCTTACCACCACCAAGCTTGCTGTCATCAAGCCAAAGAGGCAGAAAGGAGGACCACCCACTCAATTTCCTGCCTACAGGAATTACGTAATGACAGGAAGTCAGGCTCCTGAGAAATGTAATTATTTTTTATGGTAATAGATTTTTAATTATACATTCCCCCTGATGATCAGTTTGGGGGGGGGCTAGTCTCCCCAATTTGATCATTTAACATAATCAACTTTTAAATTACAGTAATTTGGGGATAAAAGAGAAAAGAACAAACCCATGATTGCTAGATGTATTGACAAAAAGCTAGCTAGGGGGCAGTCCCCTTTGGCATAAGAGTATACATACAAAAACAAATGCATTCAACCCCACACAGTTCAAATCACAACATCCCAAAGTTCACTCTGGATCTTCTGGTGCAGTGTGTGGTCTGTGGAGGCATCTTCATGGTGCCTTCTCCAAATAGTTCACTTTCTGGATTCGGAGAGGTATCATGTTTCTTAACCTAAAATTACTCTCAAAAAGAATTTAAACTTTGCACTTTAGAATAATTATATTCCCCCCTGAAGAGGGTGTTGGAAAACACAGGGATCACTTAGGGATACATGACTGAGTTATGAGGTATATGAATCAATTGGCAAGAGAAATCAAAAATATTAAAAAAATCCAAATAAAAGAGAAAAGATAACTTCTTGATAAAATATAGACTATCAAAGTCTTATGTGCAAAAATTATAAGTAATGGAAAATAAACCTATAACAGGTCTTGAATCAGGGCCGAATTAAAGTAATTTCTATCCCACAAGTCTGTAGGACAAATGCAGTAATATTTCACTTACCCATTTGCAACCAAAACTATAGGAAGTTGCCATTCTATAAGAGAAAAAAAAGGACTAGATTTTTGTGTGATAGGGAAGTGTATTTCCTGGTCTGATTTTTACCTTCAGTCTCAGGGATAGGAAGAGCCAGGATGATAACCAAACTCCAGTATTTGTGAGTTTCACAAAGAGTGTGGGATACAAGATGTCCTACGTCTTAACATACTTCAAGCACTGCAACCTCAAGGTTCACATTAGGTACAAGTCCTTTCTTATTGGCCCAGAAGTTCATCAATCCTACCTGGCTTGGTCCTTTTTGGCCTTGTGCTTCTTGGCATTATATAATGGCTCTTTTGTTCCCTTCTCCTGGAATCAGACACAATCATTAATTACAATCCCATAACATTTATCAATAAATAGCAGGTTTCCATAGTCTAAAGCTTTTGGGTATGTAGTAATATTATAGCAAATGTGTATTTTAATTTATATTGCTGCAAAATCAAAAAAGTTAAAGAAAATCTCAATACTGGTGGCATGTGCTTCAAATACAAAAAGAAGAGAAAAAATAAAAAAAAACTGCAATACTATATTGCATATGCAAGCAAAAATAATAATAGAGAAAGAAAAATAATAATAGAGAAAAAAATAATAGAGAAAAACCTAATTGGTTTTTGTCAATGCGCCCAGCAAAACATTGATTTTGTTTTCTCTCTCTTCTATTTCCTTCTTATCTCTAACTATTGTAGTTTTCTCTTAGAAGGTGAAATTTTGTAAACACCTATAGTTAGAAGATTTTAGAGGTACAAGATGATTATGTTAAGTGATCAGTTGGGGAGACTAGTCTCCCAATCACCACCAGGGGGTATTGTGAAATTGAGATGAACTCCACCCTATTTATTCTTTAGAATTTTAGCAACAAGGAATGTATATACCCCACTTAAGGATTTAGTGCAGGTGGGGAAAGGTCTGTGACAAATCAGAAACAACTGACTGCCCCCTGGGCAGTCCAGAACCACCATTGGTACACGTTAAAGTAGAAGGAAGGCACAGGAAGTGACACAAGGAACTGCCTTTAAATTTCATGGTCACTTCCTATGAGATCCTCTTCGCCTTGGAACTTGACTGTGGAGGAGCTCAGGCTTGAGACCTCAGACTGCTTCCCTTTGGACTGTCATGTGGTGAGTGAAAAGGCTGACTCCTTTTCCTTGACTTTCTGGAGACACCAGCCTCTGGAGAGTTCCCACATCTTGGAGGAGACCCTGGTGGCTGGAAGCCTTGTTAAATTTAATCCTCTGGGCCACGCCTGCTTGCTGGGGCCTCTGAATTTCTGCCTGGTTCTGACCAGGCCAGAGCAGCTATCTCTCTCTCTCTCTCATTTCCTTAAGTTCTTCTATTTGCAAATAAACTACCAAAAAAGCCATTCTGACTTGAGTAATTCATTGGGATTTAGTAATTAAATCCCTGGCAACCAAATATTCAGTCCAACCATAATTTTTACCTTTAACAATCCTTCTTTTTCAAGGCTGAACAGATATAGCTTGTGTATCTTCTCCAAGCAGGATGATGGAGGTCCTTGAGAACATTTTATATGATGATCAGTTTAAAAGACTGAGGATTGTCTAACCTGGAGAGGAGAAGACCTGGGAAGAGGCAGGGAGAGGAAGGTCATGATAACTGTCTTCAAGTATTTGAAATGCTATCAAATAGAATTTTTCTAATTGGCCCCAAAGGACAAACTAGGAGAAATGGATATAACTATCAAGGAGTCTAGTTTAGACTCAATATTGAAAAATCTTTCTCAATTGGAACTGTCCAAAAGCAGAATGGGCTGCCTTTGAAGATGGGAATTTGGTGCCTCCCTTATTAGAAATCATAAACTATAAGCTACATGGCCCCTTGGCAAACCTAATATAGTGGGGGTTCCTTTAGGGGTGAGGTATGTTAGTCTAGCTGGTCACTGAGCTCACTTAAAATTCTCTGATTTCATGATTCAAGTTCTGAGTGAGATTTGATATCTCCATCTCTCCTACTTTATCTTACTGAGGTCCCAAAAAGCTCTCTAAACCTCTGTCAAACACAGATGTCTCTCCTGGGAAGAAGGGATATGGATGTCTAGCCCTTCGTGAGTTATGTGTCTCAGTCAATAAGCATTTATTAAATGCAGATCCCGTGCTAAGTACTGGGGATATGAAGAAGGGGACCAAAGCATGATGTCTTCTTCCAAGGATCTATTCTAATGGGGGAGATGGCATGTAAATAACCAACAACTACATACAAAATTAGCGCAGAATGGTTGGAAAGTAACCTAAACGAAGGCACTGACAACAGGTAAAGGGGGGAGGGACTAGGAGAAGCATCTTGTAGGAGATGAGATGTTATCTGAGTCTTGGAGGAAACCAGGAAAAGCAAAGATGGTGGTGCATTCCAGGCACAGGAGACAGACAGTCATTCTCCAACTAAAAGGCTCAGAGAAAGGTAACAGAATGTCATGTTTGAGGATCCACAAGTATGCCAACCTGGCTAGACTATAGAGTGCAGGCAAAGAAATAAGTTGTAAGAAGACTGGAAAGTAGGAAAGGGCCAAGTTATGAAGAGTTTTAAATGCCAGAAGAGTTTACATTTGATTCTGGAGATAATAGGGAGCTACTGGAGCTCATTGGTCAAGCAGGTTATCTATACTTTAGGAAATTTGCTGTGGCAGCTATAGGAGTTAAATTGCTATAAAGTCATCCTGACTTGAGTAATAATTTCAGGCAACCACATTTTTATATATTTAGTCCAACCTTTAATTTTGGATTGTAAAAAATAGACTCGAACTCTGGACTTCAATCCCCACAAGCCTTTGCTCCACTTCCCCAGAATGCTTTGTAATCTCACGGAATTCTGAGGTGGGCGAGATCAAGAAGGGATTTAAGCTGACTGCAAAGGCTTTTGTAGCTTTTTTTTTTTGGACTTCCGTTTTGGAGCAGAGGCTTCTCTTCCATGATGTGAGGTTATCTTGTCTAGGCATCTGGCCTAGGCATGTGTTTTTTCTTATTCTGTATTTTCTTTAATCCTTAACCTTTAATAAACCTCTAAAAAATATAATACTCCTTACAGAGAGAAACTAATTTCTACCTGCCTCAGTCTCCCCTAAATTTTAATCTTTACAGGATTGAGGAGAGACTTGAGTGAGAGAGACCATTTAGAAGGCAATAATTGCTGTAACTCAGAAGAGAGATGATGAGGTCCTGAGCTAGAATTCTAGCTGTATGAGTAGAGAGAAGAGCCTATAAAAAAGAGATGCTGTGAAGATAGAAACAGTAAGATTCGGAATAGATTGATTTTCAGGATGAGGGAAAGTGAGGACACCAAATGTTCAAGCTTGGGTGACTGGGAAGATTAAATGCAATAGGAAAGCTGAGAGGGGAAAGATTTCAGGAGAAGGGAGACAATGAGTTCTGTTTTGGACATGTTGAATTTATGACATCTGTGGGATATCCATCCAGCTTGAGATGTCTAAGAGGCAATTGAAGATGACTAGAGCTCAGCAAAGAAATCAGATCAGTGTCTGAAGATCCTGGAATCATTTGAATAGAGATGATAATTAAACCCATGAGAGCTGGTGAGATCACCTATTGAGAAAATATAAAGGGAAAAGAGAAGGGGGCTCAAGAGAGAGCCTTAAGAGAATCAGGTGGTGAATAGGAATGGTGTGGATAAAGAGCCGACAAAAGAGACCAAGAAAGAATGGTTAGACTTATAACAGGAGATCCAGGAAAGAGTAACCTCACAAAAAGTCAGAAGATAGAGTACTGAGGAAGAAAAAGGTGTCCAAGAATGTCAAACAAGCATTTATTAAGCACCTACTATTTGCTAAGAACTTTACAAAGATTTCATTTGATCCTCACAACAACCCTAGAAAATACTTTTATCCTTTTTCCTTTGAGGAAAATTAGGCAGATAGAAATTAAGTGACTTGCACAAGGTCATATATAGCTAGTAAATGTCTGAGGCTGGACTTGAACTCAGATGTTCTTAACTAGTCAATTTGTAGTTTAAAGTTTTGGGACATGGAGTCAGGAGTCTTGGGTTCAAATCTCAGCTCTGTGATCATAGGTAAGTCGTTTAACATCTCTTGGCCTCAGTTTCATTACTTGTTAATTATTCTAATACATTCTCCCCTCCTAGAGTCATTGTAAGGAAATTGCTTTGTAAACTTTGAAGTATAATGGAAATCTGAGTCATTGTTATTTATTTTTATTTATTATTTGTTTATGATTATACTTTAATATTCATTATTATACTTTCTAGTCTCTTTCCTTCACTCCATCAACACTCATGCCTTGCCAAACTCCAACCTTGAAATTACTCCCTCCATATGCCATTTCCTTCAACCATCTGCTTTTGAATGAGGCTGAAGAAAGGTTTCCTACCTATTAACTGGAACCACTATAAATTGTTATCCCATCTCACATGGGTTCTTCTCTACCACTCTTTGCAGACTTCTGAGCATGTATCACTCTTCTCTAGTAAGTTTCTCATTGTGGAAGATTCCTCTGCCTCTGTAGGCCTTTCTTCTGATTTGTTAGTTCCTTCTGGAATTTCCATTTTCTTTTTTTTTAAGCCCTTACCTTCCATCTTGGAGTCAATACTGTGTATTGGCTCCAAGGCAGGAGAGTGGTAAGGGCTAGGCAACTGGGGTCAAGTGACTTGCCCAGGGTCACACAGCTAGGTGGAATTTCCATTTTCAGGAAGGATTCAGGATAAACAAGTTCAATCCTTCTTTCTCCAGGTTCTGCTCTTGACTGTCCCAATTCCTCTTCCCCCTCCTCCCTGCCCCAACACTTTTCAGCATCCTTCAACGTACCATCTTCCCTTTTAGAATGAAAAACGAAGGAGAATGGAAACTTTGATTTTTTTTTTTGGATTCCCAAATCTTAGCAGAGTTACCTACACATTGTAAATATTTAAATGCTTATTGACTTGACTTGACTTTTCCCTAAAGATTTGCTATCATACTTCTCCATGAGCATTATTCCAAACTCTTCTCATTTCTCCTCAAGCTTCCCACAGCAATCTTTCCCTCCAGCTTCTGGGCTCAAGACATAATTGAGGAAATTGAGGTCATTTTTCCTGAACTCCCTTTTCTCATTAATTCTCTCTCAAAACTCCTAGATCTCACTCACCCTTTTCTCTCTGTCTCAAAATTTTAATCTCCCACCAACTACCAGGTCCTTGTTTCTACCTACAAACTTGCCCAACTCTTACATTCTTCAGTCCCCTTTGACTCTCCCATCCCCTCAAGCTATCTTGTACAACTAGCATTCCTTCTTTTATTGCCAAACTCTGGAAATAGTGGAAATTCCTCCTCTCAGCCCCTTGCTCTCTGGCTTCTGACTTTCTTACTCAACTAAAACCACTCTCTCCAAAGTTACCAAACGACCTCATAATTACTAAGTACAATCATTTGTTTCCACTGATGTAATGCTTCTCAACACCTCCATAGCAGTTGACACTGGTCACCACTCTCTTCTCCTGGTGCTTTTCTTGCAGATTTTTCTTCCAGTATCACTACTTAAAAGCCTTTGGACAACTCTTAAACCTCTCAGGACTGGGTGATCCCATCTGTAAAATGGGATTAACTATACTTGTTTTTACCTACCTTAGCATGACAGTGGAAGATCAAAATGAAGTGATTGATGTGAAATTGCTTTGTAAAGCATTGATAATAATAATATTATATATAGCATTTTAAGGTTTGCAAAACACAACAAATATCTCATTTGATAACTATAACAATCCTGGAAATTAAGTGCTACTAGTATCCCCATTTTTCAGATGAAGAAACTGAGGCAGAGTGCCCTTCCCAGGGTGATTTGGCTAGTAAGTATCTGAGGCTAGATTTGAGCTTCCTGACTCTAGTCCTAGTATTTTGTCCACTATGAAAAAGATATATCTAACCGATATACATTGTCTTCAATACCACTTAAAATTAAAACATTTAATAAATAATAATAAGATAAATGACAATAAAATAAATATAAATATAATATAAATATAAAATAAACATAAATAAAATAAAATAAATACTATAGGAATTCAGAATTAGTGATTATTAACTATTTTCAAAGGATTCTTCTTGTTAAACCCTTACCTTTTAGCTTAGAATCAATACTAAATATTGGTTCCAAGGCAGATGAGCCATAAGGGCTAGGCAATGAAGGTTAAGTGACTTGCCCAGGGTCACACTGCTAGACAGTGTCTGAGGCCATATTTGAACCTAGGACCTCCATCTCTAGGCCTAGTTCTCAATCCACTGAGCCACCTAGTTGCCCT
Organism: Monodelphis domestica; assembly: GCF_027887165.1. Lineage (NCBI taxonomy): Eukaryota > Metazoa > Chordata > Mammalia > Didelphimorphia > Didelphidae > Monodelphis > Monodelphis domestica. The sequence continues at coordinate 85,178,708 of NC_077232.1, read as the reverse complement.
CTAAAGCTTCATTTTGTACCCTTCAGTCCCTTAGTCCAAATATCTTTCTGTCAGATGAAACTGAGTCAAGCCCAAAGGGCAGCTAATGATGAGTCTCTGAATAAACAGATATTTGGCTTGATAGAATCCTTACCAAAAGTCATTCTCATGACCCTTCAGTAGCTAAAGGTGACCCATTAATTTCTATCAAATCATGATGTACCATTTCAGATACAGTCTTAACTATGCTGGTTTCAATTTCTTCTTAGAAACCTTAAATACTCTCCTCCCTGAGCCTTAATGTCTTCATCTGTAAAGTAAAAGGTTTGGACTGGAAGTAGTAGTATTTAGAATCAAAAGACTTGGGCTCAGATCCTGCCCCATGACCTACAACAAATTACTTTATTTATTTGACTCAGTTTCCTCATATGTAAAATTGTGTATAAGAGGAGGGGGAGAATGGGAGAGGAAGATTTGTAAAATGAAAAATTTAGAGTTAGAAGGGACTTTAGAAGTCATTTAGTGAAAATGGTAAGTACTTTCCCTCTGGAGTTAGAGCATCCAGATTCAAATCCCAGCTCTGCTATTTATTATTTGTATAAATCATTTCCTTTCTGGGTTTCAGTTTTTCCATCTGTAAAATGAGGGGATTGGACTGCATGACCTCTAAAATCTCTTTCAGCTTTAAACCTATGATCCCATCAACCTCTTAGCTACTACTCTGGGGTCTCTGAGCTCTGGCACCCATTAGCTTCCAGGAGCCCCATAAAGTTCTCCCATTTGCTAATAAAAACTGGACCTGCACTTATAAAACACAAGAGGGCAATATTGAGCTTTATAAAAACTAATCAAATCCTCATTCCATTAGAGAGGAAAATTTAGGCCAAGGAGATCACAGGACAAACTTTCAACCTTAACAAAAATGCCAGCATGTTCAAAAGATAAATTCTAAAAATGTATTTTCAATCAAAAACATGCTTTTTTATTTTAAAAAAAGATATAATTTTGGATTTAAGCAGAAAAGTCACATTTTAAAAGTTTCAAGCATACTGAGGTATATGGAGGGTCACTATAGTGGAATCACAAAATGTCATAACTAGAAAAGATCTTAGAGATGGTCATCCAGCTTTACATCATCATTTTATGGAAGCAGAAACTGTGATCAATAGGGTTTAAAAGGGATGTTTGCAACATCAGGTCTGATCTCTCTATAGCTCTCATCAGTCATCAACCTCAACCTCAGTTTACTTTTCTGTAAAGGAAAAAAAAATCTACCTCTTACAGTTGTAAGGATGAAATGAGATAATGTTTGCAAAGCAATTGGACCAAAAAAGGGAAACTAAGTCTCAGAAAAGAAAAATGATCTCCCTGAGATCATGTAATAGTAAACCCTGGCTTCAAACTCAGTTCCTGTGACTCACTCAGAGGTGTCCTAGAGCCCCCTGGGACCAGCTCTCAGGAGTCATTTGTTAAATTTTCAGTGTGAATATTTACACACCAGAGGTCAACAAATCTACAAATCAGGGCTTGGTTTATTGTTTTGTTGATTTCTAGACTTAAGAATGTGATAGAAAAAAATAATAATAATGTGGATTTACCTTATAAGTATGTAGTTTGCTTTCTTTCTTCTTCCCTCCTTTCCTCTCTTCCTTCCTCCTTTCTTTCTTTCTTTCTTTCTTTCTTTCTTTCTTTCTTTCTTTCTTTCTTTCTTTCTTTCTTTCTTTCTTTCTTTCTTTCTTTCTTTCTTTCCTTAGCCAGTTGTTAGACATTTACCAGCAAAAACCTGTTCTTGGTCCAATCATGCAATGATATAACACTTCCTCATTCACACCAATGTCTATAAACAAAGAAATGGATTCTGTCTCTTTCCCTCCCTCCCTCCCTCCCTCCCTCCCTCCCTCTCTTCCTTCCTTCCTTCCTTCCTTCCTTTCCTTTCCTTTCCTTTCCTTTCCTTTCCTTTCCTTTCCTTTCCTTCCTTCCTTCCTTCCTTCCTTCCTTCGCCAGTTGTTAGACAGTTACCAGCAAAAACCTGTTCTTGGTCCAATCATGCAATGATATAACACTTCCTCATTCACACCAATGTATAAACAAAGGAATGGATTCTGTCTCTTTCCCTTCCTTAAGTTGGCAACTTTGGCAACTAAAGGGGATTTTTCTTGTGTCAGGCTGCAATTTATCACAATTAATTATTTTTCCAGTAACTTGACTGTAGAGAGGAAGGAAATCTGTTACATCATCTGCCCCTTGGGGCCAAGATTGATTGTTACATTTAATCTAAGTATCATTAGCTATCAGTGTTATTTTTGTTATTGTAGTTAATCATCCACCATTAATTAAGTGCCTATTATTCTCCAGGCACTGTGCATAGTGCTAGGGATGTAAAGAAATGGCATAAGACAGCCCCTACTCTCAAGGAGCTCACAGTCTAACTGGATAGATAACATACAAACAAGATACATACAGGATAATTTGGAGATAATCAAAAATGAGAAAGCAGTAGCATTCTGAAGGGTTGAAAAAGACTTCTTAAAAGGAGAGATTTTAAGTGAGACTTAAAGGCAGCCAGGAGGTGGAACTGAGGAGTGACAAAGTTCTAGACATGGGGGACAAGTGAAAATGCACAGATACAGGATTAGAGACCTTAACTGGCTTTAGGAAGACTTGATACTTGTACCTACTAGCTGTGGGGCCACTGGCACCTATCAGACTACAGACTGCAGAGCAGAAGGTGATGTACTTTGGCAGAGGGATTTTTCTAATTCAGAGTTCCTTATAGCATGAAATCAGGAAGTTAGTAAAAAAAATTCATTTTATTGTCATATTGTTCTGGGTCTATTTACTTTAATATTTACCAATTCACACGAGTTTCCATTTTTCTGAATTCCTCCTCTTCTACCATTTCTGATTGCAGAATAAAATTCCACCACATTCAGAAACCCACATTTTGTTCAGTCATTCCTCTGTCAAACCAAACTTTGGCTTCTGGTTTTTGGCTGCCACATAAAGTGCTGCTATAAATATTTTTGTATATATGTGATCTTTTCATCTGTCCTTTACTTCGTTGGGATATATGCTGTGCAGTAGAATTTTGGGGTCATTGCTTATTTAGAGAGGAGGGAACTGAGGCTCAGAGACTTTGAGTGATTTACCCAACATCAGCCAAACTCACCCAACTTTCCCTCAATAGCATCAAAACCAGGACCCTGGATTCCTAGCTGATCTTGCCTGACCACTTCCTCTTGCCTGGTGACATGGAACTGAAAGGATACAAGGGGTGCTCAAAAGAAGGAAATAGTTATATTAATAGGAGTTTGGAAGGGACCCTAAACATTAGTTTTTGGTTTTGTTTTTTTTTGCAAGGACAAGTTCTCAAATTAGATAATCTTTGTCTTGGGACATTCTTTTCTGGTATCTCCCACTAACAAATAGATGACCAGTTCCCATTCCAGGTCCAACTTAGACTAAATGGACGTTTGAGGCCTTTTTCAATTTTGAATTGTGTGATTCTAGCCTTGACCTAAGTTTCAGATGTTCACAGACAAACCTTAGATCTTATTGTTACCTAAAATCATTCTACCTGCAAGTCTGAAACTTTCCTCTTTGATTTCTTCTCCTGTCTTTCCACCTTTCTCATTGACTTAGTCCTCTTGGATGCTCTCATGGTGCTCATCAATTTCAATCCCTCCCTGTTCTCCCTGTCCATCATTCCTGTTTTAGCTTTGCTGTTCTTCCTTATAAACTCAATTCTACATATAGTTAAGTAGTTCAATACTCTGTTCTCTGAGCTGGAATCTTTGTACCATTTGTGCTCTGTTAATATGACACAATGGATAGAGGGGCTGGCCTGGAAGCCAAGAAAACCTGGGTTCAACTCCCAACCCTGACATGTGTTGATTGTGGGCAAGTCATTTAGACTCTTGTGCAGATAGAAATTTGCCTTTGGAAAGGGAATTCCACCAAGCAAGCTCCTAACAACAACAACAATAAAAACACAATTCCCTTTTTTTGCTCTACTTTGAGTGACAATTTTAATTTTCCTGTTCCATTTCTATTCCCTTGCCTTTGAATGTTTCTGGTGGGAATCCTAAAATAGCATATACTGGGCCCAGTGGAATTTTGTTATTTAATATAGGCATCCTCAGTGCTCCACAACAATCCATTGACTCATCTCAGATTAAACCCCGGGATACTCTGGGAAGCAGCTGTTTCAAACCTCATTTCTCCAAAAATCTCCTAATTCTACCCCTATACTATTCTTTTCCTAACATACTGAGACCAGGCCAGACATGAGCTTCCTCATCTTTTCCCCTTTCTCATATCCTTACCTTACCTCAAAATGAGAACTTCTTCATGTTTTCTCCCATCTTCTTTACATCACCTTTCTTTCCTGTTTTCTTTTGTGCTCTCTCTGTCTCTGTCTCTGTCTCTGTCTCTGTCTCTCTGTCTCTGTCTCTCTCTGTCTCTCTGTCTCTCTGTCTCTCTGTCTCTCTGTCTCTCTGTCTCTCTGTCTCTCTCTCTCTCTCTCTCTCTCTCTCTCTCTCTCTCTCTCTCTCTCTCTCTCTCTCTGTCTCTCTCTCTCCTCCTCACTTTCTCTCCCCCCCTTTCCACCTCATGATCTCACCCATTCAGTAATCATTTCTGTGGAGATGATCCCCATATCATAAATCCAACCCTAATCCTAAACTCAGTCTCCAAATGCCTACTGAACACTTCTACCACATTGTCCAGATGGTGTCTAAATTTTAATCTGTCCAAGCCTGAACTCATCATCCTTCCTCCAAAATTTGTCCTTATTCCCAGGGACCCCAAGTCCCTAATCTGTTGGTTATAGAAGCATCCTGCTAGTCATTCAAGCCCAAGATCTTGAAATCATCTTTTGCTTTTCCTTCTCACTCCCCACATTCAATTTACAAAGCTCTGTTGATTGTGGCTCTATAAGGAAAATCATTCTAACATTTCCTCCTTTTCTCCATTCACAAAGCCATCAGCTGAGTTCAAACTCTTATTTCTTCCCACCTAGATTATGTAATAGTTTACTAATTGCTCTCCCAACCCCCCGGCTCTGATCTGCCCAATCTATCTTTCACTTAGCTACAAAAATTATCTTCCTAAAGCACATTTCAACTAAGCTAATTTCCTACCCTTAAACCTTCATTGAATTCCTTTTGCCTCTTGGATAAAATACAAACTGCTTGTCTAAAGCCTTCCTTAATCTGGCTCTAACCTATTTTTCTGAAATTTATTTCACATTCCAACCTTTCCACACACTCTTCTTTCTAGCTAAACTTGACTTCTGTTCCTCAAATGTACATGTTATCTCTTAATTTCATGCATTTGCACAAACAAAAAAAGTACCTCATGTTGAGAATAAACTTCTTTCTCTACTTGAGCTTTTTAGAATCTTTCTTCATCCATAGTAAAATTCAGATAACACTTCATCAATGAAATTTCCCTTCATTTTCCCCATCAAAATGAAAATATCCTTTCCTTTTCCAATTTTTTGTTTCTGGAACTCTTTGTTTACATATCTTTTGCTCCCATTACCTTCTTACCATGTAATTCTTTATGTACTTGAAAGTAGGAACAGTATCATCCTTTAATATTTTTGCAACTTTAAAAAATTATTTGTTTCCTTGTTACATTAAAATTCCCAGGTATTTCCCTCCCTCATTCCTCTCTCTGCACTAGAGAAGGCATCATCTAAATAAAAGACAGATATATAAAACTCCGCCTTATTTATTTTTATTTATCAGGTTTTTCACTGGAGATGGACACACACACGTCATTTTTCAAGCAATATTTCTTATACTGTATATAATATTCTCTTTGTCCTGCTTATTTCACTCTTCATCATTTCATGTAGGTCTTCCATTTTTTTAAGCCCTTATCTTCCATCTTGGAATCAATATTGTGTATTGATTGAAGAGTGGTAAGGGCTAGGGGGTTAAGTGACTTGCCCAGGATCACAAAGCTGGGAAGTGTCTAAGGCCAGATTTGAACCTATGACCTCCTGTCTCTAGGCCTAGCTCTCATTCCATTGAGCTACCCAGCTGCCCCCAGGTCTTCCATTTTTAAAAATTAACCTGCTTGCCATTTCTTATGGCACAATAATATTCTGTCACAATCTTATGCCACAATTTGTTTAGCAATTCCCCAATTGGTGAGCATTCTCTTAATTTCCAGTTTTTTGCCATTCCAAAGAGATCTATAAATATTGTAATATATTTGGTTCTTTTCCTTTTTCCCTGATCACCATAGGAAGCAAACCCAATAGTGGCATATTGGTGGGTCACAAGGTATATACAGTTTTATAACTTTTTGGGCATAATTCCAGATTGCTCTCCAAAATGGTTGGATTGGTTTATAGTTCTACCAACAGTATATTAGTGTCCCCATTTTTCTATATCCTTTCCAGTATTTGTCATTTTCCCTTTTATCATTTGGCCAATCTGATAGGCATGAGATGATACCTCATAGTTGTTTTGATTTGCATTTCTCTAATCAACAATGACATAAAGCATTTTCCATATAGTTATTTATAGTTTTGATTTCTTTATCCAAGAACATGTCTGTTCATATCTTTTGACTATCAGTTGAGGAATGATTTACATTCTTATAAGTTTGAAAAAATTTTCTCTATATTTTAGATAGGAGATTTCTTTCAAGAAACTGTCCATATAATTTTTTTTTAACCAATTTACTGCTTTCCTTCTGATCTTGGCTACATTCATTTTACTTGAACAAAAATGTTTTAATTTAATGTATTCAGAATTTTTCACTTAAATCATACAATGCTTTTTATCTCTTGTTTATTCCAAAATTGTTCTCCTATTCATAAGTTTGATAGGCAATATGTTCCCTGTTCTAATTTGCATATGATATCTGCTATAATTAAAAATAATCTTAGAGACTTTATATTAAATTTATAATTATCTAATAGTAAAAGAGAGAGAAAGAGAGAAAGAGGTTACCATATTGTCTTAACTAGTCTCTGGCCAAATGGAAACCTTTAGTTACCTGATTCCAAGCCCCCATGGTGGCTGTCTTTCTGGTCCAGTGCTGAAGCTCAACCAACTTGACAGAGATGGCTTATATAGATAAAAGTCAGACCTAGAAAGAGAGCTGGTTCACCAGAAAAAATGGCAGAGACAATCCCAGTTGTTTCACCCACTGGCCTTTTAAATTTAGTCTAGACACTCCTCCTCAGATTTTCTAATTGTCCAGTATTTCACTCCAGTCTTCATGGATCACATTCTTTGGCAACTGCCAGTCAGTAATCTCACTTGCCAAGCTGGAAATTAAAACACCTGACTATTGTGTCCTACTTAATGAGGTAAGTTTTTCTGGAATTGGAATTCTGGAATTGGAGTCCTCTAAATATTTAATATGTGTGTATGCTTAACATGTAAATATTTAAATCATACATAACTCCCTTTATGCCTAGTTCACGCAGCCATTTTGATTTTGTCTTGGTAAATGGTATAAAATATGGATCTTTATCTTTTTAAAAAGCCAGACTGCTTTCCAGTTTCCCCTGCATTTTTGTCAGATAGTGAATTCTTATCTCTAAAACTTAGATTTTTACTTTTTCTTCTTAAACCTTTACCTTCCATCTTAGAATCAATAGTGTGTATTGGTTATAAAGCAGAAGAGTGGTTATAACTAGACAATGGGGAGCAAGTGGCTTGTGCACAGGTAGGAAGTGTTTGGCCAGATTTGAACCTAGGACCTACTGTTTCTAAGCTGGACTCTCAATCCACTGAGGCACCCAACTATCCATTTAGATGTCTACTTTTGTTAAACATGAGGTTACTATAATCTTTTATTACTGTTGTATGTCTGTTCTGTTCCACTGATCTATTTTTCTATTTCTTAGCCAGTACCAGATAGTCATTACTGCTTTATAATACAGTTTAAAATTTGATACTGCTAGACTTTCTTCATTTACACTTTTCACTAATTCCTTTGATATTCTTGACCTTTTGTACTTCCAAATGAATTTTATTATTATTTATTCTAGTTAAAGAAAATGATTTTTTTTTTTGGTAATTTAAACAGGATGGCTTTGGATAAGTAGATTATTTTAGTTAGGATTGTCATTTTATTTATATTGGTTCTGCCCAACCACGGACAATGATTTCTCCAATCATTTGTCTAACTTCATTTGTATAAAAAGTTTTTTATAGTCATGTTCATTGTGAATCTTAAAAATTCTCAGACCCTACTTCAGAAGATTTGGTTAAGACCATTCCCCATTTTGAACAATGAAGGTACTTGATCAGGAATGTGAGAACTCTACTCCACCCATACTTAAGCATACTTTAGGGGAAGATAAAGTTGTGAAATCTTTACTGAACAATGAAAAGTACTTAACCCATACTTAAAGTAAAGCTAAAAAACCTTAAGCTGGGTCTATTTTTAGATCTAATACAAAAAGGTGCTAAGTACCTATGAAGGTCAAATTAATCACTAAAGATTCAAGCAAGCTTAGCAAGAGGTGTGAGGTTTTAGTCTACTCAGGTGTGAATTACTCAAAAGTTTAGTCTACTCAGGTGTGAATTAAGAATGGTCTGTCCTTTGGAAAACGTCTACTGTGATTGGTAGATGTGAAAACTTAGGGGAGGTGACATAGGAGAAAATTCTCTTCAAAAGGAGCTGTCTGAACCAGTTCAGGAAATTAAGCCTTGGAAGCTGAAGTGGAGCTCAGGAACTAAACTGGTGGGTCTCTCTGAATACTAGAACCTTGCTTGGGACAAATCTTGTGGTGAGTGAATTAAAGACTGACTGATCTCTCTCTTAAGCCCAGGCTGGCCTGGGCTGGCCTAGCCCTTTTCTCATTGTTTACTCTTACTCTCTCTCTTTCATTAATTCCTTATTTGTATTAATTAAAATCTCCATAAAAACCCAGCTGCTTTGGGTATATTTCATATTTGGGAATTTTTCCCTGGCGACCACTTTATATTTGATTTAACTCAAGACAATGTCTTGAAACCATATTTTCACGGTCACAATTTAAGGCAACCACTCTTTTATCTGTAACAGTTTATGACAACCACTTTTTAACTGTTACATCATGTAGTTTCTAAGTTTGTTTTGGCAAGTATACTCTTAGGTATTTTATTCAATCAATGGTTATTTTAAATGGGTTATTTATTTCTTAACTATCTCTTCTTTCAGGATGTTGTTGATGCTATACAGAAATGCTGATGATTTATGTGGGTTTATTTTATATCCTGCTACTTTTCTAAAAATTACCAATAGTTTCTACTAATTTTTTAGTTGAATCTCTAGGATTTTCCTTATATGCCATCATATCATCTGTGAAGAGATAGTTTTATTATTATTTTTCCCATTCTGATTCTTTCATTTTCTTCTCTTATTGCTATTGCTAGTATTTTTAATTCAATACTAAACTATATTGATGATAATGGGCATTCTTTTTATACTTCTTATTTTATAGGGAAAGCTTCTAACCTATTACAGATAATACTTCCTAATGGTTTTAGGTATATAGATCTAGTCATTCTTAGGAAAAATCCACTTTACCTATACTTTCAAGTGTTTTTGTTTTTTTAAATAGGAATGGGTGTATTAGCAGACTGGCCAATATGGAAGCAAAAGAAAATGATAAATATTGGAGGGGATGTGGCAAAATTGGGGCACTAATACTCTGCTGATGGAGTTGTGAATTCGTCCAACCATTCTCGGGGGGTAATTTGGAATTATGTGCAAAGGGCTTTAAAAGAATGCTTACCCTTTGACCCAGTGATACTACTGCTGGGTTTGTACCCCAAAGAGATAATAAGAAAAAAGACTTTTACAAAAATATTTATAGCTGAGTTCTTTGTGGTGGCAAAAAACTGGAAAATGAGGGGGTGTCCATTGATTGGGGAATGGCTGAAGGTGATGTGGCATCTGAAGGTGATAGAATACTATTGTGCTCAAAGGAATAATAAACTGGAGGAATTCCATGTGAAATGGAACCACCTCCAGGAATTGATACAGAGTGAAAGGAGCAGAACCAGGAGAACATTGTACACAGAGACTGATACATTATGGTACAATGGAGTGTAACTGACTTTGTTACTAGCAGTAATGCAATGACCCTGGACAATCCAGAGGAACTTATGAGAAAGAACACTATCTGCATCCAGAGAAAGAATTGTGGGAGTAGAAACACAGAAGAAAAACAACTGCTTGATCACATAGTTCAATGGGGATATGATTAGGGTTTTGATGTTAAAGGATTACTCTACTTGTAATTATAAATAACATGGAAATAGGTTTTGAACAATGTTACATGTATAACCCAGTGGAATTGCTTGTCAGCTCCAGAAAGGGAGAGAAAAGAGTAGAGATGTGTATGTTGGGGGGGGGGGGACATCATGAATCATGTAACCATGGAAAATTTTTCTAAAAAATTAAAAAAAATAAATACTTGAGAGTATAATTTTATTTGTCTGTTTTTTAACTTCCTGGTTTAGGTATCAACACCACATTTGTTTCATAAAAAGATTTTGGCAGGACTCCTATTAAATATTATATTATAATTCTATTAACTGAAACTTGCATATAATATATAACGTCTTTTATTTGATTCCTCAACCCAGAAAATATTTCACTAGTGACACACCTTAAATCAAGTCAAAAAGCATTTACAGGTGATGTAGTAAGCACGAGGCATAAAAATATAAGCCAAAACAAAAACAGTCCCTGACCTCAAGGAACTTACATTTTAATGAGAGGAGATAATATAAAAAAGGAAGCTTAAAAGAAGAAAAGGGGCAAGATGCCCATAAGGCACATAACAAAGAAAGTTCAGATATTTAGGAGTGCAGGCTAGAAAGGAATGAAGATTGAATGCCAACTTGGCAGAATCCAGTTACAAGGGCAGACCTCTAATTCCTAGTCAAAAGTGTCACATGATTGCTTCTCTCATCCACAGTGGTTTTTGGTTGTTTCAAGGACAAATTACTTGTGGTTGAATTCCATGGGTGTAAACAGTCCAGGATGATTGGGAAGAAAATGAACAATGTCAGGAAGGGTCTTGTTAAATTGGGATGGGCTCTCTAGGGAGATCAAGGAATCTTTTCTGGGGGTAAAAACAGGGTGTACTCATCTTCGTCTGGGATGGCTAATAAGTCCTATCAGAAAGAAGGACAAGTTAATCTCTCAAGGGACTTATCATATCAACGAGTCTATGATTCTTTTTGAAGGAAAGTCCAAATAATTGCAGACCAAAACATTTTTGAGGAATCTTCCTAACAAACCTTTTTTCATAAAAAAAAATGTTATGACTTGTTTTCTTCTCATGAATCCCCTTTCCAGACCCCTCAGACTTGGGATGAGCTTCCTAAGAAAGAGGAACATGGAGAATAGCCCGAATTTTATAGCCTCATATAGCTAGAAGGAACTTTATAATATCTTTTACCTTGGAAGAGGAAACTGAATCCCAGGGAAGGAAAATTACTTGCTTAGTGTCACATAGCTAATAAGGAAAAAAGCCAATATGCAAACCAAGTTTCTCTTGTTCTAAGATCATGTGCTTTTTGTGTTCCACCATGTTTTAAATCAAGAACCAGTCATAGCATTTTATTTCCCACTACATCTCTTTAGAATGATGGCATTTCAGAGCTGGAAGAGACGTCTCTGAGATATCACTTAGGCCAACCCCTCATGTTACAGAAAAGGAAAGAGACCTATAAAAGGGAAGTCATTTTCCCAACAACACATGATTCTAGTTTATTTGAGAGGCACAGTTGGGACTAGAACATAGGTCCCCTGACTCCAAGACCAGGATTTATTTCCTCTATCCAACTCAACCTTCAAGTCTCCTCAAGCAGAAGGAACTTACCTGGGGGAAAGTGAGTCTCATTTTACTAATGGGAAAAATATTGATACCTCCCATCTCAGAAAATTTATTGGACCATATTTGGAAAGGACATACAAAAGTCTTTGTGTTTGTGTGTGTGTGTGTGTGTGTGCTTTACTATTATCATGACTCTGGACTCCAGAGAAGGACTGAATGATCATGTAACATGGGTGGCACTTTTGTTAAGCCTCCATGCATTTTCACAGCATTTCACTGGGTTAATTATCAGCAAGGGAGTTTTTATTTGGCTGATTGCAATTTCTGAATTGCCCACTGCATGGAACTGAATGTGAGCCACTGGCCAAGGCCTTATATGTTGGTGACTTTCTGAAGAATGTGTGGAAGAAGGTCCTCTCCTAAGAGATTTTAGGATACCAAAATGGCCACAAGATTGTGGCCAAGCCTACAAATGTCTATGCTGATGTCCCACAGCTGAACCCACTAACTGCTCCTTAGCTGGCAGATCCCAATTCATCCAATGAATAGAATGGACTATTGATCAAAATAAATAAATATGAAATCTGCTGTCTAAATATAGCATGGAACCAAATCTTATGAAATTTTATATTCTCTTTGGTCATTTCCCAGTATATTTGGAGTCAGCTAGAGGAAGCCAGCTAGGTAGCATAATGATTAAAGTGCTAGGTTTTAGAGTCAAGAAAACATGAGACCCTTGGGAAAATTACTTAGCCACTCAGTCTCTGTTTTCTCATCTTTAAAATGGGAATAATAACAGCATCTACCTCCCAAGATTATGGGAGAATCAAATAAGATAACATATGCAGTGCATCTTGCATTAAAGATATTAAGATTATTAAAAGATATTTGTTTTTTATCTTCCTATGAACACATGAACAATTCATTCCCACATATTCCTTTTTGATTAAACAAATATGTTTACCTTTCTATGTTTCTCTTAGTACCTGCATTTATTTCCACTTTAAATTGTCTATTAATTTCTGGCTTTTCCCTCTAGAATGCATGGAAATTCTGTATTGTAAGACCAATTCTAAAGGTCTATTTTTTTTTTTTACCTCTTGTGCAAATAATAAAGTACCAGACCTGGAATCAGGAAAACCTAAGGTCAAATTCAGCCTCAGACACTTACTAGTTGCATGATCTTGATTAGCTTTCTAAACAGGTTATTCCTGGTTTTAAAAACTTTATCTCTTTACTTTTGTGTTTCTTTTTTAAAGAAATCCCTTACCTTCTGTCTTAGAATCAATTCTATCAGATCCAAGGCAGAAGAGCAGTAAGGGCTAGACAGCTGGGGTTAAATGATTTGCTTTGGCTCACATAGGTAGAAAGTGTCTGAGGCCAGATTTGTAACTAGGACCTCCTCTCTCTGGCTCACTATCCACTGAGCTTCCTACTTGCACCGAGTTCTTCTCCTCGTTAAGAGTACAACTGTTAAGTCTTCTGTAATCCTTATTGTGACTCCTTGGTATTTGGATTAATTCTTTTTGGATGATTATAGTGTTTTTCTTTGACCTGGAACCTGTGTTTTTTGGCTATGATGTTCCTGGGAGTTTTCATTTGGGACCTTCTTTCAAAAGGTGATTGGTGGATTTTTTCCCCCCTATATTTGTTCTGGATCTTAAAATTCTAAGTAATTTTCTTTTATACTTTTCTGAAACATGGTATACAAGCTTTTATTCTAATCATAGTTTATGGGTAAGTCTTAGATTATTTCTCCTTGACCTATTTTTAAGACATTATTTTTTGTACTAAATTTTTTAGATTTTCTTCTGTTTTGTTTTGTTTTTCCCTTCAAATTCCCCCCCCCATTTCTTGTTAAGTCATTGCTTTCTGGGTGACCCATTCTAATTTTCAGAACATTTAGTGCTTAGAGTAAGATTTTCCACCATCTGTTTAAAGGTGTCAATTTTCCTTATCATTTTTTCCTCCCTAGCTTTCCCATTCTATATTGCATGTTTCATTTCCTCCAATACTCAGTATTCCCTATGACAAGGAGACAAGGTTTTGTTTTGTGTGTATAACCCAGATCAAATTGCTTGCCATCTCTTGGAAGGGGTAGGGAGAGGAAGGAGGGAGGGAGACAATTTGGATCTCATCATTTTGGAAAACATATGTTGAAAATTGTTATTACATGTAATTGGGACAATGAAATATCTTCTAAAAAAAGACAATGATGACTTTTCTCTGATGTTTCATCTTGACATTTTGTGAGGGTGTGCAGTAGTATTTTCTCATGTATTGGGGATTATCCTTGGTTTGCGTATAGGTGGAGTAGGGGTAACTTGGGTCAAGCTCCACAAAGAGTATGGTCAGGGACTGTCTGGCCTGAATATAGTAGTCCAGACCAGGTCCTTCCTTTAAAGGTCTCCTGGAATGCTCCTATGGTGGACTCTGCCTCTATCTCCCTCTTATTACAGTCCTCCAGGATCTCTCTCTTCTGTAACTCTATATGGGGTTTCCCCCCCTCTATTTCTAGGCTCAGGGCTAATCTTGGACTCTTGTACTGGGCTCCCAGAATAGTTTTCAGGGACTTCTAGGGCTAGACTTTGCCTGGGACCTTTCTCCCACCCAGACCTCCTGAGGCAGGCTAGGGACACATTGGGACATGTTGGAGCTTGGATGGCCTTAGGGTGTTTCTGGGAGAACTGCATTGGACCTTTGAAGTGTAAAAATTAAAATTAATGTGTAATAACAAAAATATTATATTAAAGAGATTTATTAATGATCATTAGAAATAAAGGAATAGAGAAGATACAAAATAAAGACCATATGCCCATGGCTATTTAGCCATTTCAAAATCCCCCTAACCATGTACCCATGTACCCATGTACCCATGTACAAAATCACCACCTAACCATGCTGACAGGAAGCCCAAGAGACCCAGCAGGGCCACCCACTAGATATTCAGCCTCTGTCTACAGGAAGTATATAATGACAGGAAGTCAGTGGGCTCCTGGGAAATGTAGTTCTCTTTTAGGGTAACAGATTTTCAGTTATACAGAAGTGAGCTGAGCTTTCTCTCTCAGGTTGGACTTGGCCAGCCCTTCACCGATTTGGGGAAGGCTTGGGCTGGGCTCTGGCACCATTTGGCTTGGTTAGAGAGTGTTGCTCTACACAACACAGGAGGTGTGTTCCTAGCACCCATGGGCTCAGTAAAGATTGTGGCTGGGCTCAGCTGGATCTGGTCACTGTGGAGCTCAGGTAAAGAGTGTTAGAGCTTCCTCAAAGTCTCTCTGGGTCTCCTGCTCTTCACTACTGTCCAGCCTGGCTTGTTTGTCCCAGCATCTCTCCAGGCCATGGGGGTCCTTCTAAGGGATTCCTGGGATGGGTGAGGGCATCTAGAGGTGATTTTCTTTCATTTAGCAGCATGGTACACCAATAAACTCTGGTAAAATAGTTTTCCTTGGGATGTCTTGTCTTCTGTTGTTCTGTTCTCTCCCATAACAGGTTATATGAGAGGGAGAAGGCAAAACTCCCTCAGTGCTCACTCCCTCCTCTCCTTTTCCTGGACAACCTCAAATTCAAGAATGTAAGGATGAATTAAATCTTTTAGAAAGAGAAGGGGAAAGCTCTGGGCAATGCCAGGTTTTTGGGGAGAAGAGTATATATCTGAAAATATGGCCTCCAAAGCTGGGAAAGCAATAATATATATATATATGTATATATATATATATATGTATATATATATACACATACACACAGGACTTGTCTTCCTGCTACCCCATCATGAATTTTTCAGACAAAATAGAATGAATAATAAATGGAGAGGGGTTCTGTCTTTCTGTCCCATATTTATTTTCCAATTCAAGGAGATACCAAAGCTTAGGATGTCAGTAATGATCTGGGTGTCAATGTAAAACCCTGGAGGGTGAGGAGCTGACTTGTGTGACTTGTTTATGAATCACCTACGTATTTTCTGAGGGGTAAAATCAAAGCTGTTTTCTATCAAAAATACTCATTGCTATGTTGAATGGATCATACAACAGCAAGAGATCCTTTTACCTATATCAGCAGAGAATTAAACACAATCTACATTTGAAACTTAAGAGGGAATTTCCTAGATACTGCAATGACTAGAGGGGAAACAAGTCAGAGAGTTCTGCTTACTGGAGCTGTTCCTTAAGATTGAGCCTGATAAGTGTCAGCCAAGAGATTTGAGTCTCAAGCTCAAGGTCAGAGGTCAGAAGAATAGACAGAGAGGGAGTATCCTGAATAGAACAGCATCATGAATCAGCAATATATTCTGACCTCTTACTTCCAGGAACCAAGCAGTCACCACCCATTCCTGACACAGCTTGGATCTAGTACCAAAGGACTGAGCAATAACAAGAGTTTGAAAGGAATTGACACAAAAGGATGGAGAAGGAGGGGCTGCTTCTCTTCTAGGTGGTGATAAATTGAGTATTTGAGTTGGGCTAGACTGGGCTGAGCTGCTAAAAGGCTCTGAGGGACATGGGTGTCAAGAATGCCCAGCCCTGTATTTTGTCTCCTCCATCATCTGGCCTCAAACAAGGAAATCAGCTGTTCTCATCAGTCCCCCAACCCACCCTATGAAACAACTTTTTTAGGTAAGAACATAAGAGCTTGTATCTGAAAGGTTTTTAAATGAATCTCTCTCTTGGAAATCATTGCTAAGGCTGAGTCACCACCACCACCATTATCATCCTCAATCATCTCATCGGATTTTTACAAAGAATCTGTGAATTAGGTAGTATATTATGACCCTCATTTTAGAGATGAAGAAACTTTAACATAAAGAATATGTGACTTGCCTAAAATGAGATTTCATAGCTTAATCTTCTGAATACAAATTCAGAGTTCTTTCCACTATACTCCAATTGCTTTATAGAACCTAGAGGATTTCTGTGTATTTACAGAGAATGGCTTCTATGTCTTAGATTAAAAGAACGAATCCAAGTTTTTCTAGTAAGTACCTTTACTCTTTTGGTTGCTCCTTGTGGATACTCTCTAGCTGATGATTATAATAAAGATAAAACATTTACTTAGTGCTTTAAGTTTTGAAAATACAGATGAAGAAACTGAGGCAGAGGCTTGCCCAGGGTCACACAGCTCATAAGTGTCTGAGGAGAGAATGAATTCAGGTCTTCCTGCCTACAAGTCCAACATTCAGTCCACTAAGCTACATAAATGACTTCAATATCCTTACTAAAATATTGTACTAACTAAGCACAATGCCCTAGTTTATCAATGTCTTTCCTAAAATATTATACTGTGATTGTGAAGCTAGCAAGTTTGCATCTATTAATTCATGGATTAACATTGTATTACTCTTTTTTGCATATCACATTGTTAGATCAAACTGAGCTTATATTCCACTGAAATTCCCACATCTTTTAATATTTAACTCTTTTCTAACCACCTTCCAACTTTCCTTGTACTTGTGCATTTTCAACTCATTTATGAGACTTTGAATGTAAATGTAATCATATTAAAACATTGTCCTAATCTTGCAAGACTTTTATGAACTTTTATGAATCTCTGTAACTCAGCATGTTTGCTAAATCTCTCAGCTTTGTTTGAGTTGCAAAATTGATAAGCACATGATCTCTTGACTCAGTCCAAGTCACTGATAAAAACTGCCTAAAAGTAGAATGCCAAGCATAGATTCCTAGGGCATTCCACCAGAGACCTCATAAATTATTGGCCCATTAAAGACTCCTTTGGGGAGCCAGCCTTTCATCCAATTTTAAATCCACCTAATTGTATCATCCATCAAGACTACCATCTCCACCTTTTATATAATATCATCAAAGAGTCTGTCAAATGCTTTGCTAAAATTAAGCCAGTTTTATATATCAATAGCATCTTCCTCGTTTTATCAGTTTAGTAACATTGTCAAAAAAGTAGAATGATATTAGTCTATCATGGTTTGTTATTGATGAAGCTATGCAGACCTCATACTCCTTACTTTCATTTCTAGATGTTCACCAATTATCTTTTTGCTAATGGGTTTTAGAATTTTGCTAGAACTCAAAATTAAACTCATAGACTTACAACTTGAAGAACCCATTTATAACTTCTCTTTGGGTACAAACCCTTAATCATTTCAGAAAGCACCTAATTGTATTATTTACCACAAGCATAGTCATATTAAAACCTGGACCTACCTTTGACCCATTAATAGGAAAGTGGAGGTCATTGATGAAAGAACATGTCTATAAATGCCAAAATATTTATAGCAGCATTAAAAATGTTGTGGTAGCAAACTGGAAATGAAGCATCAGTTTGGGAATGGATAAATAAATTGTGGCAAATGAATGAATGCAATATTACTGTACTGAAAGACATGACAGTGATAAATAGAGGGAGATATGGAAATATTTATCTATACTAATGACAAGTGAATTAGGCAGTCAGAGAAACAACATATACAATGACCCCAAAAATATAAAGGAGAACAACTCCAAAATAATTGAAACTGAATGTTGTACAATTATAGATAAAAGTTGGTCCCAGAAAAGAAATGGGAATTGATAACTGTTTTAGCTCCTTTACAAAGGTGAAGGTCCATAATGTAGAACTTTGCAATAAACATCAGGTTTTAAATTATTTATTGATTTTTCTGACTTTATTTCTCTTTCTTTTAGAAATTTTCCTTGTCAAATGGGTGGTTAGGGGGACAGAAGGGAAGGATACAGGGGGAAGAGAAAGACAGTAAAAACTCAATCTATCAAAAACATAGATTTTTCAAGATGGATATGTATGACAAATTTGGGGTTATTGAAGGATATTTGCAATTTCCCAAAGGCAACATCACCCATTCTCTTGCCACTCATTAGTTGTGGATCCACTTGGTCCATATGCTGTGCATGGGTTCTATAGTTTGTCCAAATACCTGGATGTTAGAATCTGGCCAATAATTATTCATCTACATAGATTTTTCCTATGTGAATGGCTGGGCCAAACTCTTCTGAATAGTTATTTCATCTCAGAGCCTCTGAACTGTTCTAGGGGTTTATGTTACCAGCTAAATATACTCCTCAAAGAGGAACATCTCAAGGACTTTATCATCTACTGGAAAATTGTCTTCAACTTACACTCTGTCTTGGATCTCTCCCATGAGATTGGTGATCACCTTTGAAAAGCATACATTTCTCTGTTGTTAATATAGAATTCGGCAATCTCCTATGGGAAATGGAGATATGCATGGAATGTGAGCAAGCATCTCACACAACAAATAAAGAACTATAAAGAAAAAGAATAAAAGATGCCATCAAGGAAATGTATGATAAAAAAAATACAATGGACTGCTCACATGGCAATAAAATATGTTAACAGCTAAAAAGTATTTAGAGAGAACTTAGGTTTTGCCAGAAAAATAAATAATGAAGTTATATTAGTATTTGATTGGCTGCCACACCTTAAGAACCAATGGGTTTTTCCATCCACCCTTTGACTGAAATATTATTGATACCATTCCCAGTGGAACTTGACATGCTTTTGTAGTCATTGTCCCTCACCTTTCCTTATTCCCATTCTCAATACATGTCTCATAAAAATGTAAATTGGTTTATGAGTTATTTGTGCAGCCACATAAGACTTTTAATATCCTCTGCTCTGGTCAGATCAGTTTCCTCATTGGATAGCAAACACAGAATGTTCATTCTTATTCCATTTGCTTTCTGAGATACTCTCACAAGAGACTCAACATTGACTAATGAAAAGAGCAATGGAATTTGAAGTCAATGTATTTGGGTTCCAGTTCTTATTTTTTCACTAGCTATATGGCTGTAGGAAATTAATTTAACTTCTCTAAATCTCAGTTTCTCCTTTTGTAAAATGAGGATATTAATATTTATAGTGAGAGACCTATTGCTCTGAGCTACACACCATTCCTACCACCTCTGCCTTCCATTTTGAAGATCTCCAAGAAGCAATCTGGCCATAATTTGTATGACCAAGTCCATCTGTCCCAGAAGATGATGAGCATTGGAAGGAAAGTGAGAGTACCTCTCTGAATCCCAAATGACTCAATGGGGAATATACACTTGAGCAAGAGGTACTCCCCAGGTACTGGAAAAAGAGAGAAATAATTAGAATAGACCTAACATGAAACAACCCAAAGTAGAAAATGGAGAGCAACTTTAGGTTCAAGAAAGTATTCTCAGATCCCTATGAGACCTTCTGTATAATGCTGATGCATGGTGCTACGAGATTCAACATGAAACAAAAGAAATTTGAAATGGGCCAGAAACAATGTCCCAAAGGTAGGAAAGGATAAGAATATAATCTAGTGAAGTTCCAAAATGGTCCAGAAATGTTTGTTTCTTTTTTTTTTAAACCCTCACCTTCCTTCTTAGATTCAATATTGTATATTGGTTCCAAGGCAAAAGAGTGGTAAGGGCTAGACAATGGGGGTCAAGTGACTTGCCCAGGGTCACTCAGCTAGGAAAAGTCTGAGGCTAGCTTTGAACCCAAGACCTCTCATCTCCATGCCCTGCTCTCCACCCACTGATCGATCTAGCTGCCCATCCGGAAATGTTTCTTGAGAGGAAGAAGCCAAGCATCATTTGCTAGATGAGTGACAAATAACATGGAGGGATAGTGATAGCAGTGAGAAGGGCCCATGACATCTAGGAACAAGACACTAACAACAAAAAGGTGAACTACTGCTGGAGTACAATGATGGTAGAAGATCTCTTGAGTAAAAAGTATCACGACATAATACTCTTCTGAAATGTGGTAAAGCCTAGCCTTCCCTCTTGCTTGAGTCCAACTTAAAGTAGCCTTAAAAATCATTGAAACCATATAGGTCCCTGAGAAAGGATGCCCCAGTGTAGGAGATGGGACATCTCTTGACTGTCTATTCTCTCTATGGTGAGTCCTTTTTGCTTTCTTTACTGGATAAACACTTTATGTTCTGAGGCTTTCTGAGTGATTTGTTAGTGGTACTGATGGAAGTCCTTGGGCACTGCCAGATATTGATATCCACAACTTCAACTGGATGATGGCCACGAGCTAGAAAATTGAGAGGGCTTCAAAGTGTACCTAGGTCCTGCATGTCAGGACAGGGTCTCGGACACAAGGACCTCATGGCAGGAGGGCTGACTTTACAAAGTTATCATAAGAATAAAATAAGATCAAGCATGTCAAGCACATTAAAAATTGTAATGCACTATAAAATAGCAGATCATATTGTCCTCATGGAGTTTAGATAGAAATGGTCCTAGGGCAATGTGCCATTCTACTAATAGTCTCAACTGTTTAATGTCTGGCAGATTATTACAGAGGTAGATAACATGATTGTTGATTATAATTGAATATGCATTTTGAAGTATTAACTGGTTCTCTGTAGATTCATGGACAGTATCTTTGGGACAACTCCAGTGGCAGGCATTATGATGAAAAGCGATGAGCGATGAAGAGGAAGAAGAGGAGGAGGAAGGGGGCAAAGAAGAAATGACAATGTTTGACTGAAGAAAAGGAGGTACAAAGATGACTCAATAGCTATCTTCAGCATTGGCAGAGGGAAGAAGGACTGGGTTTATTCTGCTTGGGCCCAGAAAACAGAATCAGGACAAGGGGGTGGAAATTGCCTAGAGGCAGACTTTGACAACATAAGGGGAAAACCTCTAATAAACAGAGCCGTATAAAAGGCTTCTTCAGTGGGCAAGTAGTTATTTCTCCATTAATGGAAATCTACCATTTACGTGGATCCAGATCTTGAAGTTGAGTCTGGATGACCACTTAATCAGGAATATTGCAGAAGGGATTTGCATTCCATGCCTTTTTTTTGTACTATGTAACATCTGAGATTCTACCCAATTCTGGGTTTCTGCAATAATAATCCAAGGCTCAGAAAGAAACAAAAATCAACATATCCTTCAGTAAAAAGTCATAGGTAAGTCCATTTGAAGGAAACAGTGGAATAGATAGAAAGTCATCCTCAGGATCAGGAAGACCTGAGTTTGAGTCTTGCCTTCTGACACAGCCTGAGGCTATATGATACTGGACAAATTACTCAATCTCACAATGAACTAGGCAACTCTCCAAAACTATGAGTTGCAGAGAATAGGTACATATTTGAATTTGTAGATGAAGTTTCCAGGCTGGGAGTTCCCAGGACCAATTAAAGCACATCTCAGATTCCAAATCTCTCAAAATCTATTCTACAGAATCCTAGTAAAGAAAACAGGATGTAAACTTGAAGAGACATATGGAACTATGAGCTATTATTATAAGCTGGCAGCCAATTGACTATTCACCCAGGAGGAAAATTTATAATAATCAATGGGATGATACTGGCTCAAATGAATTAAAGTCAGTGGTGGCTCTTACATGTCACCACTTGAGATGAATTGATTGGATGGTTTGCATATCATCTGCCCTAATGCACCCAACAGATGTTTTACTAGACATTCAATCATGAGATGATTGGTGTGTGTATACTGAGCTCCCCAGCTGCACATTCAGGACCGAGAGAATGCATACAAAATGCATTGTAATCATAAATGTTACCTAAATAAATGTCAGCTCTAATCATTATAACAGATAGTTCCTTCCTCTATCTGGGCTCCTTGGTTCTGCCCTGGTTCCAGGTAGGCATTCCTTGGCACTATTCTAGGTCTGACCATTTCAAAGGATGGACAAAATCTCTGCTACAAATGGAGAACACAGCCCTTCCTTGTATGTCCACTCCCTCTCTGGAACTCCTGAAATCCTTTGGGAAATTATTTATGGCATCATCCAAAGGGAATTCCTTTTCTCTCTTTTCTGTTGGCTCAAAGTCCCTCCTAAATGCCTTCCAGTCAATGGAAAGAAATACATGCTATACTCTTCTAAGGTAACTGTGGAGAGATCTAAAGAGATATACACCACACTGATTGCAGGTTCTGGATGGGGTGTCAAATACTTTCAGAATGATCATTTTAATGATCTTTCAAGAACTGATCTCCTTTAGCATTTGTTCCCCTTTCGAAACTCTCTCTCTCTCTCTCTCTCTCTCTCTCTCTCTCTCTCTCTCTCTCTCTCTCTCTCTCTCTCTCTCTCTCTCTCTCTCTCTCTCCATCTTTCATTCATTCTCTCTCTCTCTTCTTTCTTTCATTCTCTCTTCCCATATCTCTCTTCCTTTCATTTTCTCTCTAATTCCCTCTCTCCCCCTTTTTTAATTCTCTCTTCCTCCTTTTCCCTCTCCTCTTCCCTCTCACTCTCCTCCTCTCCCCCCAGTAGGAGAATCCCCAAACCAGATTATTTGTCTTGTTTGCAGCCCCATTCTCACAGTCATCATCCATAGAGAATTCATAGATAAGCAGTCAGTTATCCCCACCAATTGCCAGGCAAGCCTAGCTAAAGGAGCAAGATACCCCGAGAGAGAGACAGGCATATGCTTGCCAGGTCAGACCAGGACAAGGACCTAAGGGTCTTGGGAATAGCAATATGTTCAGCCCAGTGCCCTCAGCCAGAATCCTGAGAAGCAACATCTATGGAGATGTAGCACGGCCACTGCTCCTACAGAAGCAACAGCCACAGCTAATGATGACCCAGAAAATCCTTACCGCCATAGTCCTTAGCACTGTCCATTCAGAAAACAATGGGATTTTATTAATGGAAATGACATTAAAGAAGAGGTGTTAGGGGCAACTGGGTGGTTCAGTGGATTGAGAGCCAGGCCTAGAGACGGGAGGTCCTAGGTTCAAATCTGAGCGCAGATACTTCCTAGCTATGTGACCCTGGGCAAGTCACTTGACCCCCATTGCCTAGCCCTTACCACTCTTCTGCCTTGAAACCAATACTCGGTATTGATTCTAAGACAGAAGGTAAGGGTTAAAAAAAAGAGGTGTTACTTACAAAGAAGAGCTTTGCTGCTGTACCCTAAGGACCACAGAACCTTTCCATCTGACTTGAAGTTGAAACCTTCTCCCATCTTACAGTGCAAGTCCCTTCAGTTCAGGGACTGTATTAATTTTCTTTTCTTTTTTAAACCCTTACCTCCCTTCTTAGAATCAATACTGTATATTGGTTCCAAGGCATAAGAGTGGTAAAAGCTAGTCAGTGAAGGTTAAGTGACTTGCCCAGGATCACACAGCTAGAAGTATCTGAGGCCAGATCTGAACTCACAATCTCCTATCTCCAGGTCTGCTTTCCTATTCACTGAGTCACCCAGCTGCCTCTGTTACTTTTCTATTTATATCTCCAGTACTTCATTCACAGTAAGCATACAACAAATATTTTATTCTTTCATTCATTCTGTTTATCTCGATTTCCTTCTCCTCCTTCCCCCTGCATCCTAGGAAATCACAGATTGGACATCATAGAAAAGTTCTCTTGAAGTAAACAGGTTTGGGGGTCTTTTAAAGTAGCAGGTTGAAGATGGCGGCTTAAAGAAAGCTAAAGTTCAGATCTCCGGAAAACCCTTCCCGACCGATCTCAAACTATAAGCTCCTAATGTGCCGAAATTAAAAACGATCAACAGCACAGACCCTGGGAATCCTCCTCCTGGACCTGGACCCGGATCAAAAGGTACAGCCCCCCTTAAAAGCCAGAACCCGAGATCACTCAGACCTAAGGGGTAGGAGCGCAGAGTCCAAGGCTCCGGGAAGCCGCAGCCCCTCCCCGCTCAGAGAGCAGGGACGTCTGAAACAACAGCAACCCTCAGGGTGGGCAAGACAGCCTCAGGGGCTGGATCCTTCTATCGGAGTCTCAGTGAAAGTCACTGCCCTTGGAGCTCCGGGAAGCCGTGGCTCCTTCCTCTGCAGAGAGCAGGGTCCTCTGAAACAACAGCAACCCTCAGGGCCGACAAAACAGCCTCACGGCCAGCTATTCCGAAGGCAACTTCCGGAAAGCAACCCAACCCAGTCCAGTCGAGGGGGCACCTTAGCAGCAGGGAAGCAGATAGAGCTGGGGGAGAGTGTGGCCCCCTGGTCCAACCCTTCCACTCCAGTTCCAGTGAGGCATACTCAATTTAACCCAGGGAAAGCTCATAGAACCAACAATCTGCCCAGGACTAAAGCCTCCGAACACCAGACAGAGATAAGAAAAGCTAATCCTCCACATTCAGAGATGGCAAACTCCACAGAAGCACAGAAGCCCCAAAATCCCAAGAAAAATAAGAAGAAAGGGGAGACTTTGGACACATTCTATGGAGCCAAAATACAAAATACAGAGGAGATAGAAGATGATATACAAGAAAATGCTCCGAAAACTTCCAAAGGAAATGGAAACTCTCCACAAACCCATGAAGAATTTGAATCAGAAATGGCCAAAAAGATGGAAGCCTTCTGGGAGGAAAAGTGGGAAATAATGCAAAAGAAATTCATGCATCTACAAAACCGGTGTGACCAAACTGAAAAGGAAAACCAGGCTTTAAAGGCCAGAATCAGGCAGCTGGAAGACAACGATCGTGTAAAAGAGCAAGAATTAATAAAGCAAAGCCAAAATACCAAGAAATTAGAAGAGAACATAAAATATCTCACCAACAAGGTGACAGATCTGGAAAATAGAGGGAGAAGAGATAATTTAAGAATAATTGGACTTCTAGAAAAGCCAGAAATAAACACCAAACTCGACATCGTGATACAAGATATAATCAAAGAAAATTGCCCAGAGATTCTAGAACAAGGGGGCAATACAGCCACTGACAGAGCTCACAGAACACCTTCTACACTAAACCCCCAAAAGACAACTCCCAGGAATGTAATTGCCAAATTCCAAAGCTCTCAAACAAAAGAAAAAATCCTACAGGAAGCCAGAAAAAGACAATTTAGATATAAAGGAATGCCAATCAGGGTCACACAAGACCTTGCAAGTTCCACTCTGAATGATCGTAAGGCATGGAACATGATCTTCAGAAAGGCAAGAGAGCTGGGTCTTCAACCAAGAATCAGCTACCCAGCAAAACTGACTATATACTTCCAAGGGAAAGTATGGGCATTCAACAAAATAGAAGACTTTCAACTTTTTGCAAAGAAAAGACCACAGCTCTTTGGAAAGTTTGATACCAAAAATCAAAGAGCAAGGAATACCTGAAAAGGTAAATATTAAGGAAAGGGGAAAAATGTTATCTTCTTCTTTTACTCAAACTCTCTTCTATAAGGACTACATTTATATCAATCTATGTATACTAATATGTGGGGAAAATGTAATGTATAAATAGGGGGTAAAGAAAGACCAAATAGAATAATGGTTCTCATACAAAGATTCACATGGGAAGGGGAGGGGAAGAAAACTCCTATAAGAAGGAGAGGAAGAGAGGGTTTTTTACTTAAACCTTAATCTCAGGGAAATCAACTCTGAGAGGGAAAAACATCCAGATCCATTGGGATCTTGAATTCTATCTTACCCAACAAGGGTAGGGAGAAGGGAAAACCAAGGGGGGAGGGGGAGAAGGAAAACAAAAAGGGAGGGAAAGAGAGTGGGGAGGGCGAGGGAACAAAAAGGGAGGGACTAAAAAGGGAAACATCAAGGGAGGGGACAAGGGGGACTGATTCAAAGTAAATCACTGGACTAAAAGGTAGAGCTGAAGAAGAAAAGGTTAGAATTAGGGAAGGCTATCAAAATGCCAGGGAGTCCACAAATGACAATCATAACTTTGAACGTGAATGGGATGAACTCACCCATAAAATGTAGACGAATAGCAGAATGGATTAGAATCCAAAACCCTACCGTATGTTGTCTTCAAGAAACACACATGAGGCGGGTTGACACCCACAAGGTCAGAATTAAAGGATGGAGTAAGACCTTCTGGGCCTCAACTGACAGAAAGAAGGCAGGAGTGGTAATCATGATATCTGATAAAGCCAAAGCAAAAATAGACCTGATCAAAAGGGATAGGGAAGGTAATTATATTTTGTTAAAAGGGACTTTAGACAATGAGGAAATATCATTAATCAACATGTATGCACCAAATAATATAGCACCCAAATTTCTAATGGAGAAACTAGGAGAATTGAAGGAAGAAATAGATAGTAAAACCATATTAGTGGGAGACTTAAACCAGCCATTATCAAATTTAGATAAATCAAATCAAAAAATAAATAAGAGGTAAAAGAAGTGAATGAAATCTTAGAAAAATTAGAATTAATAGACATATGGAGAAAAATAAATAGGGATAAAAAGGAATACACCTTCTTCTCAGCACCACATGGCACATTCACAAAAATTGACCATACATTAGGTCACAGAAACATAGCACACAAATGCAGAAAAGCAGAAATAATGAATGCAGCCTTCTCAGATCACAAGGCAATAAAAATAATGATTAGTAATGGTACATGGAAAACCAAATCTAAAACCAATAGGAAATTAAACAATATGATACTCCAAAACCGTTTAGTTAAAGAAGAAATCATAGAAACAATTAATAATTTCATCGAGGAAAATGACAATGGTGAGACATCCTTTCAAACCTTTTGGAATGCAGCCAAAGAGGTAATCAGAGGTAAATTCATATCCCTGAATGCTTATATTAACAAACAAGGGAGAGCAGAGATCAATCAATTGGAAATGCAAATGAAAAAACTCAAAAGCGACCAAATTAAAACCCCCCAGCAGAAAACCAAACTAGAAATCTTAAAAATTAAGGGAGAAATTAATAAAATTGAAAGTGATAGAACTATTGATTTAATAAATAAGACAAAAAGCTGGTACTTTGAAAAAACAAACAAAATAGACAAAGTACTGGTCAATCTAATTAAAAAAAGGAAGGAAGAAAAGCAAATTCACAGCATTAAAGATGAAAAGGGGGACAGCACCTCCAATGAAGAGGAAATTAAGGCAATCATTAGAAATTACTTTGCCCAATTATATGGCAATAAATACACCAATTTAGGAGATATGGATGAATATATACAAAAATACAAACTGCCTAGACTAACAGAAGAGGAAATAGAATTCTTAAATAATCCCATATCAGAAAATGAAATCCAACAAGCCATCAAAGAACTTCCTAAGAAAAAATCCCCAGGGCCTGATGGATTCACCAGTGAATTCTATCAAACATTCAGAGAACAGTTAATCCCAATACTATACAAACTATTTGACATAATAAGCAAAGAGGGAGTTCTACCAAACTCCTTTTACGACACAAACATGGTACTGATTCCAAAACCAGGCAGGTCAAAAACAGAGAAAGAAAACTATAGACCAATCTCCCTAATGAATATAGATGCAAAAATCTTAAATAGGATACTAGCAAAAAGACTCCAGCAAGTGATCAGAAGGATCATTCACCATGATCAAGTAGGATTTATACCAGGGATGCAGGGCTGGTTCAACATTAGGAAAATCATCCACATAATTGACCACATCAACAAGCAAACCAGCAAGAACCACATGATTATCTCAATAGACGCAGAAAAAGCATTTGATAAAATACAACACCCATTCCTATTAAAAACACTAGAAAGCATTGGAATAGAAGGGTCATTCCTAAAAATAATAAACAGTACATATCTAAAACCATCAGCTAATATCATCTGCATGAGATAAACTAGATGCATTCCCAATAAGATCCGGAGTGAAACAAGGATGCCCATTATCACCTCTACTATTTGACATTGTACTAGAAACACTAGCAGTAGCAATTAGGGAAGGAAAAGAAATTGAAGGCATCAAAATAGGCAAGGAGGAGACCAAGTTATCACTCTTTGCAGATGACATGATGGTCTACTTAAAGAATCCTAGAGATTCAACCAAAAAGCTAATTGAAATAATCAACAGCTTTAGCAAAGTTGCAGGATACAAAATAAACCCACATAAATCATCAGCTTTTCTATATATCTCCAACACAGCTCAGCAGCAAGAACTAGAAAGAGAAATCCCATTCAAAATTACCTTAGACAAAATAAAATACCTAGGAATCTACCTCCCGAGACAAACACAGGAACTATATGAACACAGCTACAAAACACTTTCCACACAACTAAAACTAGACTTGAGCAATTGGAAAAACATTAACTGCTCATGGATAGGACGAGCCAATATAATAAAAATGACCATCCTACCCAAACTTATTTATCTATTTAGTGCCATACCCATTGAACTACCAAAATACTTCTTCACTGATTTAGAACAAAACCATAACAAAGTTCATTTGGAAGAACAAAAGATCAAGGATATCCAGGGAAATAATGAAAAAAACACATATGATGGGGGCCTTGCAGTCCCTGACCTAAAACTATATTACAAAGCAGCAGTCATCAAAACAATTTGGTACTGGCTAAGAAACAGAAAGGAAGATCAATGGAATAGACTGGGGGAAAGCGACCTCAGCAAGACAGTATACGATAAACCCAAAGATCCCAGCTTTTGGGACAAAAACCCACTATTTGATAAAAACTGCTGGGAAAATTGGAAGACAGTGTGGGAGAGACTAGGAATAGATCAACACCTCACACCCTACACCAAGATAAATTCAAAATGCGTGAGGGACTTAAACATAAAGAAGGAAACCAAAAGTAAATTGGGTAAACACAGAATAGTATACATGTCAGACCTTTGGGAGGGGAAAGGCTTTAAAACCAAGCAAGACATAGAAAGAATCACAAAATGTAAAATAAATAATTTTGACTACATCAAACTAAAAAGCTTTTGTACAAACAAAACCAATGTAACTAAAATCAGAAGGGAAACAACAAATTGGGAAAAAATCTTCATAGAAACCTCTGACAAAGGTTTAATCACTCAAATATATAAGGAGCTAAATCAATTGTACAAAAAATCAAGCCATTCTCCAATTGATAAATGGGCAAGGGACATGGATAGGCAGTTCTCAGATAAAGAAATCAAAACTATTAACAAGCACATGAAGAAGTGTTCTAAATCTCTCATAATCAGAGAGATGCAAATAAAAACAACTCTGAGGTATCACCTCACACCTAGCAGATTGGCTAACATGACAGTTATGGAAAGTAATGAATGTTGGAGGGGATGTGGCAAAGTAGGGACATTAATTCATTGCTGGTGGAGTTGTGAACTGATCCAACCATTCTGGAGGGCAATTTGGAACTATGCCCAAAGGGCGACAAAAGAATATCTACCCTTTGATCCAGCCATAGCACTGCTGGGTCTGTACCCCAAAGAGATAATGGACAAAAAGACTTGTACAAAAATATTCATAGCTGCGCTCTTTGTGGTGGCCATAAACTGGAAAACGAGGGGATGCCCATCAATTGGGGAATGGCTGAACAAATTGTGGTATATGTTGGTGATGGAATACTATTGTGCTAAAAGGAATAATAAAGTGGAGGAATTCCATGTGAACTGGAACAACCTCCAGGAAGTGATGCAGAGCGAGAGGAGCAGAACCAGGAGAACATTGTACACAGAGACTAATACACTGTGGTATAATCGAACGTAATGGACTTCTCCATTAGGGTCAATGCAATGTCCCTGAACAATTTGCAGGGATCTAGGAGAAAAAAACACTATTCATAAGCAAAGGATAAACTATGGGAGTGGAAACACCGAGGAAAAGCAACTGCCTGAATACAGCGGTTGAGGGGACATGACAGAGGAGAGACTCTAAATGAACACTCTAATGCAAATATTATCAACATGGCAATGGGTTCAAATCAAGAAAACATGTAATGCCCAGTGGATTCACGCGTTGCCTATCAGGGGTGTGGGGGAGGAAAAGAAAATGATCTATGTCTTTAATGAATAATGCTTGGAAATGATCAAATAAAATATATTAAAAAAAAAGAAAGTGAAAAAGAAATAAAAAAATAAAGTAGCAGGTTACCTGCTCACACATCCACAGAACCATCTGAATGTCAGGAGAACCTACCCACAGCAGAGCAGGTGGGCAAAAGAAAGATAAGGAGCAGGCACTTGGCAACGTGAATCAGACACAGTTGGCACAATGACTCTGAGAAGTTAAAGGGGGCAGTAATTTGCCCATGAGGAATGACACCTTTCTGAAAGGCTTGCATGAGGATGTTCCTCTGTCTTTGACCCAGTTTCTGCCAGCTGGATTGTAAAAGTACCTATTCCTGGTCCTCTCTTTACCCGTAAAAACACACTCCACCCAGCCAATGCACACGCACGTGAGCACACACACACGCATTGTGAAGAAAAATTCAAAATGGTGAAAGTGGGAGCTCATATTTTTATAAAATGTCAGCTGACTAATAATTCCTCTACAAGGAAAATTTATCATAACCAGTGGGATGCTCTTGACCCCAAGGAATCAAAGTCAGTGATGGGTCTCGCAGTGTCACTACCTAGGATGAATTAATTGGCTAGTTTCAGTATCATTTGCCCATGCTGCACTGAACAGATGTTTGGTTAGATGTTAATTAAAGGATGCTAAGCACGAGTACACTGGGCTTCCCAGATGTGGACTTGATGTTCCAGTTGTATCCAATCCACCCTGCCGAGTGAAAACAAACAGACATTTGCATCCCGTGCTCTGGCTGATGTCTGGTCCCAAGGGAAGACAGGGTTTGATCTTTGTTGCAAATTACTTTGGGAGAGGAGTGGGTGAGGCTCTTTTAGTTCAGGGGATGTTGGGATCATAGGACTTAGAGCAATAATTTAGTAAAACTCCATTGAGGTGTTGAGAGGTTATGATTGACCCAGGGTACACAGGTAATAAATAATTAAGAGAACCAAGACTAGAATTCAAGTTCTTGGACTTCATATTCAATGTTCTTCCCATCACAATCTTCAGGTCTTAGCTTGATTTTATTTGGCCAAGAAGTGATAATAATATCGTTCTATTCTGCCCCTTCAATCCAGAGAATAATCCATCCTTACAGGCAACTTTGGAATTTTTTTAACAGTAGAGATTTGAAAAGTTTAAGAATTAGGATAGTTATCAATCTATGAATAATGGATAATTGACTGATTAAAAGTTCAAAGATCAGTAAATGAATGAATAAAATTTTAAAAAATTATTGTATTTAGTATGTGTCATTTAAAAAATTGCATTCAAGGAGTTTACATTCAAATTGGGGCTACAACACATTAAAAAAAGTTTATCCACAAAGAGGACAGAAAATCACGTCCATCCTTTGGATATGTCAATGAGAACTTCAGTTACATAAAGAGGTTTATGTCACTATTAGAGGACTGCAAGGAGTTGAGGCAGTAAGAATGGTAAGCCCTAAAGGACCTTAGAAGACAGTTGCAAGGTAGATGGCAAGTCCTTCTTCTCATCATAAGAAAAATTCAAGAATATTCTGAAGGAAGTTATATATATGTGTGTGTGTGTATGTGTGTGTGTGTGTGTGTGCATATAAAGGTACCTTGAAAATTAAGACTATTCTTTAAAATCTATGTATTTTTCATATTTTAAAAATACATATAATATATTATATACAAATATAATATATAAAAGACTACATAAATATCAGTAACAGTTTTTAAGACTACATAAATATCAGTAATGATTTTTAAGACTATATATCAGGAATGATATTTATTATTATTATGACTAAGACCAGAAAAACAGTAAACTCAAAACTACTAAGCTGCTTTTCTCCCTCTTCCTCTATTTTTATCTTCCCTGTTTTCTTATTCTATCTCATTATGTCCCATTTCCCTTTTGAATTCCCCATCATTTCCCTCATTTCTCTGCCTCTCTTTCTCTTTTCCCTTTATCCCTCCTCAAATCCCCACACCACTCTCCACCCTAAACACAAAAACATCCCTTTAATTGTCTATGGAGTCTTGAAATGTAAACTGTTAACAGTTGGAGGTGCTTTTGAGATAAAAAGTCTAGTGCAACTCTTTTATTTTACAGAAAAAAAAAACCCTGAAACTTACAAGGAAAGTGACTTGTCCAAGGTAATGCCCAGATAGCAAATGAGTAGCAGTGCTGGGAAGGTAATTCCCAAATCAGAATTCTTTCCATCACATCAGGCATTTGGATTATCTGCCTAACCCACAAGTTTACCAAAGGCGAGGATGCTATGGGTGAGATCAGTAGAGGATGAAATGCCATGAGTGTAGAATATGTGACATGGAATGGTCCAGACAGGGCTTGTAATAAATAGCTCCATATACACACACGGCAGACAAAGCTCATTAGACTCAATGTCCTTTGTTCATCACCAGTGAGTAACGAGGGTTTTATTGCATTGTGAGAACACACTGCTGGTCACTAAGAGGTCCCCACCCAGCCAGCCTGACAAAGGACATGGCTGTATTCCTAAAAAAAGAGCAGTCTCTCTGAATCACATCTCAGGATCAAATGGTGCAAAAACAAGGTCAGGGAGCAAATCAATGGAGGCAGCCCAGTGTAGTGCAATGGCCAGTGGGCTAGAAACCAAAGGATCTCGGTTCCCCTTTCAACTCTGTTGTAGTTTTAGTAGGTGACCTTAGGAAAGCCCTTTATTTTCTCTGGTTGTCTCTACAAAATGAGAGGACTAAACCACATTATCTTATGGGTCCCATATAGAATTTTATGTCCTGCCTCTATGTCTTGGAAATCATGTCCTCCTCACCTCTCTGCCAATCCACTCTAGGGCCATGTTCTAGAGGAAACTCTCCTGATATGCCCAGGTGCTAGTGACCCTCGCCATCACCACCACTGCCTGGTATTTAACTCAAATATATTTATTTATGTGTGTTTATTATGTGCGTGGGTCTTCAGATAGATTGTAAAGCAGTTGAAGAGAGGGAGTGTTTTATTTTTGTCTTCATGTCCCCAGCACTTAGCACTGCACCTGGCACTTAATAAATTCTGTCGATTGATTGACTAAATGACCAATATAGTTAGAGGGGACTTTGGGGATGCTCGAGTCCAGGAGTTCTTGAAATTCTTTGTGTCATGGATCTCTTTGTCAGTCTGATACTCTATTCTCAGAATAATGTTTTTAAATGAAACAATAAAATATATAGGATTACAAAAGAAAGAAACCAATTCCATTGAAATAAAGTTCTCAAAAAATTTTTTTTAAGTTTGTGATCTCCAGGTTAAGAACTCCTAATCTGAACCAACCCCTTCATTTTATGAATAAGAAACCTGAGATCCAGAGAAGGAAAATGAATAGACAGAAAATGGGTAAGTGCCAGAGTTCAGATTTGAATCTGAGGCTCTTGAATTAAAATCCCACATTTTACCTACTTCTGAACACAAACTTAAATAACTTTAAAATAATGTAATTCTATAACCTTTCTTGCTGCTAATGACACCCCATTTGCAGGGACCAGAAGGTACTATAGTGATTGAAAACAATTCAGGAACTGTGACATGAGAGAGCAACAAACATTAATGGAGTTAATTAGGCTGTTTCTTGATGAGTTTTGGCTTTGGCAAATCTGCCACTTTCCAGAAACGGCCGAGCTGATTGGATGGGGCCCAGGACACCAATAAGTGAATTCCTTTAGTCCAAGCTCATGTTAGAATGCTTTAACAGAATCCGTTAAGCTACAGCTCAGCCAAACATTCCCCAAACTCAGTGACTTCACATGGTGTCACACCCATTGTGGGTCAGGAGGCCACTGCTGAAGTCAGTTGAAGATAAAATAAAGTCAGAGGAGAATGTGGAGTGTTGAATTCTATTGAGAAGGCTTCCAGACCCACATGTAAATAGGATAGACTTGAAACCCCTAGTCTGTGGGGTCATTTTACTATAAAACAAAGCATTTCTTTGGAAGATCTCAAAGCTCTTTAGAAATATCAGAATTCTAGCATGTTAGAGCTAGAATGCCCTTAGAACCTAGAAGATGGTAGATGGTGAAGGCACTTCAGAGTTTAGTTATCCAGACTAACCTTTATATTTTATAGATGAAGACTCTGAGTCCTTGAAAGAAGAAGTGATATGGCCAAACTTAGAAATTCAGGATGTCTCCTGATTCCCAGGCCAGTGTACTCCTCATTATACCAGGTCACCCTCTGATCCCCATCACCCCCTATTCTTTACTGCTCCTTCAGTTCCTTCAGATCTCCTGACTGCAGAATGTCATCATGGACTTTGGTCCTTCCTCCTTGTTTTGTCCTAAAGAACGTGTGTGCTCTTAATTTCTAATCACTTATTTGGCTTTTCATTCTGATGGTCCCCCCCAACCCCAACTCCCTTAACATTTTCATAGGCTATTCCCTCTGTCCTGGCTCTTTATCTCAATCTGCTGACCCCCATGACTAACCAAAGGTCTGTCATGACACTGTTATAGTGCCTACTCAATGTTGGCCATCCCTTTTTATTACAATCAAGGAGACAGGACAGTCAAGAAATGGGGGTAAAAAGTCAGCACCTTCTGCCAATAGATACTTCTCCACTCTGAATGATTGACTGTAGGGAACATATAAAAATTTGAATCTCTAGACCTATCTTTTCTACAATGGCATAACTGTGTGGAAGGAAGGAAGGAAAGAAGGAAGGAAGGAAGGAACAAAGGAATGAATGAATGAATGAACGAAGGAACAAAGGAAGGAAGGAAGGAAGGAAGGAAGGAAGGAAGGAAGGAAGGAAGGAAGGAAGGAAGGAAGGAAGGAAGGAAGAAGGGAGGGGAGAAGGGAGGGAAGAAGAGAGGGAGGGACCCATTTCTGAGGGCCAGAAAGTACTATAATGATTGAAAATAGTTCAAAAACTGTGACAGGAGAGAGAAGCACACATTAGTGGAGTTACTTGGGCTGAGAAAGGAGGAAGAGGAGGAAGGGAAGGAGGGAAGGAGGGAAGGAGGAAAGGTGAGAGAAAAATTAGAAGCAGAGCTGAGGGAGAGAAGGGGAGATAATGTTTTGTGGTGTCTTAATGAGAAAACAATGCAGCTTTTGGTAATGTCATCTTGAGTACAGAGACTCCTAGAGGGACAAGAGACAAAGCCTTTCTATCACATCATCAGTGAGAACTACATTCTTGACAATATGTTCCCTACTCTCTCAGATAGACCTAAATTAAATGTCATGGAACTCTGTTAATCAGAGAACCCTAAAACTTCCCATTTCCATTTTTGATGTATCCCAAATAAACAAAATTAATGAAAGGGATGAAGTAATACTGTATATGAATGAAATTAAAAGTATTTATTAAGCACTTAATATATCTAAACATCGTTTAAGCACTGGGATACAAATAGAAAGGGGGATTCTTTGAAAAGAGTACGTATTCTAAGAGACCATAAAAGAGGGATTAGCTGCAAGGAAAATGGAAAGAGCCAATGGTCCTCAGGCTACAATGTCAAAGCAGCTTGTGGTAGGGATGGAGTTCAGAGGACATATGAGGAGAATGGGTATATGCATCTTTTGGGGAGTCATTTTAGAGTTAAAGGAACTGAGACCCAGTGAGCTGAAGTGATTTCCCCAGGTCAGAGGTAGAATTTGACCCCAGAGCCTGTGTTCTTTCTATACAAACAAGCATTTGTAACATAGCTAGCAAACTTTAAAATAATCTGTAAATGCTAGATATTGTTATTGTTGTTGTTGTTGTTGTTGTACATCAATAGATGAGTTTGGGAAACAGATTAAAAGTAACTCATGGGGGCATGCAATAGCAATGATCATGTACATCAATTATCTGAGCATCTGTTGGAGTTCTCTTTGCCAAAAGCTGCTGATAAGTTTTTGGCTTGCACTAATGACATTTTCATCTTTTAAAATACAGAAAAAACAATAATAAGGGGAACTATTCATCTGGATAAGATTCAGATTTGTAAAGAAGAACTTGTTGCTAAAGTAGAAATGATGGGAACGTTGATGGAAGTGACCACTTTATTTTAGAATTCCTGGTAGAGAAGAAGGAAAGCTGGGCAATCTCACAAGAACTCTAGATTTAGGGAAAGTGATTTTTGGAGGTCATAGAAAGGATAGATGGGATCTCACAGTCCAAAATTTTATAGAAGTTGGCCCAAGAGGGAACGAAATTTTTGAGGTGTAAACTGAAACAATTCTGAATAGGAAGAAGAGGGGTAGTAGCCCAAAGAGATGGATTAGTATGCACAGGAGATACATCTTCCAACTTTGGTTCTTATTTAATGATATGGAAAATGGACGCTTGAGCATGGAGTGTTGGATGGATGTAAAAGATGAACATGATAAAGCTTAGAGTGAGTTGAAGCTGGTAATGAATGATAAGATTCAACAAAAATGCCTTTTTATTTATTTAGTTATTTGTTGGGAAAAAATTATTTAACTAGTTAATTTAAAATATTTTTCCATGGTTACAAGATTCATGTTATTTCCCTCCCTTCTCCCATCCCCTCCCATAGCTGACGTGCAATTCCACTGGGTTTTACATATGAAAATGAATTTTTAAAAAGAAACTTTGGGGGGAAGCCTTGTGAATTGAGAAGCAGATCTAGAGACAAGAGGTCCTGAGTCCAAATTTGGCCTCAGATATTTCTAGCTGTGTGACCCTGGGCAAGTCACTTAACCCCCATTGCCTAACCCTTCCCATTCTTTTGCCTTAGAACCAAAATACACAGTATTAATTCGAAGATGGAAGGAAAGGGTTTAAAAAAATTAAAAAGAAAATTAGGATTCTTTAGACTGTAGATAACTTGTCAGGGAAGACCAATATGGAAGCATGTTTTGTATGAAAATAAAATAAAATTACAGATATTGTAAATTATAAAAGATTTTATAGTCAGTACTATCTTCAGGTAAAGGCTAAATCTTTTTTCTAAATTTCTGTAGGGCTTGCAGGACCATTTAAATTTTCTGTACATTTCTCCATCTTGTCCATTTCAATCTCCTCCTCTATCTTCTCCATCTTCATCTCCTTTATTATTAATTGAGCCCCTTCTGTATTCAGGCCCTTTGCTGAGGATACAGAAGTACATACTCAGCCACAGGGACCTCCTGGTCTTGTTGGGGGATGTAGGCAGAGTGGGAACAAGCTAAACTTGGACTCTGGACAAAGCCTGAAATGTGCCCTTTTTTCTTCCCCCTGCATATCAGAGTCCTCTGAGAAAGACTTTGAAAAACGTTGATATCAATACATAGGACTTTGTTTATTTCAATACCCATCTCTAAAGGCCATGAAGAAGAGAATGTTCTGGCCTGAAAATATGTGTAAGGGGGCCAGGGACTTTTTACTGTGACAAAAGAAATATAGGGGCAAAGGTCACCGATTGCTCTCCCTCTTCCTCTGTGGTTGCTAAATCCTTTCTGGAGGCTTATCGAAACTTTAGGACAATTGGTGTGTCCCCTGCATGCATGCAGGAGTCAAAAGGGCAAATAAAAATCAAAGTTGTATGTATATTCCCAGCCCAGAAAGACTCAGTCAGATGTGAGCATACAACCTAAACTCTGGGGAGAGGAACAGGTCATTGAAAGCAATTTCCTCTTCTCCCAGGAAGGAGCAAAGAATAGAATTCTTTCTGGGAAGAGATCCAACAACCTTACTAGCCCCCTCTCTGCAACCCTTTTAGGCACAGGCGGGATATACTATAAGTCTGATTAATAAAATAACTGAAAAATGTATTGATTAGCCCTGAGGCTAAAGGAAAGATGATCCTGCCAAGAAGGTGGAGGATGAGATGATTTTATTAATTGATTTTTCTGCTTTCCTAGATTTATGTGGGCTTTGCTATCTTGGACTAGGTTACACCCTTTTTTCCCTCTTACTGGGAAATTCCTTCCCTAGTCACTTGTTTCCATCTCTATGGGAAGCTTTTTTTGAACAAAAATGGAGAGAGGATGACCGTTAGGCCACAGGACCAAATGCCTCAGCTTTGTCCCAGACACCAAAATGGTTCTGTGATTCATTTTAGCTTGAGGAGCAAAAGGCAAACTTCACATTCTGTTTAATTCTGCCTTTGGGGAAGTTGATCCTAAATCAAGGAACATAACCATCAGATTCTCTTTCAGTTTGGCTCTGATCCCAGTCAGGAGAATGCCTGGCACTTCTGGACCAAGGCTCAAACTTTGGACTTTTTGTATTTCCATATCCTTAAACTAAACATTGTTCTTTCTTCCTGTAGCCCCTAGTTTACAATTCAGAACATCAATGAAGTAATTAAAATAGATCCAATTTTGTCTTTAGTGAGATGCTTTTAAAAGTACTACTTTAAACAGCAAAGAAACAGCTTTAAAGAACAACTATTTTTTTTTAGGTCTGTTGCTTCTTTTATTTTTCTTTTTTCTTTTCATGCCCAACCCACTTCCATATTGGTCATTGTTGTCAGAGCACACTCAGCCAGAACCCAAACTCCAAAATAAAACCATGAATACACTGATGTGAAAGGCAACTCCGACAGTTCTTTCTCTAGAGGAGGACAGCATTCCCCAACATAAGTCTTTCAGGATTGTCCCAGATCATTATTTTGCTGAGAGTAGCCAAGCTTCCCAGAGAATCATCTTCCAATATTGCTGTTATTGTGTACAATGCTCTTCTAAGAATAAAAACTTTAAAGAATACAGGGCAGCTAAATGGTATATTGGATAAAGTGTGGGGCCTGGAATCAGGAAGATTCATCTTCTTTAGTTCAAATCTGGCCTCAGACATTTACTATCTATGTGACCTTGGATAAGTCACTTTTGCCTCAGTTTCCCCATTTGTCAAATGAGATGGAGAAGGAAATGATAAACCACTCTAGTGTCTTTACCAAGAAAACCCCAAATGAAGAGTTGAACATGACTGAAATAATTGAACAAAGCAGAAAACTGGATTATACATCCATCCTCTTGGACAGAAAAGGAAGAAAGATGGAACAAAGTTAATTTAGTACCTGCCTGGATTCTCAGCCAGGGGATAATTCACCTGTGATCAGAGAATTCCCACACTGGCCATAGCTGTCTGGTTGGACAAAGTTTTCATTCACCTGAGCTCTCCTTTTTCCATATCATATATCATTCCATCCAAAAGGCCCAGGGGACAATCTAAAGTATGAGATTTATCTTGTAGACCAGTGGTGTCAGAGTCAACTAGAAAGGGGGTCACTAAACTCTTTATAAGCATCCCTGTAGACCACATATTGATTTAGACAACCACTTATTAACATTATCTGTGTTTTGTTGTACTTTTATTTATTTTGTCAATCATCTCTCAAAAGCATCTTTCTTATGCCTTTCACAACTTTATTCAAAGAACAGAGCAAACAAAGATTACTGTGACATACTCCCAATCTTCATACCAGTCTGATTTGCAGATACATAATCTTCATAGTATTCAGTGAAAATTCAAATGATACAATTAACTATGCATTCAATGATTTTATGATGGACAAAATTTAAGGGGATAACAGATTCTAGACATAAGGAATGTATTAGGGGAGCTAGGTGGCTCCATGAATTGAGAACCAGTCTTAGAGATTGGAAGTTCTGGGCTCAAATGGCCTTGGACTTTTCCAAGCTGTGTGACCCTGGGCAAGTCACTTTACCCCTATTTCCTAGTTCTTACTGTTCTTCTACCCTGGAACCAATACACATTTCCCAACAACATTTTAATATGGCACTAGAGCTCTTGAAGTATTTTGCATTGAATGAATGTTTAATACCTTTGCTGTAGACAATAAAAATCCATCAGCTAATATCATCTGCAATGGGGATAAACTAGATGCATTCCCAATAAGATCAGGAGTGAAACAAGGATGCCCATTATCACCTCTACTATTTGACATTGTACTAGAAACACTAGCAGTAGCAATTAGAGAAGAAAAAGAAATTGAAGGCATCAAAATAGGCAAGGAGGAGACCAAGTTATCACTCTTTGCGGATGACATGATGGTCTACTTAAAGAATCCTAGAGATTCAACCAAAAAGCTAATTGAAATAATCAACAACTTTAGCAAAGTTGCAGGATAGAAAATAAACCCGCATAAGTCATCAGCATTTCTATATATCTCCAACACAGCTCAGCAGCAAAAACTAGAAAGAGAAATCCCATTCAAAATCACCTTAGACAAAATAAAATACCTAGGAATCTACCTCCCGAGACAAACACAGGAACTATATGAACACAACTACAAAACACTCTCCACACAACTAAAACTAGACTTGAGCAATTGGAAAAACAGTAACTGCTCATGGGTAGGATGAGCCAATATAATAAAAATGACCATCCTACCCAAACTCATCTATTTAGTGCCATACCCATGGAACTTCCAAAAAATTTCTTTACTGATTTAGAAAAAACCATGACAAAGTTCATTTGGAAGAACAAAGGATCAAGGATATCCAGGAAAGTAATGAAAAAAAACACAAAGGAAGGGGGCCTTGCAGTCCCAGATCTCAAACTATATTACAAAGCAACAATCATCAAAACAACTTGGTACTGTCTAAGAGACAGAAAGGAGGATCAGTGGAATAGACTTGGGGCAAGTGACCTCAGCAAGACAATATATGACAAACCCAAAGATCCCAGCTTTTGGGTCAAAAATCCACTATTCAATAAAAACTGCTGGGAAAATTTGAAGACAGTGTGGGAGAGATTAGGTTTGGATCAATACCTCACATCCTACACCAAGATAAATTCAAAATGGGTGAATGATTTGAACATAAAGAAGGAAACCATAAGTAAATTGGGTAAACGCAGAATAGTATACATGTCAGACCTTTGGGAAGGAAAAGACTTTAAAACCAAGCAAGACATAGAAAGAGTCACAAAATGTAAAATAAATAATTTTGACTACATCAAATTAAAAGGCTTTTGTACAAACAAAACCAATGTAACTAAAATCAGAAGGAAAGCAACGAATTGGGAAGCAATCTTCATAAAAACCTCTGACAAAGTTTTAATTACTAAAATTTACAAAGAACTAAATCAATTGTACAAAAAATCAAGCCATTCTCCAACTGATAAATGGGCAAGGGACATGAACAGGCAGTTCTCAGCCAAAGAAATCAAAACTATTAATAAGCACATGAAAAAGTGTTCTACATCTCTTATAATCAGAGAGATGCAAATCAAAATAACTCTGAGGTATCACCTCACACCTAGCAGATTGGCTAACATGACAGCTATGGAAAGTAATGAATGCTGGAGGGGATGTGGCAAAGTTGGGACATTAATTCATTGCTGGTGGAGTTGTGAATTGATCCAACCGTTCTGGAGGGCAATCTGGAACTATGCCCAAAGGGCGATAGAAGACTGTCTGCCCTTTGATCCAGCCATAGCACTGCTGGGTTTGTACCCCAAAGAGATAATAAGGAAAAAGACTTGTACAAGAATATTCATAGCTGTGCTCTTTGTGGTGGTCAAAAATTGGAAAAAGAGGGGATGCCCATCAATTGGGGAATGGCTGAACAAATTGTGGTATATGTTGGTGATGGAATACTATTGTGCTAAAAGG
Source organism: Monodelphis domestica (assembly GCF_027887165.1). Classification (NCBI taxonomy): domain Eukaryota; kingdom Metazoa; phylum Chordata; class Mammalia; order Didelphimorphia; family Didelphidae; genus Monodelphis; species Monodelphis domestica. Next base: position 85,136,743 of record NC_077232.1, on the reverse strand, counting down.
AATAATAAAGTGGAGGAATTCCATGGAGACTGGAACAACCTCCAGGAAGTGATGCAGAGCGAGAGGAGCAGAACCAGGAAAACATTGTACACAGAGACTAATACACTGTGGTACAATCGAAGGTAATGGACTTCTCCATTAGGGTCAATGCAATGTCCCAGAACAACTTGCAGGGATCTAAAAAACACCATCCACAAGCAGAGGACAAACTGTAGGAGTAAAAACACTGATGAAAAGCAACTGCTTGACTACAGGGTTTGAGGGGATATGACTGAGAGACTCTATATGAACACTTCAGTGCAAATACCAACAACATGGAAATGGGTTCGAATCAAGAACACATGTGAAACCCAGTGGAATCATGCGTCAGCTATGGGTGTGGGGAGGAGGAAAGAAAAATGATCTTTGTCTCTAATGAATAATGCTTGGAAATGATCAAATAAAAATAAAAAAAATGGGCTTGCTTGTCCCTTTCATAAGGAGAACTTTCCCAATTGCCAATGCTCTCTCTCTGCTTTCACTCTCTGACCTGGCCTTGTAGCTACTCTGTATCTTGTATGGACACATGTATTTATATGTTGTCACCCTATTCAAATGCAAGCACCTGGAAAGTAGGGACTGATACCCCCTTTTTCCTTTCTATTCGCAATGTTGAGCATGGTATCTGGAAAATAGTAACTATATTTCCAAGGCTTCTAGCTGGGGTCTCTCTGCAAACTTGATCACTGATTGAATGATTGATATCACAAGATAATAGGTTTAAATCCAGAAGAGACTTTAGAGATGAGTCCATCCAATCCCCGCCCCCCCCCCATTTTCCAGATGGGAAGAATGAGGTACATGGAGATTAAGTGGTTGGCCCAGAGTCACACATCATCCAAAGCAGGATTTGAATTCATTTCCTCTCAGAACTTCCATCTTAAGGTCTTCCAAACAGGCTAACCATATTTACTCTGTTCCTTTATACAGGGACAGTTTAAAGGGGGAAATTGAGGCTGTCAGTGTGGGAACAAGACAAGTGCAGTGGAGGTTTAATGTAGTTCTATTTCTAGAATGGGTGGCATACAATGTGGACACTGGAAAAAAAAAGCTATTTTTTTCTGTTCCATTCCTGATGCCAGCCTCCCCCCAAATTCTTTTCACCTCCCTCTAACCTGCAATTTTAAGGTATTGTTTTCCCCATTAGAATGTAAGTTCTTTTAGGTCAGAAAATTTATTATTATTATTATTATTTTGCTTCTATTTCTGTAGCATAGCACAGTGCTTGGCACATAGTAAGCACTTAAGAGATGCTTCTCGACTTGACTCAACCTGATGACTTCAGGTCTCTCTGACTCTGGGTTCATTGTCCTGTCTGCTCTCCTCCTTCAAAGTGCTCTAAGTGGTTCCTCTTCTCATCATTACTATTACAATCTCTCTGTTCCTTTCAACAACTTGACTGCTTTGTGTAGACTGGTGTCCATGAGATCAGAGCAGCTGTGCAGATGAGCGGGGATCAACAGATGTCCCTACTGAGGTCGAGTTTGCAAAATGACCCCAGACAAAGGCCTTGGGAATAAGAAATCATTTGTCAAGTGGTTTTTCAGCTACAATAATGTGAGTCCGGACTGGTCGAATTTGCTGAATAAAAGTATGAGAATTTGCATTCATTTTACCACAAAAAATAAACACTTGTAATTTCCAGCAGGCAGCTGAATAAATCCTTCCAACAGTCAGATCTCTGAAGTCCTGTCTTTCCGGCTCCAACTACGTGTTCTTTTCCCTATCTGAATTCACTAAGTTGGATTTATTGTTTTTGTTGGTGAGGTCAGCTTCTTCTTGATTTCCTTCCTTTTCTCCCCGTCCCCCTCCCACCTGTGAACCCTGAGTGTCCTCTGGGTTTCTGACCTGGCCATCATCCCTTCTTCCTCAGCCATCTTTCCCCATGGTAAATTCGTCTTCTTTCTTTGGTTCAATTATAACCGCAATGTAGATATCTCCAAATCCTCAATTTCTAATCTCTCCAGTCGACATCTTTCACCACCTGGGGGCCATATCCATTTCATGCTATTATTTTACTAACCCCTCCAACTCTACATGTCCAAAACTGAACCCAGATTCCCTCCCACCTCTAGCCCTAAACCTCCCAATTTCTGATGAATATAATCTCTTGTCCCACAAGAGTGAAACTTGAGTGTCAGTATTGACTCCTTTGTCTCAATGACTATCATCCCATGGAACATTCAATTAGCTTTTCCCCACTCATGCTACCATGCTGATTCACGAAGCACAGTACCTACCTAGTACATACATTAATGTCTAATGACTGATTACTTATTGATTGATTGATCCATTCATTCTGCCATTAATTTCTCACCAGCATTTTATTTTATTTTTTAAAACTTTTAAATTTATATATTTATTTAATTTAGAATATTTTTCCATGGTACTATGATTCATATTCTTTCCCTTTCCTTCTCCCTCCCCACTCCCTTAACCAACAAGCATTTCCACTGGGTTTTCCAAGTATCATTGATTCAGACCTATTTCCATATTATTAAAGTTTGCAATTGAGTGATCATTTAGAGTCCACATCTTCAATCACATGCAGGTGAAATATTATATACACCTTGGGATATCTCAAAACATCTCAAATTAAATAGCCATTGAAGAGGTAGACTTAGAGACTTCAGCTCTTCCCATTGAGGACGTGGACTCTAAATGATCACTCGATTGCAAACTTTAATAATATGGAAATAGATCTGAGTCAATCACAGGAGAACAACCTGCTAAGAATTTCAGTCATCACAATTCCCAGTGTTTCACCAGTTGATCTGGTCTATGGAATGGTAGAGGTTAGAGATTTGTTCTGTGACCTCACTAGTATAGAGAACTTCTGGCTATGTACGTTTCCCTTTCTCCTGGCAGATTGGCACCTCATCCAGAGCTTGTCTTAAAAGAATTGCTTACATCACTAAGAGGATAAATAGCATTAATAAAAGAGGTTAATAAAATGGGAACCCTGATGGAGACCCCACTTTCTGTCAGAAATAGGATTGAGGCCAGCTCTCTATGGTTTGTGTGTGCCTACCATATTGTAGCTAATTGGGGTCCTTATGACTTAAGCATAGAATCACATGGAAGAGAGAGTTGGCAGAACCTGAGAAAAAAATATCTTTGATATATTTCTTTTCCTTAAGGGCATTTCGATATTCATAGACAAGGGACCTTCCAGAGAGAAGCCCCAGGACTTGTTTCTTTCCATTTTTTCACTACCACCCAACAAATCACTGATAAACTAAAGCATAGCATAATTACTATCTCTACTGCCCCCATAATCCCCCATGTTTGTCTTACTGGTACAGACCCTGGTGCTTAGGATTTATATTTCTGTTGCTGAGATCAGCACCTTTCCCAATGAGATTCAAAGTGATGACAATAATCCTCCTCTCACGCCTCTTTGTGATGTGTCTGTGAAGGAGAGGTCAACAGATCACAAGCTTTTTCAAATCCCACCAAGCCTGGAAAGACTAGAAAGTACAGGTCCAATGATGGATTGTGTGTTTGTTGTCCATGTACTAGAGTAGCTTAGCACGGAGAGATTCATTACCAGAAGGCTGGCCACTAGCTAAAAGAATTTTTCAGCCAGAATAAGCCATGATAGCCATTTCATAAATCATCTTGGGGCCGGGATCTGTGTTTGGCAGGGACCAGGGAGAAGACCTGCACTGGAAAAATCACAAATCCTTATAATATTTAAATAATAAAAAGTAATAACTTTCAGAGAAAATTTATATACAATTAGGATTAGAACAGAAATAATCAGTATTTTATCCCTTCTTATAAATAAATGTTTGCCAGAATTTTAATATATTGGAAACCCTAAAGAACTAAATGTGAAAGTTTTTGAAAAAAATATTATTTTAGATCAGCTTAGGAGCCAAAGAATGTGAAGGAAAAATGTGTTATTTTATGACTCATAAGCATTAACTGTGCTTTAGTGGATGAAAACCCTTCAACTGAGAAGCATCACTGGATTCTAATAGATGACTGATTTGTGCCTGCTGGCTCATGGGTCAAAAGAATTGGGAGAGTGGAGGCTGCACACAATAGTGTTCAAAATCTCTGCCTTAAAAAAAAAAATAAAGACAAGTCTACTCCTTCTTTAACATGTTGTTGTTCAGTTATTTCAGTTGTGTCTGACTCTTTATGACTTTATTTGGGATTTTTTGGGCAGAGACACTGGAGTAAATTGCCATTTCTTTCTCCAGCTCATTTGGCAGATGAGAAAACTGAGGCAACAAAGTTAAGTGACTTGCCTACAGTCTCACAGCTAGTAAGTGCCTGAAGCCAGAAAGAAGAGTCTTCCTGATTCTAGGGTTTGCACTTTGAAGTGAGGAATTTAGAATATTAAGATAATGATTAAAATAAGATTTTTGATAAAGAGCTCTCTGAGGGTGCAGGCAAGGCATAGTGTTGGGTGTGAGTCCAGAACTTAGAAGGAGGAACACAGGAAAATGTTCTGAGAGTGGGTGAGGTCCTTTCACTGACTGAGGGACTTTCTTTTTGGCTGCTGGTGGAGGCAGACATCTGAGACCTTGCTCTGTGCTGGTGAGAGGGAAGAGAGAACTCTGACAACCATCTGAAGAGGTTTTCTACTTTCCTGACTGAGAGAAGGAAGTCATCTCCAAGAAGCTGGTAGATCTGTTTCATTGGAGAACAGTTTGGAGAAGGAAGAACTGAAGGCTGTTTGCCTGATCTCTGGGTCATACCAGGTTACCTTATTGCCAGTTAGCAGCTGCCATCTTGGCTGACTGAATCTATATGTACTTGGAGATATCTTTATCAAATTAAGTTAATTGAATAAGGCTATTAGTTAGATTATAGTCAGATTTTTTGTTTGTTTGTTTTGTTTGTTTTTTTGTTTTTTTGTAAGTGCTAGGCAGTTTTAGTGTAGCTGGAAGGACGGAAGGCTTTATCGTGAGACAAACATAGAAGGTGGATGGATATAGTTCCTGTCAGTGTTAAGGCTTTCCTTGTTATTAATCCTCATACGTCTATCTTTTAATTATAAATAAATAGATTATACATTTTATAATTATAAATAAATAGATTTTTATGAATTTACAGTCTCCAAATAAAGTACATATTGTCCTGGTGAAGGAAAGCCACTTCTGGCTTTCCTTCTGAGGGGAGAACTAAAGGATATGTTTATGAACAACAACAAAATATCTTACCATAACCTCCCCTTCACAATGACCCAGATAATCTCAATACTTCAACTCTATCCACTTTACCACTTTGCTGCTCCATGGCAACCTTTTAAATCCTTGAAGAAAGCCATCATGTCTTCTCTGACTCTTCTCTCCATGTTACACATTCCCTATTTCTTCAACTGAATCTATAAGACTTAAACTCATAGCCAACTGATTTGCCCTCTGCTGGATGCTTTCCAATTTACTAATATCAGTCTTAAACTGTAATTCTCAGAACTAAGCCCAATAGGCTAGATGTAGTATGGCCAAGGCAGAAGATAGAAGGATTATTACCACCTTACTCCTAGAAGTCGGACCCTTCTTTTGGTAGCCCAATAGCACTTTTTTAACTCTTATAACACTGGACTTGCAGTTCCTTAGATTTTGACAGGGGGAGGGGGAACTGCTCCGTGACCATGCCTACCTCATTCTGTACTCGTGAAGAGGATTTTTAACATCCAAGTAAAAGGCTTTACATTTATTCTTACTGAATTTTATTCATTTAAATTCAATCTAATTCTCTAGGGTATCAGAATTGTCTTGGAACCTTAATTTGGTCTTCCATTGTGGTATTTATCTCTCCCATATTGGTGTCATCTACAATTTGATGAACATATAGCTATATATGGCAATGTTATATATAATATATAAATAATATACATTATTATAAATTCTCTATATATAGAACTAATATACATATATACATATACACATATTCTATATACATAGAATTTATATATGTATAAAGAGAAAGAGAGAGCATGTTTTAAAAAAATATTTGATGAGTCACATATAGCTTATCCATGTATCTGATAAAAGTGATTAAAAACTACATGGCTAGGGGGCAGCTAGGTGGCTCCATGGATGGAGAGTCATGCCTAGAGATGGGAGGTCCTGGGTTCAAGTCTGAATTCAGACAGTTCTAGCTCTGTGACCCTGGGCACATCATTTAACCCCCATTGCCTAGCCTCTACCATTCTTCTGCTTTGGAACTAATACACAGTATTGACTTTAAGGCAGAAGGTAAAGGTTTAAAAAAAAAACATAGATCCCAGACTTCTACCAGACATAAGCTCTTGCCACAGTGGCACTGAATTGTTACAACTAAACTTTGAATCAAGACATCTAATCAGCTCAGAATCCACTGAATTTTGTCATCATCTAATCCACACATCTCTAATTTCTCAATAAGAATAATACGAAATATTTTATCAAATATTTTAATATAATTCAGGTAACCTAAATTCAGCAAAGAAATTGCTTTTAACTAGGGATATTAAGGAGGGCTTCTTGGAAGAGGGGACATCTAAGCTGGGTCTGGAAGGAAGAAAACTATTTCAAAAGGAAGAGGTGTGTGTTGATTTCATTCAAAGTAGGATGACCTGTGAAAATGTGCAGCAGGGTTAAAGGACAAAAACATTTTAAAGAACAATAAGTAAATCCAGGTTCACTGGAATGGAACCATGTGAAAGGGAAATTTCAAGATATAGATGTGGTAAGATGTAGCATAATGGAATTTATATTATTTTAAATAAACTCATAAAAGAGCCCAGAAGCTGGAAGAAGATATGTTAGCTTTTTTTTAGGCATTAGTATACAGAAATATTTCTGTGAACATAACGTTCCTGCCTCTCAAGAATCTATAAGCTTGTTTTCTTCTGGGCTTAGTTTGATGATTAATTTTATTACTTTATATTTTTCCAGAGTGAGAAAGCCAAATGACTATCTTTTTGGTTACTTGCTACCTAAAACTAGAACTAATTAGATCAAGAGCAGTATGACTGACACAATTCATACCCTCAAGGTCCCAGTCTGTATCTCTGGGAAGCAATAGAGTTGCCAGGTGGTGGATCATAAACAGCTGTGCTACCAAAATCACTCTAAAGGATGCTGCCAGCAACAAGCTCCCCCACATGGCTTCTGTGAAATTATATCTATCCCTTCTCTTCCGACACACACTTTTAAGTCATAACTAATGTCCCTCAGGTAGCAGGGATGGTTTAATTAGGGCTGGGCATCTGTATGTTCATCCTCATGCATTCTTCCTCCTCTAGTTGAGCAAGGAATCATAAAGGTCATGCTTTATGCAGGTCCTGAACTTAGAGTCCTCAAATGGCCTTTGATTTCAATGCCGTTGTTCCTTCCTCTATCCAGACGACATACCCGTCATGGTATGCTTTAGGAGATAATCAACCAAATTGAAGAAAGTTTCCAGAGTTATCTACAGTAAAAGAATTTATTTTATCTATTTTCTTGATAAATGACACAGATTCCTATTATATGTTCATTTTAAAGTCCATTATTCTAAGACATTCAAATAGATATGTTATATGATTTTTCTAATAAACAAACACCAGGTTAAGAAAAATAAAGATGAACCTCTCCAAATTCATCTAGTCTGGTTCTCCAATGACAGACACTGAATCCCTGGACTCAATTCAGTTGAATTCAACATGTATTTTAGTATTGCAGGTCAGTCTTCTAGGTGTTGACTATAATGCTCAAAACCTTCTCACTTTGGCAGCATTTGCCAGGGTGCTCCAAGCTCTGATGAGGCATCGGAATTGGTTTTGAGTGGTAGCTGGAGGGGAAACCAGGTTTACAGTCTGTCCAGTGTATCACCTTGTTCATATCTATTATGTGTATCTTTTATGAACCTCAATTCCAATTCTTCAGATACTTCTGTCCTGGGACTAATCTATTCTATGAACTTTAGCCTTCCTTTTCAAAGGGGTTAGCATTAAGTTGGGTTTCAGTGGTCCATCATGTTATTTATGGATAAGATCATTTGTATGGTATCCTTCTGGACAACATGAAGGGATGTAGGGTCTGTATTCAATAATTTTTAGTATATATAGGTGTTGATTGTAATTTATAATTATATTATATAAATTATCATTATAATTTAGAACCTTTAATACATTCAATGACTGGAACCAAAAAGTAGTCAGAAAGGACTAATTTCATCCTAGAAGGATATCACCAGTAGAGAAATTAGATGAAGATATAAAAATGTCTTGTGAACTACACAAGACCTAAATCTTGGAGAGTGTAAAGGAGAGAATCTACATGCAAGCAAAGGACATCAGCTGTCAATCAAAAAAGAACATTTCAAATGGAATTTTCCCAGGAAAGACAGTTGGAGCTAAGCCCAGGCTGAATAGGGAAGAAGCTCTGAACAGGACCCCTGTTACCTTCTGTCCTAGGCTGAGGGACTGGTGTGGCTTTGGAGCTGAGGGAGAAACTTATGAACTAACGTTTGGCTGTTGGTAGCTGAGTGTGGTGAAGAAGATATTGGTGTCTCTGAGACTTGAGTTTGAAGAAAGAAGAAAGAAGATTAAACCGTTGTCTTCCCATCTCCCTGACAGACTTTTGTGTCACAGCTGTGACAGGACTGACATTTCCCAAAATCCTCCTAACCCTCATTATAGACTAGGGATAACCCCACCTCTCTCACCTCATCTTCCATCCTTGTCTTGTCTTTCCCAATAAACCCCCTTACTTGAGAAAAGAAGAGTAAAGAGCATTTCTCTGAAATCTCATAGTTCCCCTGAGTTACTTAGAAGGTGGCTGACTAAGACCAGGGGAGGGAAAAGGGAAACAGGAGGGAGAGGGTGGAAAACGGGTGGCATTTGAGGGAGAAGGGTAGGCAAAATATCTTGATCTATTAGCCATCTAGGGAATTGATAGACACCCTCAAGTATTCCTCTAGTATATCTCTCTCTATTACAACTAGGCACCTTCAGGTTTCCCCTTAGTATCCCTGTAGTCACCACAGAGTATCCATTTATTACAAATGATAACCCCAGCATCCATTTTTATTACAAGAGTTCACAAAAAAGCTTGAATAATAAAATTTAGATATTCTTGTCTCAGAATTCTAAAAGATCTCAACAGACAGACTAAAGGTGATAAAATGAAAGGAGCTATTTTATCAACCTGAGTTTTAACTTTGATTGGGAATAGAAAAGCAAACAAAGGAATCTGGGTTTTTAGTTGTTTTTCTTTCATATTCAAAGAGGACCACTGGTATCATGGGGTGATGTCTTGACTTGTGCATGAATTCGGTTTAAGTGAGGCATTGCTGCATAAAGTCATCAGTCTCATTCTCTCTTCCAGAGCCATCAATTTCCAATAGCAAGATAAAAGTTAAGACTGGTGATGAAGTGGAAGACCCGGGCATCTTTGGTGTCTAAGTACTAGGTATTCCATAATGCCTACTTCACCTGTTATTGAAATGAAATGGTCTAATCTACCCATTCCACAGGGGAAAGTCTTCATGAACATGCTTGGGTAGATATCCCTCTTACTAATTCACTGATGGGGTTTTGGTCCATTGGTTAGCCTCAACCAGGTTTAGCCCATCTGCTGAGATAGTTTGCTGGGGTATGGCCACTGTGCATGCCACAGCTTCTTGAAGCCATAGGTGAGATGTGATTGACAGTGGACACCAAAGATGGATGAGTAGCCTGAAAAGGTCTCAGCAAGCCTTTACACCAGAGGTGAACACCCATACAACTCAGGGTTTTTAGTTATTACAAGCTCAATATGAGTTAGCAATGTGATGTTGTAATCAAGAAAAGCTAATATGATCTCAAGCTATATTAACAGGGTTCTAACATTCAGTTAAGGAGATGCTAGTCCTTCTGTCCTCTATCAACAGGTAGGACCCTCTAATCTATAGAGTACTATGCTTTTGTTTGGCTAACACATTTCAGGAAAGATACTCATGATCTGGAATGCATTCTAGAGATTACCAGTGCAGTAAAGGACTCAAACTCATGTGATACAAGGGTCAGGGAAGGAATTGGGGATTTTTAGACTAAAGAAGAAATGACTTAGTAGAAGCATGATTAGTGTCTCCAAATATCTAATGAGATTAGACTTGTCCTTCATGATACTAAAGAACAGAATTCTGAGCAGTAGGTAAAAGTTATAAGAAGGCAGATTTCAGTTCAATAAAAGGAATTATTTCCTAAATAATTATATTTAGGCTCTTCAAAGATACATTATTTCTCCCTCTACTGATACAGACTACAACTACAGTGTGGTTTACTATATGGTCTTCAATAATTGCTATGGCTGAAAAAGGGATCAAATTTTCATCACTCCATGGTCAACTTGTCTGTGAGTTTCTTCAAACTTAGTCAATAATGGCTAGTCTTTATATATCTAGCAATTCAAGGTTTACAAACCATTTAGTAAGTATTATCTCATTTGAGCCTCACAATGATCCTGGGAGGTAGGTATTGTTATTATCCCCATTTTAAAGTTGAGGAAACTGAGTCAAACAGAGGTTAAAGTGACTTTCCCAGGGTCTCACAGCTTATAAATGATTGAGTTTGGATTTAAACACAGGTCTTCCTGACTCCAGACCAATGATCTGTGCCACCTTACTGCCTCAATACAAGCTGGACTTTAGACACAGGTCTAGCCATGAAGATGTTTTACCTTGATAGGACCATCCAGAATATGTTCCCCAGACCAGGGCAACAGTGGATAGAATGACAAGTCTAGAGTCAGGATGATCTAAGTTCAAATCCACCCTCAGACATGCCTGGCTATTTGATCTTGGGCAAGTCACTTAGCCCCATTTGCTTCAGTTATCTCATCTATAAAAATGAGCTGGAGAAGGAAATGACACACCATTCCAAGTATCTTTGCCAAGAAAACAAAGAGTCAGACACAACTGAAACAACTCAACAACAAATAACTTTAAAGAAGTTAAGATCACCTCCAGAGCACAAGACAACATTGCAGAAAGACTGGAGGGAAGGAATAGTCAGTGTTCAAAAAATTGAATGAACTGCTTCAGTAGGTCATGGGTTCTCCATCCCAGAAAGCCTTCAAGTAGAAGATGAACATGCTCGTTGGGAATTTTATTGAAAGGATTTCCTTTCTAGGGTAGATGACTTCCGAGTATTTATCCATTCAGTTCTGGATGCCCATAACTATGATTTTCCAGGTTTGGCCAGCCTCTGTGGATAGAACTAGACATAGTCAGATTCCACACTTTTTTAGCAAATCTAGATAGCCTTAGTCTCATCTATCTGGGCCTCATTCTTTATTTTTGCCCACAACATATGAGACCATGAATTTAGAAAGACCACTTTCTCATATGCTATAGAACTAAGAGGTGAATTTGGAGAGAGGATGGAATATGGTCCAATAATTACACTAACAAATTTGAGCTGAAGGTGCACTTTGCAATTTTTAGTATTTGGCAGGCAGTGAATTAAAGCCTTTTTGTATATCATTTGAAGATGGAGCCAGCACAGTCTAACTGATGGATTACTCTCATCGACTCCCTCGTCTGTTGCTTAGGCACATTATAAATATTTGGCTTTTTCTCTTTACTCTACATGCTCAGTCTATAGAACCTGGTGCAAACTCTGTCCCTGAACTTACGGAGTGCTGCTGATACAGCTGGTTAGTCTATCTGTCCAAGAACTTTCTAAACTGGCCCAAAGCAAGGTCTGTACACTCAGGGGGGTCTTAGAAGTAGTACACATAAAAGAAACACATATAAACGAGGACACATAGCACCTGTGACCCTCTAAAATGTCTTGTAATTTAAACATATGAAGTCACTTAGTAAATATTTCTTCTACTCCTTGTTTTGGTTGCCATGGCCTTAAAGGGTGGCCTGATGCTATCTGATGGCAAGTCCATTAATCAACTGATATTGATCAGTGAGTGGTGCAAGAAAGGAAATTAGAAAATCACAGGGGCATTGAGGTGGCTCAGTGGATAGAGACTCAGGAGGTCCTGGGTTCAAATTTGGCCACAGACACTTCCTAGCTGTATGACCCTGGGCAAATTGTGTAACCCCAATTGCCTAGTCCTTATCCCATTTCTGCTTTGAAACCAATATTTAGTGTTGATTCTAAGACAGAGGGTAAAATTTTTCTATTTAAAGGGAACCACAGAATCTAAAATTAGAAGGAACCTTTAGCTCTATAAAGACTGTGGAAAGATGCCTGCACTGGAGGGAAGACCTGAGTTTTAGTTCTTCCACTAATTCTCTGTTCAGCCTTGAGTAAGTCACTTCTTCCCTCCTGATCTGTTTCTTCTCCCATAAAATGAGAATATTAAATTAGAAGACCTTTAAGGTTTCTTCTAGTTCTGACCAACTTCTGTGATTTAAGAGCAAGTGTTTCTCCACTGGCTTTTTTTTTTTTGGTAAAATAAAGTATTATTATTACTGTTTTCTTTGGGAGGGGGGTGTCTGAGCTCATTGGGAAAGGGAACCAAATTGTACCAGTGAATAATTACCTTCGGCCAAGAAATACTTTCATTTTCTCACATCTGTGAAGATGCTTGAATGCTCATTATCCCTATCCATCAGATTAAATATTTAGGGGGAAAGAGTTCAAAAGTTTTTCTAGTTCTCTCTCTCTACAGTTTCCTCACCTAAAGGGCACAGTCACTGCAGAAGAGAGTGGAAAACTGTGTGAGCTGCCACCCCCTCCACAGCTAAGTAACAGTGGCTATATCAGTCAATAAATCAGTCAATCATCACCTTTTTGTTAAGACCCTACTATGTGTCAGACACCGTGGATACGAAATCACAAATGAAACAATCCTGGTTCTCAAGGAGTCTACATTTTATCAAGGGAACCTGTGAATGTATGTGGGCAGTAGATGGCTCATTGGATAGAGCATAGAATATGGAGGCAGGAAGACCCAAGTTCAAATATGGCCTCGGACACTGCCAGCTGTGTGACCCTCGGGAAGTCCCTTGACCTCCATTTGTCTTAATCCATCAGAGAAGGAAATAGCAAACCATTCTAGGATCTTTGCCAAGAAAACCACAGACAGAGCAATGATTTGGTATGATCCATGGGGTTATGAAGAGTAGACATGACTGAACAACAACCACAATGTATGTATAAATGCATTATGCATACATATGCAGAATAAATATACAAAATAAATACTAAGTAGTTTGGGGAGAGGGGACAATAGAAGGTAAGAATATCAGGAAAGGTTTCATGTAGAAGGGGGTGCTTGGTTTGAATCTTGAAGGAAATTGGTTGTTGTCCTTCATACTCAAAAAGGACCAAAATGATATCACTGGTGATATTTTTTGACTTGCATAAATTGGATTCAAGTGAGGCAGAGTTGTACAAAGTCATTGGCCATGTTCTCTCTTTCAGAGTCATTGAAGACCACTGAAGTCCAATGGCAAGACAAAATCAAAATCAAAATGATTGGTGAAGGCACAGAATATAGTGGATGACCTTGGCTTCTTCAATGTCAAAACAAATCCTATGCACTCTAAAATACATGCTTCTATAGCCATTGGTACAAATTATTCTCATCTGCCCCTCCTGCTGAAGGAAGTCTTTCTTATTATGAAAATTTTGCCAGGTTGTTGCTTACCTTCTAATTTTGGTTGTATTGGTTTTGTTTGTACAAAAACTTTTGAATTTAATGTAATCAAAATTATTTATTTTACATTTTGTGATTTTTTTCTAACTCTTGCTTGGTCTTAAAATCTTTTCTTTCCCAAAGATCTAACATGTATGCTATTCTGTGTTCATCTAGTTTACTTATAGTTTCCTTCTTTATATTCAAGTAATTCACCCATCCTGAGTATATCTTGGTGTAGGGTGTGAGATGTTGATCTAAACCTAATCTTTCCCATACTGTCTTCCCAGCAGTTTTTATCAAATAGTGGGTTTTGGTTCCCAAAGCTAGGATCTTTGGCCTTATCATAGACAGTCTTGCTGAGGTCACTTACCCCAAGTCTATTCCTATGATCCTCCTTTCTGCCTCTTAGCCAGTACCAAATTGTTTTGATGACCGCTGCTTTATAATATAGTCTGAGATCTGGGACTGCAAGGCCTCCTTCCTTCGCATTTTTTAATTTCCCTGGATATTCTTGATTTTTTGTTCTTCCAAATGAACTTTGTTATATTTTTTCTAATTCAGTAAAAAGTTTTTTGGAAGTTCAATAGGTATGGCACTAAATAAGTAAATTAATTTGGTTTGGATTGTCATTTTCGTTATGTTAGCTCATCCAATCCATGAGCAATCAATGTTTTTCCAATTGTTTAGATCTAGTTTTAATTGTGTGGACAGTGTTTGGTAGTTGTGTTCATATAATTCCTGTGTTTGTCTCGGCAGATAGATTCCTAAGTATTTTATATTGTCTAGGGTGATTTTAAATGGAATTTCTCTTTCTAATTCTTGCTACTCAAATGGGTTGAAGATATATAGAAATGTGGATGACTTTTGCGGGTTTATTTTGTATCCTGCAACTTTGCTAAAGTTGTTGATTACTTTGACTAGCCTTTTGGTTGATTCTCTAGGATTCTTTACGTAGACCATCATGTCATCTGCAAAGAGTGATAGCTTTGTCTCCTCATTGCCTATTTTAATACCTTCAATTTCTTTTTCTTCTCTAATTGCTACTGCTAGTGTTTCTAGTACAATGTTAAATAATAGAGGTGATAATGGGTATCTTGTTTCACTCCTGACCTTATTGGGAAGTTTTCCAGTTTATCCTCATTGCAGATGATGTTGGCTGATGGTTTTAGATATATACTGTTTATTATTTTTAGGAAAGGCCCTTCTATTACTGTGCTTTCTAGTGTTTTCCAATAGGAATGAGTGTTATATTTTGTCAAAGGCTTTTTTTGCATCTATTGAGATAATCATGTGATTTTGTTGGTCTGCTTGTTAATATGGTCAATTATGTGGATGGTTTTCCTAATATTGAACCATCCTTGCATTCCTGGTATAAATCCTACCTGATCATAATGAATAACCCTCGTGATCACTTGCTGGAGTCTTTTTCCTAGTATTCTATTTAAGATTTTTGCATCTATATTCATTAGGGAAATTGGTCTGTAGTTTTCTTTTCCTGTTTTTGGCCTACCTACTTTGGAATCAGTACCATATTTGTGTTGTAAAAGGAATTTGGTAGAATTCCTTCTTTGCTTATTCTGTCAAATAGTTTGTATAATATTGGAATCAGTTGTTCTTCAAATGTTTGATAAAATTCATTTGTGAACCATCTGGTCCTGGGGATTTTTTCTTAAGAAGTTCTTTGATAGCTTGTTTGATTTCTTTTTCTGAAATGGGGTTGTTTAGGTATTCTATTTCTTCCTCTGTTAGTCTAGGCAATTTATATTTTTATAAATAGTCATCCATATCACCTGGATTGCCATATTTATTGCCATATAATTGGGCATTATAGTTTTTAATGATTGCCTTAATTTCCTCTTCATTAGAGGTGAAGTCTCCCTTTTCATCTTAGATACTGTCATTTTGGTTTTCTTCTTTCCATTTTTAAATTAGATTGACCAGTACTTTGCCTATTTTGTTTTTTCAAAGTACCAGCTTCTAGTCTTATTTATTAAATCAAGAGTTCTTTGACTTTCAATTTTATTAATTTCTCCTTTGATTTTTAGGATTTCTAATTTAGTCTTCATCTGAGGATTTTTAATTTGTTCACTTTCTAGTTTTTTAATTTGCATGCCCAATTCATTGACCTCTGCCCTCCCTAATTTGTTAATGTATGAACTCAAGGATATGAATTTCCCCCTGAGTACTGCTTTGGCTGCCTCCCATAGATTTTGAAAGGATGTCTCATCACTGTCATTTTCTTCAATGAAATTATTGTTTCTATGATTTATTTTTTAACTAGCAGATTTTGGAGCATCGTATTAATTTCCAATTATTTTTTTATTTCCCTCTCCATGTACTCTTACTAATTATTATTTTCATTGCATTGTGATCTGAGAAGGTTGAATTTATTATTTTTGGTCTTTTGCACTTGTTTGCAATGTTTTTATGCTGTAGTGCATGCTCAATCTTTGTGAATGTACCATGTGTTGCTGAAAAGAAGGTGTATTCCTTTTTGTCGGTATTCATTTTTCTCCACATATCTACTAACTCAATTTTTCTAAGATTTCATTTACTTCTCTTACCTCTTTCTTATTTTTTGGTTTGATTTACCTAGTTCTAATAGAGGAAGGTTCAGGTCTCCCAACTAGTATAGTTTTTCTACCTATTGCATTCTTGAGCTTCACTAGTTTCTCCTTTAGAAATTTGGATGCTATGCCATTTGGAGCATACATGTTAAGTACTGATATTTCCTCATTGTCTATATTGCCTTTTATCAGGATGTAATTACCTTACCTCTCTCTTTTGACTAGATCTATTTTTACCATAGCTTTGTCAGATATCATAATTGAGACTTCTGTCTTCTTTTTCTCCATTGATGCCCAATAGATTTTGCTCCACCCTCCTGCTTTTACGCTATGTGTGTCTACCTTCCTCGTGTGTTTCTTGTAGACAGTATATGGTAGGGTTTTGGTTTCTAATTCACTCTGTTAATTGCTTACACTTTATGGGTGAGTTCATTCCATTGACATTCAGAGTTATGATTACCAGCTGTGTATTTCCCAGAATTTTGATTTCCACTCCTAGTCCTGCCCTTTCTTCTTTCACGATCTCCTTCTACACCGGTGCTTTGTTTTTAATCAATCCCGCTAATTCCCACCCTTATTTTACTTCTCTTTCTACTCCCCTCCCTTCTTATTCCTCTCTAATTTTCTTTACAGTCTTTTTAAACTACCCCCCCTCCACTGTATGGCTTCCTCTCCACCAGTCTGCTTGTTACCCTTCTACTTCCCTATAGGGAGCAAATCAATTCTCTACCCCAATGTATTTGATTGGCCTTCCCTCTTTGAGTCAATTTCAATGCATATAAGAATTGAGTATTTCCTATATCCAACCTCTTTACCCTTTCAGTGTATCGATGTTCTCCCCACTCCCACCATGCACTTCTTTGTGACATATAAATTTACCTCATTTTTTCCCATGTCTCTTAGTATTAATCTCTTTTTAAAAAAACACTAGTTGTACATATATATGTATATATATACATATATATATACATACATATATGTTTATGCATACATATATCTATATACGTATTTATGTCTTGGCACTTCATCCTATACAGTTTGTCACTGTTGTCCCTCTAAGTGTAATTCTTCTAGCTACCCAGGTGATAACAATTTTTAAGAGTTATCAAGAGGGCTTTACCTCTGCTGTGGGTAGTTTTTCCTGACATTCAGATGGTTCTGTTGATGTGTGAGCAGATAACCTGCTACTTTAAAAGAGCCCCCAGACTTCCGGTCAAGATGGCGGCTTAGAAGCAGTGAAGGTTCAGACCTTGGGAAACCCTTCCTTACCAATCACAAACTGAATGCTGCTAGGGCACCAAAATTCAAGGGCAGACCTGGGAAACCCTCATTCTGGACTGGGATCAAAAAGTATGCCCCCCCCCCCGAAAGCCAGAATCCTAGATCACTTGGATCTAAGGGGAAGGCAGAAGGAAGGTCCCAGGACCACTCCCCCCCAACCCAGAGCTCTGAGCCTACAGCAGCAGCAGGATCCTCAGGGCCGGCAAAATGGCCTCAGGGCCAGCTATTCTGAAGGACACACCTTGAAAGCAACCTGAGCCAGTCTCTAGTGTGCCCAACACAGAAGGCAGGGAAACAGAGAGAGATGGGTGGAGCCTGTAGTCCCCTGGCTGGGTCCTTCCATCTGAATCAGTTCCTGCTTTCATCTGAGCAGATTCCGGCCTCAGGGCACATTCAGTCCAACCCAGCTGAACCTAATCCCATCAGGAGCCCTCAGAGCTTCTGAAAGGACAGAAACCTCAGGGCCGGCAAAAGGGTCCCTCCAAAGGGCTGGTGAAGGGCTTACCTTGAAAGTAACCTGGGCCAGCCTCAAGGCATCTAACACAGAATGCAGAGGAGGTTTCCTTTTCTTCGGGGCTCATTCAGCCTAACCCAGCTGAATTTAATCCCATCAGGAGCCCTCAGAGCTCAGGGAGGCCATGACCCCTCCCCCCTTAGAGTACATGGTCTTCTGAAAGAACAGAAACCTCAGGGCCAGCAAAGGCATTGAGGTACCTTGCGGACAGTGCTGTGCCAGTCTCAGAGAGGGGAAGTAAGGCAGCATAGAAGCAATTGGAGGAAACTGAGAGCAGTAACACCCAAAATGCCGGCAGGCAGGGGATGGCAGGCTCTGTGCTTCCCTGTGGAAGAAAGAACAGCTGCAGAGAAAGGACAATCTGCCTGGGGCTAAAGCCTCGGACCATCAGACAGATACACAAAGAGCCAGTCCTCCTCACTCAGATATAGATGGCAAACAGTACAGAAGTACAAAAGCCTCCAAACACCAAGAAAAGCAAGAAGAAGGGGATGACTTTGGACACATTTTATGGAACAAAAATACAAAATACAGAGGAGATAGAATAGGAAACACAAGCAAATGCTCCGAAACCCTCCAAAAAAAAATGGAAACTCTCCACAAACTCTTAAAGAATTTAAACTGGAAATGATCAAAAAGATGGAAGCCTTCTGGTAGGAAAAGTCGGAAATAACGCAAAAGGAATTCAACAATATGAAGCATGAAAAAATGCAACTACAGAAACAGTTTGACCAAACTGAAAAGGAAAACCAGGCTTTAAAGGTCAGAATCAGGCAACTAGAAGACAATGATCTTGCAAAAGAGCAAGAATTAATAAAGCAAAGCCAAAAGACCAAGAAATTAGAAGAGAACATAAAATATCTCACTGATAAGGTGATAGACCTGGAAAATAGAGGAAGGAGAGACAATGTGAGAATAATTGGCCTACCAGAAAAGCCAGAAATGAATAATAATCTCGACCTCATAATACAAGATATCATCAAAAAACTGCCCAGAGATTCTAGAACAAGGGGGCAATACAGGCATTGAAAGAGTTCACAAAACACCCTCTACACTAAATCCCCAAAAGACAACCTCCAGGAATGTAATTGCCAAATTCCAAAGCTTTCAAGCAATAGAAAAAATCTTACAAGAAGCCAGAAAAAGACAATTTAGATATAAAGGAATGCCAATCAGGGTCACACAAGACCTTGCAAGTTCCACTCTGAATGACTGTAAGGCATGGAACATGATTTTCAGAAAGGCAAGAGAGCTAGGTCTCCAACCAAGAATCAGCTATCCATCAAAACTGACTATATACTTCCAGGGGAAAGTATGGGCATTCAACAAAATAGAAGATTTCCAAGTTTTTGCAAAGAAAAGACCAGAGCTCTGTGGAAAGTTCAATATTGAAAAATAAAGAGCATGGAATACCTGAAAAGGTAAATATGAAGGAAAGGGAAAAGGAGAAAAATGTTATCTTTTTTTTTCTTCAAACTCTCTTCTATAAGGACTACATTTGTATCAATTTATATATATTAATATGTGGGGAAAATGTAATGTGTAACTCTCAAAAATTATATGCATCATTAGAGTAATAAGAAGAATCATGCATAAGGTACATTTGGAGCATCAAGATGATATGGAGAAAGGGGGAGATAGAAAGAAAAAGGGGGGGAATCATTGATAATACTAAGATATACTCCAAGAATTGGGGGGGGGGAACTAAATAGAATAATCTTTCTCACACAAAGATACACATGGGAAGGGGAGGGGAAGAAAACTCCTATAAGAAGGAGAGGAAGAGAGGGTTTTTTACTTTAACCTTAATCTCAGGGAAATCAACTCTGAGAGGGAAGAGCATCCAAATCCATTGGGATCTTGAATTCTATCTTATCCAACAGGGTAACGGAGAAGGGAAAACCAAGGTGGGAAGGTGGGGAGGGTACACAAAAAGGGAGGGAAAGGGAACAAAAATGGAGGGGCTAGAGAGGGAAACATATCAAGGAAGGGGACGAGGGGGACTAATTTAAAGTAAATCACTGGCTTAAAAGGTTATAGCTAAAGAAGAAAGGTCAGAATTAGGGGAGGATATCAAAATGCCAGGGCGTCCACAAGTGACAATCATAACTTTGAACACGAATGGGATGAACTCACCCATAAAAAGTAGATGAATAGCAGAATGGATTAGAATCCAAAACCCTACCATTTGTTGTCTTCAAGAAACACACATGAGGCAGGTAGACACCCACAAGGTCAGAATTAAAGGATGGAGTAAGACCTTTTGGGCCTGAACTGATAGAAAGAAGGCAGGAATTGCAATCATGATATCTGACAAAGCCAAAGCAAAAATAGACCTGATTAAAAGGGATAGGGAAGGTAATTATATTTTGTTAAAAGAGACTTTAGAGAAAATTTCTGGGTAAACCTGGCTGCAATCTAGGCGCGACTCACTTCCCCTCCCCAGCACCAAACGAAATAGACTACCTCAAAAGAGCATAAAAATCACCTTTGGAAGAATGGAGGGACTCTCCAGTACCCCACAGAAATGAAGGTATGTGGGGTTTGAACATTCCCACACTATAAGGAGGAGGAAAAGCTCACACAAAAACGAGAACTGAGCCACCCCTCCCCCACACACCCCCACCAAACCAGAGTAAGCTATCACAGTGCTCACTGGGACAGCGAGTGAGTGAGGAGCGTCTCTGTCTGGAGGGGCACACCAGGGTCCTTGGGATTTAAAGACTGCAAGGAAAAGACCTCTCAGGGGGGTTTAATGGGAGAATCCTGTGCTCAGCACAGGCGGCTGCAGAGCTGAACTCCGGGGTGGTTGCGCTGAGCACCTGGGCAGAGCTGAACACCTGGGCGTGCCGCGCTGATCACCTGGGAGGTTGGGCTGAACACAGGGGCCCACGCTCTAAGAAACCTCGTGGGTTGGAAGAACTAGTCTGAGGCAACCTAAATTCACAGAAAACCCACCCATATCACCCAGACCCCAGACCAAAAAAGAAAGTGGAATAAAACCACCAAAGGGATGGCTCACATAGCCCAAAATCAAGCCTCCAAGAAAAAAGGGAAAAAGGTGACTATTGAAAACTTTTATGGAGGGAGTACCCAAGGAAAAGAAGAGAATGAGGATGAAATCCAAACAAAATCAGAACATGCCTCCCAAAATGGAAACTATCCACAAGCTCTGGAAGATCTCAAACTGGAGGTTACCCAAAAGATGGAAACCTTTTGGGAAAAAAAATGGGAGAAAGAGATCAGCAGTCTGATAGACAAGACTTCACAATTGGAGAAAGAGCTGGAAGCATCTAAAAGAAGGGCAGACAAAGCCGAAAAGCAAAACCAGTCCCTAAAGACCAGAATTAAGCAAATGGAAGACAGCGAGATTACAAAACAGCAAGAATCAATAAAGCAAAGCCAAAAAATTAATGAATTAGAAGAAAATATGAAATATCTCACTGAAAAGGTCACAGACTTGGAAAACAGAGGAAGAAGAGACAACCTCAGAATTATTGGTCTCCCCAAAAAACCAGAGATAAACAAAACTTCGATGCTATTCTATAGGAGATTATAGAAGAAAATTGCCCACATGTTCTGGAGCAAGGGGGAAATATAGAAATAGAATGGGTTCATAGAACACCCTCTATACTAAATCCCCAAAAGACAACCTCCAGGAATGTAATCACCAAATTCAAGAGCTTCCAAGTAAAGGAGAAAATCCTACAAGAAGCAAAGAAGAGGAGCTTCAGATATAGGGGGGCTCCCATTAGGATCACACAGGACTTAGTGGCTAACACACTAAGAGACCGCAAAGCATGGAACATGATATTTAGAAAGGCAAGAGAGCTGGGTCTCCAACCAAGAATCAACTACCCAGCAAAACTGACTATATACTTCCAGGGGAAAGTATGGGCATTCAACAAAATAGAAGATTTCCAAGTTTTTGCAAAGAAAAGACCAGAACTTAGTGGAAAATTCGATATCCAAGCACAGAAAGCAAGAGAAACATGAAAAGGTAAATATGAAAGAAAGGGAAAAGGAGATAAATCTTATCTTTTTCTTTAAGTCAAACTTTTTTCTATAAGGACTACATTTATATCAAATTATATATATTAATATGTGGGAAAAATGTATTGTGTAACTCTCAAAAATTGTATGTATCATAAGAGTAGTTAGAAGAATCATGCATAGGGAAAGATTGGGGCATCAAGAAAATTTGGTGAAAGGGGGGGCAAAGAAAGAAAAAGGGAGGGGGGAATCATCAATAACACTAACATTTACTTCAAGAAACAGGGGGGGACTAAATAGAATAATCTTTCCCATACAAAGATACACATGGGAAGGGGAGGGGAAGAACTCTCATATGAGAAGGAGAGGAAGAGAGAGCGTGAAGTAGAATTACTTAAACCTTACTCTCAGTGAAATCAAATCTGAGAGGGAAGAATATCTAGATCCAGTGGGATCCTGAATTCTATCTTATCCAACAGAGCAAGAAAGAAAGGAAAATTAAGGAGGGAGAGGGGGAGGGAGTATAAAAAGGGAGGGAAGGAGAGGGGGGCGGGGAAGGGAGCATAAAAAGGGAGGGGCTAGAAAGGGAAGCATATCAAGGGAGGGGACTAGGGGGACTGACCTAAAGTAAATCACTGGTTCAAAAGGAGATAGCTAAAGAAGAAAGGTCAGAACTAGGGGAAGATATCAAAATGCCAGGGAATCAATCCACAAGTGACAATCATAACTTTGAACATGAATGGGATGAACTCACCCATAAAGTGTAGACAAATAGCAGATTGGATTAGAACCCAAATCCCTACCATTTGTTGTCTTCAAGAAGCACATATGAGGAGGGTTGATACTCACAAGGTTAGAATTAAAGGTTGGAGTAAGACCTTTTGGGCCTCAACTGATAGAAAGAAGGCAGGAGTTGCAATCATGATATCTGACAAAGCCAAAGCAAAAATGGACCTGATCAAAAGGGAGAGGGAAGGTAAATATATTCTGTTAAAAGGGAGTATAGACAAGGAGGAAATATCACTAATCAATATGTATGCACCAAATGGTATAGCATCCAAATTTTTAATGGAGAAACTAGGAGAATTGAAGGAGGAAATAGACATTAAAACCATATTAGTGGGAGACTTGAACCAACCACTATCAAATTTAGATAAATCAAACCAAAAAAAAAATAAGAAAGAGGTAAAAGAGGTGAATGAAATCTTAGAAAAATTAGAGTTAATAGGCATATGGAGAAAAATAAATAGGGACAAAAAGGAATACACCTTCTTCTCAGCACCACATGGCACATTCACAAAAATAGATCATATACTAGGTCACAGAAACATGGCACTCAAATGCAGAAAAGCAGAAATAATAAATGCAACCTTTTCAGATCATAAAGCAATAAAAATATTGATCAGTAAGGGAACATGGAGAGCCAAATCAAAAATTAATTGGAAATTAAATAATATAATCCAAAATTGGTTAAAGAAGAAATCATAGAAACAATTAATAATTTCATTGAGGAGAAATGACAATGCTGAGGCATCCTTTCAAACCTTTTGGGATGCAGCCAAAGCAGTACTTAGAGGAAAATTCATATCCATGAGTGCATATATTAACAAATTAGGGAGGGCAGAGATCAATGAATTGGAAATGCAAATCAAAAAACTTGAGAACAAACAAATTAAAACCCCCCAGAAGAAAACCAAATTAGAGATCCTAAAAATTAAGGGAGAAATTAATAAAATCAAAAGTGATAGAACTATTGAGCTAATAAACAAGACTAGAAGCTGGTACTTTGAAAAAAAACAGACAAAATAGACAAAATATTGATCAATCTAATTAAAAAAAGGAAAGAAGAAAAGCAAATTAACAGCATCAAGGATGAAAAGGGGGACCTCACCTCCAATGAAGAGGAAATTAAGGCAATCATTAAAAACTACTTTGCCCAATTATATGGTAATAAATATACTAACCTAGGTGATATGGACTAATATATACAAAAATATAAACTGCCTAGACTAACAGAAGAGGAAATAGAATTCTTAAATAATCCCATATCAGAAAATGAAATCCAACAGGCCATCAAAGAACTCCCTAAGAAAAAATCCCCAGTGCCTGATGGATTCACAAGTGAATTCTATCAAACATTCAAAGAACAGTTAATCCCAATACTATACAAACTATTTGTCATAATAAGCAAAGAGGGAATTCTACCAAACTCCTTTTATGACACAAACATGGTACTGATTCCAAAGCCAGGCAGGTCAAAAACAGAGAAAGAAAATTATGGACCAATCTCCCTAATGAATATAAATGTAAAAATCTTAAATAGGATACTAGCAAAAAGACTCCAGCAAGTGATCAAAAGTATGATCAAGTAGGATTTATACCAGGGATGCAGGGTTGGTGCAAGCCAATATAATAAAAATGAACATCCTACCCAAAATTATTTATCTATTTAGTGGCATACCCATTGAACTTCCAAAAAATTTCTTCACTGATTTAGAAAAAAAACCATAACAAAGTTCATTTGGAAGAACAAAGGATCAAGGAAACCCATGGGAATCATGAAAAAAAATACAAAGGAAGGGGGCCTTGCAGTCCCAGATCTCAAACTATATTACAAAGCAACAGTCATCAAAACAATTTGATACTGTCTAAGAGACAGAAAGGAGGATCAGTGGAATAGACTTGAGGCAAGTAACCTCAGCAAGACAGTATATGATAAACCCAAAGATCCCAGCTTTTGGGACAAAAATCCACTATTCAATAATAGCTGGGAAAATTGGAAGGCAGTGTGGGAGAGATTAGGTTTGTATCAACACCTCACACCCTACACCAAGATAAATTCAAAATGGGTGAATGACTTGAACATAAAGAAGGAAACTATAAGTAAATTAGGCAAACACAGAATAGTATACATGTCAGACCTTTGGGAAGGAAAGGCTTTAAAACAAAGCAAGACATAGAAAGAGTCACAAAATGTAAAATAAATAATTTTGACTACATCAAATTAAAAAGCTTTTTTATAAACAAAACCAATGTAACTAAAATCAGAAGGGAAGCAACAAATTGGGAAACAATCTTCATAAAAACCTCTGACAAAGGTTTAATTACTCAGATTTATAAAGAACTAAATCAATCGTACAAAAAATCAAGCCATTCTCCTATTGATAAATGGGCAAGGGACATGAATAGGCAGTTTTCAGATAAAGAAATCAAAACTATTAATAAGCACATGAAAAAGTGTTCTAAATCTCTTATAATCAGAGATATGCAAAGCAAAACAACTCTGAGGTATCACCTCACACCTAGCAGATTGGCTAACATGACAGCTATGGAAAGTAATGAATGCTGGAGGGGATGTGGCAAAGTAGGGACATTAATTCGTTGTTGGTAGGGTTGTGAATTGATCCAACCATTCTGGAGGACAATTTGGAACTATGCCCAAAGGGTAATAAAAGACTGTCTACCCTTTGATCCAGCCATAGCACTGCTGGCTTTGTACCCCCAAAGAGATAATAAGGAAAAAGACTTGTACAAGAATATTCATAACTGTGCTGTTTGTGGTGGCCAAAAATTGGAAAATGAGGGGATGCCCTTCAATTGGGGAATTGCTGAACAAATTGTGATCTATGTTGTTGATGGTATAATATTGTGCTAAAAGGAATAATAAAATGGAGGAATTCCATGGAGACTGGAGCATCATCCAGGAAGTGATGCAGAGTGAAAGGAGCATAACGAGGAAAACATTGTACCCAGAGACTGATACACTGTTGTACAATTGAACACAATGGACTTCTCCATTAGTGTCAATGCAATGTCCCTGAACAATCTGCAGGGATCTAGGAGAACAAACACTATCCACAAGCAGAGGACAAACTGTGGGATTAAAAACACCAATGAAAAGCAACTACTTGACTACAGGGGTTAAGGGGACATGTCTGAGGAGAGACTCTAAACGAACACTCTAATGCAAATACCAACAACATGGAAATGGGTTCGAATCAAGAACACACGTGAAACCCAGTGGAATCATGTATCGGCTATGGGGGGGAGGAAAAGAAAATGATCTTTTTCTCTAATGAATAATGTTTTGAAATGACCAAATAAAATATTGTTTAGAAAAGAGTTATCAATATCCTCCTTTCTTGTAGGGATACATATCATTTTTAACTTATTGGGTTCCTTAAAAAAAGATTTTTTTGTTTGGTTTTGTTTTTCCCCCCTTTCTTAATTACCTTTTGATGATTCTCTTGAGTTCTTTATTTGGGCATCAAATTTTCTGTTCAGGTCTGGTCTTTTCTTTATGAATGCTTGAAGTCTTCTATCTTATTAAATGACCACACTTTCCCCTTTAAGAGTATAGTCAGTTTTGCTGGGTAGTTGATTCTTGGTTGTATATCTAGTGCCATTCCTTTCCAGAATATCACATTCCATGCCTTTTGGTCCTTCAGTATAGATGCAGCCAGATCCTGTGTTATCCTCACTGTAGTTCCATGGTATCTGAATGACTTCTTCTTAGCAGCTTGTAATATTTTTCCTTGATTTGGTAGTTCTTGAATTTGGCTATGACATTCCTGGGTGTTGTTTGTTGGGGATTAAGTACAGGAGGTGATCTGTGGATTCTTTCAAATCTCCACTTTCCCCTCTTGTTCTAGAATGTCAGGGCAGTTTTCTTGGATAATTTCTTGTAAGATGATGTCCAGGCATTTTCTTTTGCCATGGTCTTCTGGTAGACCAATGATTCTTAAATTGTCTCTCCTGGAACAATTTTCTAAATCTTCTGTTTTGTGAATGAGGTGTTTTATATTTTCCTCAATTTTTTCATTCTTTTGATTTTGTTTTATGGTTTACTGCTGCCTTGTAAAGTCACTTGCTTCTAATTATTTTATTCTGGTTTTTAAAGACTGAATTTCATCCCTGGATTTTTGGTCATCCATCTCCTTCTGGTCTGATTTTCTTTGGAGGTCATCTTTCATCTTCTTTGCCTCATCTTTCATTTTCTTTGCCTCATCTTTCATCTCCTTTGCCTCATCTTTCATTTTCTTTACCTCATTTTTCATCTCCTTTACCTCATTACCACAGCTAAATATCATTAGCTTGATAGCTAATCAAGCTGATTAATTTTGGCTTTCAACACACTATTTTCTCATTTTAGTTCAAGTGCCTTTGTTTCCAGATGACTTATCTTTCTTTTTAAGTTCTTTCCCCAGTTGTTTTCAGCCTCTCTTTATTGTGTTTTGAATTGTATTTTGAGTTCTTCCAAAGCCTGTGTCCAATTAGCTGGAGTTTCTGTGTTTTTGCTTGGTGTTCCTTGATCTTCCTCTGTTACATTTGTTATTTGTTCATTGCCTAGATAGAAGCTGTTGATTGTAATTTCTTTTTTCATTTTCTGTTGTTTGCTTTAATATTTGCCCCTTCTTTCCCCCCTGTAGTTGCCTGTGCTCTTTCTCCTTTCATTATTTGCTGAATCTGTGGGTTTTGGCTTTTCTGTCAACCTTTACCCTTGGAGCTTAGCAAGGCCTCTCAGAGCAGTCTGTGGGGGAGTGATGTTGGAACTTGAGCTTCCCTGCCCTCTAAAGGCTTGATAAGATTAAGTCCAAATGAGTTGAACTTGCAGAGCTGAATGTGTCCTGAGACCAAAAACTTGGGAAAGGGTGGGGGGCAATATGGAGTGTCTATGCTACTGTGACTAGGCTACCTCCTCTCTGCTTCTCCTAGAGCTGCCTCCCAGCCACCTGTGTTCAGAGCCCTGAGCCTGGCATAACTTTGCCCACAAGGTACTCCCTCCAGACAAGCACCCTTGCCCACCCAGAGATTCTAGCCAATGCTGGAGGCTCAGCACTGTATGTGGGGGGGGGGGGGTCCTGGGACCTTCCTTCTTCCTTCCCCTTAAACCAGAGTGTTCTTGAATTCAGGCTTTTGGGGGGGGAGTACCTTTTAAGTTGAGTCCAGCAGGAGGGTTCTTTAGCTCTGTCCTGTTGTTAGGTTTGGATTTCAGTCCCCTAGAACATTTGGTTTTTAATCAGTGAGGAAGGGTTTTCAGAGGTCTGAACTTTCGTTGCCTCTACTCTGCCATCTTGACTCCTCTTCTCCCTGGAGGAAGTCTTTCTATGCCCAAAGTGTACATCCCCCTAACTCACTGAAAAGTTTGAGGTTCATCAGTTACCCTCAACCTGGTTTAGCCTTCCTGCCAAGATGTTTTAGCAAAGTGTGGCCATTGCACATGCTGGGAGTTACAAGTGAGGTTTGGGTAGCAGGTGAACACCAAAGGAGGAAATAAGTCCTGCAAAGGGTTCAGCAAACCCTCAGGCTAAATGTTCTAGTCTTCCCTGTACACCCCAAGGCTAAGGTAAAGATGAAGGAAGTAACAGATTATAAGAGGTAGAAGTGAGGTAGGAGAACATTCTCAATATGGAGGCTGGATAATGCAAAGGCATTTTAGGAGGTGGGAGATGCAGTAGGTAGAGTATTAGGCTTGGAGTCAAGACCTAAATCCAAATCTTTCCTTGGACACCTACTTTTCTGGGTGACCCTGGCAAGTCACTTAACCATTGTCAGCTATGGTTTCCTCACCTACAAAATGAGGATAACAATAAGTTGTTGTGAGGATCCAATCCAATCTAAATCAATAAACATTTATTAAGTGTCTAATGAGATAATATATGCAAAGCAGTTTGCAAACCTGAAAGCATTTAGAACTCCTACAAATATTCACTATTATTTATAGGGAAGAAATGGAAAGTTTGGCAGAAAGGAAAGTTGAAAGTTGAAAAATAAATCAACTTATTTATTCATATATGGAACACAAAATGGGGGGATCAGTAAAGTACTAGGATTTTTTCTTTTTCTAGAAAGAATTATTGAATAGGATTTACAGTTGGAAGGAAACTTAACATCATTCAGCTCAATCCACTCATTTTTACAGATGTCCATCCTGGAGCCCAGACAAGAGGAGTGACTTGTCTAAGCTCACGAAGTTAAAAGCAGAACTGGGTTACAATCCTAGATCTTCTGATTCCAGAGAGAGTGCTCTGTCTAGCCATAAGGCTGAATTATTATTTGACCATTTTTTATTAATTGCATTCATCCACAAGCCCCTTCCCCTCCTCCCACCTCACAGAAGGCATCATCCAAGAGACAGAGAGATGCATATAAACTATGTATTTTGTGTTCTGCATTTCAATTCACTCTCTCAAGGTATCATTTACAATTTATTCTTCAAGAACTAAATCCATGGCTGTGTATGATGTTGTCTTGGTTTCTACTTATTTTGCTGTTCATTAGCTCGTATAATTTTTTTCCAAGTTTTATCAATATTAACCTGTTCATTATTTCTTGTGGCTCAGTTGTATTCTATCACAATCATAAACCACAATTTGTTTCACCATTCTCCAATTGATGGGCATCTCCCCAATTTTCAGTTCTTTGCCATCACAAAGAGAGTTACTAGAAATATTTTTAAACATTTTCCTTTTTCCCTGATCTCCTTGGGAAACAGACCCAAAAGTGGTATTGCTGGGTCTAAAGGTACACATCGTTTTATAGCACTCTGGGCATACAGCAGAATTATTATTATTATTTTCAATTCCTCATCTTCAATCAATACTGTGTATGGTTCCAAGGTAGAAGAGTATTAAGGACTAGGTAATGGGGTTTAAATAAATTCCCCAGGGTCCCACAGCTATGATACAGATGAATTAAAGAATGATTGGCAGGGTTGGGGGAGTCTTTCAGGAAAGGTCTTATACATTCTGAAATTATTGCAACAAAAATGCTTGGTTAGTTTTGTGGTCCATTAATGACAATGAATATTTCTCTAGTTTTTAAGGTTTGCATGTAAATTTCTTTTCCCACAAGGACCTTGTACTGAGTAGTATAAGTTCACTTAACTCATATTATAGATGAGGAAGCTGAGATCTGGAGAAAAGGAATAATTAGCTCATGGTCCCACAGCTAAAAATTAACTGAAACCTAAGTTTCTATCCAATAGAAAGAATACTACATCTGGATTCAGAATCCTAGATTCAAATCCTGATTCTGTAATCCATTTAGGAGCTGGGTAACCTTGGGCAAGTCACTTAATTCACTAAGTCTCAGCTGTTTCATTTTAAAATGTTCAATTGGGGGGGGGGGAGTTAGGTAGCTCAGTGGATTGAGAGCAAGGACTAGAGATGGAAGGTCCAAGGTTCAAATCTGACCTCAGACACTTCCTAGCTGTATGACCCTGGGCAAGTCACTTAACCCATTGGCTAACCCTTACTGCTCTTCTGCCTTGATTCTAAGATGGAAGGTAAGGGTTTTAAAAAAAAAGATGGGATGGAAATAGATGGCCTTCTAAGGTATATTTTCAGTTCTAAATCATATATTGTATGATCATCCTCCCTGTCTTCCCATTTTTTCCTTTCATTCGAGTGTATTTATTTTTCTTCTTTTAATAAAAACTCTTTTCTGATAATGGACAAAAAGACTTGTACAAAAATATTCAAAGCTGCGCTCTTTGTGGTGGCCAAAAACTGGAAAACGAGGGGATGCCCATCAATTGGGGAATGGCTGAACAAATTGTGGTATATGTTGGTGATGGAATACTGTTGTGCAAAAAGGAATAATAAAGTGGAGGAATTCCATAGAGACTGGAACAACCTCCAGGAAGTGATGCAGAGCGAGAGGAGCAGAACCAGGAGAACATTGTACACAGAGACAAACACACTGTGGTATAATCTAACGTAATGGACTTCTCCATTAGTGGCGGTGTAATGTCCCTGAACAATCTGCAGGGATCTAGGAGAAAAAACACTATCCATAAGCAGAGGACAAACTGAGGGAGTAGAAACACCGAGGAAAAGCAACTGCCTGACTACAGCGGTTGAGGGGGACATGACAGAGGAGAGACTCTAAATGAACACTCTAATGCAAATACCAACAACAGGGAAATGGGTTAGAATCAAGAACACATGTGATACCCAGTGGAATCACGCGTTGTCTATGGGGGGTGGGGGGGAGGAAAAGAAAATGATCTTTGTCTTTAATGAATAATGCATGGAAATGATCAAATTAAATACTATAAAATTAAAAAAAATAAAAGCTTAAAAAAAACTCTTCTCTGAAATTGTGAACTGTATTTTCAAGTGGAGGATTGGTCTTAAGATACTGGCGAATAGACACCATGAAGATATTTCCCCATCTTTCTTGGGTAGAGACATCCAAGTCACGAGAAATGAAGCAATGGAGGTAAGTGCATCTGTTTTATTTGTATTGCTGAAGTCTGCCACAGAGGTCACATTGCAATAACTCTTATTTCTATAGTGACTTACAATGATAACGTTCTTTGTAGGCATTATTTCATTAGATCCCACATCAGCCTTTGGGGGACAGCCAAGCAAGTATTATCAGGCTCGCTATGGGGAAACTGATGTCCAGAAAGCAAAGACGTCTGTTTGAGGTCCCAAAGCTAGAATGGGTCCAATTTAAATGCTCACCCAGTTCTTCTGCCTCCAAGTCCTGAGTTCTTTCCACTTGACTTGACTCTTAAAATGATCAACATGTTTTGTTATTCGTAATATATTTTTTTCCAGTTTCCAAGGTTGAATCCAGTGCTTGGATGAGAAGAAGGGTGCTGGGTAGAAGGCTGCTCGCTGTTTGCAGGGCGGTACCCAATTTCATCCTTCTCAGAAATAAGCATTTGTGAGATACACACAGAGCAGCCATGCTCTGCCTCTTCCTTCCAAGGGGATGAGGAAATCCCTCAAATGTCTTCTCATAAATTGTCCTGGCTTCACCAACCACATCGCGCTTCATCAGCCTTCTCTAATCAGCAAATGGCCCACGACTTTAGCTTTGTGTCTAATTCAGCAATATGAGGTAAAGGCTTGAGCATTTATCGGGGATTAGGTTCGTGTAGATATTCAGTCTGGACAATGTAGGTTCCAACTTCTTGGAGAGTTTCTGACAACTGACTCAGCCTTGTGACATAAATGCCAAGAATCAAAAATGGGGAAATAGCTAGAAGCATTATAATTATTGTTTTTTGCCTCAATTAATTCATTATAATTCAAAAAAAAGTATTTTAAACCCTTGCCTGTTTTTGTCTTTTATTTTATTTTAAAAACATTTTTATTTAATTGATTAATTTAGAGTATTTTTTCAGGATTACAAAAATCATGTTCTTTTCCTCCTCTCCCCCCAAACCCATCCTATAGCCGATGCACAATAACACTGGGTTTTACATGTGTCATTGTAAACCCTTGCCTTTTGTCTTAAAATCAATACCATGTATTGGTCATAAGGCAGAACAGCAGTAAGGGCCAGGCAATGGGGGTTAAGTGACTTGCCCAGCAACAAAAAGCTAGAAAGTGTCTGAGGCCAGATTTGAACCCAGGATTTCTCATCTCTAGACCTGGTTCTCAGTCCACTGAACCACCTCACTTCCCCCTCAAAAAGCATCTATTGGAAAATTCTACTAGTACAGAGCCTGGAGATACAAAAACAAAAAAGAAAACAGTTTCTGCTTGCATGAGACTTACAGGTTGAAAGATTTCCTACTGATCATGATTTCCCCAAATGTTCCTCTTTACAAATGATCCAGTTTTTTTGACTAGACTCATGATGTCATTAACTTAGGGAACTCCCATTGAGGAAACTCCCTTTACCAATACAGATTTATTTCTGCTCCAGAGTGGCCTAGCCCACTGACTCACCCAAGGGGTGTCAGACAGTGTATCAACCAGTACATGTCAGAGGTGGGATTCGAACTGTCTTCCTGTCTCTAAGGCTGTCTCTCCATCCACTTGCTATATTTCCCCCTCCCCCAGAATAAATGTGCTAAATAAAAATACAAATTCTCCTCAGTAAAATCAACAGCGATAAGAAAGAGAATGGTATTGCCATCAAATCAAACCAATTCTGGGTTCAAATCTGGCCTCAGCTACATCTTAGCTGGGCAAGTCACTTAACCCAAATCACCTAGACCTTACCCATAATAGTATCAATGCTGAAACAGAACACAAATTTATTTGTTGTTGTTGTTTTAATCTAGCTAATCCTTGAAAAAAATTCCTTTAAAATATACTTTAAAAATTAGACAATCTTTCTTGGGAGGGTTTTGGGGAGGAAAGCATTTTGTTAACCTTAAATATGATATAAAATATATAAATATCAATATGATATAGCCTTAAACTGTGACATATATTAATGTGCAATATAAATGCTATAAGCTACAAAATATATAAGTACAAATATGATATAGTCTTAAAATGTGATATAAATACATAAATATAAAATGTGATATAAGCAAATGTGATAGATAAAATAAATATGATATAGCCTTAAATGTGACATAAATACATAATATATGATATCAATAGATGATAAACATAAATATATCATCTTAAAATGTGATATTAGCAAATATATAAAGTATATTAATAAATATATGCCACAAACATATAACTATAAATATAATATAGTCTTAAATATAAAATAAATACATACTTATAAAATATGATATAAATCTAAAAATAAAAACATGATATAAATATTAAAATTGCTATTATTATTCATATGCAACTGAATTCAAACACAGTGAAAATTCGCTTCTCCCAGCAGTCTGTTTCAGAGACTAAAATGTCTTTTGTTAGGTATTTACTCTTTGGCTAAAGCAATATTATCTCCACAAGTCTCCTCCAAGATAAATCGGAGGGGTATGGGAAAGGGAAGAACCAAGAAGATCATTATAAGCCACTAACACTTTGACATGAAATTAGCTTCTGTCACTTGTCAGATAAAATCAGTCCGGGAGTTAGGAAACCCACATTGCTTCTCTGATTCTCACTCTAACTTGCTGCATTAGACAAGTTACTTCAACTTCTAGGTGCCAATTTCCTTATCTGTTTGGATGTAATCTTCTTGCTCCATGGTTCTTCCTCTTCCTCAGAGCATGACTGGATGGGAGCCTGAGAGAGGCACAGAGAGAGAGACTTCATTTTGGGAGCTGGCATGTGGACCTGACATGCTATCCTGGAAAGAACTCTGCTTTAACTATAATGTGTGTTTCTAAATATCTACTCAAGACTTGGGCAAACATTTTGTGGTTTCAGTGGACTGAGTCAACATTGTGATATGTCGGTCAAAAATGCTAATGTAATCCTAGACTGCATAAAGAGGGGTATGTAATGCAGACCCGGGGAGGTGAGAGTCCCACCATGCTCTGCCCTAGTCAGACCACCTCTAGAGTATTGTGTTCAATGCTGAGCGCCATATATTAGGAATAACATTATTAAACGAGAGAGTGTTGATTATAAATTTAGCTTGGGTGTTAGAATAGACCTCGATATGGAAAGTCTTTTATGAGTTCAAATCTAGGCTCAGGCACTTACAAGTTGTGTTTCCCTGGGCAAATCACTCAACCCTATTGGTCTTAGTTTTTTTTATCTGGAAAATGATCTGGAAAAGGAAATGGCAAACTCTTCCATTATCTTTGCCAAGAAAATCCCCCAAGGAGTGAAGGAGTTGGATATAACCTAAAACAACTGAATAACAACAAAAAGTGTAAGTTATTTAAGCAATCCAAAAGTGGAACAGAATCCCCCATAGGGTAACCCTCCTACTTTGAGATATATGTATTCCATACTTATCATCTAGTCCAGTTCCTAGTAGTGTTCATCTATCACCTCCTAGAACATTCTACTGTTTTCCTCGGATTCTTAGCAGGAGGCTCTGGGCAAATCATTTGGCCTTTCTCATGAGGCCTTGGTTTGCTCATCTGTAAAATGGAAGTCATGCTGGCACCTGAGGATCAAAAAAGATACAATGCATAATGTACTTTGGAACCTTTTTAAAGTGTTATAAAAATGGTAGCTATTAAAATCCTTTCCCAATGAGTTCAGTATCTGAAAGATTTTTTTTTAACCTCAATTCCTGCTTAAGCTATGGGCATCTGACATGCATGTTCATGTATACTGTAAAATGAATTATATATATTAATATATTAGATCCTAACCTCCCAGTTCCTCAAACTCCTCAATTCTCATGATCTGCCACTCCTCTTCACTGCAACTACAAGCAGAAATGGTCATACCTTTGATTTTTCCATCACCCACAAGTATTCCACTTCCATGTTTATCAGCTTTGAAATGCTTTTATCAGATCATACACTTTTATCATTCCACCTTCCCCATGTTTTACAACCCTCAACCCTGTTCTTCATCCACAGCGTCTATTCCTTCTATTCTGGAATTCTCTCATGGGCCGTTACCTCTGCACTTGCTACACTCCTCCTTTCCCTATTTCCCTTGTAGGTGATCTCATTGGCTTCCATGATCATTTCCATGTAGATGA
This sequence comes from Monodelphis domestica, assembly GCF_027887165.1. Taxonomy (NCBI): domain Eukaryota; kingdom Metazoa; phylum Chordata; class Mammalia; order Didelphimorphia; family Didelphidae; genus Monodelphis; species Monodelphis domestica. The sequence continues at coordinate 85,101,449 of NC_077232.1, read as the reverse complement.
TTCCCAGATCTACACATCCAGCCCCAGTCTCCCTCCTAAGCGACAGTTCCACATCACCAACTGTCTTTCAGACTTAGTGGCCTGGATGTCTGGAAGGTATCTTAGTCTCAGAGACAGCTAATTGGCTCAATGCGTTTATATTTTTGTCTCAGATACCTACCAGCTGTGTGATCTTGGGGAAACTCTCTCAGCTCGGGTTCTTCACTTATAAAAATGAAGGAGTTGGACTTGATGACTAAAGGGCCCGTCCAATGAAAATTGATGATCCTATTTCCAAACAGAATTAATTCTTTGCCAAAATTCTCAATTGATGTTGAATGTACCATCATTTTCTTGGGAATCTTTTTATTATGCTATATTTTTCATTCTCGTTGACTCCATCTAAATCTTGCCATTTTTAGCTTCACAGCATTCTCGCCCTCTCCCTCTCTCTCTCTCCCCCTCCCTCCCTGCTCTCTCTCTCTCCCCTCCCTCTGCTATTCCCTTATTAGTACTCATAGAACTACAACCCTACTTCAGGACCCCATCACTTCTCCCATCAATGACTGTGACTGCAGGAGCCTTTTTTTAACCCTTACTTTCCCACTTAGAATCAATACTGCGTATTGGTTCCAAGGCAGAACAGTAGTAAGGCTAGGCATTGGGATTAGGTGATTTGCCCAGGGTCACACAGCTAGGAAGTGTCTGAAGACAGATTTGAACTTTGGATCTCCCATTTTAGGCTTGGCTCTCAAATCCACTGAGCCACCTAACTGCCTCCTGCAATATCTTTCTTTTTTTTTTAATTTTAAACATTATTTTATTTGGTCATTTCCAAACATTATTCACTGGAAACAAAGATCACTTTCTTTTCCTCCCCTCCCCCCCTCCTACCACCTTTCCCTCTCCCATAGCCGACGCATGATTCCACTGGTTATCACATGTGTTCTTGACTAGAACCCATTTCCCTGTTGTTGGAATTTGCATTAGAGTGTTCATTTAGAGTCTCTCCTCAGTCATATCCCCTCCAACCCTGTAGTCAAGCAGTTGCTTTTCATCGGTGTTTTTACTCCCACAGTTTATCCTCTGCTTGTGGATAGTATTTTTTAGATCCCTGCAGATTGTTCAGGGACATTGCATTGCCACTAAGGGAGAAGTCCATTACGTTCGATTATACCACAGTGTATTAGTCTCTGTGTACAATGTTCTCCTGGTTCTGCTCCTTTCGCTCTGCATCACTTCCTGGAGGTTGTTCCAGTCTCCATGGAATTCCTCCACTTTATTATTCCTTTTTTTTAAATATATTTTATTTGATCATTTCCAAGCATTATTCATTAAAGACAAAGATCATTTTCTTTTCCTCCCCCCCACCCCCATAGCCGACGCGTAAGTCCACTGGGCATTAGATGTTTTCTTGATTTGAACCCATTGCTTTGTTGATAGTATTTGCATTAGAGTGTTCATTTAGAGTCTCTCCTCTGTCATGTCCCCTCAACCGCTGTAGTCAGGCAGTTGCTTTTCCTCGGTGTTTCCACTCCCATAGTTTATCCTTTGCTTATGAATAGTGTTTTTTTCTCCTAGATCCCTGCAAATTGTTCAGGGACATTACACCACCATTTATGGAGAAGTCCATTACGTTCGATTATACCACAGTGTATTAGTCTCTGTGTACAATGTTCTCCTGGTTCTGCTCCTCTCGCTCTGCATCACTTCCTGGATGATGCTCCAGTCTCCATGGAATTCCTCCACTTTATTATTCCTTTTAGCACAATAGTATTCCATCACCAACATATACCACAATTTGTTCAGCCATTCCCCAATTGAAGGGCATCCCCTCGTTTTCCAATTTTTGGCCACCACAAAGAGCGCAGCTATGAATATTCTTGTACAAGTCTTTTTCCTTATTATCTCTTTGGGGTACAAACCCAGCAGTGCTATAGCTGGATCAAAGGGCAGACAGTCTTTTATCACCCTTTGGGCATAGTTCCAAATTGCCCTCCAGAATGGCTGGATCAATTCACAACCCCACCAGCAATGAATTAATGTCCCCACTTTGCCACATCCCCTCCAGCATTCATTACTTTCCATAGCTGTCATGTTAGCCAATCTGCTAGGTGTGAGGTGATACCTCAGAGTTGTTTTGATTTGCATCTCTCTGATTATAAGAGATGTAGAGCACTTCTTCATGTGCTTATTAATAGTTTTGATTTCTTTGGCTGAGAACTGCCTGTTCATGTCCCGTGCCCATTTGTCAATTGGAGAATGGCTTGATTTTTTGTACGATTGATTTAGTTCTTTATAAATTTGAGTAATTAAACCTTTGTCAGAGGTTTTTATGAAGATTCTTTCCCAATTTGTTGCTACCCTTCTGATTTTGGTTACATTGGTTTTGTTTGTACAAAAACTTTTTAATTTGATGTATTCCAGATTATTTATTTTGCATTTTGTACCTCTTTCTAAGTCTTGCTTGGTTTTGAAGTCTTTCCCTTCCCAAAGGTCTGACATATATACCTGCAATAGCTTTCTAATTGGTCTACCTACAGCATTCTTTCTTTAGTCTAATCCATCCTTTACTCAGCTGCCAAGGTGATTTTTCTACTGTCAAAGTCTGGTCACATCACTCTCCTACTTAATAAGTTCCATTTTCCTCTTTTTCCCTTTAGTATCTAATAGAAATCCCTTTATATTTGACATTTAAAGCTCTTTGTAATATGCCTCCCCCACCTTTCCAGTTCTATTCCTCTTTACTTCCCCATACCAAGGTTCAGGGTCAGTCAACAAACATTTATTGAGCATCTACTGAGTGCCAGACACAGTACCAAGGAAAAGTTCTGGTGCTAAACAATATCCAGAAAATGGAGCCAATGGATTTTAAGCAATGTGTTACTGACTCCCTTGGTCTCTGATTCCCCCCTCTGCCATTCTCCTGATAACTTGATTTAATTTTTCAGCTGAATTCAGCATATTTCACTGGAATAGAAAAACCCCAAATTGGTGGGAGGTTTGGTTAAGATAATCATCTGTATGTCTGCACACTTATCAAAAGCTTATAAAAATTTTCTGAGGCTCCCTGGTTTCCGTCTATCCTGAAACCGCATAGGTTCTGGTGGCTCTCCAAGTCTGATGAAGAGAATCACATTTATCTTTTCCTTCCTGAAGTCACCCTTTCCAGGGAAGAAGCCCTACCACTTTCCCAAGAAACTGAGCTTTCTTTAATCTTGTTCTCTAGACCCCAAGTCTTCATTTGCTAGATTCAGATTATAACCAATACGTTTCTTCTTTCTGTCTACTGCTGAAGTAAAAAATGACAGGAGTCTTAGGCAGTATCCTAGATGAAGAAGAAAATTCTGGACAGACAGTAGTAACACATTAACAATATAATAACAATAATAATAATAATAGATAGGAAGGAGTAGAAGGGAGGAAGAGAATTTGGAACTTAAGTTTTAAAAAATTAATTTAAAATATTTTTAAAATTTTAATTAATTTTAATCATTAAATTTAAAATATCCACATATAAATTAATTAAAATTTAAAAAGTTAATTAAAATTAAAATATTTAAATAAACAACATTTTAATTAAAAATTAAATTTATTAAAATTAAAATTAATTATTAAAATTAATAATAATTTTTGGAGAGGGGAAGCTAGGCAGCTCAGTGGCTAGAAAGCAAGGCCTGGACATGGGGCATCCTAGGTTCAAATCCAGCCTTAAACACTTCCTAGCTGTGTGACTTTGGGCAAGTCACTTAATCTCAGTTCACTAGCCCTTACTGCTCTTCTACTTTGGAACCAATATTTAATATTTTAAGATGGAAGGTAAGAGTTTTAATTTTTAAAAATTAATTAATAATAATAATTTTTCAAAGACTTTAGAAATGAAGGCTACTGGGAGGCACAAATGAAAATAGACATGAAAGTAAACTGTACCATGCTGGATATACCTGGAAGGCCTCAGTGCTGAGGATGTCACTTTACTGTTGTAAATAGTGATGATATCATGTCTGTAAAAGCATGTGTCCCCTGGAGCTGGGCCATTGTTTAGACTGAAGCCATCAGCCAAAAGAAAAAGGTAAACACCTTAGAACCCACTCTTGGTACTTCATTTTCCAATTGGTCTAGAGTTGACTTCATTCCTCCCCCCAAACATCCTCTAGCTACCCGAGAAGGACCATTTAGTCCCTTATAAACCATTCTGTGCAAGGAATTCTCTGAAAACTGCTAAAATCACCTCCTTCCTGATGTAGGCCTCGGCTTCTCCTTTCCCAGCAGGCCTTGCTTCTGTCAGACCTGTGTAAGTAAGGCCCAGGCATTTACAGGCCCCAAGCAGGCAACAGCCCAACTAGGCCAAGAGAGCGCAGCTGTCAGTGATTCAATGCGGCCTATGTCATCACCCAGGCATTTCCTAAATACTTTGCATCCTGTACATTATAGGGGATGGACCCTATAATATTAGTGGGGAGAAGGGGAAATGTCAGAGTTTGGGGTTCCTGATGATCTGTGGAGTGGGCTGATGGTAGAATTTCCTGCTGTCTAATAGAAGCCTTGGACTTGGCCTTCAGTCACAAAATGTGGTAGCTGCGTTGAAAGTCAGAAACCTAAACCCAACCCTGTAAAAAAGACCTCTTTTCCCCAATTACTCCAATTAGGATTGCCAAGGGAAATAGTTATGTTATAGTAGAAAGAATCCTGCCTTTGGAATCAGAGGACTTGGCTTGTTATTTTTGAGCTTGGCAGCCTTAGGCAAGTCTCATGCCTTAGAGAAGCTTGAACTTCACTTTCTTTACTCTAAAGCAGAAGTGTTTTAAGCCAGATCTAAATGTCTTAGCCAGAGCCAATTGTTAAATTTTCAGGATGCACATTAACACCTTGGAAAGCAGCAAATTGTCTCCATCCTATAGACCCCAGCTATTCCCTTCCCAGTGGGCCTGTACAAGGGTACAAATTAGGGATTTAATTTATTGCTTTGTTAATTGTCTAGATTTAAGAAAGATGAATAAAAAAAGTAATAATTTAGATAAACTTAAAAGTGTGTCACAAGTACAAATTCTTTTCAGAGGGCCAGTGATTAAACATTAATTAGTCCCTAAAAGGGGAATGAACTAGTAGATGCCTCTTGGCATTATCTGGAACAAAGTAAATGTTTAAATGCCTTATAGACTAACTTCTCTGAAACCAATGATGCTCTAAAATATTTGCAAAACTAAAAAAGTGTTAGCAGATTTTTTTCTATGCTTCTACAAATTGTAATGCAATATTTCCTAATTAACAATTGTTAATTAAGAGATAATTAAAGGTTAATTAGGAAATAACCTATTACAAAATAGTACAATGAGAGGAAAATACTAGATTTGAGGTCAGAGTACTCGGGTTCATACCATGACTAGATAGCCTCTATGGAACATCCCTTCTTGCCAGGGACTCAAGATTCTAAATTATTCCCATTTTGATAGCAGCAAAATGAAACAGCCCAGCCTCAACTATGGATCCCGAGTCCAATAAAGGAAAATTAATGACCCAATCAATTATTAGAAAGTTTATGGACCTAATATTTAAAGTCCTCTATGATTTGCTTCCACTTTAACTTTTCCTCCTCCCTGTCTTCCACCCAATGTAGATTATTTCCCATTTATAGAACTACAGAATCTCAGCATTGCAAGGAACTTCAGGGGACAATTTGTCCAACTTATACCTGGAACAAGGATCTCCTCTAGATCTTTAATGGCCAGTGGTCACAAGCCACCGATCTCCAAAGAGGGAGAGCTTAAGATTTCTGATGGTACCCATTCCAGTTCTTGGGGGGGAGGGGGGAGAGATTTGGAAGTTCTTTCCTTAAATCTGCCTGTCTATAAATTCTTCTCAATTCTTGCTAGGTTTTCCCTTAAAAAACTAAGCAGAGCCTCATCCCACAATACAACTTATTCAACTTCTTCCTATCTTCCCCTACACATGCATACACACAACCCTCATATCCATTACTCTAGAAATTTCAAAGGAGCAAAATTAGATGGTGTATCTATTTCTCTGATTTACATTTACTCTCTAGATTGACTTGTCATCAGCCTTGGCTTCCACTGTGGTACACAGAACACTTTGTTATAACTTCTCTGTCTTGGATCAGAAAGGATATTTCCTGTGACTCTCAGTGTGAGTGAGATTTGTTTATATGTTATTTGAGATCATAGAGTGGTATTTCTTTTTAAGCTTTCAGAAAACAGTCATTTCCGGATATACCCACCCAGTGAGCCTTCCCTTCTAGCAAAGAAAAACAGTTAAACAAAATCAGTCACCCTATCTTTCCAACAAAGATGGCGGGCTGTATTTCCTCAGCTGGAGAGTTGGCTAAGATTGGTCATTACAATTACATGGTGTTTACCTTTGATTTAATTTCATTTACATTTCTGTAGTCTTTGCATATGTTGTTTCCTTGGTTCTTTTCATTCTGCTCTATACCAGATCATTCAGCTCTTCTCATATTTCTCTGAATTCCTCATCTCCATTGTTTTCAGAATTCATTCATATTTATATACACCAATTTATTCAGCAATTTAAGGACATTCACTTTGCCTCCAGTTTTCCACTACCACCAAAAGAGCTGCTTTTACTGTTTTCATAATAGGTCTTAATCAATTATATATGTAAAACGCAGTGGAATTATTCATTGGCTATGGGGTGGGAGGAGGAGGGAAGGGAAGAGCATGAATCATGTATCCCTAGAAAAATATTATAAATTAATTAAATAAAAAATTTCAATTTAATATTTTCATATATGTGAGACCTTTTTAATGCTGACTTTACAGATCTTGCAGATAGTTGCTTCTAAAACTCTGAGTATATATATATATACACACATAAGTATACATATATATTTGTGTATATATACATATATATGTGTATATATATATACATATATATATATACACTCTATTCACAGGAACCTCAGGGATCATCTGGTCTGTTTCTTTTTATAGGTGATAAAATTGAGATCTAGTTGAGGGAAATAACTTGTCCAAGACCACTGGGGATATTTAGAATTTTAAAAAAAATGAAACCCTTATCTTTTGTCTTAGAATCAATACTGGTTATTGATTCCAAGACAGAAGAATGGTATTAGTGGTAGTCTCTCGGTGACCGAGAATGACTATTGTCTTTGTGCAGTTTCATCTACGGTGTACCTTCATGTGGCTTTGGAGTCCAAAGGCTGAGGCGCACAGTTTGTGGCACATGGGGCATGGGACGCCAGTTGTTATGGGAGGTGCGGTTGTGGCCTGGTGTTGGCGTTCACACGCAGCAGCAAGACGTCGCGTCGACGTTGCTCATCTTCAAAGGAGGTGGCGGCCTGGTTAATGTGGGTTTGCCAGCTGCTTCTGTCAGAGGCAGCGAGTTCTAGTTGCTTTGGTTTCATGCCAGCCCACTTCAAGTTGGACTTTAGCTGATCCTTGAATCTTTTCTTTGGTCGGCCTTGTTTCCTGAGTCCAGCTGACAGTTCACCATAGAATACCTGTCTTGGTATTCGCTGTGGGTCCATGCGGATGACGTGTCCAGATCATCGTAGCTGGGTTCTGAGGACCAGGACTTCGATGCTGGTGGAGTTGGCTCTGTCGAGGACTTCCTGATTGGTGATTCGGTCCTGCCATTGAATCCTCATGATTGACCAGAGAGAGTGTTGGTGGAATTACTCCAGCTGCTTCAGGTGCTTCCGGTACAGTGTCCATGTCTCACAACCGTACAGGAGCAAGCTGAGGACCACTGCGTTGTACACTTTGAGCTTTGTCGCAGTGCTTACACCTCTGTGTTGGAGCACTTTGGAGCGCAGCCGCCCGAGTGCCTGGCTGGCCTTTTGGATCCTGGCATTAATCTCGTGGTCTAGGTACCCGTCGTTGGCGATGGTGCTGCCCAGGTACTTGAAAGTGCTGACATTGGAAAGCTGTGTGCCGTCGATAGTTATGCATGGCTGGTTAGTTGGCCTCCCTGGTGCAGGTTGGAACAGCACCTCTGTTTTGCTGAGGCTGATAGTCAGGCCAAACAGTTTTGTTGTGGTGGAGAACCTGTCCACAATGGTTTGAAGATGATTTTCTTGGTGGGCCATGAGAGCACAGTCATCTGCGAAGAGAGCTTCCAGGATGAGCCTCTCTGTTGTCTGGTCAGGCAGTGAAGGTCAAATAGTGAGCCACCAGTCGGTATTTGATGTAGATGCCCAGGCCTAGATCCATCACAGCTTGTTGTAATACTTGGGTGAAAAATCAGTTGAATAGTACCAGAGCAAGGACACAGCCTTGTTTCACACCATTGGAGATGTTGAAGCGATCAGAAGTCTCTCCACCAGATAGGACTTCCCCTGTCATGTTGACATGAAAGAGCTGGATCAGTTTGATGAATTTTGCTGGGCAACCGAGCTTGCTGAGGATCACCCACAATGCGTCCCTATTCACTGTGTCGAACGCCTTCATCAGGTCTATGAAGACAATGTAGAGACTCAGGTTCTGCTCAAGGCATTTTTCCTGCATTTGCCTCACCATGAAGACCATGTCGATGGTGCTACGATCTGGTCGGAAGTCACATTGTGATTCAGGCAGGTTCTGCTCCGAAACAGATGACAGGGGTCTGTTGAGTATAACATGGGCGAGGATCTTTCCAGCAGTGGAGAGTAGTGAGATGCCTCTGTAGTTGTCACAGGCTGCTCGTGAGCCTTTGTTCTTGTATAGGGCTACGATGGAGGCATCTCTGAGTTCTGGGGGCATATCTTCCTCTTCCCATATGCTGGTCAGCACTATGTGGAATGCCTGGAGCACCTTTCCATCTAAGGCCTTGTACACCTCGGTTGGGATCCCGTCTTTACCGGGTGCCTTGCCTGCACTCATCTGTTCAATGGCTTTTTGGACTTCCTCTATTGAAGGAGGGACATCAAGTTGTTCAATGGTGCAGTTTTGGGGATCTGGTCAAAGGCGCTTTGGTCGACTGAAGAGGGTTGGTTGAGAAGCTAACTGAAGTGTTCTTTCCACCTGTTGCTGATGCCTTTTTTATCTTTTATGAGAGTGTCACCGTCAGAGGATACCAAGGGAGTGGTGGTGGGTTTTAATGGCCCATAGACAGTCTTGAGGGCACTGAAAAATTTTTTGTAGTTTTTCATATCAGCAAAGCACTGGATTTCTTCTGCCTTTTTTTCCCCACCATCGGTCTTGCATCTTCCTGATCTCACGCTGCACCGTGGCTTGGAGAGACTTGAATCTGTCCTTTTTAAGTGCAGAGTTTGAGTTATTTTGCCACTCCATAAAGGCTTTGTTCTTTTTGCTCAATAGGTCTTCAATAGCAGTGTTGTTCTCGTGGAACCAGTCCTGGTGGTTGCGTTGTTTGGGGCCTAGGACTGCCTTTGATGTTTCCTTCACTGCGTCTCTGAACTGGTTCCATTTCTTGGTTGAGCTTCCAGTGAGTGGTCCCTTGGCAGACAGCTTGTTGTCCAGGCAGGACTGGAATGTTTGCAAATAAGATGGATCTCTAAGATGACTCATGTTGTAAAATGCATGAACTGTCTGGGTGCGTTTTGGATGGCGAGGCGCAATGCGCATTTGAAGAGTCGCTCTAACCAATCTGTGGTCTGTCCAGCATTCAGCTCCTCTCATGACTCTGGTGATCTGGATGTCTCACCGGCGTACAATGATGTAGTCAATGAGATGCCACTGTTTTGATCGTGGGGGCATCCATGTTGTTTTATATTTGTTCGCCATTCTGAACACAGTGTTTGTGATGGTGAGTTAGAACTCTGAGCATTTGCTGAGTAGCAGTAGGCCATTGTTGTTCATTTTGCCCACACCGTGTTTGCCGAGCACTCCTTTCCATCTTTTATGGTCCTGGCCAACGCGGGCGTTGAAGTCTCCCAGTAGTATCAGCTTGTCATTTGTGGGCATTGAGTGCAGGACGGCACTCAGGTCAGAGTAGAACTGCTCGATGATCTCCTCTGTGCTGGTCAGTGTAGGGACATATGCGCTGATGATTGTGGCATACCGGTCTTTGCTGAGAGGCAAACAGATCTTCATGAGCCTCTCGCTGATGCCCACAGGCAAGTCTGGCAGCTGTTTGAGCAAACTGGTCTTGATAGCCAGGCCAACACCATGGATTCTGTCTTTATTTGTGGTTCTACCTTTCCAGAAGAAGGTGTGTCCAGTGGTGGGTTGGCTGAGTGATCCCTCTTCTGGTAAGCGTCAATGTTATATCGTGCCAGTTCTTTACTGATTAGAGCTGTTCTTCTCTCAGGTCTTGGGGTATTCTCTCTATCAAGTAATGTTCTGATGTTCCATGATCCTAGTGGGAGTTTCTTTGTATTTTTTCTTTGATTTCGACCGCTTAAAGGGATGACCCGCCAGCCGCGGTGTGCTGACCGGGTGTTTGTAGGGCAGGCAATATTTGGGACACCTTTTCTAGTCCCCTCCCTTGATTAGGGTGAGCAGTGCTGTCCTAGAGAGGGCTGCTCAGTCGCCCAGGATGCTGCCGAACGTCCCTGCTGCCCTACAGGGCCGAGCGACCACTGGTCCGTGGGCCGCCTACGTGCAGGATCGTGACTACAACTGCCAGTGGTCACCTCCACCTGTTGCGTCGCCACTCCCCCATCGCCGCAGGTCTTGGAGAGGGTGGACGGGGTTAGGATAGATGAGTGTGCACAAAGATACTTGTGCGTGAAAGAGATTTAAGTGGAAAAGCCAATGCACAGAGACAGTCCCACTCTCTCGGCGTTGGAAGCCTGGGTCCAGTGGTATGAAAAGTCATTACACCTGGAGACTTCCTCAGCTGCATTGGATGGCCGTGTTGTCCTTCGTGCTCCAACACGCCCTAAGCACTCCACAGTGCTTTGCTGCGTCGCCATCTCAGCTGTTGAAACTTCTTATTAGTTTCTTCCGTCTGTTCGGCCAAAGCAGTCTTCACATCCTGGGTGAGCAAAGCCCTGGTTCACCAGGGGTCCACAACGACCCGATGGCTACCCTCACAAGGTTTAGCCGGCCTGTCGAAGCCGTTGCCCGGGGTGTGGCCGCTGCTGCATGCTAGCAGCTACTGGGAGCCACAAGTGAGAGTTGGGTGTCAGGTGGGGTTCAGAGGCTGGAGAGCTGCCCTAGAGGGCATGACAAGCCCTCCATATCAGAGATACTACCTCTCCCTGAGCACCCCATACACCCCAGAAGAGTGGTAAGGGCTAGTTAATGGGAGTTAAGTGACTTGCCCAGAGTCACATAGCTAGGAAGTATCTGAAGTCCTATTTGAACCCAATACTTTTTATCTATAGGGCTGGCTATCCATCCATGGGCCACCTAGCTTCCCTCCATACTTGGAATGTGAATGCAGGTCCTCTGATTCTCAATCCAATGCTGTTTTCATGCCAATTTGGTATTATAGAAAACTGAATTTTACAAAGTTTTTTATGGGTTGATCCCCAAAGGGATGAATCATTGTCATAGAAGTAATGCTTTCTGGACAGAAGAGACACTGAAAGCTGTTTTCATGGAAATGCTGAGTCACCAATCCTATCTTGAGTGATTCTTTGCAGACATTAAGTGAAGGTTATTTTTGGTTCATCAGAAATTGGAAATCAAAGCCAGATGCTGATGTTTGAAGATCTTCTCACAGAATAGAGCTCAGAACAAAGGTCTGGTCATTTGTACACATTAAGTTTCCAGTTTTCCCCTTTTTAGAAACATAGACTCAGAGGTCATCTTGTCTAACCCTGACCGGAGGAATCACCTCAACATTGTCATCTAACCTCTGTCTGAAAGAGTTTCGTGACAGAGAGTCCACTACCTCCTGGGGGAGCCAATTCTACGTTTGGCCAGTTATTACTAAGTCTGACCTACTCTTGACTTGATTTGTGTCTATAACATCCACCCCACCCTTCCTGTGATTTCCAATTGCTTGGACAAAACCATATCACCTACTTTCTCTAAAAATAAATACAGAATTTTAAACATGCAATGGCTTTCCATTTCCTACAGGCGAAAATACAAATCTCTGTGGTAAAAGATGCAATACGCTAAAAGTCGAGTCAGATTTTTTTTAGGCAATAGGACTAATATGAGGTCTGGATGACTGACCCTTAGTGAAAAAATTCACAATTTTGCAACAGAAAGAGAGAGATTAAATGGTAATGATTAAACTACTAAGGAAATGTCTAGTCCTGTACAAATACAAACATCCATCAGAAGTAATTTCTACATAATAAAGACAGAATTCTTAACCATAACTTTAAACATATCATACACACACACACACACACACACAATTATTTATGAAAGGAATATAGAAATGGATTGCCTTCCCAAACCAAACAGTCTTGTCCTGGCATGAGACCACACAGGCTTTCTAAAGTCCTAATAAGAGAGAGAAAAACAAAAGAGAAGAGAGACTGTTATGTGTTCTTCTACCTACCACATGATAAAGAGGAATGAATCTTCTGTTCGATTGTCAAGTAGAGAAGAGAAAAAGGGTATTAAAGATCAGAAGCCAGGAAGAATCATATGCTACAGTCTATGAGAAGTATATTATACGAGCACTCTATATACATAAAAAGTATATAACCTTTCAGTGGATAGTGCTTAATTCTTATTTTCCTTCTGATTCCTCTGCCCCGGATTAGGATAACCTATGCAATAGGAATGACAGAACAAAAATGATTAAGGGGGAGGTTGGACCCCAAGATAATTAAAGACATTGGAAGGAGCTCTGAAATGCCTTTGTTCAATTCAGCTCACCTGACCTAGAAGAAATAATCATTAATAATAATTTAAAATAATTATAAGTATAAAGACAATAAACAAATAACAATTAAATAAATAAATAAAATAAAAATAATTTACAGGTATTGTTTCATTTTATTCTCACAAGAACCTTGGGAGATAGATGCTCTTGTTAATTCTTATTGTATGGATTTGGAAACTGAAGCAGATAGAGTTTAAAGCATTTTACAAGTATTTTATTTTATCCAGGTCCAGGGCTCTATCCATTGGGCCCCCTGGGTACCTCCAAGAACTATATCCTTATTAGAATGGGTAAAAATCCTAACAGATGTGATTGCTGAGCCATTAAATGTGATATTTGAAAGAAGATGGAAAACAGAAATACCACAAATTTGGAGAAGGGCAAGTGCCTGAACTTTCTTTTTTAATTAATTAATTTTTAAAGAATCTTTCAATTACATGTAGAAACAATTTTTGACAATTGTATTTTGATGTTTTAGAGTTCAGATTTTTTTCCTCCCTACCCTCCATCTGTCTTAGAGGTGATGAACACTCCGATTTAGGTCATATCTGTAATTTTATATGCTACATATTTCCATATTGCTCATGTCATGATAGAAGCCATATCTATCATGCATGCAGTAGAAATCTCATGATGGAAATAGAGTGGAAGACAAATGTCTCAATTTTCAAAAAAGGGTAGAGACAGAATTTGCAAACTATAAACAAGCAAGCTTGACTTCAATTCCTAGGAATATTCTAGAATGAATCATTAATGAAATGGTTAGGAGACTTCTAGAAAGGAAATGGTGATTATAAAAAGGCAGTGTGACTTCAATAAAAAAGTTATGCAAGACTAATCTGTTTGCTTGTTTTGACAGGATTACTAAATGATTAAAGGAAGGAAATGGTATCCATATCACATAGGTATAGGTTTAGAAATCTAGCTTTACTAGTGCAGCTTTTGATAACTTACTTCATTCTATTCCTGTTGAGAAGATGGAGTGATGCAGGTTAGATAAGCATATAATTAGATTTGGAATTGGTCAGAGATCCAGACTCAAAAAAGTAGTTATCAGATCAATGTCAATGTGGTAACAAATCTCCAATGGTTACCTCAAGGATCTGTACTTAGTTTTATGTCATTGGATATTTTTTATCAGTGACTTGGATACACAATAAACAGCATGCTCATCAGATTTGTAGATGACACAAATAAGACAGGATACAGGATGACAGAAAAAGGATATACAAGTATCCCTTCCATATCGCCACTTTTCCTATTGTGGTTTCAATATATCACAGATTGGCATAAGAAATGAAATGGAAATGGGGGGAGGGAGAGTTTTGCAGAATCTGCAGATGATACAGCAAAGGCCAGGTGATGAAAAAGGAAATGTTTAGAAGCTCAGAAATACATAAAATATATGTATAACATTGTATAATATCAGCATCTTATTTCATTTTAAAAAATATTCATTTAAAAATATTTTAAAGCTTATTTTTCATATTGTATTTTAATTTAACATTGACCTACATATAGCCTATGACCAAATGCTTAACACAAATTTTATGATAAGGTACTGTAAATACCCCATAAAAGAAAAATAGTAAAAGTATACTTCTCTGGTACAAAGGGTAGACCAAAAAAATTTATGCAGAATTTCCATATTGAGATGGATAACCTCCATGATGTGGGAGAGATGCCTGTAAGTGGATCTTGATAAGCTAAAGAATTAGATTAAATTTAATAAAAATGAAATCCATTGGGGATAACTGAAAGACACTACTTGGGTACACAAAAACTAATGTCAAAGAATAAGATAAGGGAGGCATGGTTAGGTATAGAAGTTGTCCTAAAAAAGATCTTAGGATTTTAATGGATTGAAAGCTCATTTAGCAGTGTGATGGGGAAGTTGGAAACCCCAAAAGCTAATGTGATCTTGGGCTGCCTTAAGGGAGCTTTGGTTTCCAGCAGTAGGGAAGTGGTAGTCCCTCTATATTCAGCCCATGTCAGATCTCACCTATTCTGTGACTCCCTAAACCACCTAAAATGATGGTTTAAGGAAGACACTAATAAGTTAGAAAGTGTTGAGAGGCCAACCAAGATGGTAAAGGGTCTTGAGCCAATGTCATATGAGGATCATATAAAGACTCAGACTGGACATGATCCCTCATTTCAAGCAGCCTCATGTAGAGGAAAGATGAAACTTCCATGCAAACTTAAAGAATTGGGAACCATGGGTGAAAGCTGCAGACACCATTGCAAGCTTGATTTCAGAAAGCTTCTTGACAATTAAAGCTGTCCCAAACCATTTTGGCTATGAGAAGTGGTGAGTTTAGATTAGATGGTTACGGAAGGTCCTCACAAACTCTGTGGTTTTGTGATTCTAGAAAGAGCAAATACACCAATTTGTAGAAGAGTATCTGAGGTGCAATAATTTAAAAAGTAGACTAGAATGAGATCGTGAAGAGCTTTCAAGGTCATATAAAAGAATTTGCATTTTATTGTTGAGGAAAAGAGTGCCATTAATGTCTCTTGAGTCAGTGAGAGACATACTCAGATATGAATTTTTGTAAAATAATTTGGGCAGATCTCTGAGGGAGGGATTGGAGGCTAGAAAGAATAGAAGCAAGGAGATAAATAAAAAAGATCATTGACATAGTCCAAGACAAGTGGAAGGACTGACTTTTGGAGGTGACTGAGTGAGTGGAGGTAATGTGATGAATGTGATAAATATGGCCGAAATGGAACCTATGAGGCTTGGCAATTGATTGAAGAGTGGGACAAGAAAAAGGGAAGAAGTGATGAAAATAGATAGAAAATCTGGTGCCTAAAAACAGATTGGAATGCTTAAAAGAAATAAGGAAGTTATAGAAGATTTTCTCAGCACAGAAAATATTCCCTTGAACAGAGAAAGTGTATGTATACATGTGAATGAATGTGCATGGGAAAGTATACATATGCACCTTCACATTTATGTATGCATATAAGCTGTTCCATACACATATGCATGTGCTTATATATGCAGAGATAATATATGTATATATGTAATTTATAATATGATGTTATACATATAAGTGGTATAGTGAATAAAATACTAGACTGAAGTCAGAAAGACTCATCTTCTTGAGTACAGATCTGGCTTTAGACAGTTACTAGCTGTGTGACCCTGGGCAAGTCACTTAACCCTCATTGTCTCAATTTGTCATCTGTAAAATGAGCTGGAATAGGAAATGGCAACCACTCTAGTATCTCTGCAAGAAAACTTCAAATGGGATCATGAAGAGTCAGATTCAACTGAAACACCTGAAGCCTACCACCAAACATAAATGTATATTATGTACATGCATTTTATATGTACTACATGAATATATAATATTATATACATATGTGTGTATATGTAAAAGCTTCACTAGGATATTCAGCCCAATTACATTTGGATCAGCAAAACAGGAATTAGCTCATTTTTATCCTGTTACCTTGGAATTCAATTCAATAAACATTTCTGAAGTGTGTATTGTGTATAACTCCCTGTTTGATGCTGGAAGAGATAAAAAGTTTAGATAAGACTCTGTTCCTAGGTTCTCACAAAGCTTACAGAGTACCAAGGGGTACAATAAAACATTTACTTTAAGTAATGTTAAGTACCTGATTTCATCAGTGTACATTTCATTCCACTGATGCAGATTGACTTCTCTCTACAACTTAGTAGGTGGTCTCCAGAATCTGCTGTAGCTGAAATCCATAGCTAAGCTGGTCATGAGCCACTCAGATTTTAGCTTGGCCTGTCTTTAGCCAACAGAAATACAAGTCCTTGGATCCATTATTTGAAGACTTACAGTAATGCCCAAAGAATTTAAGGTGTAATTGTAAATGAAATGGTCTGGTGATGGAATTGAGTTCACAAGTAGTGGAGCTAGCTTTAATAAGGAAAGTAAATTGTGTGAGATCATCGGAACCCCTTTTGTCATCCATCTTTGGTGTCTTACCAATCTCTCACCCAGCCCTCGCTTATGGTTCCAAGAAGCTGGTATAATCCACCAGTAAAAACCTGTCAGTTTCAAATGAGAAAACAGATGTAAAGTATCCTAGAAATATAAGCTATTGATGTTCTCGTTATCACCAGCAGCAACTTCTCATGACTCACAGTCCTAATCTCTAAGGATCCAAAAATGGAATAAAAGTCTCTGTCAAATGGGCAAAGGCTTGAGGGTCCTGCAGAAGAGTGAAGTCACAGAAAGAAGAAGCAATCACCAAGTATTTTGTGGTTTGGGAGAGCAGAAGGAAATCTACTTCTGTATAATAATGGAGTCCCATAATGAGAGGTCACTTTGCCAAGCTCATTTAACAAGCTCATAAGCAGAGATTCACAGACAGTTGGAAACTGAGCATAAGCTGTGTCATTACCATGGAAGTCAAAAGAACCATGGAATTTTAGAGTTGGGAGAGACTTTGGTGATAACCTTTTCCAATCCTCTCACTGGACCTGTGAATCAATGTTGGGAATTCCCAGTGAGAAAACTGCCTACATATATATATATTTTTTTTCCCTGCAATTTTTTGCAAAATTATATGTAGTCTTTGAGTTGCTTGGGAAATTTGAAAAGAAGTGACTTGTCCAAGGTCACACAGTATGGGTCGGGGGCAGGACTTGAACCCAAGTCCTCTTGGCCCTGGGGTTCTCTATTTACCTTGCTATGTTGCCTCTAATTTTATAGATCAGTAAACTGAGACTGAGGAAAAGGGAAATAACTTGCCAAAATTCTCAAAAATAATTGAATGGCAGAACCAAGTATCAAAATCTCAACCTGGAGAAAAGTCTACCATCTTCCCTTTGATGTTTATCTAAGACATCATAAAAATGGACAACTATGTAAGGTTTTAAGGCTAACAAATTACCTAATGTAAATTATCTTATTTGATCTTCACAAAAACTCTGTGGGGTAGGTGCTATTTTTATACTCACTTTATAGATGAGGAAACTGAAACTGAGAGAAATGAAGTAACTTCTCCAGTGTTGTAGGAATGTAAGTAAGGGATAAAGGAAAAGTTTGGATTGTCTTTAAGAGGAAAAGAAGAGTATTTAGACACAAGCCAGGGTGGGGGGGGGATTCTGGGGTTTAACTGTTTTAACTGTCACTCCTATTTTGGTTGAGCTGGAAGGAGGATCTTTGCTTTGGCATTTTCCCTTGGAAATCCTAATCTTGTGGAGAGGTTAGTGATTCCTGAGTTTGAGAGTTTGCCTTGGAGTGGACTGCTTTTTCCTTGAAGTTCAGTGAACCATCTGTCAGAAATCCATTTGGCTAAGGTAATTCCAAGGATTTGTCACCTGGGACTCTAGATTACCTAGTAAAGCCAACCCCAGACTTAAGGTAAGGTCTCAAATACACTTGTGAGTCCTTCCTCTTTATCCTTTCTGATAATCCATATTAATTAGGCTAGTTTAGAGTCAGATAGCTTTTGGGGATCTAGATAAGATCAGGGAGTGAATAAGAAGGGCTTGAGAAGACCAGAAGAGCAAACCCCACAAGGGGGAGCATAGATTGGTGGGATGAGCTATAGTTGTATAGACTTGGGATTTTATTTATCATTTTCCTACCCTCAATAAACTTGTTTTTTAACATTGCAAGGGTTGTGCTTTACTGGCCCTGAAGAGGTCCCTAGGTGGATGGTTATAATTTACCATCCATCTAGGAAAGATTTTTATTTCAGGGTCACATAGCTAGTAAAGTATCTGAGGTAGGATTCAAACTCATGTGTTCCAGTGCTTTACTCACTATGCCACCTCTCTGGATAGGACTACCCAGTCTAACTTCATTTATTTTTTTGATGGGGATTTTTGATTGGGTGATAGGGAAAATGATGTAGATACCAAATCTTATCAAGGCATTTGACATTTGTCTCTCATGCTGTCCTTGAGGCCAAAGCAGAGCAATGCCTGCTAGATGGATAAATGACTATATCCAAAGAGTAGTCATTAATAGTTTGCTAACACTTTGGAGCACAGTCTCTAGTGGAATGTGTTAGGGATCTCTCCCAGGGATCTATTTGAAAATCAAAAACAAAAAAAATCTAGAAGATGCACTTGCTGGATCTTCATAATTAACACTGAAAAGTTTAGAATCTAAAAGGATCTTGGTGGTTTAGAATAACAGCCACATCAAATAGGATTAAATTTAGATTTCATGATATGATTTCAAAGTCATACATTTGGGTATAATTTTACAAATGGAAAAGGAATAGCAAGACAACAGTTCATGAATAAAAGATCTTGAGGTCTAAGTTAACTTCAAGTTCAATATGCCTTAAGTGTGATATAACAGTCAAAGAGGTTAATACTACCCTAGGATACAATGAAGTTGGGAAGGGGATTGGTATTCAGAATGAATGAGATGACAGAGGTATCTTTCTGGAGGATGAGACAAGATGGTGGAGTAATCCAGAGCAGCTTTGTTCCACCATGAGTGTCCTCTCTGATCAAGATTAAAATATTGCCACAAAACGAATACAAGAGTGAAAGAACCAACAGGAAGACAGAGTGAAACAACTTTCAAGGAAAGAAAAACCCAAAAAGTAGACAGAGAACATCTGGTGAACTGGGGTGAGAGGAGAGGGGACCCAGACAAAGACTGTAGCAAGGAAGGAAGAGCAAGTCATAATCCCACACCTCACATCTGCTGTCCCAGGTTCAGAACCTAATCCAAGCCAACATCCAGACCCTGAAATCCTGCTTGGGAAAATAGTGGTACAAGTCAATCCACGTCCCTTGAAATTTCATACCTGTGGAGAAGTCTGGAGTCCCATCACAGGGCAGTCTAGGCCGATCCATGTGGGCCCAGAGCTAAATCAGGAATCCTAGTTTGGGATTGAGATAAGGACATAGTACACAGTTTGGGGTGGCTGATAGTACTAAGTATTGATCTTTTTGCCTAAAGCTTAAGGCAGAGTTCCAAGACAGGGCAATCAAGGATGTACTTAATTGGATCAAGTACACAGTGAGACCAAAAACTTGAGCCTAAGCCTGGAATTGGAATTTTATTAGCCCTTAACATGATCAAGTTCAAAGTTGGATCAAAGGCTTAGACCTTGTAAGGGGTGAAAATTAAAGAGTTAGACTAAATTATTTATGAGTATGGTTGCCAGGAATTATTACTCAATTCCAAATGATATTTTGGAATTTGGAATATTGGTAATTTATTTACAAAAGAAGAAAGAGTGAAAGTAAGAAAATCAGAGAGAGAAGATATTTACTCTGGTCTGGTCTGAACCAGGTAGGGCTTAAGAGGCCCCATAAAAGGGGGTACAGAGGTAAATTTAAAAAAGGGTTTAGCCACAAGACCTCCTCCAAGAAGAGGGGCTTCCCTGGAGGCTAGTACCTCCAGGAAATCAGGGAATTTAGGGGAATCCTAAATCCAAGTTTTGCAAGGACTGACCCTAGTCCTCCCAAAGGACAGATACATCTTATAAAATTAGAATTGTACCTTTAAAATGAATAGTTTCAAAAATGAAAAAATGACAGCTTTGTTTGTATGAGACAGAGCCAGTTAGAGCTCTCTCTCTCTCTCTCTCTCTCTCTCTCTCTCTCTCTCTCTCTCTCTCTCTCTCTCTCTCTCTCTCTGAATGGTTGGTTTATATAGACAAAATTGATAGAACTAAATGATTGATTGAACCAGAAAGATATTTTGTAGATATGGTCTGTGTTAGTAGCAGAAGTGACACCAGACATCTTTAGTTTGAGACTCAATATAGACCAGAATCTTCTTTATACTTATTTATTTGTGAATATATACGTTAATTTATTCATTAAATATTTATAAAAGATTAGTAGGTGGGCTTCAGGAACTGCTGTAGATGAAACCTATTGTTAAGCTGGTCATAAGCCTCTTGAGATGTATGGGGTGTTCTTGGAGGAAAAGTACTTCTGGTGTGAGGGCTTGCTAATGCTGCTTAGACTCCAGTAGGCTGTTGATAAGCTGGAATATATCCAGAAGATCACTAAAATGGTGAAAGGCTTGGAGATCATGTTACATTAAGACTGCTTATCCATCTTTGTTGTCCACCTGTCACCTAACTCAGCTGTGACTCCAAGAAGCAATAACATATACAGGGACCACAATCCAGTAAAACCATCTCAGCAGGAGGACTGAATCAGGTTACGAGTAGCTAACAAGTCACGAGCCTATCAGTGAGTTAGTGGGGTGTCTACACAAAGAACGTAAAGACTTTCCCTGGTGGAATGAGCGAATAAGAAATTTGTTCCAGTGGCCATAAAGATGACTAGAAGCAGACTCTGTGGAGTGTTTAGAACTTGGTCAGACAATGAAAATGCCAAAGTCATCCACAACATTTTGGGCCATCACCAGTCATCTTGACTTGCTTTGCCATTGGACTTCAATGATTCTAGAAGTGAAAGTGAGCCTGATGACTTTGCACAACTCTGTCTCATTTAAATCCAATTTATGAACAAGTAAAGAGATCACCCCATAATATCATTGGTCCTCTTGAAAACAGACAAACAAAAACAATTAGAATACTGTGACAGAGGCTGGAACTAGAGAAAAGTGTCAGGCTGAAGAGTATGTGAAATTGATTGCCTCAATGGGGGAGGGGCCCCAGGAGTGGAATCTAGAGGAGGAGAAGGCTCTGGCTGGGAGAGCAGTGAGGCTCTCAGTTTTGAGAAGCTGAAGAGATAAATTAGGAAAAAGACTTTCTCCTGAGGGTTACCCACTTTTCCTGCTGGTGACTGGAAATCTTTCCCCCCAACACTTTCCAATTGAAAGGACTTCTGAAGAGAAACCTGAGCAGACTTTATCTCAGCTCCTGTTGCCCAGGGGTGAGTCAACCTGACTTTCTCTCAGGGGGCTCAGACTGCCAAGGCCTGAGTTTCCCCCACAAACTTGAGGAGGGAGGGGAAAAGGTTTAGATAGAGACAGGGACCCCCTTTCCCCTTCTTCCCTGCCCATTATTCCTTTGTATTACCTGATTGGGTTGACATTAAAAGTTATCTGTTCTCCAAGATGAATGTGAGTGAATGGATCAAGGGGAGACCTTTTGG
The DNA here is from genome assembly GCF_027887165.1 of Monodelphis domestica. NCBI lineage: Eukaryota > Metazoa > Chordata > Mammalia > Didelphimorphia > Didelphidae > Monodelphis > Monodelphis domestica. Next base: position 85,079,695 of record NC_077232.1, on the reverse strand, counting down.
TCTTGAGTAGTGGAGGGGGGATAAGAGGGACAAGAGCGAATCTGGGAGAGCAGCTTTAGCTAAGCAGGGAAGGCAGAAGGGGGAAAATCTGCAAACCCCCTCTCCTCTTTCTGAGCCAACTCATTACATCTGCTGTCTCCCCTGAACCCTACTTTAAGAAGGGGGCTTTCCTCTCTTTCCTCCTTTCCATATACCAAAAGTCCAAACTTCCCTCAGGGCATGAAACTTCTCCCTTTTATCTTTTTTTAATACAATACTCTATTATGATGCAATATACTAGGAACTGAGTGGGATACCCAAAAAGAAATTCATCATGCTTCTTGACCTCAAGGAATTTACAAACTAGTAGAAAATCATTGAAGTCTTCTTAAAGTATGACCTTTAAATGTGAATAGGATGTCAAAAGACAAGAGTTGGGTAAGGGAGTATTACAAGTGTAGGAAACAGCATGAATAAAGGTGTGGAGGTGGGAAAGAATGTGATATGTGTAGAACATGGAGCATATTTTAATTTGACTGAAGGACAAGATATGCTAAAGTCAATAGTTAAGAACAAAAAAATAGGTTGGAGGCACATTGTGGAGGACACTGAAAGACAAATTGAAAGATCTGAATTTTTTTAATAATAAATAAGGAAGACCCTTAGAAGTTGTTTGAGTAAGTGCTATGATTAGATCTGTGCATTAAGAAAATTGATTTAACAGTGACATGCAGGATTAATTGAAGGCAAAGAAACTGGAGACAGATGCCATTTCAAGACTATTATAATTTTCTAGAAGAAAGATGAGGGCTTGAACTAGTGATAGCTGTGAAAGGAAAAAGGAGGACATCAAGGTAAGAGGTATGATGAATGAATGGGTGATAACTTTTGTGCTTTGCCTTAATCTTAACAATATAGACAAATAGATAAATAATAGGTGGGATTTGTTATGGTACTTTTGGAACTTTTAAAAAGTTCTCTTCTCCTGATTCCCCCTTGTTGCATGGATGTGACCCTTCATTGTTAAAAACTTTATCATTGAAATAGAAACTCTGGTAGGTCCTACCAAGTTTTAAAGGTTTTTAATTGGGCTCATTAATAAATTGGTCCTGTTGTGCCAGCACCAGTCTTATCAAATGCAGATAGCATCACCACCAGACAGCCATCAGGAAATGATTTTTTTCTATCCCAAGAACTCAGAGAAATTCTCTTATAGATAAAATAATCAGGATCTATGATGATGGAGGGAATAAACAGAAGCTTTCGAGTTGAAAGGTAGATAGCCCTGGAATTGGAAAGAGAAGACCTAGGCTTAAATCTTGACCCTTCCACTGACTTCCTGTGCAATCATGGGCAAGTATAATAATATTGGCACCACAGAATGGTTTTGTGTGTGGGGAGGGGGCAGCATCTTGTGAAGCTCAAACCACTATAGAAATGTGAATTGTTTTTATTAATCACACTGATGAAATCACAGATGCCTGAAGTATTGAAGCAAGCAGCTGATGACATTCTTTGGACAAGAAAAATCCGAATCACTTCCAAGGAGTATTTCCAAAGCTGTACAGGATTTTTCATGCAGTAAATGAAAATCCATCTGAGCAGGTACTTATGGTTAGCATGAGCAATGTTATGCTGACAAGCAGGATTTTCTTCCAAGGACCCAAAGCCAAATTCTGCATCTTAACTATTTTTGCAGGGAGCTTTCTTAACAGAGCAGTGATATCATTCTGCTTTTTACTGTCCTCAAGGCCATTCAATGAGAAAATGGTGCTATGATATGAGAGAGTCCTAGCCACACATATTGATCTGCATGATTACCAACTCCTCCATGAAGCCTTCCCTGATCCTTCCCTATCTCCAAGTAAAATTAGTTCTTCTTTAATGACACCACTCTGAGTCTTGACGTCTTTAGTTCTCTAGTTGCTATTTCCAGCATAGTTTAATGGAAAGAGCATTAGATTTGGCATTGAAAGCAGCTAGGTGACTCAGTGGATAGACAGCCAGGACTAGAGATGGGAAGTACTGGGTTCAAATTTGACCTGAGACATTTCTTAGCTGTGTGGTCCTGGACAAGTCATTTAACTCCCATTGCCTAGATCTTACAGCTCTTCTTCCTTAGAACCAATACTTAATATTGATTCTAAGAAAGAAGATTAAAAAAAAAAAAGATTTGGTATTGGAAGACTGCTTCTCCCTACTATAAGCAGCTAGTCTCAAGTCTTAGCAATAGGGACTTTGACCCATCAAATCTTGCTCCATCCCCCCCTTCACTATTCCTTACTCCCTAAAACTTTTGTGGACCTTGTGTGCTATTCATTATGGGAGTCTTTGCCTCTTCAGATGAGGCTCACTTGCTGGTAAACTCAATAAACCCTAATTGTGTTTGCTGTTATTTTAATTAATATATAATTATATGTTAACTATTATACAAAAATATTAATTTATTATTTTATAATTATCAAATTATCTTTCTTGGCCAATCTCTTGTTCCTTTTCCTAATATCGCCATAAATCACTTAACCTCTGTCTCCCTCAGTTATTGCATCTGCAAAATGGAGTTCATAGGGAGCAGCTAGGTGACTCAGTGGATTTGGAGCCATGCCTAGAGACAGGAGGTCTCAGACACTTCCTAGCTGTGTGATCCTGGGCAAGTCACTTACCTCCCATCACCTGGTCCTTCCCATTCTTCTACCTTGGAATCAATATTCGGTACTGATTCTAAAATGAAAAGTAAGGTGGTTTTTTTTTCTTAAGTAGCATTTCTCTGTCAAGGTGGCTGTGAGAATAAAATTAAATAATATTTGTAAAGTGCTTTGTAAACCTCTTTAAATGCTAGCTATTATTGGGATTATTGCCTCTGTAACTCCAAGGTAAGGCATTTTCCCTCTCTGGATATCAGTTTCCTCATGTCTAAAATGAAGGGGTTAGAAACAATAATCTCATCCCCTGCAGTTCTAAATCCCATAACTCTATGACATTATTTCATTTGCTCCACACAATAGCCCTGTGAGATTGCCAGGGCCCACAGACATACATTTAAAAGGGGTTGGGACCAGTGGAATTGCTTGTTGGCTCTGGGAGTGGGGAGGCAAGAGGGGAAGGAAAGAAATTGAATTATGTAAACATGGAAAAATATTTAAAAATAAAAAAATAAGAGGGGTTGGAGGGAAAGTCCACTTCACTATGCACATCTGCATCTCTCATCCAGCCCTGAAGACCAAACACTGCTCTGCTGCCTTTTTCTGAAGAAGAAGAAGTGACTCAGTGGAAACTGGTTACAGCATTCAAAGGCTGGTCACAAGGGAGGATGGGAAGAAGCTAGTCTCAATGAAGTTGATGTCCGGACAAGGAATGATCCCTCTCCTGGAGATCAGTATCATCACCTCTGCTGGCCCTTGGAAGCAAACCAGCAGGTGGGGTGGATAAGCATCCTGATGCCAAATATTCAGTCATTGCTTAGAGGAAATTTAGTGATCCTCTAGTCTTCCCTGATTTTTACTGAGGAGGAATCTGAGACTCGGAGTAGCTTGCCCAAGGGAGAGTTAGGGGCAGATCTGAGAAGAAATAACAGATTTCCTGACTCCTGATGTGAGGTTCTTTCCACTACATCACATATTTGATGTTTCTTGATCCTGTAATATTACCTTGAAGCTCTGAGTAGTTTTCTGATAGATGCCATTAGAGACAAAATGGTGGAAATGACCAGTGGCTTGGTGCCATCTTCCAAAAAGAGAAAAAGTAGAATTCCTGAGAATGTCATCTCCAAATTCTTCATGCTCTATCCAAGTTAGCCAGGACATGTGTTTACTTTTCCCCATGTCGTATCACTGGAGCTTCCCTCTGGGAAGTGAGGTAAATTTACCTTCTGCACTTTAATATCAAGACACACTCTAAAGGTCATTGAGAGTGTTGCCACATTAAAGAGACAAGTTATTTCTGAAGAAAGGAGATTCTGCCTTGTCAGCATTGGAATAGTTAATAAGCTGCCAGGAGGGCTGGGATGAGGAGTTAGGCATGGATGAGAACCAAATTATACTCAAGAATGTCTTTAGAGAAACTATAGTCATCCTGGGACATAGTCAGGCTTTCACAAATGATATTCTATAGCAGAACACATCTTTATAGTAACATGATTGACAAAAAGAGTCATAGAATGCAAACTCGGAGACTATAAGCTCCTTGAAGGCAGACACTGTCTTATTTTAGCTTTTGTATCCCCAGTTCCTTTCACAGAATTTAATAAATTCATAAATTCTTGTTGGTTACCTGATAAAGATATGTAATTCCATGGTATTCACTTTCTTTTTTAATAGAAAAAATTACTATATATGAACTATATAATATAAAATATTATATATAAAAATTTGATTCACTTTAATGAAATGCATTTTAAAGGCCTTCCTTCAACTAGGCATTTCTTATTTCATATATAAGTGTGATTCATAAATATAGGACCATAGATCTAAAGTTGTAAGGGACCTCAGAGGCCATCTAGTCCAACCTAATTTTACAGTTGAGGAAACTGAGGTCCAAGGAGGTTAAGTGAGTTACCCAAAGTTATAAGTATCATAAATGTCAAAAAGATGGTATAAATCCAAGTCCTCTGACTCCAGAGTCAATGTAGATCCCATTGTACCAACCCCCTCCCCCCTCATTTTGTAGATGAGGATGCTGAGACACTCTGAAGATTTCTTGAAAGGTGCAAAAACAAAGATTTGTATAATGAACATCTGTTTATCAAGTGACTTATAAAACAAGGGCATGTATGCCTGCCAAAGCAGTTCCCAGTGTCATAAAGGATGTCTAGTATGCACTCTAAATAAAAAAGGGAGTCCCTATAGGCAATAATAAATGTTCTTATTTTCTAATGATAGAGTACTGATTGTACCAAGTCCCAGATCACTGCCATTTCCTAAATGAAATCTATAATTACCCAAACATGTTGGCTCAACTGTGTATAGAGAGGAAAGCCAAGTACATGACACTTCTTGTCCATATATAGATAATCAGATGGGAATGACCATAAAACTGGTTCAGCAGTGTATACATCTTGGATAAACCTTATATATCACAGTAAACTGGGCACAGAATTGAATTGGACAGATTGGCAGAATTGCCTTCAAGAAATTGTTTGGTGTTTGGTGCTTTAAATGACCCTGAGTCTCTCATTTAAACCAAGTGCTAAGTTCTTCTTACTTTTGAAATGTACTAAAACTGATAAAAACAATCTTACTTTTATTGAAACTAATCTAACTACTCTTCTAGTATGGCTATGCATCACTGAATCTCATGGTCTCCAAAGAATTAAAGCTGTGGAAAGGCAAATGATGAGGACAAATAGGCTGCACCATATTGCCAAGGAAAGAATGTACAAATGAAATGGTTTCAAGGATATTGTCAGTGTTGTTTGATCAGAAAAGGAGCTGAGCCAGTTATGGGTTCAATGCAAGGGATAACTGATGAATAGCCTTCATGTTTTACTGATATCCATGCAATGTCAAGAGATTTAGAGGAAGATCTCCAGCACTTTGGGGACCAAATCCTGTGAAGAGTTTATGGTAGAATATTAAAAAGTCATACCTGATGAAAAAGTATAGATAGATTGCAATCTGGATAAATGGAGTGAATTTCCAGATTTGTGGAATCACAAATTGATGAGAGTTATTGAAGCATTTTCCCAGTGATACTATGTGGCTGCTCTTCATGGAATTCCTCAGAGATATTGTGAGTCTGGTTCTAGACCACTGTAATAAAATATCATGATAAAGCAAGTCTCACTGATTTTTTGGTTTCCCAGTACATATAAAGATTATGTTAATGCTATACTATAGTCTATTAAGTGTACAATCATATTGTATCCTAAAATGTATATACTTTCATTTTTAAAAGTTTTATTGCTAAAAAATACTATCATCTGAATCTTCAGAAAGTCATAATCTTTTTGCTGGTGGAGGGTTTTGCCTCAGAGTTGATGGCTGCTGACTGTTCTAGGTGGTGGTTGCTGAAGATTGGAATGGCTGTGACAAATTCTTAAAATAAGGCAACAATGAAGTTTGCCTCACTGATTGACTCTTTTTTTGAGTTGAACATTTAAAAGGTAATTCAACTGGCCTAATTTCAATATAGTTGTGTCTCAGGAAATAGGGAGGCTCAAGCAGAGGGAGAGAGATGGAGAATATCCAATTGTGGGTGGAGCCATCAGGGCCTACACAATATTTATTGATGGTTTACCACCTTATATGGAGGTGGTTCATGGCACTCCAAAACAATCACAATAGTAATATCAAAAATTACTGATCACAGAATTCCATAACATACATAATAATGGAAAATTTTGAAATATTGTGAGAAGTACCAAAATGCGACACCAAGGTATAATGTGAGCACATGCTATTGGAAAAAATGGTGCCAAAAGACTTGCTTGATGCAAGATTGCCAAAAAACCTTTAATTTGTGAAAAATACAATATCTGGGAAATAGAATAAAGTAAAATACACTAAAATGAGGTATGCCTGTACCATGATTTCAGGGCAATGGAAGGACACATAGTGGATTTGAGAAGGCTTAAGTACATTATCCATGATGACCTGAAAATAAGAGTGGCTCTAAAGAAATTATCAAGGAAATGCATAATTGGAAAAAGAAGTTTGTCTGATAATTAAATGAGAACAAGGAATGACAAGAAGATGGAGCAACTTTTGCACTAGTATCGACAAAGTATTAGAAGATCTAGAGGAAGGCATCCATTTAACACATTGGCTATCTTCTCTACGTGGGTGAACATAGAAAAAAATTGTACCAAATAAAATTGGGCCCCCAAATGATGAGATCATGAACCCATAACTGAAGCAAGGAAGCAATCCCAATGGTAAGATGGTAGCAAAGTATCAATAGGTAATTATGACTTTAGGACAAACTTGACATATTTGAGTGCTGGAGAGATGATGCCTCAGAGAACCATTGTAGCAAATATGGAATCACAAATAAGTTCCAGATCAATGATGCCCAAAATGGGACAACAAATTGCCCTTGGATAATGACAGACCAAAACCCAACAGCATCTAATTAGCTTTTTCTTCATAGAGAAAGTGTTCCTCCTTAACCCAATCATCTCAATATCTAGTGATGGTCCTTTAGTGTGAATTAATTATCCATTTCTTTCCTAGGATAACAAGTCTTGATTGAATGAAAGCAGTTATTGATCAAAGTTGAGGCAAGAAGAGATAGGTCTATGGCAGGAAAAGTATCCAGTTATGGGTGCCATCTTTTAAGAACACACCAGAAAGGAGACAGCTAGGTGGCTCAGTGAATTGAGAACCAAGTCTATAGTTGGGAGGTCTTAAGTTCAAATCTAGCATCAGACACTTCCTAGCTGTGTGACCCTGGGCAAGTCACTTAGCCCCCATTGCCTAGCCCTTACCACTCTTCTGCTTTGGAACCAAGACACAGTGTTGATTCTAAGATGGAAGGTAATGGGTTAAAAAATGCATCAAAAAATTGGAGGACAACCAAATAAAGACAGCCCACTGGAGTAAAGAACTTGAAAGAGAAAACTTAAACAAAACAAAACAACTAAAAGGCTTCTCCATTGGAAATCAGTTGAAGGAATTAATCATTGTCTTCAGATAACTAAAATATTTATTTTTAGAATTGGGGGCCAATAGTACAAATTAAAGGAATAAATTATAGTCTAAGGATTAGATAAGGAAGAACTTGCTAATAATTCAAATTTTCTTATTTTGCAATTGGCTGTCATAAAGTAGTGACCACACCATCACTAGACATCACTATACTAAAGATCTCAAGCTGAAAGGGACCCTCAGAGGCAGCTAGTCCAACTCTCTAATTTCCTAGATGAAGAAACAGGTCCAGAGAGATCAAGAGACTTTCCCAAGGTCACTTTAGGATTAAAATCTTAAGGAAAAGTTAACTGACATAGCCAGAATGGGAACTTAGAAGCCATCAAAGCCAGCCACTTCATTTTATGGCTGAAGGAACTAGAGAAGTTAAATTACTTGCCTAGTGTCACAAGGTAAATGTCTAAATCTAAATTTAAACCCAAGTCTTTCTGATTCCATGTCCCGTACGCAATCCACTACACCACCATACCACTTCCTTTATAGTAGAGATTCATATTTCAAGTTGGGCTAAATGTCTGTTGGGATTCCTTCTAATATACTTAGCTCAGTCTGGATAGAGCCTGGTCACTTGGGGAAGGAATGAATGGAGGCCACTGGGCACTTGGGGAAGGAATGAATGGAGGTCATGGGGCATTTGGGGAAGGAATGAATGGAGGCCAGGGCACTTGGGGAAGGAATGAATGGAGGCCATGGGGCATTTGGGGAAGGAATGAATGGAGGCCAGGGCACTTGGGAAAGAAATGAATGGAGGCCATGGGGCATTTGGGGATGGAATGAATGGCGGCCATGGGGCCCTTGGGGAAGGAATGAATGGAGGCCAGGGCACTTGGGAAAGAAATGAATGGAGGCCATGGGGCATTTGGGGATGGAATGAATGGAGGCCATGGGGCCCTTGGGGAAGGAATAAATGGAGGCCATGGGGCCCTTGGGGAAGGAATAAATGGAGGCCAGGGGGCACCTGAGGGAAAGGTAGAGGGGAGAACAAAGGGAGCAGGAAAACACCCAAAGGAGAAGTGATGGTTAGACAAGAAGATTCACAGTTTAAATTTTAGCATGAGCCACTGGCCACATCTGCCATGGCCCACTGAGAGTCCCGTTGCCAATGTGACACATTATTACGTACTTTGCATTTGAAGAAAAGTGCCAGGACAGTCTGGGCGTAGTGTCCCCAGCAGTATGATTCATTGTGTTTTCTGAAACTTAATGTTGCACATTTGGCGGACTTATGGCTTCTAACAACAAATTAATCTGGCTTGGGTAAATTGAGTTCACGTTGAAATACCAGGTTTCTTGACCTCAGCCATGGTGCACAGAAAATGGGGAGATTCTTACTCATGATATAAGATGACCTTTGTTACTAAACTACCGTTGCAATCTGGTATTTTTTATGTAGTAAGTTATTAAACCAGAACATCAAATAGAAAAATTTATAAACTATTAGAGCTGAACATAGAATATAAAAATGTCAAAGCTAAAGGGTACTGTAGAATAAAATGCAAGCCCTGGAAGAGTACTTGGTTTATTGCAAATATCTTAGAAAAGAAGTTTGAGTTGGAAGGATCTTGAGAACATAAAACACAGTATGTTATTGGAAGAGACCTTAATGGTATTTTCATCATTTTACAAATGAGAAAATTGAGACTCCTAGTGGGAGAAAAGACTTGCTCAAAAACACACAGGTGCTGAAGTAATCAATCAATCAATGGATCAAATACTAAATGCTTGCCATTATATGCCAGGTATAGTGGCTGGTACCACATTCAAATAAAATGAAGTAATCCTTGCTTGCAAAAAGTTTGTTGAATATTTGAGGTAGCTCCTTTCTGTTTCTCTGAAAAGATTCTAGAGGAATACTTGATTTTAGTATATGTACAACTGAAGTAAGCACTTAGAGGAATACCTGAAAAGATTGTGTCATTGCTTTTCTATAGAATGAAAATGATTTTTCAAATTACCTGTCAAAAGCTTTAACATAAGTATATCAGTCTGAGATACCCTCTGTCTAAGATCCTAAAAGAAGGTAAAGTTTTAGGATATGAAAAGTTAGTAATCTTTTGTCACCAACCTTTCAAATACTCATGAACTTTACAGATATTTATATTTCTAGAAATAGTTTCTTATTTTGCATGGTTTTCAAGAACAGTATGGCTGCTTTAAAATTTTTTTTAATAAAGGGTTTGTTGTTTTCCCCCCTCGCTTATTTCTAACTGTTGGAGCCTTAAAGATGTTTGACAGTTTATGTAACTATCACTTTCAAAGGTAAAAGTTATCTGACTGTTCTCTGAGAGAGTAGGTGTACTTCTTTTCTAAATACCTCCAAGTTTCATCTGGAACCAGAAAATATGTTATTGTTCCAAGCCTTCCCTTCTGCTGCATTTTCTAGCTTGCATTAAATTGCTAATGAATGGAAGAAAGAATTGGAAAAATTCATCAGTAAGATAATTATATGGGGGCAGCTGGGTAGCTAAGTGGATTGAGAGCTAGTCCTAGAGATGGGAGGTCCTAGGTTCAAATCTAGCCTCAGACCCTTCCCAGTTGTGTGACCCTGGGCAAGTCACTTGACCCCCATTGCCTAGCCCTTACCACTCTTCTGCCAATACACAGTATTGACTCCAAGACAGAAGGTAAGGGTTTTAAAATTTTTTAAAAAGATAATTATATTATTTTCAAGCTTATAAAATATTTTCACATCCATGATCTCATTTGAATTTTGCAATAGTCCTAAGAAGCAAAGAAGAATGCATTATTATCCCCAGTATATAGATAAGCAAACTGTACCTGAGATGATAGGTCCAAGGTAACTAGGGCAACTTGAAGGTGACAGATCTAAAGAGGTATCAAGCTATCTAGTTGCAGGGTCAGGATTTGATTGCAGAACTTGTGACTCCTAGTACTTTAACTATATAATTTCAGAATTCCCTTTTGCCCCTAAATAATTCTCTCAAAGTGGGGGAAATTACTCCAGCAAATTCTGAAAGCTAAAATCTTTCAGGGAAAGTGATCTAGTGAAGCTGGCATTTGGGAGGGTGGTCAAAGGGTTGTATGCTAAATAAGTCCATTTATTTGGCAGAAAAACAAATAATCAACTAATGTATGGCACAGGACTCAAATGTGGCCTCTCCTCCAAATAATGATCATCCGGTGTCATCCTACAGTTGGTGCTTTTAAATTGAGAGCACATGTTTAATATTATTTGCATAAGGGACTGACTGGGTTTGGCTTGGAATTGAAACCCGAGGAACATCATAAAATGTAGTAATAAACTCCCCTGTATTTATCTGATTGTCTGCTTTTCATTTCCAGGATGGAACAGTTTCAGTCTTTGTGCACTCCGGACTCTGCTGTGGATCTTATAAGCTTCTCCAAGTCCCCATCTGCTGGTTTGTTTTCCAGTCTAAGGGGCAGATGTGGGATTGGAGGTGGGGAGCACCGTCATTCATCCCAGTGGGGTGAGGGTGCCTCCTTCCCTGCCATGGGCAGAGGAATTGGATATCACAGCAGACCTTTTGGCTCTCCCTGCAAATTTGGAGAGACTCTTCCAAAACAATAAAAGACGACAGACTTCAGATTCAAGGCAAAAACTCCTGAAGGGAATTAATCTACTCCACTGAGTCCCTGAAGTGTCAAAAGGCCAAGGAGAAGGCTGGGAGGAGAGAAGCAAACACTGAATTCCCAGGACCCATGCCTAGGAAGGGACTTAGACAAGCCAAGCTGGATGGTCCAATGGAAATCAACCAAGATGGTTGTCTGAGCAGAACAGGACGGACTGTCCAGGAAATGAAGAAACAACTCTTGTTCCAGGATTCTCATTCTTGCTTTCCTGTGGGCTCCTCCTAGGAAGAGCTTTTGCTTGCAATGTCTGATTCTAGTTAATTTAAAATACATTTATTAAGTGCATAGTGTGTGCAAGTCACTCATGTATTAGGATGATGCAAAGACCAACAAAAAACAAAAGAGAAATGTATAATTCTATGCTGAGTTATGGCAGGAAGGGGGACTCAATGTCTATACATCTAAGAACAGAAGGAAAACAGAGGTAGCAAAGAGTATTAGCAAGTAGGGATATGAGGGAAAGCCTCACTGAAGATCATAGATTTAGAGGTAGAAGGAAATGGAGACGACACCCTCTAAATTAACTCCCTCATTTTACAGCTGAGGAAAATGAGACCCAGGAAGGTTAGGTGACTTGTCCTAGGGGAAGAAAGTGGTTGAGAAAGGATTCAAACTCAAGTCTTCTGACACCAAATCTAGCCCTCCTTCTATGCATTTCTGGGCTAAAAGCCTGGTGGTACCTGAATTGAACCTGAAATCTTTCCAGAGGTAGAGAGAGAGAAGACAGAGAACATCTCCAACATGGGGGACTTGTGCAAATGCAGACAAGCCTAAAGACAATCAGGTTAGAGAAGCAGTTTTTAGTGCAGTTTGGCAGAACATAGAATGTAGGGAGGGGAGCATTATGAAACACAGTTGGAAAGATAGATGAGAAAGAGTGTGGAGAGAGAGAGAGTCTTAAATACCAAACTCTTAAGACTTTGAGTTGCCTCCTCCAGGCAAATGAGAGCCATTAAAGTTTGTAGCAAGAAAATTATAGCCTATTACATGTACGTTATTTTCTTATATAGCCAGCAAAAGATGAAATGACTGAGGAAACAAAGTTTAATCTTTTGAGCATATTGATTTATTAAGCAATGCATGCCAATTGCCTGGCAAATCAGGAACAAGCCTCTTCCTCAGTCTGGGGCTGGATGCTAAATGTCAATTACTCTTATCCTTTATATATATCAAAACCACAAATTTGCTATATATTTCATATTCATTCATTTGGGCATATGCTGTAGCTCCCCAGTCCCTTCCTAGTATCATATAAGCCCAAGGGGAAAAGACTGCTGCTTTTTCCTTTCTACAATACCTGAGTAGAATATCTTCAACTCAGATAACTGAGGGGTGAAGATATTTTTGTAATTTTCTATGTATTTGTATTTTAAATGGACTTGAATTATTCAGATTATTATTTCACTTGACCTCAGTTACTTATCTAAAAAATGAGGATAATAATCCCTGCCTACCCACTTCACAGAGTTATCCTTTAAAAAGCAGTTTGTAAAAGCTCAAAGAACTTTCCAATATGGTTTTACCTGGAGAAGACTTTAGAAAATGTATCTACCAGCCTCCTTTATAGAGGTATGAGTGGGGGGAGGGATTGGGAACATGGGGTGGAGAGGCATATGGATATGAAATATTTAAAGTACTGTGAGACTCAATGTGTTGCTTGGTATCGCTGAGCTGGTTTTTTTTCCTCTTTATTTTTATTCTTTGTTAGAAGGGATGGCTCTTTTGGGGAAGGGAGAGACATTCAGAAATGAAAGTGATATAAAAAGCTATTGATAAAAGTACAAAGCAAAATTAAATGAATTTTTAAAGAAATCTTTACCTTCTGTCTTAGAATATTAGTTTCAAGGCACAAGAACTATAAGGGCTAGGCAATAAGGATTACATGATTTGCCCAGGGTCACACAGCTAGGAAGTATATGAGATCAGATTTGAACCCAGGACCTCTCATCTCCAGGACTGGCTTTCTAACCACTGGGTCACCTAGCTGCCCACTAAGTGAATGTATTATGAATGCATTTTTGTATTATGCTAAGAACCTACAACCTTGTCCCACTCCATCTAAAAGATATTAATTTGCTTTTATGTTTTACTTTTTTTTCTTGTTTTGTCTTTTTTGGATGTCTACACAGTCATAATGGGCAGAATATGCAAAGAGCTTTTGCCTGGGTTATGATCCAACCTTTATCAGTGTTGGGAGCCATCAAACCCCCACTAGCTGACAAAGTCACAGCTGGAGAAATGGGGGCTGCTTTGCAGCCCCCAGAAAATGAGGCCCCCACTGATCCCTTTCTGTGACTTCTCTCTCTTTAACTTCCCTTACTAATAGATGATTACTGTTCTCTCTTCAATACAAAACTAACCTCAAGATCACCCTGTTTATGTCATTCATCTATAGCAACAATGTTTCATTGATTATTTCCTTAAGCTATGTATCTGTTGTTAAGTTCTATGGAAACATATATATAGAAAATTGATTGTGTGCCAAAGAAGTATGTACTCACTAAGCTGATATAATAAACAAACCTCCGTGCTATGGCAGAACACTGTGTGATGCTATACACATGGAATTGAGCATACAGTGTTTCATACTCCATTATTCAACTGGACTGTCACACTTAGGCAGAGGACCCTCATCCTCTGAGAGACCACTGGCTCGGCTCTCAAAGTACCACTAACTTGTGACCTTAGTCAAATTACCTTCTCTGAACTCTATTTTTTAATATGTAAATTGCAAGAAATTGGGGCAGCTGGGTCACTCAGTGGATTCAGAGCCAGACCTAGAGACTGGAGGTCCTGGGTTCAAATACAATCTCAGACACTTCCTAGCTGTGTGAACCTGGGCAAGTGATTTAATCCCCACTGCCTATCCCTTATTGCTCTTCTGCCTTGGAAAAAATACACAGTTTAGATGCTAGATGGAAGGTAAGGGTTTGTAAACAAAAAATTACAGGGAGTCAACAGAAGAGATAGATCTCTTCTAGCTCAAAATGTGCCCCTAAATCCAATCAAAAGACTTTTTTTTTAAACTTTCACAAACCCCAATATTTCCATACCTATAGAACCATCCTTGTCATAATGTGGGCAGGAAATGTAAATAGTATCACCTTCATACATAGAGAAATGGGCTCAGGAAGGAAATGTCAGAAAGAAGGAGAGGATATCAGAAACATGGAGATCATCTGATTCTGTCTGGAACTAAAGATGAAGCACTGGCACCACCAGTCCATCTGTTCTTTGTCTATGGGCACATTTCACACATTTCATGCTCCTAAGACAGTAGTTTCCAACTGGTTTTGCAATTCCCCAGAGAATTTCTTGTTATTGAAGGAGTCTTGTGAAATGCTCTCCACTTCCACCAAACACAATTAATGTTATCTTATTTCAATAGTATAAAAAAGGCATTTATGCAAGATAGTTAGAACCTGACCTTAATCCAAGTGTGAAGTTATCAGTGGGTTTTGTTCTTTGTTAAAGAAATTTTGGGTATCAGGAAAGAAATCCAGTTTCCCAGAATCTCAGAGACCTCAGCCCATATCTAAATAGGAATTTCTAATCAAGAGTTCTTAGCCACTGGATTGTAAGCTCTTTGACTTTTTTTTATATCCCCAATGTTTGGCAGAGTGATTGGCACATTTATATTTTGATTAATGTTTATTGATTGATTGGAATCCATATATCCCTTAGGGGTTTATGAACTTGGATGGGAACAAAAAATTACATCTTTATTTTCACTACCCTCTACCTGAAATTTAGCATTTCATTCAATTATTTAAAAACATTATTCCCAGAGTTCACCTAACTGTGAAAGAGGTCAATGACTCCCCAAAAAGTTAAGATCACCTGCTGAAACATGCCCAAACAGTTATTAAGCCTCTACTAATATACTTTATTTTTATTCATTTATTCGTTTTAAAAAACCCTAACCTTCCATCTTAGAATCAATATTGTGTATTGGTTCCAAGGCAGAAGAATGGGAAGGACTAGGTGATTGTGGTTAATGCCTTGCCCAGGGTCATACCGTTAGGAAGTTTCTGTATCCAAATTTGAACCCAGGACCTCCCATCTCTAGGTCTGGTTCTCTATCCATTGAGGCACCTACCTACTTTTTACTTCTAATTATAGGCAAACCACTATCTACCAAAGTAATTCATTCATTTTTTAAACTGCTGTGATTATTGCAAAGTTTTTCTTTACATTGAAATGAACTTTTTACCATTGTTTTCTAGACCAGGGCCAAAAAGAATACGTTTAATTGCTTTTTTCACACCAAAAGCCTTCAAATATTGGAATATAGTTACCAAGGTTGTTCCCTCTCCTTCCCTATGTCCCCACAAGCTTCTTTTCTCCCATTAAATATGCTTATTTTCTTCAACAAATAATCCTCCAAAAGCATAACCTTAAGGCTTTTGACCATCTTGGTTGCTGTCTTCTGGACTCCTCCACAGCTTATCGATATTCTTCAGGATCTCAGAAACCAACTATAATACTCCAGATGTTCCCTGATCCAGTAAGTGTTCGGAAGAAACAATTACTAGTTTCCTAGCCCTGGATACTACGGCTCTCTTGATGCACCCTAAGATTGAATGAATTTTCTTGGATGATGAATCACAGTATTCATGCATGGTAAACTTGCAGGCTACTTTATTTGAAGTAATTTTGGGCTGTTTAAAAAAATAATAATTCTTGCCTTAATCAAAAATTTCTCACCTCTACAGAAAGGAAAAACCTTTGGCACTGAAGATAGAAGATATTGGTTTGAATCTCTACTTTTAATATAGATTACTTTTTTAAAAATAGACAGACTATCATTATGAGCAAATTGTTTAGTCTTTCTGACTCTTAATTTCTCCATTTGTTAATTGAGTAAAAAAATACTAGAAATCTCCTTCAAATTGGGCTGTTATCCCCAAAATGTCATAGAAATGTATCAGAGGCTTATTTGATATTTACATTTTTATTATGCTTTAACATTTATAAAGGACTTTGGGAACAGAAGCCCTATGAAAAAGATCATACAAGGATTTTTTTACTTAACATAATAACATTTCTAGAGAGCATTAAGATTTCCACTGTACTTCTCTTTCAATAGGCCTATGAGGTAAGCACCAAAAGTAATATTATTCTCTTTTTACATGGAAGATTACATGTGTACACTCCGTGTCAGAGGCAAGATTTGAACTCATAAGACTCTTTAGGCCAGCCCTCTTTCCACTATTCCAGGCTGCTTCTCTATCACCATTTTATAGATGGCTTAATGGGAAGATTCACAGAGGATGTTATTTGCTTAAGGTCAAAAAGCTATTAAGAATCAGAACCAAGGTTCAAGCCCAGATCTCTGGATTCCAGGTCTTTTGTCTTTCCCAGTGCACTCCTCTAAGCTGGTTCAGACAAACTTAGAATCTTATGGAGGCAAAGAGATATTTTAGCGAAACCTGACTTTACCGAAATGGCCTATGGAAATCATTTCCTATGCCTGAGACCTTGGATTTGAGATCTCTCCAGAAAAGAAGGAACGTAAACAGTTAGTTTAACAACAGCTCATTTAACAACAGCTCATTTGCTTTTCCTTCCTGGCTAAATTTTGCCAAGAGTATGATAACCAGGATTCTTACTAAGACTGGACCACTGGTGACATTTTCTTTCCATCTATCCTTGTTCTTTGGTATCGGTGACTCCTTTGGGTAAGTGGGAGGGAGACAGACAGACAGACAGAATCAGAGACAGAGAGAGAACATGTCCACTCTTTCAATGACTCTCTAATCCCTTCTCCATTTGCCTGGCTTGGGAAAATGTCCAGCATACACCTTTGTTTAGAGCAGGAGATACTATGCTGGATTTGAAGTGAAGAAAACTTTAAATGGAATATAGTCTTTGACATTTACTCTGGCTATATGATGTTATAATTAAAATAGTGAAGCCATAAATTGTGGCATTTATAAGAGTGGATGCCATAAACTGTAAGAGTTAAAATAGTTGAAGGTCATAAACTGTGATAATTAAAATGGTTGAGGTTGTAAACTATAGTGAGTAAAGTAGTAGAAGATATAAATTATAGTAGATATAAGAGTGGGTGAGTAAATTTGACCGCAGAAAATATGTTTTCACTACAGTGTTTGTTTTAAGTCAAAATATAAGGTGGTCGCCAGGGAAATATTCCCAATTATGAATATACCCAAGTCAACTGGGTTTATAGAGATTTTAATTAATAATACAATGAGGAATCAAAGAAAGAGAGAAAGAGAGAAAAAGGAAATAATGAGAAAAGGATAGACTGGCCCCGGGTAGCCCTGGCCAACCCAGGCCTAAGTCCTAAAAGAAAAGATCAGTCAGTCAGTTATCACTCACCATAAGATCTGTTCAAGCGAGGATTCTGGGGGACAGAGTCTCCCCAGAGGGAGTTCCAGTCAGAGTCAGCCTCCCTTGAGAAACTTCCTTAGAGATTATCCTTCAAGAGATTCTTCTCAAGAGACCCTCCTTAGAGCCTGTCTCTCAAGAGCTCCTTCTCAAGAGATCATCTTCTCAAGAGATTCCTTTTTCTTATATAGGGGGTTTTCTCCTATGTCACCTCCCCTAAGTTCTTCCATCTACCAATCACAGTAGACGTTTTCCAAAGGACAGCCCATTCTGAATTCACAGCTGAGTCGACTAATCCTTTTAGTAAGTTTGAACCAGAAAAAACTTCTGAATAAGTTTTCACCTCTTTGCTCCTTGTAAATTCACAAGTTGCCTGACCTTTATAGGTACTTAGCACCCTATTGTATTAATTCTAAAAATAGGCATGGCTTAAGTATGGGTGTAAGCATTTCTCATTGTTCAGCAAGGAGTTTTCTCCCCTAAAGCAGTCCTAAGTAGGGTGGAGTAGAGGTCCTCCCATTTCTGACCCAAGTAGAGTTCTCACATTTTAGATCTAAGTAGCTTCACTGTTTAAAATGGGGAATGGTCTTAACCAAATGTTCTAAGGTAGAGTCTAAGAAATTTCAAGATTCACAATGACTATTGGCTTACTAGTCTGAGATAATTTCCTCAGAAGGGATAATAATCCCTATACTATATACCTGCTTATTAGAGTATAAAATATATAAATATATCTTATATTAATATATATTAGATAAATAACCTATTTGTAAACTTTAAAGCCAAATTGTTATAATTACCATTATTTCTGTTGAAGACAAGGAAAATACTCTCAGTAGGGTCTGAGCTTCAAGTCCAAGCACTTTTTTTTTCTTTTTAAAATTCTTACCTTCTATCTTAGAATATCTGATTCCCATGCAAAAGAGCAGAACTTATATACAGCAAGTTGGAAGACTAACTTGCGTATGTCTACCTTCAGAGAAGGAACTGATAAATAGAAACAAGCCAGACATGATTTTATATATATATATATATATATATATATATATATATATATATATATATCCATCCATATATCTTTTTTATTTTTAAATTCTTACCTTCCATCTTAGGTTCCAAGGTAAAGGAGCATTAAGGGCTAGGCAATGAGGGTTAATTGTCCAGGATCACACAGCTAGGAGATCTGAGGCCAGATCGAACCCAGGACTTCCCATCTCTAGGTCTGGTCCTCAATACACCAAGCCACATGGCTGTCCCTAGTCCAAGCACTTTGAACAGTTATCTTCTGCATACCACTGAGCCTCAAAATCCCATTTATAAGAGATATAAGAGAGAGCCTAACTGAAATCTTAGCTGAACACAAATCCCTTCTTCAACATAGGAGTTTTTTATTTTTGTAACATTCTTGTGAGCTAGGTACTATTATTATTCTAATTTTAAAGATGAGGAAACTATAGACTGAAAGAGTTAAATAACTTGCCCAGTGTCACACAGCTGATGAGCATCTAGTTAAGAATTTTAATTCGGGTCTTCTTGACACCAGCTTCAGTTCAGTGTCTATTATATGCCACCTAGAAACATTTGTTTGTTGTTATTCAGTTGTTACTACTCTACATAACCCTATTTTGGGGTTTTCTTTGCAAAGATATTGGAGTGGTTTGTCATTTCCTTCTCTAACACATTTTACAGATGATAAAACTGAGGCCAACTGGGTTAAGTGACTTGCCCAATGTCACACAGCTAAGAAGTATCTGCGGCTAGATTTGAACTCAGGAAGATGAGTCTTTCTAACTCTGAGCCCTAGACTCTACTGTACCACTGAGCTTCCCCAAGATGCTTTTATAATAGCCTATAAAAGAGGTCACCAAATACTTTACTGGATACTGTCCACGGGTACAGAGAAAAAAGGCGGGAAAGGGGGAGAGATTTATGATATTAGAAATTGGTCACTAAGGTAGCCAGTAAAATGAAATACAGTTTTAATTTGGTAAATCTGTTTACAAGTTCTATTCCTAACCCCATCACTACCCCAGTTACCAAGGCAAAATGATTCATGTTGTTTCTCCCACTTCCAAATTCATAGGCTCTCGGACCACTCATTTTAGTCGGAGGAAGCTTACAAAATAATCCCCTAATGGCTCTTGGCCCTGTTCTCTCCAGGAACACTCCTGCCTGTTTGAAATATTACCCCATAGCAAAGTTTCTTGCCTGATTCTTTTTATAAAAATAGATCAAATATTTATTTTCTTAAAGGCTTCCCAGAGAAATTACACAAATATAAGAGCATCTCAAAGTTGTACAGCATTGTCCCCAAGCATCTTTGCCTACTGGAAGCTGGGAAGAGCAAAAGGAGGAGGAGGGGGAGGAAGAGAAGGGGAAATGAACTTTTTAAAATTTACTTCAGAGCTCTTCAGGCAAATAAGTATAAAAGATGCCCCTGAAACAAATTGTAATGATCATCTGTCAACTGCACAATCTTAGAGCTGAAAAGGATCTAGTATAATGGTACCTGGCTGAGAATCCCCACTAAAACATACCCAACAGTGGTCATCTCTTGAAGATCATGAGTGAGGAAGACTATTACTTCCTAAGACAAATTAATTCACCCTAGGCCAGAGCTAACTGTTAGGAACTTTTCCACATCAGAGTAGAAATGTCTTTGCAAACTTCTACTCATTGCTTCTAGCAAACAAATCGAATCCATTTTTCATGACAGCCCTGTAAATATTAGAAGACAGCTAATGTTCCTTCCCTAAGTCTTCTCTCTACTAGGCTAAATTTCCCACAGTCTTTGAACCATCCTCAGATGGCATGGTTTCAATGGTATGCTCAATTTTATTGATGCCATTTCAATTTGATAAGTATTTGTTGATTTTAAACCTGCTCTCACTAAAACATATCATTTCTAAGGTGGTGGAATGGAAAGAGCACTGAACCTAAAGTCAAAAAGACCCGAGTTCAGATCTAGATCCATAGACTTACTAGCTGTGTAAGGCTAACCTCTCAGCCTCAATTTCCTCATCTGTAAAAAGAAGATAACAGACCCTACTTTCCCAGGGATGTGGTAAGGATAAAATATGTGTAAATGTCTTTGTAAACTTAAAACTATTTAAATGACAGTGATTCTTTTTATTTCTAGGGGTCAGTCCTACTCTAAATCCAAGAATCCTTACATTTCCTTATTCCTTGCCCCGGTAACATTTTATTTACAAAATTGTAATTTTTATGTGGACTACTTCTTATTCATATCTACTTTCAGTGCCCAGCACAACTTACACAGGGTCCATGTTGGCTGTCCTACTCCAATGCCAGAGGAGATGGGTGTGGAGCTTGGAGGATGAAGTAAAATAAGGGTAGAGAATGGGATTGGGGAAGACTAAGACAAAGAAGAGGGGGGGGGGGCGGAAAGAGGAAGAAAATGGAGGGGGAAAGGGAGAACCAAGACAGTTTTAGGAGGTCAGAAGGGGAAAGAAGGGGTAAGATGAATAGGAGAGCAAGAGATGGAGGGAGAAGAAGAGGATAGATGGAGAACAGAGGTACAGACTAAGTGGGGAGAAGATGAAGCAGAAAGCGGAAAGCTGAAGGCAAAGGAATGGGAGAAGAATAGTAGTTTGGAGAGAAAAGAGGAGGAGGGAGAAAAACTGGAGTGGGGGAAGAGGAGCTTGCCGAGGAGGTGGGGTCTGGCCCGGGGGCTGGGCGAGCAGCTGGCCCCAGACACCGCCTACTAGACAGCTGCAACTGGCCCAAAGGCACAGCCCACATACATACCTCTTTGCCCCAGAACTCAGGCTCCCGCAAGGCTGCCTCCTCCTGCCTCAAGACTACTGCTCCTCCTTGGTTAATCCCTGGCTGCCTCAGCCATACTTGTCTCTCCACCCCCTCCCACAAACTCCCCCTCGTCCCGCCCCTTCTCTTCTCCAGGGTGTGTATTAAGGGGTGGGGCATCGGATGCCTGGCTCAGCTTTAAAATCAGGCTCTGCTCCACTGCCAGCAGAGCCTGAGTAGAAGCCTGTGTTTGCTTATTCTGAAGCCTAAGGGGCTCTCTGCGCATCTTGCATGTTCCTGGATAACTCTCTTGCCTGGGTCTCATTTGAACTGAGCTTTTGATACCTGCAGCTCCAAACTTTAGGGGCTTACTTCCTCCCACCCACCCTTGTTTGGCTGCCTAGAGGCTAGGGCTCCATACATTCTGGGTCCCAGAACCCTCTGGGGGGAGAGAGAACTAAGCCCAGTTTCTCAGGGCAACTTTCCTTGGCTTTGGCTCAACAGGGTTTTCAGTAAGGCCCATTTGCCTTCTTCCCTCTGGCCTGTCTGCGCTTCTTCAGTACCCCTGGTGTGGGTGACTGGGGTCTGCTTTTGTTTCTCAGCTATCCCACCACCCGGTCTGTAAGGACCTTTTAAAACCTTAGTTCCAGCTGCAGCATTTGAGCCTGAGGCCAAGTGGAGAGGGGTGGACCATGCTCCCCAGTACCTTTCTGTTGTGCGCCCTGGGGTTGTTGGCACTATTGAACCCCTGCCAGGCAGAGCCTCTGGCATGTCCCCCGCGCTGTGATGTCTCCAAATGCCCCAGTCCCAGCTGCCCGGGAGGCTATGTGCCCGACCGCTGTAACTGCTGCCTGGTGTGCGCAGCGGCCGAGGGTGATGCTTGTGGACGAAAGGACGACCCCCCGTGTGGAGACAGCTTGGAGTGTGGCCACCCGGCCGGCAAGCGCTTCGCCAAGGGGGTCTGCCAGTGCAAACTGACCTACCAGGTGTGTGGCAGCGATGGGCGGACCTACGACAATGTGTGCCGGCTGAAGGCTGCCAGTCGCAAAGCCCTGCAACAAGGGCTGCCCGCTGTCATTCAGATCCAGAAGGGTGCCTGTGAATCGGGTAAGAGGAGCATGGGCCAGCTGTGCGCAGCTGTCGGGGAGGTGGGGGGGAAGTCAGGAATCAGAGAGGTCTAGCCTGAAAGAGCTGGTACATAGAATGGCAGAGCTTGAAAGGACCTTAGAAGAAAGCAGGAAATTGGCCCCAGCATTTTCTCTGACTGTCCCCATGCCTAGAAAGCTCTCCCTCCTCTTTACCTATGGACCTCTCTGGCTTTTTTTTTTTTTTTAATCCCAGCTAAAATCCCATCTTCTACAGAAAGCTTTCCCCAGCCACTTAATTCTACTGCCCGCCCTCCCCGTTTTCCCTTTTTACTCTGTATATTACTTCTTTGTATATTTTTTGTCTCCTCGTTTAAATTGTGAGTTCCTTGAGGATGTTTGTTGTTGCTCAGTACTTTTTTCAGTCATACTGGATGACTTTTAGTAACTGCATTTGGGGTTTTCTTGGCAAAGATACTGGTGCAGTTTGTGGTTTCCTCCTCCAGCTCATTTTACAGATGAGTATACTGAGGCAAACAGAATTAAGTGATTTGTCCAGGGTCACATAGCTCCTAAGTGTCTAAGTCCAGCTTTATCTTAGGATGATGAATCTTCCCGACTCTGCACTCTATCCACTGTGCCACCTAGTTGTCCATGGTGCCCTCTATGTGCCTGGCATTTAGTTTCTTGAATGACATAGATCACTAATTCTAGAAAGGAACTTAGAATTGAAAAGTATCATATCTGAGAAGAGCCCTGGAATGTCATCGTGAGAATGGAATTTAGAATTTAGAAGTCAAAATACCAGAGCTGAAAGAGATCTTAGAATTTAGAACCTAGAATGTCAGATCTGGGAGGAACTTTATGACTTAGAATGTCAGAGAGAGAATTTTTAAAAATCTCAGAAGTATCAGACTTAGAAAGACTTCAAAGGGTATCTAGTCCAATCCACTCATAAATCAGAATTCCCCTTACTAGATCCTCAAAAGTGGAATCTAATTTTTGCTTGAAGGTTTCTAAGAAGTAAGAAGAAATCTACTACTTGTCCTGTGCTGCCCATTCTGCTTTTAGATAGCTTTAAGTTGCTCAGTCATATCTGTCCATGTCTGATTCTATGACCCATTTGGGATTTGCTTGGCTATGACCCTGGAATGGTTTCCCATTTCCTTCTTCAGTGAGTTAGGCAAACAGAAGTTAAGCCCAGGGTCATACTGCTATTAAGTGTCTGATGTCATATTTGAACTCAGGTCTTCCTAACTCTAGACTCAGGGATTCATCCACTGAATCACCTAGTTGCCTCCAGATAGCTCTAAAGGGGATCTCAAAATATAAAATGTTAGAGTTAGAACATGGACCCAAATAAAAATAGGACTAGAAGGGACCTTTGAGATAACCATTTTAAAGATGAGGGAACTGAGGCTGAAAGTGGAGGGGTGACCCCATTACATAAATTTCCACCAGTAGAAATCCTACCCATATTTTAGGATCCAGAGAGCTAGTAGGGAAGCAGGGATTGGAACGCTATGACCTGGTTCCTTGTCCAGGGATGTTTTTGACACCACTTCTCAGTTTAGAAATGTGCTCTGGTTAGGAAGCTGACAACAAAGAGGAATGGACTAGAGTAGGCTGCTCCAGAACTGGGAAGAGAGCCAAGGACTCAGTGATGGCAAGCCAGGAACTCTCAACTGCAGTGTTCAATAGCCTAGGAAAAGCTTAACAAAAGGACCATTAAGATTACAGTTACAGAGTTATATGTGTATATATATATATATATATGTATATATATATATATATATATCTGGAAGGAACATTAGGGGTTCTCTAAGGATGACATCTCAGTTTACACATGAGGAAACTGACTTTCAGAGGAGTTAAATGACTTGCTCAAGGTCATGCCATCAGTGCAGTAGAAAGTACAATTGAATGAGATTTTAAAAACCAGATCTTATCTCTGCCCCTAATTTGTTGTGTGACCTAAGATGAGTTTAGATCCTACTTTCCAAATTCTAGTTTTTTTCTGTAAAATGGAAAATTATACTTAATATATTATTAAGCCTGCTCTTTCAAATCCACCATTCACTGATTCACCTCCCTTTCCCCTTTGCTCCTCTCAAATTTTTTCCTAAGCTTACCTTCTCTCACTTACATTCCCCCTTTGACAGTGTTAATAAAATAAGCTCTAATAACCTCTGAAGTGTTGGGGAGAAAATGTATTAACTTTCCTAAATAGCCCAGTTAACATCTTCTACCATTTACAGAATATGTTTGCATGACCAAATTTCTTTAGCTTTCTGAACCTCAGCTTCCCTATCTGTAAAATGAGAATAATGAGCCTTCATAATCTACTTTCCAGGTTCTTTGTGAGGAAAGTATTTTAAAAACTGCAAAGCACTATAGGAAAATGAAATTATTATCATAATTTTATCATGAAAGGCAAGAGTATTATAATGGATAGAGTGCTGAACTTGAATTTGATGAGACCTGAGCTTAAATCTCACCTCTGTTATTTGGGTGACCCTAAGTAAGTCACTTAACTTCTCAGTGTTCTAGGCTATTCTCTGACACTCTCAAATGATAGATTTTGATTTGCTCTAATGGAGGGAGCTCATCCCCAGGGAGTTCTCTGTAAGCTTGTATTTAATCACAACTTTCATTTTTATTTTTCTTTAAAAAATAAAACAAACCCAAACCCAAACTCTGATCTAATAGTTCAGTGCTCCAAACATTTAACTTTTTAAATCCTTGCTTTGTAACATCTTTCCCCATTCATATTTTTCTATATCAGTTTGATTTTGTCCTCCCCTCTGATTTGTATGGGGAGACATTTTATGGGCTGAAAGATTTCAGCATGATTCAGTCATATAGCATATATAAAGGGCTGCTCTTTCAGCTTTTAAATTATTTAATTGAATTGAACTGAATTATGAATGGAGCTGGTTCTAAGTGAAACCTACCCAGTAGGTTGTCTGGAATACTCATCATGACTCCCAGTGAGGAAATATATGAGTAGGGAGAAAAGCATCACCTGGGGAATCAGAGGAGACCTGAGTTCTAGACCTGGCTCAATTTCTTCTGTTTGACTTTGGGCAAGTAACTTTGGTTCTCAGTTTCCCAAATTGTACAATGAAGGGAGCATACTAGAAAATTTCTAAACTT
Source organism: Monodelphis domestica (assembly GCF_027887165.1). Classification (NCBI taxonomy): domain Eukaryota; kingdom Metazoa; phylum Chordata; class Mammalia; order Didelphimorphia; family Didelphidae; genus Monodelphis; species Monodelphis domestica. The sequence continues at coordinate 85,054,101 of NC_077232.1, read as the reverse complement.
TCTTTCAGCTATAACTTCTGTGACACTATGAAATGTTTGTTTTTCAATTGATCACTGATGCTATGTCGTGGGATCATAGATTTTTTTTTGAACCAGAAGGGAACTTAGAGATTATTAATCCAATTCCTTCACTTTACAGATCAGGAAACAGGCTTGGGGTGGTGAATTCACTTGCCTAATGTCACATGGGACCTGAGTAAAGGAGTTGGGACTTAAACCCAGGTCCTCTTATCTCAATCCAGGGCTCTTTTCATGGTGCCACATTGTTTCCCTTTCCATTCATCATAAATTATCCCATTTTTCTCTGATGCTGAATTAGATGTTCTCAGTGAGGACTAAAATGCATTGATGGTTCCAGTTTCATATTCAATAGGAAATTACTTTAAAGATCATCATAATTTCTTTATGAAGTCTTTAGTAGCTCACAGTGACATCATACTTTGCAATTCAATTTCATCCATAGACTCAGGGGATCCTCGTAAAAACCACAAGAGTTAGGTCTACAAGGAGGATTTCTCCTATGGTATTATAAAGAGGGCTTCTCCTAATTTTCAGAGGACAAAACAAATGATTGGATTGGTTAAAGTGACTTGTTCAAAAGTAACAAAACCTGGACTCCAGACCAGGTGTTCTGAGCTCAGGTCTAGCTAATGTTATTTCTGAGACACAAGAGATCAGTTATGGAATCTGGTACAAGGTGAGTCCATCCTGAATCCTATACAATGAAGTTTGATTATTGGAGTTATCAGAACGATATTAACATTGTTGGGAGCCATAGTGGCATAGTGGAAAGAATCGTGGCTTTGGAATCAGGGGAGACACTTGGACTTTAATCAGGGTTCTGCTAAATTGGCTATGTGACCTTGGATAATCTCTTGACCTCTCTGGGCTGGTATCCTTTTCTTTAAAATAAGAATAACAACTCCATTCTACAACAGTATTGTTATAAGAATCAAGTGAGGTCATGCACAAAAAGCTCTTGGAGAAGTGTTATATAAATATAAACTTTTCTCATTGCTTCCTGTTTTATTAATGAGTCAATAGATATTCATTAAGCACTTACTATGTGCCAGATATTGCACTAAGCACTAAGGATATAAAAAGAGTGAAAAGAAAGTCCCTGCCCTCAAGGAGCTTCCAATCTAACAGAGGAGAGGACAAACGAACAAAGCTAGCCAAAACAAACTACATACAGGATAAAACATTAACAGAGGGAAGGTACTGAAATAAGAGAAGCTGGGGAAGACTTCCTGGAGAAGGAAGGATTTTAGTTGAGACTTAAAGGAAGCCAGGGAGGTCAGTAGTCAGAGCAAAGGAGGGAGAATACTCTGGGCATGGAGACAGACATAAGGAATGCCCAGAGCCAAGAAATGGAGGGTCTTATTCACAGAATGGCCGGAGGACAATATCACTGGACTGAAGAACATGGATCCTCAGTTGGATTAGATGATCTCCATCCTAGATGTGATTTACAGTGGGAATGGAGTCCCTTGTTCTTACAACTCAGGATGTTGTGGAGAAATCTTCTGCAATTACTTTCCCTGGGTATTCTTGGCACAACTAGGTAGGTAGCTCTTTCAGACTGGGGAGCAGGGGGAGAGCTGACACCAGAAAACAAAACTGACTGTTCTGATCTCCCCAAACCACAGAGTAGAGATCACCTAGGTCTTTCAACAGGTATCTAATTGTATATCCCACATACTTATCAGGTATCATCTAAAATGAGATTGCATATAGCCCCCCTTCAATATATGCTTATCTTTCCATACTACTCTCTGTCACAATTCCTAACTACATCCTTCAACTTCTTCTCTCAAAGCCCTTCACACTAAATGAACAACACAAGCAACAACAATCATCTTCTCCCCTTCAAATACACATACACACACACACACACACACACACACACACACATGCCAAATCCGAACTATGAAGGTCAGTTTGGTCAAACCCAGATAACAGAGTGCTGGACTTGGAATTAGGGAGACCCAAATTCAAATCCTGCCTCAAGACATTTACTTAGCTGGGTAAAGCTGAGGAAGTCATTGGGTAAGTCAAAAAAGGATCAAATGAGACAATATAGGTCAAATGTTTTGCGAAACTTACAGCACTGTATTAATGCCAATTATTATTATTTTTATTATCAATTCTTACAGTTCTCCATGTTGGAATGAAATCCTACCTATACTTTAGGGACAAGCTCAAGTACCTTTTCTGCTACGAAGTCTTTGAAGATTACTAGATTACTTATTACCACCCCCAAACACCTACTACTCCCAAGCTTCTTTAGAATTTTGTTTATATCTTCCTTTTTATCTTCGTATCCTACGGGAAAGTCAGTTTGCTATGATGGAATGAACAAAGGACCTGGAGTCAGAAATCACCTGCCAACCATAGGCCTCAGTTTCCTCATCTGCAAAATGAGAGGATTGGTCCAGATGACCTCTGATATTCTCCTAGATCCTTTGATGCAAGTACCTGTCATGGTAAAATACCAGTCTAGCCCATTCATTGCCATCATTCCTTCTTATAGGTTAACCTGTGACCAATGATTACTTCCTTAGAGTTGTGTGGCTATTTTAGTCACCAGTCTCAAAGGATGTGACTGAATATGATAAAAGGCCTTTTCAGGGACGCAATTTACCTCTCAGGGCACTTGGTTTTGCTCCTAGCTTGGGCCTAATTAGAAAGGATTTCTAACCAAATCCTTTGCCACACTTTATAAAGTGTTCAGGGAGAAATAGCAACTATAACTGCATTCATGAAGACAGGCCAAAAGTTCCCAGGGTGCTTTCCAGCTCACAAAAGGCAACTGATTTGTGGGTGTTTTTAATGTCTTTTTCATATCGAATGGCATGAGCACCTAATCTTGCAATTATGATATATTCTGGACATCTCAATCAAATTGAGGCCAGAGTATGCCAATAATTCAGCATTACACACTTAAGGAATCTTAAAATGAAAAAATTCTCTATCCAGTATTAGCATGCCTATGACAAGCAGGATTTGACAGCTCTTTCAGCTTTATTTAAATGTTTGGAGTGTCTTTTTTAAAAATCCTTTTTGCAGCTTTCTGGGTTGTCTGAAGCCTGGAATTTAGCATCTTGAATAATCATACAGACTGTGCATGCATGAGTGTGAGTGTGAATATGTGTGTGTGTGCATGTGTTTCTTCTTTCTCCAGAAAACCATAGTTCAGATGTAACATCTGGTTTTCACAGAGGACTCATATTTGCTGCAGTCTCACAGCTGGGTTGACAAGCATAGGGAAGCCAAGAGTCTTGGCCAAAGTGGAATGAGCCAGGAACTCCACCATTTAGGATGTTTAAAGACCAGAATATTTGACATCTGTAGCTATTGCTTCCTAAACACAACCTTTTCAATACTCTCCTGGCCTCTGCTATTTCCGACCAAAGGCCATATGGTTGTTAGAAAGTTGACTCTCTGAGCTCCAACAAAGAATGCAAGTTGAAAGGAGTAAATAAGCATGTGTTCCAGTGAATCAGGTGGGAGTTTATAGCAGATGAACTTATGAGTGATCCTTAGAGGAACTTCTCTTCCTTTTGGCCAAAGATACAGCACTTAAAGGGAAGAAAATTTGGCTTTTGATTTGTCAGTAACATGAGTGTTAAGATTCATAGAATTTTGGAGCTGGAAAGAATCTCAGAAGCCATCTAATCCAACCTTTTAATTTACAGATGGGCTAACTCTGTCCCAGGGAGGATAGATAACTTGCTCAAGGTTACATAAGAAGTAAGCTTCAAGGGACCTCATAAACCACCCTCTTCTCCCCAACCCTTACATGTAGATCTTCCCTATATCCACAGACATCTCTAAAGGCTTGAGAAATACAGAATAAGTCTAACCCTTAATTACATGGCAGCCCTTCAGATATTTGAAGGTAGAGAACACATCACTGCTAAGTCTTCTCCTCTACAGGTTGAAACATCCTCAGTTCCTTTAAATGGTGTTCAAAAGGGTAAGGTTTTAGGTATATGATCTGCCCTGGTCACACACCTCTGAACATAATTGAGCTTGTCAGTGCCACTTCTGAAATGTGGGACCTGAAACTGGACACTGTACTCCAGATAGGGTGATGTGGTCTAGACAGATCAAAAGACCAAAGTATTTTCTGGCCATTCTTAGTCACGATGTTGTTCAAGCAATCTAGTTATATTTTCCTCATACAGAACTTTTCTCCTGACTTTGTGGTCCAACTGCAGTATCATACCTTCATTAAAATTAGTATGCTTATATTATATAATTATAACTAGTATGCTAATAGTAACTCACATTCTAAAATCGTCATGAGACTTGAAGGGTACTTTCCTCATAATCTATTTGTGAGGTAGATAGTATGGGGTATGATTATTCATTTTACATTTTACAAATTTTTTTCATTTTACAAAGAAGAAAACAGGTTAAATGACTTGCCTAGTGTCACACATCTAGGAGATAACAGAGAAAGGAAATAATTTATCTCAACTTGAAATTTATTCTCCTTTCCATTATATCATGCTATCGCTCTGTGTTCCATTGACAAATAGTTTCATCTTGCTAATATACTTTTAGATTTTGCCTGTTTCCAAGTACTGTTACTCATTGCCCTTCCTAACTTCATGTCAGCTGCAGAAGAGGCAAGGCATGTCATTTATGGTTTCCTCTGTGCCACCGATAAAAATACTGGAGGAAACAGGACCAAGGACAGAGCTTCACTGTACTTATAGACTTTCTGCCCCTTACCCCTTTTTCCATCTTCCTGGGTTAATTTATCTCTTCAAAATCAGACTATTATAGGAATAAAAGTGAGCAGATGGATAGTGGACAGCTAGAAGGGACTTTAAAATTTATCCAGGTCAATTCTTCCCCTTCTTTTTTCAGATGAGAAAACCAAGACCTAGGAGTTTGTCCAAGGGGCATGTATATTTTACTTAGCACAATCAATATTTGAACTGAGATCCTCAGACTCCAAAACCAGTCAGTTTTGTTTCCCACTCTATAACATTGTATAGCTTGATGATTACAAAATATGAGCTCATAAAAGGTAAGCTTTTGGTGTTAAATTTCCCATTTCAAAAATAAAAAATAAATGATGGCCAGCCTTCTTTTTTATTTAATTAAGCTCGAATGACCCTTAAGCACTACTTTAGAGATTTAGAGACAAGGGAGGGAGGAAGTGTTCCTATTGGGCTGCTGCGGGTGATGTGAGAAATGTCCTCGGCCACACTTGGAGAGGGGGAAGGGAACAGCCCCTCCCCCCCGGCATGTGTGTCATAGATTTGCCATCATGGTTCTAGAATGAGGTAATTAATGATGGTCTTCTGGCCCAAGGATCCCTTTAGCCAAACGCAGAGAAGCTCTTTCCCAAGTTTGCTACAAGGTAATTCTCTTTTAGCTTTTTTTGCTCACAGCAACATTCTAACAACAACTATGCACATATACACATGTAATATATGTGTGTTTTATATACATAAATATGTTATATATACTCACATTTGTATATATTTAGATGTTAGGTGCATAAATGGCCAAATTTACATATGAGGAAACTCAGGCACACAGAGAGTTTAAATGAATTGTAGAATCTTAAAGCTAAAGGATACATTGGAAATGAGTCAAGCCATAGAGTACAGTATCAATTCTTTCTGTGGTACCCCAGAAAAAAATTGTCTTATGAAACAAGAATCATTAATGATTCAAAGCAATTGGAGGATAAAGTTGTTGAGAAGTTTAGCAAACTAAAATGTTAAGTTGAAAAACGTATTCACTTTACAACAAAACTAATTGTAATAGAAATATGAAGTCTCTAATGACTCATGATACACTCTTAAATAGGATTCTCTTATAAACATCTGAATTTCTAGAACCGTCAGGAATGACTCCTCCAATTTTTATGAGGACTTTTACAGAGATCCCGAGAGGTTAAGGGAACTTGCCCAATGATGCACAGTGGCAGAACCAGGACTTCTGGGCAGGTCTCCTGTTTCTTGACCCAGTGCTCTTTGTACTAAATAGCATTCTCTCTTACTGTTCTCAATAAGGGAAATCCCTGAGCATGACTCCAACTCCCATAATTGCTCTAGATGCTGGAGCAATGCCATGTGGTAGGTTCGTGATTTCTTTGGGAGGGATGTTGACCTAGACCAGCTGGGGGACTTCGGTGGGGATGGGAGTGGGTGAAATGAGTATCATGAGGTTCTTTGGAACAATGGGATCTGAAGAGAGTTGGAGAGAAATGGTTTTTGTTTCTTTTCATTAGCTTGGAGTAAAGAACTTTTAAGGGAAATATGATCACTCCCTTCAAGTCTAGGAACAGTTAGGCCTGTTCTGCATGGCCCCAGGGGTAGAAGTTAGAGGGGAAACCGATTGGCCATCATTCTTTAAAGAAGTTTCTCACAACTCCAGGTGTCTGACAAATGGTATAATTACAACTGCTATGTATGTAGTGTTTGTTAACTTTTCAAAGTATTTTGCACATACTTTGATAGAATAATTCTATGTGGTAATAAAAATAATAATAGTAGTAGTTATAGTTATTAAGCATTTATATAAGGGGCAACTAGGTAGCACAAGGGATAGAATACCAGGTCTGGAGTTGGAAGGATCTGGGTTCAAATGTAATCCCAAACACTCCTAATAAGTCACTTAACTCCAATTGCCTAGCCCTTGACACTCTTCTGTCTTAGAACAGATGGAAGGCAAGGGTTTTAAAAAAATGTGTATGGTGCTTTAAGGTGTTCAAAGCACATTACAAATATTCTACTATTTGATCCTCACAATAATCATAGGAGGTATGTGTTATTATAACTCCATTTTATAGATGGAGAAACTGAGCCAGACAGAGGTGAAGTGACTTGCCCAGAGACTAAGTATCTGAAGTCAGATTTGACTTGGGACCTTCTGATTCCAGGTCCAGCACTCTATCCACTGTACTCCTAGCTGCCTGTAAGTACTCTGGGTGCTATAATCCTCATGGTAACACATCTAGTAGGTACCAGAAGTAGGATTCAAACCAATGACTTCCCTACCTGAAGTCAAATACTCCATCCCCTACTCTACACTGACTCTCCTGCAACAAAGAAATAGTTTTCAGTCATCCGAAGTCCTCAAATGGATGTTGAATGACTCATTGGGGGTACTTGTTCATTTTTCAGGTAAGGCATTGAACCAAATAGTCCCTAAGGTCCACATATAAGCTGTTCTAAATATCAGCAAGAAAGCAAACTGAGAGTTGAGTCATCAAATGAAATAGTTTTTGTAAAGTACAATGTATGGTGCTTAATAAATGCTTATCTACTCCCCTTCTTTTCCTGCTTCAAAGCTGATGACTTTTAAAAAAATTATGATATTAACTTTAGATTCCCCTAAATCTCAAGACTCAAGAGAAAATAGTCAGATATCTTCTCTCCCTTTTCCCTCTACACAAAGAAGAATGTTAGATGAATAATGTTGGAATGAAGGCCCACTGAGCCAAGATTTTTTTTAAATTAGGACTTAAGTCAGAAAACAATCTGCCTTGATGAGACAACTTCTGTCTGTCTGACCTAAGACCTGCTTAACACAATTCCACAGTAGGAATGCTCTGTTCCTATGCTGGTTCATAATATGGGACTTATTCAGCTGGTGCTTGAGTGGATGAGCCAAAAAGCTATTTGTTTTTCTGATCATGCTCTGAGAGTAACTTGGCATTCATCAAGAAAACTTGGTATTTAATTAAAGTGGGATGCAGAACTCATCAGAGAAGTTGCCAGGCCAATAGATTTAGGCAAAGATAAAAGGACTCAGTTTTCTTCCCACCCTTTCCTTCCTTTAAAAACAAAAGCAAACCCTTACCTTCCATTTTAGAATTAGCAGGAAGGATTAGGTGATGGGGGAAGAGGCTCATAAACCTAGGAAGTGTCTGAGGTCAGCTTTGAACCCAGGACCTCCTGACTCCAGGCTTAGTGATTTCTCCACTAAACCATCTAATTGTCCACCACCACTCCACTCCTTCCTTCCTTCCTTCCTTTAAAATGTGAAAGCACTGAAGGGAAGATCTACTCATGTTTACCCAGGTTCTAATCCCAGCTCTGCTATTGACCAGCTTGATTATCTTGAAAAGGTCCATTTCTCTTTCTGGGCCTCAGTTTCCTCATCTGTAATATGAGAAGGTAGAGTCCTGATGTCTCTTCTAGTTTTGAGCTTCTTTGAGTTTAGGAGGCTACAAGAAACTCAGTCTTGAAATGTCATGTAAGATACTGGAGACATCCCCATTGACTCTTGGTTAGCTGACTTTTTGATATAAAGTGACAGAACAATTTTACAAATTAAGTACTTTGATCTGTTCTCAGACACTTATTGACTGTGTGAACTTGGCCAAGTCATTTAACTCTGTTTGCCTCAGTTTCCTCCTCTGTAAAATAAGGTGGAGAAGGAAATGACATGTTATTCTAATATCTTTGCCAAGAAAACCCCATATGAACTAATGAAGATTCGGACACAACTGAAAATGGCTGAACAACAAATGCATATATATTTATATGTTTAGTATCATTATATTAATATTACATATTAATAATTAGTATTATTATACATATTGTTAAAAACAAAAACAATTTTAAAAAGCAAAATCCTACTTTATATATATATATGCATATATATATATATATAGTATTAAATACATAAAGTAGGGTTTTTCATTGGTAGAAAGCCCATAAGTCTAACAACACTATAGAGTCAAGGTGGAATATATACAATTAAGATTTCAATGTGGCGTAGCAGAAAAGGTATTAGATGTCAAATCTGAAAAGGTAGGTTCAAATTCTGGCTGTGTTTCTTACTAGCTCTACCAAAACAATTTTTAAATGAAAAATATTACTTTTGGACTATCTACTAGGATAACATAGTTATTTACCAAATCTCTCTTCCCTGGGTTTCCTCATATTTTTAACAAGGGTGGGGGATTAGACCAGAAGGTCTCTAAGCCTATTCCAATTTTGGAATCCAATAATCCTAGGTGGGGTCAGTCAGGGAAAGAGTCCCAGAAGACAAGAGGAAAACTAGACTGTCCAAGAGCTTCAATTTCTTGAGCTTAGGAGGTAAGACTTGACCATTGCCCTCTTCTCAGAAGAAAAAAATAAGTAGCCTTTCATCTATATTTTCAGCATTGGATCATTTCTACTGACTCAGGGTTTGGAATGCAAGTGAAGCAATGCCCCGCTGACCTGTGCTATGAGGAGAATTGAAATCACTCCTCCCTTCCCTTTAGGGTTCTAGGCTACTCTGACATTTTAGAGTATCACAGGATTGCAAGGTGACCTAGGAGTCTCCAACATTTTTGTTCCCCAAACCTTCCCATATTCCCTATTAAGAATGAAAGGGAATAAATTCTAGAGGTTTGAGAGAATATACTTAAACATAATAAATAAAAATAAAGATATTAATTTTTCACGAAGAAAATAATTTAGTATATAACATGTTAGTATCAAAGTTATCAACATATTTTCTTTCACTAACACAATTATACTTTTGGAATAATTCAATAGGATAATAGTAATTTACCTAATTTTTTTCATACTGGGGAGAGTTTCTGATTAAGGTCAAACCCTTCATTTTATAGGTGGAAAAACTGAGGTACAGCGAGAAGAGCTTTTTTCCAAGGGTACCACAGATAGTAAGTAATGGAGCCAGTATTTGAACCCAAATCTTTGGACTCCAGTCACAGTTCTTTCTGCAATACTACTGCAGCCTCCTGTTTAGTTGAGGACCAATTCTGGCTGTACAAAAATGACTCAAAAAGGAGGAGGAGCTTCCTGTCTTTTTTTTAGAAAGGGACGTAAGTCAAAATCTAGGACAATTTGCCCGAGTGTCTGAGTTCTCTGGAATTTTCAGTTAAATCCTTTCTCTCAATCACCATCCCCCACACCAGTGACATAGGGGCTGAATTTTAGCTGTTGCCACTCCAGCTCAGGCCTGCGGGACATTGGTCAAACCCCACAGAAACCATTACACAGAAGCTGCTGAGGTTATTCTTGGCCCTGTGATGCTATTCAGCAAGAGGCAGTAAGGATGCAGAAGAAAGGAAGGCATTAAGAGTCTCATTCCCTGATATAATTTAAAAACCACTGCAGGGTAATTGTCAGGGTTTCAAAGAACCCATTTTGGAAAATGAAATGGGAACTTTGAGACAGTGGAATGGTGGCTGATGTTGCGGTCCTTCTCAGAGGGGTTTCTTCAGGGGCATCGCTTAACCACTGGATGGCCCAGACTCTGTCTATTGGGAAGGCATTCATACAGACTAGAGATTTAAGTTGGAAAGAATTATAACAGCCTAGCATTTAGAGACCACTTTAACAAAGTTTTCAAAACACTTTCTAAGTTATCTCCTTTGATCCTCACGGCAATCCTGGGAGGTAGGTGCTTTTATTATTCCCATTTCATAGTTGAGGAAACTGAGGCAAATTTTTGCATTATACCTCACTGCCTCCTAAACCACTACTGATTTCAAGGATGTCAGTTATTGGTGTCTGCCAAAGAAAATATTTTCCTCCTTCTGGTCAGGAAATTCTGACTCCCTTTTTTACCATCTGAAGATATAGGAGTTGCCTTTCCTTACAAATGAATGCAAATTCAGTCTCTCCCCATCCCTCCTACCCAAAAGCAGTCACAGGAATGTTTTGAGCTAAGGGGTTAAGCCACAAATTCCTAACTCGTGTGACTTTTAGGCTCTCTCCAGCCAAAAGAGACCACCACCACCCCCAATAAGGTTTCCTTTATTGTTCTAGGGAACCAAAGTTTTTTGGGAGTTATAGATCATTTTTGTGAGAAGAGAAATGAGATAATTGGAGAATTCCATTGAAATTAAGAGCTGACTTCAGAATGCTGGCCTGAGGACAGGAGCTGCCCAGAGGGGGAGTTGTTTTCATTTTTTGTTTTTAGATGTATGCCTTTTGGGGCTAATGTAGTATATGTAGGAAGCCTGGCTTGAGGGAAGCTGAATTTCTTTTCTTCCATCTCATCTGGAGGATTCATCTGTACAGATGGGAAGCATATTAAAAGCTCTGACTTTTCCTTTCCCTACTACCCTACTGTCCCTTGATATCCTCCCAGGATTGCAGAATTTCAAAACTGAGAGGAACCCAAGAGAATGTAAATTGAGACTAGAGAATATTTCCTTCTTTGTATTTGTACTTCCAGCCCCTAATCCAGTGGCTGGCAAACAGGAGGTACTTAATAATGCTGATTGGTTGCCTGACTACCATGGTCTTCTAGTTCAAGCTGTACTGAATAGGAATTTCTTCTGTAGCATTCCCAATGGGTAGTCATATCCCATTTACCCTTTAAAGATTTTAAAGGACAGTGAGATAGTATTAGAATTAAAGGTGAGTGGGACAGTGGGTTTAAAGATTCCACACTTGGGCAATCACAAGAGCCATGGTAACCAGGTTGGGGGAAGAGATAGCCTTCTGTCCTGACCAGACCATATATTGGGAGCATCATGTTAATTCTGAACACCATATTTTTAGAAGACTATTGACAATCTGGAGTGTATCCAGCTGAAGGACACTAGAATGATAAGGGGCTCTGAAGTCATTGGCTGGGGAAAACTAGAGAGGGAGGTACAGTGGCTGGCATTACACACACTGTCAAGTCTCTTTGGTGAAGGGAGCATCACTTAACCTCAGGATGGGCCAGACTCTCTGTCTGTAGAGTGGTCATGGGTCCAGACCACAGAGTATCTTAGGGTTGAGAGTTGTCCAGGAGTTCAGAGAACATCTAGTCTGACCTTCTCCACTTCTGGAGGAGAAAACTAAGGCCAAGAGAGGTGTTAAGAGGCAAGTCCAAACTCACTAGATAGAACAGGTAGTCAGCAAGAGAGCCAGGTTTTGATTCCAGGGTTGCTCCCTAAACCAATGCCCCCCCCACCCCCATGAGTAGATCTGGTGCCTGCCTTCAGCTCAGATACTTGGACTTTAGTAAACTGAGCTCATTGTATAAATCTATTCAGGCACAGACAGATGGATCCCTCCCTGGGAGTTATTTGAGATATGCAAATGAAAAAAAATTTGCTCCCACATATTTTTTTCAGCTACACCCTGAGGGTCCCCTTGAGTATCATTAGTTGGACCTGCTGGGCGTTGCTTTAAACTAGAAGCTTATGTAAGCAAGAGGTTTTATTTCCTGTGTGTGTATGTGTGTGTATTTCAATAATCTTGGACTGACATAAAACTAAGTGGCAAACTCTAAATCTGCCAAGTTGTCCCACTCTGTTTATTCTGTAGTAATTCATCAAAGAGATTTACTCCTGCTGGCTGCTAAATGTGGAGACTAGAAAGAGTCTCCTGCTATTAAAGCATCACTACATCTCATGCCACTTTATTTATCCCCACCCACCCAGTGCAGACCTGTGCTCCAGGGCTGACCCAGTACAAGGGAACTTTGATTTGAGGCTTATAATCAGGAAGATTCTGATGTAAACTGCTCTCAGAGGTTAGGCTCCAGCTGTTTATCTGGGAAACAAGATACTACATCAGGGCTAAGAGGCAACATGGAGCCTCCTATTGGGCTGACCACAATGATGCCTCAGAGGCTCTTGGTGGAGAGGCAAGAATCCTAGCCTCCAGGCACATGGGGTGGGAAGGGAGACAGTGCAGAAATCTCTGGTCTGGGAGTCTGAGATGAACCACCTGAATAACCTAGAGGAAGTCACCCAACTTCCATAAGTCATCTATCCCTCCATTAACCCCAAGGGCTTGGCTTATATCAGTAGAGAACAGGAGCTCTTGCATGGGACCAAAAACAATTTCTTCTCCTGTGGAGTAATGGTAACAAATATACTATATTCACTATGAATGTTTCATATCTTCGGTACAATCATTCCAATGTGCACCATCTGAAGTTTGTCCTTATTAGAATTTCCCATATCTCCTGGACTGGAATTCTCTGTAGAATTTCAGGCTATTATCCTTTCTCTGAACTTTCTGACATCTGCTGGCATCCCCAGGAACAGTAAAATGGATGGAATGACCCTGGAGTCTGGAGGACTTAGTTTCAGATCCTACCTATGAGACTTATGGACTGTCTGACTGTAAGTAAGATACTCAACCTCTCAGAGACTCCTAGGGCATCTACCCTTTCATAAGCCCTAAATGAAGCGATGCATTTAAAATGCCTTCATAAATTCAAAGATCCATAAAATTGTTAATTATTACTGTCCTGCTTAGAAGGAAGGTTCTTCAGTGCAATGTTGGCATGTTAGAGAGATGGTTCTTTTCTCCTTGTGTCACAAAGGAAGAGGTAGATCTACTGTGCTTTGCCCTTATCAGCTTTTTTCTGGGGTAGTGTGTTCCATTCAGGGCACCATACTTTGGGGGGGCCATTGACAGACAGGATGGTGAGGGGATGGGAGAACAGTTTATAGACCGATGGATGCTTAAACTGGAGACCAGATGACTTGAGAAGGGAATGATCACTATCTGAAGGGAAAATGAGTACTAATTTTTTTCTTCTGGGCCCCAGAAGGTATAGTGAGGAGCAAGAAGTATAAGTTGCAAGAAGCAGACTATAGCTTAAGATAAAGAACTTCTCAACTATGAATTTCTTATGAGAGAGTGAGTTCCCCATCACTGGAGTTGGTCAAATGGGGCCAGTGTGACTTCTTGTTGTTGGGGGAGTTGATTCTTTTCTGAATCCTAGATTCAGAAAAGATTTAGAGTTAGACTCGAATTTAACAATTAGCTAGTCCAGTCTCTGAGTCCCTGAATGATTAAGTTTCTTTACCCAAACTAACACTGGTAATAAGAGGTAGAACCAGGAACAGAACTTAAATTTTTGTTGTTGTTTACTTCTTCAGTTGTGTCTGACTCTGATTGTGTGGACTATATTGTTTACAGAGTTTTCTTGGCACAGTGGTTTGTTATTTCCTTCTCCAGCTCATTTGACATATGAGGAAACTGAGGCAAACATGGTTAAACAGTCACACAGTGAATAGGACTCTGAGGCCAAATTTGAACTCAAGTCTTCTTGATTCCAGGCCTAACCTTCTATCTGCTAAGCAAACTAGGAACTTCAAAACCTAGGTTGAAACTCAATCATTTATCATGAAATGACTTCTGAGGTCTTGTCCAGCTCTGAGATTGCCTACACTGCAGCTAGCTTATCAAGGCTAATTTTGAGCACTGGGCTTCATCTTTCGTGCCAGGAGTTTGCTGGTAGAATGAATTCCAATAAAATTTTTTGTTTTATTTTTTTCCTTTTGGTGGGGCCAGTTTATGAATATTTTTTACAAAACTGAAGCCTTTCAAGGCAAATACCAAGCCTTGTTTGTTCCAAATTAAGTCGATACCCTCACATCTAAGTGGGAGATTCTGGCACATGCAAGTAATTGAAGAAAGAAGAAAAAAGCCAGTCATTTCTCAAATGCCTTTGGCTTGTTTGCTGACTGTGAGTGAAATTCAATCCATCCAAAAAGCTTCATCAGAGTTCATGAACTCTTGGCAAAAACTGGGCTGAGGCAAATTAAAAGCTTCTCATTAGTCATAACTTATGTTTAACATTGCACTTTTAAGATTTACAAAGTGCTTTTCATCAGGACCTGCAGGTGGCAGGTAGTATGGACAGCATTCCCATTTTGCAAATAAGGAAACTGAGGCTGAGTTGCACAGCTAGTACATATTAAAGTCAGAATTCAAACTTGGGTCTCTTGTCCCCAAGTCTAACATTCTTTCTACTGCCCTAACAGCAAGATAAACATTCCTTAGTTGAAACATGCTTTCCCAACAGAAACCATGCCAGAAATTTGATTGGAATTCTATACCACCTACTTAATTAACTTCTTCATTTATCCCTTTGGGCAACACTCAGCATATAGTAGGATCATGGAATTTTGGATTTAGAGCTGGAAGAGGTCTCAGAGACCATCTAGGCAAGGGTTTTTTGAAATCTTTTTTGGATGGTTGACCCCTTTGACAGTCTGATGAAGTCTATGCATGAACTCATCATCATCATAGTAACCTTGGACAACTGAAGGAATTGCTAAATTTCAGTTAGAGATTAGTGAAAATAAAGATGGCATTTTCTCCTTGTGGACTCCATCAAATCTCTCCACAGAGTCCTTGGTGATCTCATCAGCTCCCATGGATTAAATGACCATCTCTATGCTAATGATTCTCAAATCTACCTGTCTTGCTCCAGTTTCTCTGCTGACTTCCAACCTTGCATCTCCAACTCTCTTTTAGACATCCCAGACAATGTCCAGCATATATCTCAAACTCGATATGTTCAAAACAGAACTAATTATTTTTCTTCCTAAACCTTCCCCTTCTCCTACCATTCAACTCTATTGCTGCAAAGAGCAGCATCCTCCTCCCAGTCCCTCAGGCTCATAACCTAGGAATCATTCTAGATTGCTCACAATCTCTCAGTCCCATATCCATATGCCAAGGCTTGCAGCATTTCTGGAATGTACCCTTCCTTTTCTCCTCTGACAATGATATTGCTCCAGTATAGGCTCTTATCACCTCTTGCTGGGAAGATTGAAATAGCTGCTGGTGGGTCAGCATGCCTCAAGCCTCTTTCTCCACTCCAGTCCATTCACCATTCAACTACCACCATGATTTTCCCCAAGTGCTGGTTTAATATCAATAATAATCATTAATCAATAAACTCTAGTGGCTCCCCATTGCCTCCAGATATTTACAAAAATCCTCAATTTGGCATCCAAAGCCCTTTATAACCTAACTTCCTTCTACTTTTCCAGTCTTCCTCCACATTTCTCCCTGCCATGTACTCTTCAATCCAGTGACACTGGATGCTCCACAAACAAGACACTCCATCTCTCCATTCCAACATTCTCTCTGACTATCCTGACTGGAATTTTCTCTGACCACTCACACCCCTGGCTTCCTTTAAGTCCCAACTATAATCTTGCCTTCTCCAGGAAGCCTTCTCCACTTTTCTTAATCCCAGTGCCTTCCTTCTGTTAGTTATTTCCTATTTATTCTACATATAACTTATTTGTACATATGTTTTCACATGTTGTCTCCTCCATTAGATCATAAACTCTTTGAGTGCAGGGATTATCTTTTGTCTCTTTTTATAAACCCAGAGCTTAGCACAGTCCCTGGCACATAATAAATGTTTATGGTCCACCCCCCCCCCATTTTATAGATTAAGAAAATAAAGCTCATAATGGTTCAGTGAAGAACCCAAGGTAACAGGGAGAGACAACATCTGAATTGGGATTTGGACTCCAGAGTCAGTGTTCTATCCATAGTACTAAGCTGCCTCTTAGTAAAGGCTTGACAGATATTTGCTGATTATTTTTAGAGTGAGTTCCATAGGCTTAGAAATGAGGGCTTGCCCAAAAATTTCTTTTTCAAGTTCAAGGTGTTTGGGGTTATACTTGTTCTTATTCTGAGTCTTTGTTATACTTTATACTAGTCTTTGGTTTAATCATATATAAATCATAAATCTAGATTTTAAAGTGAAGGTTATAGGTCCAAAGGTCAGAAACATTATCATAACTCCTGAGTCTAAAATTTGTTCAGTTTATAAATCCTCACAACTCGTTTGAGCAGTAGATTATCATAGCTAGCATTTATTTAGAGCTTTATGATTTGTGAAGATTAACTCATATAATCCTCATCACATCCTTAGGAGGTAGGTGCTATTTTTACTCACATTTTACAGATGGGGAAACTGAAGGAGACAAAGGTTAAGTGACTTGCCCAAAATAACACGGGTGGGATGATTCTGAGGCTGGATTTGAACTCAGCTCTTCCTTTTCAGTGCTTTATCCATTGACCTCTACTGCCTATAGCCCCGTTTTACAGGTGAGGATACTAAGTCCCCAAATAATAAAGTAATATGTGCAAAGATTGGAACCCAGGTCATCCTGACCCCAAGCCTAGTACTCTGTCTACTACTCCATTTTGGTTCATAGTACACACATTGTTTCCAAGGTACTTGTAGGCGTATAACGCAAGTAAACCTCTTTTTAAGGCAGCTAAGTCATACCAATGAATAAAATGCTAACTTTAAAAATAAACCTGGATTCAAATCAGACACTGTGTGACCCTGGGCAAGTCACAGCCCCCAGCTGCCTCAATTTCCTTTCTCTGTAAAAATGAAAACAATAATAATGCATGCCTCCCAGGGATATCATGAGGATCAAATGTGATAAAATATGGAAGGCACTTTGTAAACCTTAAAAATCGCTGTGTAAATATCAGTTATTGTTACATAATAGATGCCATAGAATGATGCTGGATTTAGGGTTGAAAAGCGCCTCTGAGTATAAACTGAGGCTCAAAGAGGGTAACTTGCTCATAGTCACACAGATGGTAAGTGAACTGAGCTAGAATCAGAATGCTAGTCTACATGTTCCAGGAAATTCATTGTAAATTTTTTTAATTAACTCATTAATTTTAAGCCTACCAGTGGAGTCTAAATTAGTCAGGATTGCTCATGATTCCTCTTTTTTAGTAAAAAAAAAAGGTCATTTGAAAAGGCAATAGTCAATAGTCCCTCTCCTCTCTGAATGATCTGTCTAGCAATCCTGGATTTGCACATCTGTTTTGCTTACGGAGAAGTCACAGAAGAGAGGTCTTTGTCATGACAGTCATAAAATTGATGGAAGCAAAACCATGAAGAGTTCAGCTCTCTCAGCTCTCTTTATTTTTTTTCTCCAGGTAGATGAGGCAAGTTGTAACTTTTTGTTAACATGCCCAATTCTTTCTGCTAGTATAGGTCACCAACAGTTCACCAGCCCGAGGTACAAGTTTAACTTCATCGCGGACGTAGTGGAAAAGATCGCCCCTGCTGTGGTTCACATTGAACTTTTTCTGAGGTAAGTGATTCTTACTTGGGCTTTTGCCACTCAACTTCTCCTCCCCATCCCACCCCAATCTTCGTCCGCCTGTCAACTTTCTATGTTTCCTTTGGCAATGATTCCTTTGATGGAAATTAAACATAAACTCTCCATCCCTACCAGGACCATTCTTTCCATGTTCCTCCCCTCTCCTCTCCCTTTCACCTCCTATCCCTATATTCTCATCCTTCTTAGCCTCCAAACTTTTGCTCATTCTGACCTCTCATAATCAGATGCTCTTTCTGGTTCTCTCTCCATTAATCCAACTTCTAAGCACTCTTCCGGGTCAAGAGGTCCCTTCATTTCAATAAATGTTTATTAAGGGGCAGCTCCATAGATAGAGAACCAGGTCTGGCAATGGGAAGTCCTGGGTTCAAATTGGTCTCAGACACTTCCTAGGCGTAGGACCCTGGACAAGTCACTTAACCCCCATTGCCTAGCCCTTACCACTCTTCTGCTTTGGTACTCAGTATTGATTCTAAGACAGAAGATAAGGATTTAAAAAAATTTACTAAGCATTTATTATATGCCTGGCTCTCTGCCAAGCTTAAGAGATATAAAGACATTTTTCAATAAGCAAAATTATTCTGTGCCCTCCAAGAGTTTATTGGTGTGATGAGTTTAGAGTTTGTTGGTAGACGATAGCTAGTGCAGTAAGATAGAGTACCAGACTTAGAATCAGGAAGACTTATCTTCTTGAGTTCAAATCTGCCCTTAGACAGTTACCAGCTGTGTGACCCTGGACAAGTCCCTTAACCCTATTTATTTCAGTTTCCTCATTTGTAAAATTACCTGGATAAGGAAATGGTAAACCACTTTTGTATCTTCACAGGATAATACACGAGTTCCCTACTTGTGTAAAAGGGACCCAGGAGAGAGAACCCAACAAAGTGATCTAGGAAAGTAGAAAGAAAGATAAATCCCATTTAATTGAGGTAGGAATAGAGGGGCAGGATAAAATTTATAGAGCTTATTACCTGGGTCTTAAAGGAAGACAAATGATTTCAACAGGTAGAGATAAAAATCATAAATTTAGGATTGGAAGAGGAAGAGGAAGAGACCTCAGAGGTCTTCTAATCTAAGTCACTTATTTTCACATGAGGAACCTGAGGCACAGAAAAATCAAGTGACTTGCCCAAATTCACACATGTTGTAAATGTCAATGGCAGGATCTGATTCCAAGTTCTCTAATTCCAGAATTTCTGCCTCTGAGGAGTAAAAGCATTTCTGTGTGAATGTGAAAGGAGTAAAAGAAGACAGGACAAGTTTAGGGAACATCTAAGTCACTTGGTTGACTAGAATAGAACTCATGAAAATGAGTAATGTGAAATAAAACTAGAAAGGCAGGCTGGAGCCATATTATGAGGGTCCTTATATGTTGGTCTCAGGAGTTATATTCTATCCTTTGGATAACATGTAACCATGGAAAGATTTTGAGCAAGAGAGCAACACAAGGAGATCTGTGCTTTAGAAAAAAAACTATCATTTTTATGGTTCACAAACTCCTAAAGAGACTCAAGTTCCTTGAAGTGGTGAAAAATTAGCCTTTTTATCTGCCCCTACATTTCTTGAACCAGGAGCTTACATATAGAGATAATCAATTATTCAGCAAACATTTTATATATACCTACTATGTGCAAGAGAGAGGGGGGAAGATGGAGTTGATCACTACATAGATAAGCATATTCAAAATATTTTCAAGATAAACACAAGGTTGGGGTGGGAAGAGACACAAGCAGCTGGGGGGTTTCAGGACCAAAGGCGGCATGTAGGAAGTGGCATTTTAGCTGAGCTTTGAAGGAAATTAGATCTAAGAAGAAGAGATGAGAAAGGAATTCATTCCCAGCTTAAAGGGAAGTCTGTGCAAAGGCAGAGACTGAAAGATGGAAGACACAGGTGAAGAACAGCAAGATATCAAATTCGATTGAACAGTAGAGTATGATGAAAGAGATTCATGTAGAACAACTCTGGAAAGGTTGCTGAAGGCCAGATGGTAGAGGGCATTTATCAACAAATACCAACTGATAGACTGGTTTGAAGGAACAACCCATTGTTTCTCTGTTCAATGAGCTAGCAGAACATTTTTCTAATTCAAAAAAGTTAAATAACTTAGAGTGTACAAGATCCTGGGATCAGTGCTAGGAAAGATATAATGACAAAATAAGACACTATAAGACGCAGTGATTTATGACATCCTGTTGCTTAGCAGAACCTTTTACCCCCACCTAAGTGTTTCACTTGATAAATGGCTATTCCATTTGGACTAGGGGCATTTTCTTGGCACTAAAGAGTTAATTTACATCAAGAAGGTAAACAACTTATTCTTTAATCATCAAGGGACTGAGCCTCATTTAGTTTAATTACTGACTAAAGAATCTTGATTACAAAGACCCTTTTATTAAATGGTCACATCTCTAAAATTCAGGTACTTAAGTTTTATCTAGTCTAGAAGGGTGATAGGTCATGCAGCCAAAGAACCAAAAGATTTTAGAAGTCCTTGACAGGTTTCTTTCACAGACAAATAGGACAAATAGATCCCCTCAAAAAACTTGAATTCTAATGGAGGAAGACAGCACATAAAAGGGATTTGGAAAGCATTCAGGAACAAGGAGAAAAAGACTTTAGTCCAAAAAGTTGCCATTCTAGACTAATAGAGAGTTTCCTCTCAGGAACTTCACTATATCAGTGAAATCAACAATAAAGACAACAAAATGCGCTCAAAAGTTATACAAAAGACTTTCATACAACAACCCTGTGAGGTAGGTGGGGCAAATTTTAGAGAGAAAGAAATAGAGTTAACCAATTCACTAGAAATAATAATAATACCTGATGTTAATATGATTTACTTTTACATTTTTGAAATATTTTCATATGTATTATCTTATTTTAACCTTAAAATAATTCCATCAGGACAGTATTATTAACTAAATTTACAAATAAAGAAATGGAGGCACTGGGAGGTCCTTGCTCAAGGTAACTCAGAGACAGAGCGCAGATTGGACACTAAGTCTCCTTATTCTCTGATACTGCCCTTTTGACTGGGTCACTCTGACAAAATGACCTGATATTGCCCCTTTGCCTGAACCATGCTGATGAAAATAATCTAGTAAACAAAATAGAATGGTCAGTCAACAAACATTCATTGAATGTTCACAGAGTTCATGGAATTTACTATAGGTGCCTGAGGTATATACAGACAGATAAATACAGTCCTCCCCATTCTGGAGTCTGCAGTCTGAAAGGTGAGACAAAACAAATATAATCAGTAGAAATTTGCAGGTGCTTAAAATGACAGATAAGCTACTGAGCTGACAGGTTACAGACAGGGCAACAGATGTAAAAGGCTTGGTGCTGACTCATAGAGTACTGAGGGAAGAGCAGAACACAGAATATCAGAAGCAAAATCAGAATTTCTGCCAGCTGGCAGGGCTGTTAGTACAGCTCTCAAGCTATAAGAGACCTCAGAGGCCATCTAGTCAACATCTGAATTTTACAGATGAGGAAACTGAGACCCAGGGAGATTAAGTCATTTGCTCAAGGTCTTGTAGGTAATGAGTGTCTTTAGCAACTCTCTTTTTATTTTAAACCCTTCCCTTCCATCTTAGAATCAATATTGTGTATTTATTCCAAAGCAGAATGATGAGGACTAGGCAATGAGGATGAGGTGACTTGCTACATAACCAGGAAGTGTCTGAGGCCATATTTGAACCCAGGACCTCCCATCTCTAGGTCTGGCTCTCAATCCACTGAGGTACCTAGCTGCCCTCAGCAACCCCCCCCACCTCCTTTTTTAGGAGAGGGAGAAATTAAGAGATGATGAGATTTTCCTGAGTTCACATAATAGAGTAATTGTGAATCTGGACTTAACACCAAGACCTTTGTTACATCCCCATTGCATAGAAATAATCTTTCCAGATCTAAGCATCTAACTTGATATATGGTGGCTCCATTTGGTCTAAGTGGCATGTTTTGGGCACTAACGAATTAATTCATATCATGAAAGTAAACAACTTATTACTTAATCATCATAGGACTGAGTTCCATCTAGTTTAATTACCCTTTTATTAAACAGCCACATCAAACTCTGAAATTCAATTATTTGGTCTTGTAAATACGTGAGAGAGAAGAGGTTAAGGTGCTGGGATTGTAGAATCCTAGAGTTGCAAAGTACCCCAGGCATCCTCTCATCCAGCTCACTGCCTGATGGAAGAATATTCTCTCTAGAGGAGCAGCCCATATAGTTCTGCTTCTGGGACATCTCTGGGAACTCCCTGTCTCTCAAGGTAGCCTGTTCCTTTGCTAGAGCGCTCTCATGGTTAGGGAACAGCTTCTTTATCCTGAGCCAAAAATCAGCCTCCATGTAACTTCTACCCATTCCTCCCTCAGGGGGCAATCAGCATTCCTGCTGCATTTGGTAGTCTTTCAAATACCTAAAGTCGCTCATCATGCTCCCCAAGCCCTCTTTGGTCCTCTCCTCAACAACTTAAAGAAACCTGGTTCTTTCAATCATTCACTCTATTGAAATAGACTGCCTAAGTTAAAAAATTTCTCACGAGGACTTAAAGCTAGTGCCTTCCTTTTGAGATTAGCTCCGAATTATTCTCTATATGTCTTGTTTATCCATAGATGTTTGCATGTTGTCTCCCCCTTTATCTTGTAAGCTCCTTGAAGGCAGGTGCTTGGTTGGCTGTCTTATCTTTCCTTGTATTTTCAGCACTTAGCACAGAATCTGGCACATGTTAGCTGTTTAATAAATACTTTTGATTTTGTGGTCCACGGGAAAGAGCACTAGAATGGGCATCAAAAGAGCTGAATCTGATATTTGATATTCAACCTCAGACACTTCATAACTGTGTGTCCCTGGGCAAGTCACTTAATCCCCACTACCTAGTCCTTACCATTCTTCTGCTTGGAACAGATTCTTAGTATTAAGTCTTAAGACAGAAGGTCAAATGGTTATTTAAAAAAATGATATTCAATATCTGTGTGTCTTTGGGCAAGTTATTTATGCCCTTTTCTCATCTGAAGAATGGTACCATTAAACAAGAGAATCTCTGGGCCCTTTCTAGTTCTAACATTCTATACACTATGTTCTAGAGCCTCTTCTAGCTCTGAAATTCCACATTATATGTTCTAAGGTTCCATCCAACTCTGGTTTTCCATGTACTATGTTTTAAGGTCCCATCCAGCTCTGACCATCTATAAGCCTACATGCCATGTGTTGAAGAACTTTGGGTATAGAGTCCCAACTGCTGCTGGGCAACCCACAAAGGTCCCTGTTTGTGCTTGCTTTGCCACAGGCATCCTCTCTTTGGTCGAAATGTGCCCTTGTCCAGTGGATCCGGATTTATCATTTCAGAATCTGGCTTGATTGTGACCAATGCCCACGTAGTGTCAAGCACCAATGCCATTTCTGGACGACAGCAGCTGAAGGTTCAGCTGCAGAGTGGAGACACCTATGAGGCAATGATTAAAGACATTGACAAGAAGTCTGATATTGCCACAATCAAGATCAATCCCAAGGTAAGTAGGTAGTGAAGGCAGTTCCATCTATCCAGCAGAAAATGGCTTGATTCCTGAATTTCTCAGGGACACTGCAGGCTTATAGGATGTCAAGAGATAAAAGGCAACTTAGACTACAAATCTGGATCTAGAAGGGAACTTGGAGGCATTCTAGTCCAGCTCCCTCTGTTCAATATTCTATCAACCAATCAACATTTATTAAGCTACCAAAAAAGATACCAAAAGAGGCAAAAGGTAATCTTTGCCTTCAAAGAGCTTACAAGCTTTTAAGGAAAGACTAAGTGTGATGGAGAGATGGAGAGCAGGAAAGTGGGTAGAGAAAGAGACAAGGGAGATAGATGAGAATAAGTGCCACTGAGATTAAGATGAAGCATGACTAGGGTCCTCCAAAATGGTGGTCTTAGGAAGGGATTCACTAATCAGGGAAATGGGGTCTCAGGACAAATATTCCCTAGGGTGTCAGGCTAGGAAAAAGAGAAATCCAAAGGCTCAGACCAGGCAAGGGTGAAGGGAAGTATGTCTGAGGTCCTTTCTGGGTAGAGTCACCAATTAGGAAAGCAAAGCCTCATTTTTCTCTTATAAAATTAAGGGGTTGAATGGATAATTTCTAAGGTTCCTTTCAGCTCTAAAATTTTTTCCAGCTAAATTTCCTGTTTACCTATTAAAATTTGATCTCCAGAGAACCTGTGGGAGGGTGTGGATAAGTACATATTATTTTATAAATATCAATCTTAGGCTCAGAGACAGACTTATGTCATGAAATTAAAACTTTGGGAAATAGACTCCCTGTCTCCTAATTCACAGGCCAACCAAAGCATTTGCTCCCCAGTAATAATAGTTCTAATAAAATCTGGAATGATCAAATAAAAAAGTTGAAAGGGCCTCTCATCTCACCAAATCCACCTAGAAAGGACCCTGAGTATTACAGTTTCCATTTAATATTGGGGGTAGGGTGGTTAAAGAGTTAGGACCTGTAGGATCATAAGTCAAAGAGATCTTAGAAGTTATCTTGCCTTATTCTGTCATTGTACAAATTAGAAAATTGTGGGGCAATAACTTGTCCAAATATACAGAAGTTTTGTTTCTGAACCCATTTAATCTCAGAGGAATTGACTAGTTTTTCAGTTGTGTCTGGCTCTTCGTGACCCCTTGTGGGATTTTCTTAGCAAAGATACTGGAGTGCTTTGCCATTTCCTTCTCCAATTCCTTTTACAGAGGGGAAATAAGCAAACAGGATTAAGTGACTTGTCCAAGGTCACCCAACTAGTTAGTGCCTGAAGTCAGATTTGAACTCTGGAAGATGAGGTTTCCTTGACTCCAAGGCTGGTACTCAGACATTGTCATTCTACTTACTGCCCCACTTAGCCTAATTTTAGTCCTAATTTCATAAAACGTCTGGGAAACTTTGTGCTTTCTTTTTGATACTTCAATGACGAGTCTTATCCATAAAAGAAAATCTCTGTAAAATCTCTAATCTTCGCCACTTTACTTTTTGTGCAAATCTGGGTTTTTACAATTGCGGTCTCCACAAAGAGAAGTGTACCAACATAGGATGTCCCATTTCAGGGCTAGAAGGGACCTAAGGGATATTTAGTCCAATTCTCTCATTTTCCAAAAGGAGGAAATGGAAGCCCAAGATGGAATGAGACAAGTATATGAACACTGGTTTGGGTTTTTTTGAGTGTTGAAGTAAAAGATTGTTCTTAGAAAACACCTAACCTCTTCTAGTCCTAAAATTCTATTATTTGCCCAAGGTCATATAGTGAATTAATAAGAGAAGTGGAACTAAAGACCAAAGTTCTTTCCATTCCACTAGGCTGTCTTTCATCCAGAAACAGTTTATATTTGGCTCTGGAATGCATTGCGTGATTTTTATAGATTGGTGCTATAATTAGGTTTTGCTAAGGTTCAAACTTAAATTAGTTTGCATTCCCTCATCCTGGCTGGGTAGAGGCAAGAACTGGCATAGGAGGGAGTTGTCCTGTGAGTTAGATGGAGCCCTGGGATTTAGGATTCTTGAGGAGGAAGGCTTTAGACATACTTGGGACTGAGTGTGCCCTGCTTTGGGCAAGTTCTCTCTCTTGACCTCAGTTCCTAATTTGTATGACTCCAGACAAGTCATTGGACCTCAGTTTCCTCACCTACAAGGCTGTTGTGATGATCATAGGGTAGCTGATCAAGAGAAGGAAGGGATTTTATACATGGAAAAAACTACGGTCCAGAGCCCTGTCCAAAGTCATACTAGTAGAGTACATAGAAAAGGTGGGTTTTGTGCTCACATCTTCTGATTTCAAAGCCAGTTCTCCTTCCATTATACCACATTACTTCCCCCAAAACCACTTTACCAAATGCCATATAAATAATAATAACTCATATTTACATAGCACTTAAAATTTATAATACACTTTCTCCATAAGATATTGAGTGAAAGTATTGTAGCCATTTTATAGAAAAGGAAACTGAGATTCAGATGTGAAGGAATTACTCACCCATGGTTATGTAGCTATTTAATGTTAGAGGCAGGGTTTGACTCAGATTTCTCCTGACTCCAAAATAATACTAACTCCATGTAAGTATCTGATGCTATGGATAGAATGATGGACTTGGAATCAGGAAGACTTGGACTCAAATCCTTCCTGACACTTACTAGTTGTTTGACTGTAAACAAGTCACTTAACCTCTGTTTATCTTAGTTTCCTCATCTGCAAAGATGGGGTAATAATAGTACCTACCTCCTAGGATTGAGGATCAAATAAAAAATATATGTAAAGTACTTTGCAAATGCTATAATGCTGTATAAATGTTAGTTTTTATTCTTATCTGGATGCCAACAATATTGTGTTATTATTGTTTCTATTAATATTAATGGGCAAATGTGTATTACCTTTGCCTTTCTTTGAAAGTGCATGGCTTCCCAAGGAGATCAGGGGAAAGGGACAAGGACTTATATGTTCTAAAATATTTATTGTAGCTCTCTTTTTTGTGGCATGAAAAAACTGGAAACTGAGGGGATGCCCATCATTTGGGAAATGGCTGAATAAATTTTGGCATATGATTATGATAGACTACTATTGTGTCATAAGAAATGGCAAACGGGTTAATTTTAATTTTTATTAATTTACTTAGTTTTAAAATCTTTACCTTCTATATAATCTAAATATCTATATTTTCTATATAATATTAAGTATCGGTTTTAAGGCAGAAGAGTAGCAAGGGTTAGGCAATTGGGTTTAGGTGACTTGCCCAGGGTCACACAGCTACGAAATATCTGAAGCCAGATTTTTATGAACCACCCTTCTATAGACCTGCCTCTCTATCCAGTGAGCAACCTAACTGTCCTCAGCTGGTTAATTAAAAAAAAAGACATGAAAAGGGCTACATGGAATTATGAATATAGCTATAGAACTAATGTTTGAAGAGTGACTTGTGAATGTCTACCTCCAGAGAAAGAATTGATCAATAGAAACAAAAGAGTTTACACACACACACACACACACACACACACACACACACACATATATATTTGTCAAGTGATGCTGAGAGGAGAGGGAAGGAGCTATGTGGGAATTTTGATATAGTCAATAAAAATTTAAAAAAAGAAAGCAGAACCTCAGGTCAGGAAAAAACTGGGTTCAAATCCTGCTTTCCTTATATATGGCACCAATTAAGTGGCTTTTATCCATCCATATCCCGAGGCAATATTCTGAAGACTATAAGATGCAGAGCTTTGGTTGATGGACCTTTGGGAAAGGTCCATGGGAAAGATGGCCCTTTCATTGGGAGCCCCCTACATTGGTACAATTAAAAAGGAACATTATTCTCTTCCTAAGAAATCTGGCCCATGTACTGAATGAATAAATGAATTCTAGTGTTCATTTTCCTTTATTCAATTTTCTCTTTAGAAAAAACTACCTGTCTTACTGCTGGGGCATTCCACAGATCTGAGGCCAGGAGAATTTGTGGTGGCCATTGGGAGTCCTTTTGCCTTACAAAACACAGTCACAACAGGGATTGTCAGCACAGCCCAGCGAGATGGAAAGGAATTGGGTCTTAAGGATTCTGACATGGACTACATTCAAACTGACGCCATCATCAATGTAAGTCATGCCCTTAACCCTGATAACATGGCATCTTATGCTAATGGCTGTATTTGAGCTGTCCAAAATCATTATGGTGGCCAGAATAATTTGCAAATGGGCTAGTTTCTGCATATCTGAGATGAAGTGGGTGGGGTGGGAGGAAAACAAACATTTATTAATCACCTACTATGTGCCTGCACAGTACTCAGCACTTTAATAATAATAAATAACATTTTTATTTTATTTGCTATTCTAGGGACTTTGATAAGAGCTTTACAAGTATTATACCATATCCTAGAGGTAAAGTGCTGTTAGTATTCCCATTTAATAGATTAGGAAGCTAAAGGGCTGATAGCACTGTCAGTGCCCTCTAAATTCAGCACCCTGGGGGAAAGTACCAGTCACATCACCTGAAATTATGGCTCTGCCAAACTTATTTGGTCCAGTTGCTTCAAGTTTCAAATTTATTAAGGCTTTGAGTCTAAGAATGAATTAAATGACTATCTTTTCAAAAGGAGTAATGTTATGAAATGGTACACAATCCTTTGGGAACGTGGATAGGGACATATTCCAAATAAACTGGCTTCTTCATTTTATGACCTACACACGGTCACGTACATAGGTCAGCGATTATTATCCTCATTCTACAGATGATGAAACCAAGTGAGTAAGTAGATGAATAAGAGACTTCAGTTCACCTTCCCCATACAACAACATCTCTAACAAACAACCCTCCATCTCCTTGGACATTCCGGAGTCCTGTGAAACTCACCACATAGGGAAGGAGGAAGTCCATTTTATAGCTTTAATGCCTAAAAAGTTCTTTCTTATATTATCATCTACTTACTGGCCCCTTTGGAGGGTAACTATCCCTCCCTCTTCTGCAAGGCAATCTGTCAAATATATAAAGACACCTTTCATGTGTCCCCTAAGAAACCAGATTAAACTTCTTTACTTCCTTTAACTCGTCATCATATGCCATAATTTCCATTTCCCTCTGAATCCTGGTCACCCTCGCCTGTACTTAACCCAATATGTCAATGTCCTTCCCAGGATGTCATGCCCAGAATTGAACGTAATATTCCAGATGTGGGCTGATCTGAGCAGAAAGATGGTTTCATTGCAGTTTAGTATAGAAAATTAACATGAAAAGATCGTCATCATTATTTTTGGCATTGACTGCTAAATTAGACTTGTTAGTTCAGCTGGGAAGATGCCTCCTACCTTGGGATCCAGAAAGCGTCAACCTTTTTCCTCATGGGTATAGGGAGAGAATGATGGATGGATGTTTCTTACCAAAGTGTTCCTAAGGCTTAACCACCACCCAGATCAGGAGCATTTATGTACTTGTGAAAAAGTGAGTGCTTACTGATCCAGAGGAAAAAATGAATGCAGAGCTGTCAGGGTGTTTCTGAAGTTTAAAAGAACAAAACAAAAACTTCATGAGAGGTATGATAAATATACACACCTTTAAAAAACTAATTCTACATAGCAGAAATTCAGTTTATCTACAATCCTTCCTTTTGTTCTTATTTGAATGTTTAGTTTTGTAGATGACGTGTTCTTTGTAAAAAATGTGGTTCAGAGCTTTTGATCCAAGACAAATCAGTGTCTAAATTCTACCCTCCCAACCCACCTTAGGATAAATGAATGATTGGTAGCTGCAGTGTTTAAAGTTGGCTTAGGGAAGGGGATGAGAGAGATTTTTTAAAATATATTACTTAATTAAGAAAACAGAGACAAGATGCTTTCATTCACATACCTCCTGTGACAGGGAACTCAATATTGCATCTTTGAACCTTCACAGAGTTTCTACATGAATAAAAATCCACATTTATATAGTTCTTTATGATTGATTTTTAAGATTCATACTTTCTTTATAAAGGTTCATAAAATAGATTGTAATCACCTACGAAATAACTATTACCTAATGAGACTGGATTTTTAACAAACATATCAAAAGTTCATCCATCCTAATTTGACCACCTTGGGAGACTGTACACCTTTATCAGTGAATCTGTCATTTAATAAGAATGTTGTAGGAGCTCCCTTTTGGGAACTGGATACTGTGATATGGTGGTTAAGTTCTCAAACTAAGAAGTAGCAGACTGGACCTCTGCCACTTATCAGCTGTGTGACCTTGGGCAAGTCAATTTATATATATATTTTTTTATAACTAAGGATTCTCCCATCATGTTTTAGTATTCCTTCCATTTCTAATGGTCCATTTTTAAAGATTCTTTCAGGTCTTATCTACAGTGTCTTCTATGTCTTCCAACTATAATCAGTCCTTAAACAAACATTTATTAAATACTTCAGGAATTAAAACAAAAACAAAATAAATCCAGTCCCTGCCCCCAAGAAGCTTGCCTTCTAACTAGGGAGATAACATGATTAGAAGGCAAATAAAAGATGCAAGGTCATACGTAACTCTGCTCTGTAGTCCAAAGGTCTCTTCTAGCTCCAATATTTCATGATGGTACTTTGATTATATTTTTAATATAGGCAAGATGATTTTTTTTCTAAAATAGAAAATCTAATATTTATCTTTTGTTCCTTTTTATAGTATGGAAACTCAGGAGGACCACTAGTTAACCTGGTAGGTACATGATTAAAAGCTGATTCTAGTTCAAAAGTCTCTTTGAATTTCCATGAATTTCCTGATAATGAGCCTAGGCATGACTACTAAAAAGGAGCATGATGGGGAAGGGAGGGCAAAGGGCCCAGGCAGTCCACCAAGTGGATCATTAGTCTTCACATAAAACAGGATTAAGTCTTCAATGTCAGATAGCATTACTGCTCAGAGGAGAAACTTTTATGAGCTTTGGCTTTAGAGCTCTTTCTAAAGAGCCTGTCTGTGGGACCTTCAGAACCATGCTTGATTCCCCGAGACTTCCACTGAAGAAGGGTCCCTACCTCACTCACATCTCCTGTAACTTTAGGACCTACATCCTGAGGCTGGCACTGCCTCGTCCCAAAACTCCTCTAGCTGTCCTGTGTCTAGGAACTAGAGGTGACAAAGTTAGCCTGCATGGAAGAAATATTGAGAGTGGAAATGGAAGACAGCAAGGGACATTCATTGTTGGAAAATGTCTTTTTTAAATAGAGAAATGAATGAATGGGGGAAGCTAGGTGGCTCAGTGGATGGAGACAGGAGGTCCTGGGTTCAAATTTGGCCTCACATTTCCTAGCTATGTGATTCTGGGCAAGTCACTTAACCCTCATTGTTTAACCCTTAGTGCTCTTCTGCCTTGGAACCATTACATATTATTGATTCTGAGATGGAAGGTAAGGGTTAAAAAAAAAAGAAATGAATGAATAAAGCATTTAGCAAAGCTATGGGAACACAATAGAAAAGCAAGACAATCCTTGATCTCCAGGAGCTCACGTTCCCCAAAAAGGAGAGAAAACACATGGAAGGTTCAGCTTCAAGTCAGATGGAAAAATCCATTGTCTTTAGAGTACATCGGCAAAGCAGATGGGATTTCTTCTTCTTTAATATCATTTCCGCTGATAAAACCACATCAGTTTCTGATATTGAACCATTAGATGGAGTCAAGGCCTTTGGCACCATTAAGTTAAATTAAGTCATTAAGAAAGTCATTTCATCTCTCTAAGCCACAGTTTCTATATTTGTAAAATTAGCATCTGGACCAAGTGATCTCTGAGAAACAATCTACTCTAATATTTTATCATCTGTGTTCTAGCTCTGATGTTCTATATTCTGAGATCTATTCCAGAGCTCTGTGGTTCTGAGTAGGCTATAACATGGGTTATTCAGAATTTAGCATAAGTGAAAGAAGAAATAGTATGAATGCTTCTAGCAATGTGATAGTAGGAAATACTTAATACTGTGCCTCCATTTCCTTATCTGTAAAACACATTTCTAAGATGGACATTTTCTTCCCCCCCACCCCCGGCACCCCGTGGAAAGCCCACTCTTGTGCATTTAAAGGTCCTACTCAGGTTCAGGGTCACTCAGCTCTTCCTTGAGTTTGGAGAGAATAAAATGGAAAGTTAGCCATTATAAGTGAAGCAGTCAGCTTTAAAGGGGTACTTTGGGGAAGCATTTTGCAGTGACTGGGCAGCTGTTCCCTTTAGAAACCTGGACTAACTTTATCTTTCTTTTTAAAGTTTCAGGCAATGTGGCTTGCTTTATTGTCCTCTAGTGACCACTTAATCCACTCTTTTTGCACAGGATGGAGAAGTCATTGGAATAAACACATTAAAAGTTGCAGCTGGAATCTCCTTTGCTATTCCTTCAGATCGTATCACACGATTCCTCACTGAGTCCTATGACAAGCAAAATAAAGGTAATGTCCCTGCTTGGAGACCTTAGAAAAACCAACCCTCGGAAGATTGGAAAAAACAAAAACAACCCTCCCAGTAAAATGCCCACTTCCCCTGAAGAATGAGTCCTCAGCCTTGGCCAGTTAACTTGGGGGATGCAAAACTGAGGCTGGCACCCAGGGAAAAAAGCATGTGAGCCAGTCCTGGACAAGGGACAAGTCAGTGCCAAGTCCAACAACTCTTCTCCTGGGGAGCCAAAGCAGAAGAAAAATAGTCCCTTGGGCCAAAAGCATGTTACAATTCTTTTGATACCAGCTTCACTCCCTGTTCTCCAGCCTGAGGTTTTGCAAAGAGTTCTGAGACAATGGGAGTCATCTCCAGCTTCTCCCCCAGCTCCCTCACCCACTTCACCCCATACTTAAGTAGCAGCTCAGTCTACCTTCTTCCATCCTTGCCATCAAGAGTCTTATCTCACAGCATAGGATTTAGAGCAAGATAGGATCTCAGATCACCCAGGTCAGGGATTTTTAACTGGGGGTCCATGAATCTGTTTTTTAAAAATATTTTTATAAGTATTTAAAATTATTTCCTTTGTAATCCTAAGTATTTTCTATTATGCAATTAAAAACATGAAGGGTTAGGTTCCACCAGACTACCAAATGTATCCAAAGGGATGTTAAGATTCCTTGTTCTACACCGACACCCTCATTTTCTTTTCTTTAAACATTTTTCCTACTTTCTGTCTTAGTAACAATTCTAAGACAGAAGGGCAAGGGCTTGGCAAGCAGAGTTACATGACTTGCCCAGGTTCACACAGTTAGGAAGTGTCTAAGACCAAATTTAAATCCAGGCTTTCTTGACTTCAGACCTGGCACTCTATCTACTGTGCCACCTAACTGCCCCCCTCTCCCATGCTTTCATTTTACAAAAAAAGAAATGGAGGGCAGGAAAAGGGAAGCAGCTTGCCCAACATTACTAAGATTTTAAAGCAGAAAGCAAGAACTCATGTCTAAGCTCTTGGTACCAGAGCCCGAGTTCTTTCCATTAGAGCACACTGCTTAATCATTATTCCCTTATTCAAGTCCTTGTTATCTTATGCCTAGTTATTTAATAATCCCTCATTCATTGGTCTCCTCCATTTTACCGATTTCCTTAGCTATTAGCAACAAATCCTTCCCCTCCCCTCTTTCTAATGACAGGAAGAAGAATCATTGTGTTAGTCCTCCCTTTCCCCCTAAATAATCACTCCTACATCTCTTGGCCTCATCAACTTCCTGATCTGCAAAATCTGCATTCAGCATCCTTAAAAGGTCTATTGACAAAAACAATAAGATGGTGGAGTCAGAGAGCTTGGAGAACTGTAAAGCATTAGAAAAGTGAAATGTATTATTGCTGTGCCCCTTAATAAAATCAGTGGTGTCCAATAATGTTCCATCTTGAATTCAAGCAACTGGTCCTTTTTCTCCAAAGCCAGCTCTGCTCCCCCCACATTTCTTTTCTCCTTACTGATTTTTCTTCTGCTGAGCTAACCTCTTCTCTAGTCTCAGCTGTTTATTTCTTGGGTATAGGGACATCTGGGTTTGAGTCTTGCTTCTGACCCTAACTCTATGACTTTAAGCAAGGCATTTAATCTCTTTAAACTTCAGTTCCCCCAACTGTAAATTGGGGACAAAAACACCTACCTCATAGGGTTGTTGTGAGGATCAATGAGATAATGTCTGTAATGAGCTCTGCAAACCTTAAAGCACTTTCTGTATCAGTGGTCATTATTTTTGTTGTCATTTTCCCATCGCCGCCTCTCTGAAATTGAACGTCTAGCTTTCTAATACAACTGCTTACTTCAAATCAGATCCATCAGTTTAAAACTCCAGTTCAGATGCCATCACAAGTATTTGGGAAAGAGAAGTCATCAACTATAACCCCTTTCCCTTGGGACCCCTCCATCTAAGGACACTGAGCACCATGCAGTTGTGTAAAGTCACATGGTTGGCCACCATGGCCAAATTCCATTTTAGTTTTCATATTCTCATATTCTCTCTGGTAGAATCTGAGATGGAAGGAGCCTAATGGGTGACCAACTCTCCTTCTAATGCAAGAATCCCTTCTAAATTATCCCCAACAGGTGCCTATCCAACCCCTTCTTGAACTCTATAAGTTTCAAGGAGCTAACTACCTCACTTTACAAGTATCGTTATACTTTTAAGTAGCTCTTATTATGAGAAAATTCTTCCTTATATTGAGCTAAAATGTATTTATCTGTGTCTTCTACCTAATTGTCTTAGTACTTCCTCCCTGGAGCTTCTCAAAATATATAATTCCTCTTCTAAGTAGGAACTTGTCACATATTGAAGATAATTATAATCTCTTTCTTGTCCCTATCCCTCCCCAAATTATCTCTTCTCCAAGGTCAACATTCATAATTCCTTTCAATTAACCCTTATATGACATGGTTTCCAGTCCCCTCACTAACTGATTGTCTGCTGTTGGTGACTTTCTAGCTAGTCAAGTTCCTTCCAAAGACATGAACCCCAAAACTGGACACAGTTGGACAAAAATGATCTAACAAATGAGAAATTGGGATGCTGCCCCCTCTCTCTGTGTACACTAGACAGGCTCAAACAAAATGGCAGGGGGTCCATGGTTGTATTTAGGAACATGAGCTCTTATGGAGCAGATACTGTCCTTTTCAGTGTTTATTACATCACCTACCAGTAAAGGAAAATACTTTCTAATGCTGTAATTCCTCAGAATACAGCCAAATTTTGTTAAACCATTTTCCATTTGCTAAAAAGGATGCACAGTTTTGGTTACTGAACTGATTCAAAGATCTGCTATTTCCTTTAATAAAAGCATAAGATAATCTAAACCCTGTTAATCTAAAATCTTTTTATCTCTGCACTTTAAATTAAAGAGATTTTAAAGTCTCTACTTGTCACAGTCCTCACTGGGAAGTCTGATGCAGTATATACTGAATATGAAGCTTTCATTGGTTGTTTACAGTGTGAATAGTTAATACCACGTTTTCATATCCTTGAGGCCCCATGATACATGTGGAAATTGACCAACAATGACAGTGGTCATCTTTGAGTCCTGAGCACACAGAAATGAGAGTTATTCTGAAAAGGGATATAGATTCACTCCCTGCTGGTCTTCCGGAAAACCACTGAGTAACTCCTCAGGTGTAATTTTTGGCCCTTAAAATGGAAACCATTTGGTCATTTCAAAGCTCATGCCAGGGCTTCCAGTCTGTCGGGCTGTAGGTTAGGCCCAATAGAGAATTTAATGAGGCTAAAGAACGAATGTGGTAGCAGACTCATTGTTAGTGGAATGAAAAGAGCTAGGAAACCTGAGTCTTGGTGTCAGGTCTGCCTTTACTAGTTATGTGACACTTTGGATCAATTCATTTCATAGTTCCCCAGTTTCCTCATCTATAAAAGGAACGCATTGGTTTATCATCTCTCAGAACCATTTCTAGCTCTAAGATCCCCTATATACACTCATTTATTTTGAAGTTAGAAGAGAACTCCAAGGGCATCTACTCCATCAATATGATCCCAAGAACCAGTAGCTGGCCAAGAATCCCCTCGACCATCAGAAGGCCTCCAGGGATAAGAGAATAATTATTTCCAAAGTTAAGCAGACAATTCTACTTTTATACAAGTTTAAGAGTTGGGAAGTTTTTTTTCTGACCCTGAATTGAAGTCTTTCTTTCTGCAGCCATTGCTCCTGTGTCCAGGCAGTATATTTGGTCAATCAATAATCAATTAAGAGATTAAGTGGTACAGTAGATAGAATAGTGAGCTTGGAGTCAGGAAGATTCATCATCTAGAGTTCAAATCAGGCCCCAGATACTAGATGTGTGACCCTAAAATGAGCTAGAGAAGGAAATGGCAAACCACTCCAGTATTTTTGCCAAGAAAACCCCAAATAGGGTCACAAAGAGTCAGGCATGACTGGAAAATGACTGAACAACAATGAAAATATTTTAAGCACCTGCTATGTGCCAGGCACTGTACTAAGTCCTGAGTATACAAAAAAGAGACAAAAGATAGTCCCTGACCTTAAGAAGCTTACAATCAAACAGGGGAGCCAACATGCAAATATACATAAATATATACAAATTAGGCTATTATATTACATATTATATTCTGGGTACCTAGGTTCCTTTTCTGGGTATCAATTTTATCATCTATTAAATGGACTTAGGCATCCTTAAACTGCCTACCTTGCAGTACTGTTATGAAGATGAGATCATGTTTGTGAAAGAATAATTTGTAACCAGAGTTTGTAGGAGGACAAAGCCTGAGACTCTAGTGAGCAAACTTGTGCAAAATGCCCAGCTTGCTTTCTCCCCCTATAAAAACAGATGTAATTTTCAATACATTTGCCTTGATAGCTACCAGCTGTCTTGGTCCTCCTGACCCCCTCTTTGTTTTTTCTTATTTTCTCTCATTTCCCTTGCCCCTACTTGGGGACCTGCAAATAATTTGGCAAGGAGGACTTGTTAAGAGATCTATATAATGTCAACTTGTATTTTAATGAATAATAATAATAATAATAATTAAAAACTTCCAGAGAATACAGTGCCTTCTTGAGCTCCATGTTGCATATGTTTTCCCCAAAGTAACATCAGTCTACCTGGTGTGATGGCAGAAAATCCATCCTCACAGACATCTATGGACCATATAGAGGCCAAACCTGCTGGGGTCCTTTTTAGGTCCAAATCCATGTGAGAAACTCTGGAAAGGAAAATTCCTTCTACCAATGCAGAAGGTCAACTTGGCTTACTATGTCTTAAGAATTTCCTGGTTTGGGGAGAACTAGCTAGTATAGTAGACAGAGCAACAGGCCTGTAGTCAGGAGATCCTGGATTCGAATCAGGTCTCAAATATTTAGTTATATGAAGTCACTTAACCAGTCTAACTAATCAAGTCATGTAACCCTAATTGCCCAGCCCTTACCTCCCTTCTGCCTTGGTAACAATACTTAGTTTAATTTCTTTAAAAAACACACAAAAGGTAAGAGTTTAATTTTTTTTTAATAAAAAAAGAATTTCTTGGGACCCTGAGACCTTTTGAGAGGTCCTCAACAATCTCCTGAGAGGTGATTTGCCCAGAATTACCCAGCCAGTAGATGTCAGAAGCAGGGATTGAAGGCAGATCTTCCTGACTCACACTCCTTTTCACATTATGATTTAAATGCCTGAAAATATATATCCTAGGGGACCTGAAGATTAAAAGCTGGAAACACCTTTATACATAATCTAGCTCAAACTCTCTCCTTGGCCCCTCACTATATAGATGAGGAAACTGAGTCTAAGAGCAATGAAATTATTTGCACAATTTCATACACAGGAAGTAAACAGAACTGAGATTCAAATCTGATTCTTCTGATTGTGGATTTTGTGATCTTTTTATTTCTAATTCTTTCTCAAAGGGAGTTTTGTAGAGTACTTAAACTGGTCCACATTTCTATAGTCTTTTCAAATCTACCCTGCCCAGTACTTCATGTCCCTGATCTCATATATTATATCAGTTAGAATAATAGCAGCTTAGGTAATATCAATAATCAGTCCCATTTTACATATGGGAAAACTGGAGGGAGACGATTTGCTCAGGATCACAGATCTAGAAAGTGGCATTTAAGACTCAAGATCAGCTTCTCCTTCCTTTCAATTCCAGTGCCCCTGGGATCTTCTATACCAAGCTGCCTCTAATCCACAGTCACTAAGCATTAAGCATTCTCTATGTGCCAGGTACTGTTCTACTGTCTCAAAGTCTGTTAGCACTGCTATGATCCCAATTAGAAATCAGAAGAGCATCAATTAGGTATCATCTGACCCCAGAGAGGCTTTGTTGTAAGGTGGCCAATGCCAGTTAGTGAACTGAAGGTGCCTGATACTTTGGATATGAATCATCTGAACTACAACGGCAGGAGAAACGCTTGATAAATAGGACTCTCGCTCACTCTCCACTTTTGGGAAAAATTGCCACGATATTTACTTAGAATTCTCTTCTACACTCTAACAGTCTCCTGGAATTTCTGCAGCTGCTGCCCTGAACAATAGGACCTAATGTATATAGAGTGCAGATGACCTTCTATACCTACTTTCAAAAAAGTATAATACTCAAAGATTCACTGTGTTCAGCATATTAAATATACTAAGTAAATATATTAGATATATTTAAATAAATGTATTAAAATATACACTTATAAAATATATTTGATCATATATTAATATACTAAAGCAGGGAGTAGTGATTAAACATGAATTTTTAAAGCATTTTCACACCCATTGCATCATTTCATCTTTACCATAAATTTGTGATGCAATTGGGGCTGATAATATTCCCATTTTACAAATGCAAAGACTGAGGTTCAATGATTAGAAATGAGTTGTCTAGGATCACATTTCCAGAGCCTACATCCCACACAGACCTCACCTAGTGGTTTGCTTGCTTCTTTTTGTATCATTCAATTCCCTTATCAAGTAACAGTGTATACTGTAGCTATCAGTGTCTTCTGGCAACTAGATGGCACAGTAAATAGAGTAGAGTTCCTAACTGGAATCAGGAAGACTCATTTTCATGAGTTCAAATCTGGCCTCAGATATTTTCTAGCTGTGTGACCCTGGGCAAGTCATTTAACCCTGCTTGCCTCAGTTTCCTCATGTGTAAAAAGAGCTGGAAAAGGAAATGGCAAACTGCTCCAGTGTATTTGCAAGAAAATCCCCAAAAGGGTCAAGTCAGACATAACTAAAATAACTAAACATGTATGTCTTGTTCCCTTTCTAGAGTATAAGCTCCTTGAGGGCAGACTTGCTTTTTTTCCTAAACTTGATATTCTATACTAGTATCTCTCCTAGCACTCAGCAAACAGAGATATGGGATCATAGATTAAAAGCCAGAAAGGATCTTTTAGGGAATCTTTCTCAACCACCTCATTCAATAAATGAGGACCCTGACACCTGCTGAGGTTAATGGTTTTCTCAGCAGCAGAGCTGGCTGGCATTCAAAGTCCAGACCCTCTAACTCTAAAACCCAATGTCTGCTATTACCATTACCCACTGATGGCCAACCCTGTGAGGGGAGGGGGTGCTTAGATACTAACAATTTAAGGCAACATTCACCCTTAAGAGTTTAGGAATAAATACTAGTTCTAAAAAAAAAGGTTTTGCCCACAGAGAAGAACTAATTCATTGGCTAAAATATGTGTGCAGCTGACTTGGCATGTTTCTATCATTTCTTTAAGATGACACGACTATAATTAATGTGCAAAATGAATCACTGGGGGCAGCTTGATAAAGAATCAAGCCTAGAAATGGGAGGTCCTAGGTTCAAATGTGACTTCAGCTACTTCCTACCTGTTTGACCCTGGGCAAGTCATTTAACCCCAATTGCCTAGCTTTTTCCACTCTTCTACCTTGGAACTGAGACCAAGTATTGATTCTAAGGTGGAAGGTAAGGGTTTTTGAAAAATAAAATTGTTCATCAGATCATCAGGGGGCTGGAGTAGTACTAATGAGTGGAAGTTAAAAGGAAACATTTTTCTTCAGTATAAGATGGAATTTCTTAACAATTAGAGCATAGAAACTTATTTCTCTTCCCCAACTTCCTAGATTTGAATGGGCCCCCAGGAGTAGTGAATTTTTTTTTATCTTTGGACATGTTTGCACAATTGGGATTACCGTATGTGAGGGAAGTTGGGCTCTGCATGGAAGAGTGGACTGAATGACTTCTAGGACATTGTTTAACACTGCAATTCAGTTTATTGAGAATCTATGCCAGTGATCTGGGCACTGGCAGGAAGGATTCAGAGATTACAAGAACATGATTTCTTGCCTACACACAGTTTACAATAGAGCCAAAGTGTGACACGCCCACAAATAACCCAAAAGACAAGGCAGGGTGTAGACTTTGCCAGAGTCCTATCTCCAGGGAATAAAAGTTGGGTTAAATAAATGGGAAACATGCATTCTTAAATGCGTGATGATTTCTCAAAAGTATCTGCCTGCCTAAAGATGATATTATGTGTGACTTTATAATAATGAAGCTTGGGAAATCCTGATTAAGGCATCTTTTTTAAAAAATAGCCCAGTAAAGGCAAATAGTGGGTTCAGTGGATTGAGAACCAGATCTAGACACAGGAGGTCCTGGGTTCAAATTTGGCCTCAGACACTTCCATACTGTGTGACCCCAGGCAAGACATTTAATTCCCATTGCCTGGCCCTTACCACTCTTCTGTCTTGGAACCAATACACAGCACTGATTCTCAGATGGAAGGTAAGAGGTTTTTTTGTTTTTTTTAAATAGCCCATTCAACATAGTGCTTTTAGTTTACAAAATAAAAAGCTTGTTCATATTTATTGCCTCGTTTGAGCCTCATGACATCACTAGGAGGCAAGGAAAATAACATTTATCCCCACATATGGGAAAACTGAGGTCCAGGGTTTAATATAATTACTTAAGGCAAGTCAATAGACTAGAACAAAGTTTCCTGCCTAGCAATCCTTCTGCTGCATTAAGTTGCAGTAATACAGAATTCTCTCAGTCTTAGTGTGTTTTTAAAAAATTAAGCTATGAGGGCAACTAGGTGACTCAGTGGATTGAGAGCCAGGCCTAGAGATGAGAGATCCTAGGTTCAAATATGGCCTCAGACACTTCCCAGCTATGTGACCCTGGGCAAGTCACTTAACTCCCATTGCCTAGCCCTTACCACTCTTCTGCCTTGGATCCAATACACATGGAAGGTAAGGGTTTTAATTTTTAAAAAATAAACTATACTATACAACTTCTTATTAAAATTAATTTATTAATTAAAATTAAATTAAATTAATTATTATTAATTTTAAATTAAATTATTAAAATTAAATTATTAAGATTATTAAAATGTAATAGCTTCATAATTTAAAACCACAGTAAGACTTCTGGGTTACCCTCTATTTTTGGTGGCTAGGCTGCTATTTTTATGATAAAAAATAAAACTATATTGTCCAAATTGTGCATTTAATTTTTTTTCCATGGGAACTATAAGATTCAGTACATTATCATATGCATCTTTGGATTCTCCACATCTCCAGAAGCTACCTTGATGGCTCAGTTGATAAAGTTCTAGGCAGAGAGTCAGAAAGATCTGAGTTCAAATGCAACCTCAGACACTTACTAGCTATGCAACTCTGGGAAAGTCACTTAATCTCTGTTTGCTTTAATCTACTAAGGAATGGTAGATCACTCCAGTACCTTTACCAAGTAATATCCATACACCCTATTGCCCAGAGTCAGGCACAACTAAACAAGCCCCAATCACTTGGCTAGACACAAAGTTCAATAAATCCCTAAGATTCCCAAGAATGTTCGCTCTAGATGGGACACAACATTTCAGAGTTGGAAAAAGAATGGGTCAGCAATCTTCAATGAGACTTCAATAACTGGGAGCCCACTTCTTCCTGAGGCAGCCCATTCCATTAACTGTTTTTTTTTTTAATGACCCTTACCTTCTGTCTTGGACTCAATATTGGGTAGTGGTTTTAAGGCAGAAGAGTGCTAAGGGATTTACTGAGCCACCCACCTCCCCCCTCACCCCAACTTTTCCTTACATTAAACTGAAACTAGCTTCTCTGCATCTTTTCCTAGTTCTGCCCTCTTAGATCAAACAGAGCAAATCTTTGACTTGGCAGCCCTTTAAATTCAGTAAGTCAGTCATTAAGTCAAGATCATAGGCTTCTAGGTTTGAAATTTTAAAAGACCTTGGAGTCATCCTCCAAGGTCTGGTCTCCCCTCTATCTTATAGAAGGGGAAAAAGAAGTCCAGGATGGTTCATTTGACTTATCCAAAGTCTCACATCATTTGTAAGCCTCAGAGGCAGGATTTGAACCCAGATTCTCTGGCTCCAGAACCAAGGCTGTTCCCATTGTACCATGTACTACCACTATACCATGCACAACATGAATAATACACCAAGTTCCTGTTCAAATGACTGAAGGTGCAAAGGAGGGATGTGACCATTTGGGTAGCTCTGCTAGACTCATTACCAAAGCAGAAAATGATCACCTGAAACCAACAATATCCCACCTTTCTTTTCCAGATGTGAAAAAGCGCTTCATTGGCATACGGATGCGGACCATTACACCAGTGTAGGTGTCTGAGGGGTCTGGGAACCCCATGATGAGCTTTTATGTGTTAAGTACTATTACAGTTGTCCTTGTGTATTCATTCCCCTGCTCATAACTAATCTGGCTCATGATCAAATCATGGAATGGTAGACTTTCAGGGCTGGAAAGGAACTCCAAAGACAGCTCATCCAACCTATGACTAAGTATTCCCTCTATGATCTCTCCAATGAGACTAGGCTCCAGGGTGATTCTGGTTCTATAAAAGACTTTAATTGCTCTGAACTTCTGAAGGAGAGATCTTGTTCACAGTTCTCCATTATCATGTCATTTTTAATGAAACCACTAATTCTCTTCAATTTACCTCAAAGAGGCATTTCTGAAGACCACTAGGCTTTGTCCAAGTCATTTGCCAAAAAAAAATTTTTTTTAATCGATTTAATTTTATTTCTTCTTTCTCTTCAAAATCTTAATCATATCTTCTGTGCCATCTTCCCCCCAATTGTCCCTGAGTCTCAGATTTTTTGTGTGGACCTTAAAGAAAATAAAGACAATATTTTATAATTTTTTTAAAATCTCTTCTCAGTTTGGTAGAAGAACTAAAAGATAACAATCCCGATTTTCCTGATGTCAGTAGTGGGATTTATGTGCACGAGGTTGTCCCAAATTCACCATCTCAGAGGTAAGCAAGCAAACATAGTTTTTATGCCATCATTCAG
The DNA here is from genome assembly GCF_027887165.1 of Monodelphis domestica. Taxonomy (NCBI): domain Eukaryota; kingdom Metazoa; phylum Chordata; class Mammalia; order Didelphimorphia; family Didelphidae; genus Monodelphis; species Monodelphis domestica. Next base: position 85,011,534 of record NC_077232.1, on the reverse strand, counting down.
GCACTTCAAACCAATTTAGGTTTTTGACTCTAATTTAATTTGTGTTTTGGAATTATTCAAGATAAGGAGTATGAGTGTGTGGTTTTATTTGGCTTTATTTTTTTTTACTTTTTATGATAAAACTAAGGGAATGCTCAGTTGGGATGTTTATTTTACTTTGGCATCTGTTACTTGGAATCATAGAACTGCTGATCATTTGGAAGATGCTGTGGAGAATAATGAAGAGCATATTGATTTGGGAATTAAGAGATTTGTGAGTCAGGGATCTGGAACCATGTTTGGATCTCAGCTCTACTATTTATTAGCCAAGTGACCCCATCAGTCTTAACTTCACTGGGATCCAGTTTCCTCATTTTGGTCTAGATTCTTTCTAAGGCCTTTCCAGCACTAACGTTTTATGACCTTCTGACCCAATTCAGGAGGGAGATATGTGGAAAGAGAGTAATTGTAAAATGAGGCTAGTTTGGACCCAGATTATGTAATGCCTTAAATTCCACATAATAGAGTTTGAATTTTGTTCTAGAGGCAATGGGTAACCATTGCAATCCTTTGAGCAAGAAGTGATATTTATTTCTATAAATGTTTTAATATCTAATATATATAATCTATTATATAATATGTATTTATATGTGTGTACAAATGTGCATATGTATATGTACATACATTTATGCCCATACATTAGGAAGGGCAACTAGGTGTCACAGTGGATAGAGTGCTGTGCCTAGAGTCAGGCATACTTATTTTCCCAGGTTCAAATCTGACCTCGGAAACTTCCCAAGCGATGTGATTCTGGGCAAGTCACTTAACTTTGCTTGCTGTAGTTTCCTCATCCATAAAGTTAGCTGGAGAAGGAAATGATAAATCTCTCCAGTATCTACTAAGAAAATCCCCAAACAGGGTCACAAAAATTGGATGTGATTGATACTACTGAATAACATATATCAGAGAGGTTATTTTTGTGGTTGTATGAAGAATGCATTAGAGAAAGGAGAGACTAGAAGCAGAGAAATTAATTAGGGAATTATTACGATATTACAAGATAAAAGTGATGAAATCTGAATGAGGACAGTTATATATAATATTCCCATCATACCATATCATGTTTTCCAGAAGCGAAAAACATCCCTAAGTCTACCAGAGTAAGAATAAGTAACCTTAGCCACAGGTGAGCCCCTGATCTTAAGCCATTTGTGAATTGTATTATTCCAATTGATCTCCTTTGCAGAGGTGGAATCAAAGATGGCGACATCATTGTTAAAGTAAACGGCCGGCCTTTGAAGAACTCCAGTGAGCTACAGGAAGCTGTGATGAAGGAGTCACCCCTATTACTTGAAGTTCGAAGAGGAAATGATGATTTGCTCTTTAATATTGAGCCTGAAGTTGTCATGTAGAGGAAGGAGAGGAGATTCCCTACATGCTATTGCCAACTCCTTGGATTTTGGAATGTTGGATACCTCTTCTTCAAACTAATCCCATTTCCTGTTGACTAACAGCAAAGTGGCCTAATATGTGTGAGCCTGAGCCATTTCTGTACAGGGACAACCCATTCTAATGTTACAGAATTAAAACGATGGACCAAATTTTGCCTTTAATGGAGACCCAAATACTGCCTGTTGGAGTTGCTCCAAACAATAACAACCAAAGGCAAAATTGGACCCAGTGGTTCTGAATTTTAGTGATAGAATATTTTAAAATTATCTATAGTGTTAGAAAAAAAGTAGAGAGTCACAATATTTTCCTTGTACAGAAGCTTCTGAGTGTCATTCAAGAAAGAAACAGTCTCCAGGAACCCCATTGTTGGTGGAGACCATATTCAAAAGGGGGTGTCCTATCAGATTGGTTAAGAGCCAAATCTCTGTGCTGTAGCATGAAGCATTTTGGATGGAAAGCTGTGCTTTTCATGGCCTCTTAAATGTGAAATCATATTTGGACACAGTTTCTCCACTTTGAGTTCAATAAAGGGCTGGAAGTGGAGAGATTTGTGGCAGAATCATAGCCTTGTAGAGCTGATAGGGACCTTGGATATGATCTAGTACAAAGGCCTCATTCCAAAGATGAGGAAGCCAAGGCCCACAGAGGGGATGACTTGGCCAAGGTCTCACTGCTAGTGGCAAAATGAAGACCAGAACCTAGGTCACCCAGTTCCTAATCCAATCCATTTGCCACCAATGCATCATTGCCCTTCTCATGACCCTCAGAAGGAACAAATGTGATAATTGGTTGCAGCAGCTGACACCTTGGCCATGCAGTGCTAGAAGAAAGTAAATGATTCTTATAGAATTAATGCCATATATATATGAAAAAAGATGCAGATGATGTGAAAAAAATAACGTCATTTTTTTTTACATTTTGGTTATAGATTAGTTTAACATTATACTGGCAGGCTTTACTGTAAAATGAATACTCAGTGTAGCTTGTACTGTATGTTTCTACTGTAAGAAAATATTAAAGTTTACAAGCAAATTGTTCTTACATCTGTGCCAGAAGCTTCATTTTTTTTGAGCCTTCTCACTGCCACTGCCTTTCTTGGGGATCTCTACCCAACAAAAAGCCATGTATAATAATGCAGGAACTCAAGAAAAGAATTATGGAGCTCTTCAACCATTTCCATTTTATATCAACCTGTTTCCTAATAGTAAATGAGTTGTTTTTAATAGACATATTGTTGCCAAACTGGATGAGACACAGAATGTAGGTCGTCAGAACTGAGATGGACAAAAGAATATAAAGCATTGGGTATCAGAGCTGGGGGTGGGGGGACCTTAGAACTTAGAATGGCAGAGCTAGAAGAGACCTTGGAACTTAAAATGGTAGAGCTGGGAGGGACCTTAGAACATAGACATCAAAACTGGAAGGACTTTAGAACTTACAATAGCAGAGCTGGGAAAGACCTTAGAACATCAGAACTGGAAGGATCTTAGAATTTAGAATGGCAGAGCTGGGAGAGACCTTAGAATGTAGAACATTAGAGCTGGGGGGGGTGGACCTTCGAATGGCAGATCTCAGAAAGATCATAGAACACCACAACTGGAAGGACCTTAGAACTTAGAATGACAGAGCTGGGAGAGACCTTAGAACATAGACATTAGAACTGGAAGGAGCTTAGAACTCAGAATGGCAGAGTTGGGAAAGACCTTAGAACATCAGAACCAAAAAGACCTTAGAACTTTAGAATGGTAGAGCTGGGAGAGACCTTAAAACATGGAACATACAACATCATATTTAGAAGGGACCTTAGAATTCTAAAAAAAGTCTTTTTCTTATGTTCCATATTATATTGGAATTTAAATTTATTTTTTAAATGTGAGTAGTTAGTAGGCACTACATTTATGCAGTTATTTTAATAAAAAGTCATAATTACATATAAAAAGGATAAGTGGCTAAACCACGTCATTTCAATAATTCATTCAATGGCAAACTACTAGTTAGGCCTTCCTAGCCAAACACCAGGTAATGCTGTTGATCTGGCAGAAGGTTTCTGAACTACAAATATTATTCCTGAAAGAAAATAAATGCCCTCTTTAAATTTGTTCAAGCAAATCCAAGACCTGTTAGGGACCAGCAAATATCAGTGAGTCTGATCTGATGTTACTCAACGAACATTTGAAAACTTACTAATGCCAAGTACTTTGCTAAGCACTGGAGACTCAAAGTAAAAAAATAAAATAAAATAAAACCCAAAACCAAAAACAGTTCCTTCCCTCAAAGAGCTGACATCTAGCATAGAAAACATATAAAAAACTAAGTAGCTATCCTTTATATGTTGGGCTTTTAAAAATTTTAATTAATTAATTTATTTAAAACCATTGCCTCCTATCTTAACATCAATACTAAGTATCAGTTCCACGGCAGAAGAAAGGTAAGGGCTAGATTTGCCCACAGTCACACAGCTAGGAAATATCTGAGTTGAGATTTGAACCCAGGACCTCCCATTTCTAAACCTGGAACTCTATCCACTGAACCACCTAGCAGCCCCTATATGTCATGCTGAAGAGTGGTAACCTCAGCAAAAAGGAAGGCACTAGCAGTGGAGAGGAACATAAAAGGTCTTTCTACAGAAGGTGGGATTTTAACCAAGTCAGCTGAGAACTGGAATATGGAAGAAGTCTCAAATGAAGCATAGAAAGGAATAAACTATTATTATTCAGACCCTCTTGTCCAAATCAGGCCAACCAATGGACAATAAGATACAATCCAGTTTGTCAATAAACATTCATTAAATGCCTGCTATGTGCCAGGCACTGTACTAGGCTAAATACAAACATATATTCAATGCCTTTATATAGTTGTTGTTGTTGTTTGGTCATTTCAGTTGTGTTCCATTCATGACCCTATTTGGGGTTTTCTTGGCAAAGATCCTATTTCCTTCTCCAGTTCATTGCACTGAAACAAACAGGGTTAAGTAATTTGTCCAGAGTCACAGAGGTTGGATTTGAACTTAGGTCTTCCTGACTCTAGTCCCATCCCTTTATCCAACTGTACCACCTAACTGCCCCATATGCTACTGTATAGCCAAAATAATGATAGTATTAATTAGCATTTATATAGCTCTTTAAAGTGTGTAAAGCATTTTACATAAGTAATTATCTCATTTGATCCTCACAATAATCCTGGGTGGCAGGTGCTATTATTATTCGTATTTTTACTTGTGAGGAAACTGAGGCAAACAAGTTAAATGATTTCTAGTGAATTTCTTTTTATTTTTAAAACCTTACTTTCTGTCTTAGTGTGCATACAGAAGAGCAGCAAGGCTAGGCAGTTGGGGGTAAGTGACTTTCCCAGGGTCACACAGCTAAGAAGTGTCTGAGGTCAAATTTGAACCCTGGGCCTCCCAACTCCTACTATCTTCCTGCCTGCCTCTCTACAATAAATTTCTAAGGCAGGATTCTAAATCAGATCTTCCTGACTCCAAGTCCATCCTTTATTCTATGCCTTAAGCATAGCAGCTTAGATGTTTTGCTGGGATGTAATGACAAAAAAAAAAAAATCTCCACTCTCTGGCTACATGAGCCTGGCCAGGCTTCTTACCCTTTTTATCTACCCCAGTTTCTTCAGCTATAATATGAAAGTTTTGGTTCTACTGCGGGATATAACAGGTACACAAAATAGAAAATAGGTGCAAAGCAACAAAGTTATTTCAGAAGCTAGAGAACACAGAGGGAAGGGTAAGAGTTAAGGTTTTGGAAATTCCTCGGAAAAGCTAATGGCCTTAACCACAACAAGTTGTTATAAGGGCAAAGCTCCCTACCCCCATATTATATGAGTTAATAAGTATGCACAATTTGATGGCAACTGTTAATCTGCCTCTTGTTTAGACAGGGGGGTTTTCAAGTTGATTACAGTTATAATCACAACACTGATAATTACAGTGCATTTAAAGCACAAATTTCAAGAAATGGTGGCTTATTCCATAATAATCATTTAGGTCACACACCCAGAATATTTAAGCAGTCAATGTGAGAAGTCAGAAATTCTAAAGAAGCCAACAGAGAGCATCAAAAGTAGTTCACTGATCAGAACAAAGAGCAAGTGCTACTCATATCAAGATTTAAAGATTGGAGAGTTATCAAAGGAATTAATACAAAAAAATGGGAAAGATGGTGACTTAGCAATAACAGATCTCAATCTGTACTCTAAAGCAGGAATCATCAAAACAGTCTGATACTGGCTAAGAAAGAGAATGATAGATCAGTGGAATGGATTAGATGCACAATATACAGGAATAAATAACCTTAGCAACCTAGTATTTGATAAACCCTAAGATCCCAGGTTTGGGTATAAGCATTCTCTATTTGATAAAAACTACTGGGAAAATAGTATGGTAGAAACTAGGTATAGACCAACATCTCACATCCTTTACCAAATAAGGTCAGAATACATATGTGATTTATACCTAAAGGGTATATATATATACCATAAACAAATTAGGGGAGTATAGAATAGTTTACCTGCATGAATTATGAAGAAGGGAAGAACATTGTGAGATGTAAAATAAATAATTTCAATTATATTAAAATTAAAAGGGTTTATATAAAACAAAATCAACATAATCAAGATTAGAAGGGAAATAACAAATTGGAGTGGGAGGGATATGACGGCATTATTCTCAGATAAAGGTCTTATTTCCCAAATATTTATAGAACTGAGTCAACTTCATAAGAACACATCATTCTCAAACTGACAAATGGTCAAACGATATTAATAAGCATTATTGAGATGATGAAATCAAAGCTATCAATACTCATGTGAAAAAATGGTCTAAATCAGAGAAATGCAAATTTAAAAAGCTCTGAGATACCACTTCATATGTATTAGATTGACCAATATGACGGTAAGGAAAAAGGATAAATGTTGGAGGGGATGTGGCAAAATTGGAACACAAATACATTGTTGGTGGGATTGTGGGCTGATCCAACCATTCTAGAGGGCTCAATGGCCAGAAGTGTCATACCTAGAAATGGGAAGTCTTGGGTTCAAATCTAGCCTCAGATACTTCCTAACTGTGTAACCCTGGGCAAGTCATTTAACAACTGCCTAACCCTTACCATTCTTCTGCCTTGGAACCAATATTTCTTATTGATTCTAAGACCAAAGGTAAGAGTTGGAGAAACAATTTGGAGAACACCGATTTGTTGTTCCAGGAGTGACTTGCCCATGATCGTAGACTACCATCTTGTCAGGAGCCACCTACTCCAAAACAAGTTACCTCTCAACAGCTACCTTATTGAAAGAAAAGCTGCCTCCTAACAAATACTCAGGATTTCTCATCTCCATTCTCATTCAAATAAACAATCAAAAAGTGTTTCCAAATCCAAATAGTCCATTTCTAATTTTCAATGTAAATGATGGAGATTTCTATCTAGGAATGTATGGCAGAAAGTCAAGACGACAAGTTTAGATTCTGCCTATGATTCTTATCAGCTATATGACTCTGGGCAAGTCACTTAACCTCTTACTGCCTGTTTCCTCACCTGCAAAATAGGGTTGATAATTACTCCTAAGATGGATGCCAAGGGTTGTTGTGAGGATTAAAAGAGATAATGCTTTGCAAACCTTAAAGTATTTTATTAATGCTAGCTGTTGTTACTTGATCTCTACTACATACTTGGTCCCATTCCATGGCATTTGAGGGTTGGAGAGAAAGAAGAAAAACATTGACAAGGTGCTGCTGCATGAACCTACCTCATTCTGCTGTTGGATAGAAGATGCACCATCCATGCCTTTGGCCCTTTTCTCCATCCTTGCAGAAGACCTGACCCAGAAGGCCACATCCATAGCATCTTGGGACAGGGGGTGACTATAGCCAAGGCAACTTCCAAAGGACCTCAAGGGCTATCAGGGCAGTCAGAAAAAAACACATGGAAGCATTGGTTGGTGACCTAGTCCCCACTAATGGCTCCTTGTCCAGGCGCTACACAATCCACAGAGCTGAGGGGGTGGGAGAGGAGGAAGGTAGAGATACTCCTGGTACCTTAGTTTCAGCTAACTTGGCCTGAGCTCTCTGGAGCAGAGGGAGACCCCTCAGCTTGATTCACGGAATTGGGGGACACTCCTGGGATCTTAGTCCGGTCCATCTTGGCCTGAACGCGCTGCAGCATCTGGAGGCTCCCAGACCTACGCATTCTGCCACCCTGAGATTGAGGCAGGTCAACTCTCTGGGACAAGCCGTGCACTACTCATCCTGACAAAGCTGGCACTGGAGACCTCGCGCTGATTTCATCTCACTCACAGACCAACAAAGCGCGCTGAGTCCTCATCTCTTCCTTGAGAGCTTTTCTCTCCCGACGTCTCATTCCATCGCGAGCCTGAGAGATTCGAACTCCAACCTATTTCCCACCACCTTTATTAAACAGTAATCCAGGCTTAATGCGAGTGTGGTCAGACCTTCCATTGCAAATAAGGAAATATTCACTTGGCATTAATAGTTACCGTATTTTATTTAGTCTGCTTACTTCATTTTTATCTTAATTATTTGTCGTGCCCGCGATAAGAGGGGACCTCGAAAACTGGGAGGTACCCCAAGGGCCGTCAGTACTGACCGCTCGGAGAACAGCGCAATCTTCCCTTGGGATTTATTTCTGAAGTGGTCTTAGATGAGATGGAGCCCTGGGAAAATGGAGACACCTGGCTACGGAGTCAGCAGGAAAGAAAGAGAAAACATGTTTCACCTGGGAACGCCAGCTTGCGAGGGGTCAGAGCTGCGGAGAACTGACTCAGGACTAGGTGAGTTCAGCTGTTGTTCCAAATGATGACGCTAAATGCAGCCTCCAAATCCCACCTCCATATGCTCACAAAGAATGATGCCCAGAAAGAAAATAAAATGTTCACTCGATTTCTACGAGTACGGAATAGTGCTGAATAGAAATAATACATAGAAGTTCCGATTGTAAAGCTGGGTCTGGAAGAAACTTCCGAGACCTCCTAGACTCTCCCCTGCATTTTACACAGGCGGAAAGGAGCTCAGGCAGATGGAGTAATTTGCCCAGAGTCACACAGGTGATAAGCATCAAAGACAGGCTATGAATCCAGGGCCTTAGACTCGAGAGTTAGCGATCCTTCCACTTTCTTGAAACCTGAAAGCCTTTATGATAAAGCTGGAGAAATTCTCCTCCTATTGATTTAATGGAAGGCAGCCAGGAGGTTTAAGGGATGGTATTCTGGTCTTTTTTCGTTCAGGAGTATCTGAGTTCACATTTGTTTTCAGCCTTTTCCTAGCCCTGTGACTCGTGGCAAGTCACTTGACCTTTGTCTGCCTCAATTCTTTTCATCTTTAAAATGGGGGTAATAAGAACAGCTGCCTTCCTGGTTTCTTGTAACGGTAAATGAAATAGGAGATCATATTTGTAAAGATCTTTGCAAACTTTGAAGTGCTACATAAATGTATGTATTTAAGCACTTACTGAACATTCCCTCTGCATAACACTGTACCAGTACCAGAAAGATAAAGCCCTATGAGATCAAACAAGGCATGCTCATGTAAAATGATAGGATTATCATTCCAAGTCACAGATAACAAGAACAGAATGAAGCAGGGATGAGGTCTAATACAAAGAGTATTGACCTAGGAGTCACAGGACCAGGTGGTGGGAGGAGATTTTCAGAAAGCTGTGAATTATGAGCTTAGAAACTCCAAGTATTTGGATTTCTGTAAAACCAAAGTCTCAATTCTGACACTTATTACCTGTCAGATGTCATTAAACCACCCTGGACTTCAGTTTCCTTAACTATAAAATAATGAGAACTGTGATCTCCAAAGACTAAGGTCCCTGCTTGCTCTAAACCTGGATTTGTGCTCTCACCAGTTGCCCAGAGAAATCAGTCCTTCTTTCTCTGATCCTGAGTGATATGTGTCTGTGTCTTTCTATAAATCTTCATTAAATCTGACCCAAAGACAGGAGGTCCTGGGTTCAAATCTGGCCTCAGACACTTCCTAGCTATGTGACCCTGGGCAAGTAGCTTCACCCCCCACTGCCTAACCTCTTACCACTCTTCTGCCTTGGAACCAATACACAGTATTGATTCTAAGATGAAAGGTAAGCGTTTTTTTTAATTAATTAAATAATAAATCTTCATTAAAGTGCCAGTTAAACCGATGCCTCAACTACTTTCTTTTAAAAAAGTTTTTTTTTTTTTTATGTATGCCCTTACAGCCCTGTTTTGTCTTCCTGTTATTCCTTACCCTGTAGGGGTTGCCCAGCTTTTCTGTTGTATGTGTTTACTTTTGACTTGTATTGGATTCCCCCATGTTGCCAAAGGTATATTCTATTTTAGAAATATTGCTCAGTGACTGGTGTTTGTGCTTAGATACTTTAATAAGGATATCTCTTTTTTATTTCAAAAGAAAAGCCAAATATAGTAGGGATGTATAATACTAGCTCATTTGAGTAACCCTACTTTGACAAAGCCATGATGGCTGTTTGGGTTTTGAATCCATAACCAGGGTGAAGCCTGGTGTTAAGCTGCCCAAATTGTAGACAATACAATGAGATAAACAGTTTCATAAGAGCTGATCTTGCAAGCCCCAAAAGAGGCTTCCATAAACAGTGTAGGAAGTACAAAGTAGGGGCTTATTGCCAAAGGTCAGACTTTAGAGAAATCTCATCTCTTAAGGGAATGGGGGTCTGGGAAGGCTTCAAGGAGGCAATAACATTTGAGTTGGACTTTGATAGATGAAGCAGGTTATTGAGGGGCAGAGATAATAAGGAAGGCATTCTAAGCACAAGGTATGGAAATAGAGACTAGATCTGAGATTGCATTGATATAGGGAACTCCCGGATGAGAAAACTTTCTCTTCTGACTTACATTGTCATCTTCTCTGCAACTTAAAATGCTTAAAACAATAATTATTACATATTAATATAAATATAGAATGAATATATGTAACAGGCTACATTACAGATTAATTGTATTAATATTATGTTGTTATATATCACATAATTATTATTATTATAGTTATAAAAATTAGCATTTCTATAGTGCTTTAAGGTTTGCAAAGTGCCATACACATACTAACCCCTTTGAGTATTACAACAATATCTGATAAATATTGTTATCCCCCTTTTTAGATCAAGAGACTAAAGCTCAGAAAGCATAGGTGATCTCTTCAGGCCACAAAGATAGTGAGTATTTGTGGCAGAATTTGAACTCAAGTCATCTCAACTCCAAGTTTGGAGCTCTATCTAAGAAATCTAGTCATTTTGGAGAGTTGCCAAGAACATTGAAAAGTTCATTGAATTTCCCAATAGTATGTGTCCAAAGCAAAACTTGAACCCAAGTCTTCCTGACCCTGAGGTCAATTAATTATCAATGAAAAGTAAAGGTAGCCACATTTTATTTATTAACATATCAGCTCTCTATCCAATACATTAAAACCACAAGAAGAAGGACAAAGATGAGAAAGCACAAACTAAACATGTTGATGTGGGAAATGCTATTTGACTAGAGAAGAGAGTGGTTATATAGAAATTGAGAAAGATAAGACCAGAAAAGGACCTGGAAGCCTATGTGTAGAATCCACATATCATCTGCAGAAAACTGGAAATTATATAATTTGCTTACATAGGCAGTGATAATCATGTTTGACCAGCCAAGAAAAACAGGGAAAGAAGCCAGTGACTTAAAATAAGCAATCAAGTAATCCTGCCATAATAATAAAGGCTCACATTTTAGCAGGAAAATGAGTTGCTATCATCTATAAAACATTTGGGGGCAGTAGATAACAGAATCACAAAATGTGAGGGTTGCAAGAGATTTCAAGGGTCATTAAAGGAAGCCCCTCTGTCACACCCTTAAATGTGGTCATCTAGACTCTGCTTGAAGCCATCCAAAGTGGAGAAGCCCTACTGGGAGTAGTCCATCCTACTTCTTTACAGCTCTAATTTTTAGGAAGAATTTTTGATTTCCACTCAGCAACCCTAGTTCTAATCTTTCTTACATTTAAAAAGCTTCTGAGTTTTAAACACAGCTATCATGTACCCCCTAAGTCTTCTCTTCTCCAAGCTAAATGTACCCCATTCCTTCAACTGATCTCCATGTGACATGAATTCAAAGTCCTTCACCATCTTGGCTGCCATTATCTGGACTTTCTTCTACCTTCTTGATGCTCTTGATGAGCCATGTTGCCCAAAATTAACCACCACTGTCCAGATGAGGTCTGATGAGGGTAGATTGTAGTGGGACTATTACTTCTTCAGTCTTGGAAGCTATGACTCTCTTAATGAAGTCCAAGATCACACTCAATTCTTTGGCTGCCACATCATGCTGCTTGGAGTTCACTAAAGTCCCCAGATGTTTTTCATCTGTCTAGCCACCTTGTATTTATGAAGCTATTTTTTTCTTAGTACCCAATCATAAGATTTCCATTTTATCCCTGTTGGATTTTGCTTTATTAATTCAGCTCAACACTCAAACAACTCACTAGCTTCTAGTTCTTGGAGGTGAGACTCCTGTGCAGAACAGGGAAGAGAGTGATAAATAGCTCAAGGCTTGAGCAATTGTTGTTGTTCTGTTGTTTCAGGGATTTTCTTGGCAGAGATACTGAAGTGGTTTGCCATTTCTTTCTCCAGCTCATTTTATAGATCAAGACCCTGAGGCAAGTGGGATAAGTGACTTGCCCAGGATCACACAGCTAGTGTCTGAGGCTGTATTTGAACTTAAGTCTTACTGACTCTGGGTTGGTACTCAATCCACTGTGCCACCTAGCTACCTGATAAGAAAATGAGAAGACAAAAGGGACATATAAAGGACAACAATAACAAAAACCTGATGATCATTTGTGATGACTTAACTGTTATCAGCAATGCAAAGATCCAGAACAACTCCAAGGGACTCAACCCAAAAAAAGCTGCCTATTGCCACAGAAGGAATATCCAAATGCAGATTAAAGCATACCATTCTTCACTTTACTTCTCCTATGGGGGGGGGGGGCAGCTAGGCAGCCCAGTGGATTGAGAGCCAGGCCCAGAGAGAAGGTCCGAGGTTCAAATCTGACCGCAGACACTTCCTAGGTGTGTGACCCTGGGCAAGTCACTTGACCCCCATTGCCTAGCCCTTTCCACTCTTCTGCCTTGGAACTAATACAGAGCATTGATTCTAAGATGAAAGATAAGGGTTTAAAAAGAATTAAAAAATTAAAAAAATAAATTTCCCCTCTGACTTTTTCTCTAATGTAAATAATATTTGTCTTGTTTCACATGATGAACATGGAAATATGTATTGTGTATGATAATATATGTACAACCTATATCATATTACCTGCCTTTTGGGGAGAGGGGATTAAGGGAAGAATAGAACATGGATTGCAAAATGTCATAAAACAAATATTTAAAACTGTATCAACATGTAATCTGGGAAAAATAATTTAAAAAGTAAAAAACAACAACAACAACAACAATCTTGGAATAAAGGATTCAGTAGTGAAAGGAACAATAAGTCTGGGAGCCAGGAGTCCTAGATTCTGAGCCAGCCTCCAATATCTCCTAACTGTGTGACCATGGGCGAATCGGAACCTCATTTTCTTTAGCTGTAAAATGGAACCACCCTTCCGGATTATTGGGAAGTAAATATTTTATAAAACTTAGAACACTATGGAACAGGTTGTAATGTGTCCCAAATCCTCTTTCTTTGAGCAATGGGTGGGGGCATGGAGTGTTCTGGAAGAAGCAAGGATGGCTACAGTCCACCTTCTGCTTGTCTAAGTGGACCAGAGGGAGGCTCAGTTTTCCTTTTCTTGTGTTCTGAGGAAAAACAAGTTCTTCAGAAAGCTGGAGGCTGCCAAAACCCGGCTTGTGCAACTCTTCACACTTCCTGATGCAATGTTGAATCTGATGCATTCACCACCCTGGCCATGGTTCTTCTAAAACCTTAAAGAGAAACAGGACTCCGTGAACCCTCCTTGTTGGAAACAATAACTTTAGAGCATCCCTCCCAGTTAGAGTCTGTTCAATTTGAAGCACATTTATTAAAGTGATGTGAAACTGGTGATTCCTCCCTCCCTTCCTCCTTGAGCTAGACTAGAGTCTTGTATCTGTTTCAAGTCTTTGCCTAGGAGACAGTTTATCTTGAATGTTGCTTATCTGTGTGTGTCCTGTTCTCCCCAAGACAATGTAAGCTCCATGAGGGGAGGGTGTTTATTTTCCATCTTCATATTCCCACTGTGCATCACATCCAATCTAATAGGATAAATAGAAGCAGAAAGTAAATCCAAGTCTTCCTTACCCTGAGGCCATTATCAAGGAAAGAGAAAAGGTAAACATAAAGGGAAAAGGGAAAATTAATATATGAGACTGTCCCAGCTCAAAGGCAATGTTTCTCTCTCACCACCTCAAGAGGCAGAAAATAAGGAGGTTGTGTGTATGTATCCTGTGGCAATTTTGATCAGACATGGACAGATTTCTTAACAAGAACAACAACAAAAAAAACCCCATGATTCATGGAAAGAATACTGGTTCTTGAATTAGAGGATCTGGATTCAAATCTTTCCATACTTACTACCTATATGACATTGGGCAAGTATCATTAATCATTATTGCTCTCTGTTTCCTTATTTCTGTGATGAGAAGTTCAGTAGTTAGTGCAGTGGCTAGAGCACTGGGCTTGGATTCAGAAAGACTCATCTTCATGAATTCAAATCCAGCCTCAGACTTATTTGCTATGTGACCCTGGGCAAGTCACTGTACTTTTTTGCCTCAATTTCCTCATTTCTCAAATGAGCTATCTAAAGAAGGAAATGACAAACCACTCTAGTATGTTTGACAAGAAAAACCCAAATGAGATCACAAAGAGTTGGACATTGCTTAAATAACTGAACGGCAACTAATGGTGAGGAAGGGCTGATTAGATGATTTCCAACTCTGATTCTATATACCTGTGTAGCCTTTGGCAAGTTACTTCCCTTTCCTGTGCCTCTGTTTTCTAATATTTATCTTGAGGAGGTTAGACTTGGGTGGCCACTGATATCCCTTCCAACTCTAATTCTATGATGTTGAATCAAAAATGACTTCTGTGCCTTGACAGAGAAACTGAATTACCATTTTAATTAGGAAGAATGACAAAAGGTCTCTTGGAGAATAATAAAACACTTCATTTCCCTGGTGTCTTTCAAGGCAAAGTATTGAGAAACTCTATACAATATATTTCCACATATACCTCCAGAAAATTTGCCACTGCCTTGTTCCAAGCCTTCATCCCTATGCTAGGCTAACCAACACTTTGCCTAATGGCATAAAAATTGTGATAGCGATCAACAGAGCACATATCAAAATGAACTTCAAAAGAGCAGGATCTTCATGTTCCCTTCTAGTTTAATGTTTCCTGATTCTTCTTTACAAAACTCTTACTCTTTAAATCTCTATGAATGAGAAAAAAAAGAAAACTGTATTCTGAGATTTGAATTTTCCTTACAACAATGCTACAAGATAGATAATGTAAATTGTTTTGTTCCCATTTCACAGATAAGGAAAATGAGTGAGATAGCTAATAAACAGTGAAGCAAGGATTGGAACCTGAATTCTATTAACTATAAGCCCAATGTTCTCTCTACTATGCCATGTTTCTTTGGTGCCACAACGAATATATTTTTTAAACCCTTACCTTCTGTCTTAGAATCAATACTAAATATTTGCTCCAAAGCAGAGGAGTAATAAGGGGCTAGGCAACTGGGGTTAGGTGACTTGCCCCAGGTCACACAGCTAGGAAGTGTCCAAGGTCAGATTTGAACCCAGGATCTCCCACCTCTAGGCCTGACTCTTTATCTTATGAGCTACCTACCTGTCCCCAATGAGTACATTTTAATTAATAAATTTATTTTTCTAGAAGTCTAAACCATAGCAGAAAGAGTATTGGATTTGGCATTTGAAGTCAGAGGCTCAAATCCCAGGTCTATCTTCCTCCATTAGACTGTGAACTCCTAGAGAGCAGGGACTGTCTTTTGCTTTTGTTTGTATTATCAACACTTGGGAGAGTGCCTGGAATATAGTTGCTGCTTAATAAATGTTTATTGATTTACTGACCTATATGACTTTAGGCAACTTCTTTTATATCTCTGGTCCTCAGTTTCTTCTTTATTTAAATGAAGAAATTAGACTAATTGATCTCTATATGATATTTCAGATCAGATGGCTACTTCTTTCAGTTTCTGGACACCTGAATGTAGCAAGAACAACAAAGTGTTCTCTTACCATCTCCCTACCTATTTTGCATAGCACCTCCCCAATAGCCACCATTTTTAGTTTGCCTTTTCCAATCTAGAAATCATTCTTAGTGACTTCAGACACTTCCTAGCTATGTGACCCTGGGCAAGTCATTTTACCCCAGTTGCCTAGCTCTTACCAGTCTTCTGCTTTGGAGCTAATGCTTAAGTTGTCTCTTCAACAAAGAAATTAGAAATAGGGATAGAGCTAAGGATAGGGATGGGATAAGTATTGAACTAAGGGCAGGGTTAGGCATGTGGAAAGGGATAGCAATAGCAATAGGGAAGGAGATAGGGCTAGAGATTGAAATGGGGATAGGGTTAAAGTTAAGGGTCTGATAAGAGCTGGACATGGGATTAGGATATGAGATAAGGATTAGGTTTCAATTAGGGGTGTTGTTAAAGTTAGAGGGCCACCCAGTGGAATTGTGTGTCAGCTATGGAAGGGTTGGAGGGAGGGAAGAGAGGGAAAGAATATGATTCTTGTAACCAAGCAATAATGTTCCAAATTGACTAAATAAATTAATTTAAAAAATAAAGTTAGAGGGCCAGATTTGTGTTTGCATTGGAATAGAAAACACCTCTGTAAGGAGACTCCACCAATTCAGATGAGTCCTTTTCTGTCCTTAGAAAGGTACTTGGAGCACGAAGAGGCTACATGATTTGCCTAGGATCAAAGCAAACAAGTCTACGGACAGATCCTGTATGCTTGGGAAACCTGCATAATCTACCAGTGTCATGCCAAGAAACTGACTCACTTCCATTTGAATTATTTCAGGATGAGTTAAAGATCACCTGAAAAGATAAGGTAATGGCCACTGAGGTCCTTCCACAAGTTGACTGCCAAGCATTCAAACTCTGCTGCCCAGAGTGTGGCTCCAATGGGCTGGCCATGTGGAGTGCCAAACAAATGTTTGCCTAAAAGATTATTCTATAAAGAACTCCCACAGAGGTCTGACACCAGGACACTCTGATGGTCTCTGTGAAGCACTTTGGTATCAGTTGGGAGACATAGGAGACACCGGCATAGCATTGTTCAGCACAATATGCCCACATCAAAGAGGGCGCTGTGTTTTATGAGCAAAGAAAACTGCAGTAGCTGAGAAGAAACATGGGATGCAGATTTAGAAGCATCTCAGTCTCGGATGTTTATGTGGACTGTTTGTGCCCGACCTGTGGTAGAGCCTTCCAAGCTCATATTGGTCTGATCAGCCACAGTTGGACACACTGTTTGTACACTGACTCCAGCAGAGTGACGTCATTTTGGTCCTCTTTGAGTATGAAGGACAACCACCAACCAAGTGTGTGAGGCAAGATTCAGGTCAAGTAATTTGGTCAGTCACCCAGATAGTAAGCCAAAGATGTGGGCCTGGGACCCAGGTTAAATTCTAGGCAATGATGACTCAGGACCAAACATTGCCATCAGAGCTCTATGAGTCCTCCTGACTGCCTGTTCTCCCCTGCAACTAGGACTACTCTCTACTCTCTCCATTCTTTACCATTTAGAGGATAATCTGATTCCAGACACGCCAACTCCCTTTCCATGGTCTAGTTCTCTGAAATACCCTGGTGGAAAGGCTAATGTGATCAACAGATCCCAGCAATTCCTGTGCTAAAGGAGCAATTGAGGAAAGATGTCCCAAACCCTGAACGGACATCCCTCTAACCTCATCTATCTCCATAGCCCCAGAGGTCCTCACTCTCCCCACAACAGTGCCTCAACTAATAAATAAACACTGAAATTCTGTTATCTTGCAAACTAATCAGGTTAGATGTTACCTCTAATTGCTGTAGTCATTTATCAGCAACAGCCGCAAGCCCTGGGATTACCTTTCTCCCTCTGGAGTGAACAGCTGTGGCAGCAGCTGTAAGGAGAACAAATAATTCCCATCAAGCAAAGGAACTGGCAAGAGTGTGTTGCAAAATAAAGCCTTCCCAAAGCCAAGACGAAGCTGTTGTTCTCCATGTTCATATCTGGGAGAGTGACTAAAACAGTTCCTGCAAAAGTCTCAGCATTCCCACTAAAAGATAAGTGAAAACATAACCATGATAACAAACATTGGAAGACTTGGTCACCATTGGAAAGGCAAGCAAGTTTCACCATTTGCAAAAGGTCTCTAGCTAGTAAAATTGCTTTGGAAAAACCAGCAGTGGACTCTCATCTTAGCCAGGGAATATTTTCTAAAGGCTGTGTATAAGAAGAAAATCACAGAGAGTCAAAATTACCCTGAAAAATCCTTTATGCTACCCACAATAAAGTACAGCATCTCTCAATAGTTGTACATAGAAAGAGACAAAGAAAAGTTTCCAACAGACAACAGATGCAGCTGATGTGGTTGCTATGGAAATAATTGAAAGAAAATTTTATTTCTTCCTACACCCACCTAAGCTGCTGATCAGGAGAGAGGTAGAAACCAGGATGTTGACTCAACTACAAGAAAGCAAAAACCGGTAAAGAGTTAGGTGCTAGGGAAACTTATTAGGAAGACTACTCATGAAGTAATTAGCATTCATATAGAGGTCAGCAAAGCATTTTAGGTACACTATTCAAAGGCTTCATGGTATAGTGGTAGAGAGTTGGACTTGGAGTAGTTGAGAATGACAGAGTTCAAAAATCTTGACTCTGACATTTACTAGTTGTGTGATCCTGGCTAAGTCACCTAACCTTTCTGAGTCTTAATTTGCTCTTCTGTAAAATAAGGGGGTTGGATTTAAGACCTTTAAGTGTCCTTTCCAACTCTAAATTTATGATCAAATGATGAAAGTTCTTTTGAGTACCAAGATCAGCACATTTTATCCATCTCTTAGTATCAAATGAAGAATATCCATCCTTCCTCAAGCTATCCCTTCCACCCCATGTCCTAGATTCTATTCCTTCTTGACTCCTGCTGAACCTCAGCCAGTCCAATGTCCAGTCTTAGACCCATCTGTTTCTCTTTCTTTTTTGTCCTACAAAAACCTCATCCACTTGTGTGATTTGGGTTATGAACTCTCTGCTGATGGATCTAAATCTTTATCTCTAGTCTTTACTTCAGGTCCATATTTCCAACTGTGCCCTAGTCATCTGCACTTGTGTGGTCTTACTATTCCAAACTCAATGTGTCTAGAATCTGAACTCCCTCTTTTCCCTCCATAAGACTACTTGCCTTACCAACTCTCCAATTTCTGATAGAGGAACCACCTTTCTCCTAGGAACCTGACAAATAGTAAGAATTTAATAAATATTTATTGACGGACTGCCTTAGACCTGAAGACTTGGAGTCATCTTGGACCATCCTTCCTTTATCCCCACACATGCAGCTAATCCCCAAGTCTTATTTATTTTTTCTTTGCAAATCCCCTTTTATCTGCTTTGTCCTTCATGCTATCTTGTTCTTGTTTCTGTCACCTCACACTCACATTCCCACCAGTCCATCTTCCATAAAATTGTCACCCTGATCTTTTGTAGTGTAGGAGAAATAGAACTGGACTTAGGAGTCAGAAGGCATGGGTTCAAGGTCCAGTTCCTCAACTCATCAATGCTGAACACACAGTAGGTACTTAATATGTGTTCAATGAATCAAAGTTAATGTTAATGTACATGAGGTTGGACAAGCTTCCTCTCCAAGCTTCAGCCTCTTCATCTGTTAAAAAAGAAATAATCACACCTGTACCACCTACCTCACAGGTTGGTTGTGAGGGCAATGCTTTGCTGACTTCAAAATAACAGAGAAATAATGATGGCTATTATTAATAGTAATTGTAGTGACAATGAGAATTCATAGTTAAACAAATAAACTCTATACATAAATTAATTTATTCCTTCCAAGAACTCTGCAAGCATGAGTTGGGGTTATTTATCTTCTTTTACAAATGAGGAAAACGAGATTCAGAGAAGTTGATAATAATAATACTAATGAATTCTCTGAGGAATTGTGGCTCATAAGGAACATACAAGGTCAGTAAACCAAAATCTGGCATCGTTTACATGTTAAAAGAGTGGCCAAGAGTTTTTTTTCATTTAAAATTTTATATTTTTAGCTTTTCATCATTTAACAGAGTATTTGAGTGGATGAAATCCAAACTGGCCATTGTCTTGATAATATTTTTGTTTTTAAAACTTAATCAAGTCTAAAAATGGATTTGGATCGAAGTCATGGGTTATGTGGTCATTTTTTAAAATTCAAGCAGTGGAAGGCTTAAAAATTGTGACTTTGCACCTGATCTTTAACTCTGATGGAAAGACACTGAGGAAGATCCTCAGCAACCCCAAGTTTTTTTAAGATGGTGGATAAAAAGTATGGCACAATAGTAAAAGCATCAGATGGAAGCCAGGTTTCCTTCCAACTTTGATATTCTGTATTTGATGGTTTAAAGTCCCTTGCAGCTCCTGGTACAATCTATCAGTCATTTTAGTTCTGATTAAATTCTATGGTCCATGTTCTAAGGTCCCTTCCAGTTCTAATGGCAGCCTATGGTAGAAGATCCTTTCCAGCTACCATAGCATTCTATGTCATAAGGCATTTATGGTGAACCTTTTAGAGGCATAGTGCCAGGCCTCACTTCTACCCTACCCCCTGAGACCAAGTGCTATGACAACCCCCCCCCCAGAGACCAGGTGTTATGCCCCTCTCCCCACTGAGTGCCAGGATGCCCTGTCCCCCCAAACCCCATACAGAGAAGGGAGAAAGTGCTCCCATTGGGCTGCTGGAAAGAGGGGTGGGTAAAGTGAAAAAATATCATCAGGCACAGTGAAGAGGGGAGAAGGGAGCAGCTTCGCCCAAGTCCCTCTGCCTTTATAGTAATGAAATGGGGGGGGTGGCCACCTGCCCACAGAGAGAGTTCTGAGCACCATCTTTGACACCTGTGCCATAGGTTTGTCATCACTGTCTTAAGATCTCTCCAAGCTCCAAAGGCATTCTATGTTCTAAGGTTAAAAATAAAATAGTAAAATAGTTAAAACTTAAATAGGCTACAAGGCAAGACTAAAGTGGTGGCAGAATCAGTGTGGGACTTTTTGTTCACAAATGATTATGCACTCAACGCAGCCTTTCCGGCTGGGATGCAACAGAGTATATAGATTGATTTTTCTGCTGCTTGTGCTAATTTTGACCTGACAATTAATGCCAAGAAAACAGTGGCTCTCCACCAGCCAGCACCATACCATCCATATGTAGGACAATTGGCTTTAGCAAATGGAGGAATTTTTTGTTGTGGCTAAGCTCACTTATGTTGGCAGGATATTTTTCAGGGATGTACACAAAGATGTTAAAGTTTGTCTGCACATTGATAGTTACAAGAACACTCCAAAGAGCTTGCTGAAGTACTTTGGCATCCATTGTGAGACATAGGAGACCCTGGCACAGGACTGTACAGCATGTTATACCTATCTCAAAGAAAGTGCTATACTCTATAAGCAAAACAGAGTTATAGAAGCTACAAAGAAATGTGAGATGCACAAATTTAGAGACATCTCGATCCCAAATGTTCATATGGACTATCTGTACCTGGCCTGTGGTAGAGCCCTTTGAGCTTGTATTGGTCTAATCAGTTATGGTCAGACACACTGTACACTGTCCCCAACATTATGATTTCATTTTGGTCCTTTTCAAGAATGAAGGACAGCCATATTCATGTTCTAAGGTTCCTTCCAGTTCCAATGGCATTTCACGTTCTAAGGTTCCTCCTAACTCTGACACTCTTATGTTATGTATTCTAAAGCCTGTTCCAATTCTGACATTCTGGGAGACTATGAAATACATTATTCCTAAGACTTGGCTGGTTTCCTTCTTGCTGGAAACTTTCCAACTGACTGCCACTAAATAATTCATACCAAATAAAGTCTGTGACTAGTTTATTTTAACTCAACCTGCCCTCCTCCAAGTCCTGATAAACAGCCAGCCAGTCATCTTATTTATTTGGTCAAGATTAGAGCAAGAGCATCAATCATGGACCAAGATGGCAGAAGGTCCCAACTGATGTGGGTCTTTACTAGGATAACCCACCCAGCTTAGTTCACTCCCCTCAGCACTCTAATTTTCACACCATAAATAGCTGCTTTTCTCATTAGATCTGTGAAGCTTATAGGTTCTGAGAGAAATTATTATATCCAAGTCACTTTGTTAAACTTATGTTTGTACTTCAAAGGCATAACCATAGCATCAGTCAATGCTAGCACACATTGACTTCACAATGGTAGGAAAGGGAAAATAGGGGGAAAGAGAAAAGGGGAATATGCCCATTGCTTGGGGGCTATAGCCCTTGAGAGTATATAATAACTGATATATTCACATATATATTCATTTGCTAAGTTCTTCATATGCATTATCTCATTTGACCATCATGATAATCCTAAGAAGGTATTATTTTTTAATTCTTACCTTCTATCTTAGCATCAATACTGTGTATTGGTTCCAAGCCAGAAGAATGGTAAGGGCTAGGCAATGGGGGTTAAGTGACTTGTTCAGGGTCACACAGCTAGGAAGTATATGAGATTAGATTTGAACCCAGGACCTCCTGTCTCTAAGCCTGGCTTTTAATCCACTGAGCTACCTAGTTGCCCCTTCTACAGGTATTATTGTCTTGGTTTTACAAATAAAGAACCCAAGGCTCAGAGAGAGTAACTAATAGGCTTATTGCTATACAAGAAGTCTCAGAAGTATAATCCATACCTAGGTCTCTCCCAACTCCTAACCTAGTATACCACAAGGCCCCACCCCTTATAGTGACTTAATACAATAAAAAAAATTGGTGTCAAGATATTTCCTCCATCTTCCTGTGGCCTGTTCTTTATTCTTTCTCCCTAGTATTTCTGTTTCATACTGGTTTCCTTCTTATTTTGTCCCTAAGTCATCCCCCTATTCTTCTGTGTCCCGATACAAGAACTATCCTCTAAATTCTCTTTGCCAGCACAAGCTTTTGCCTTTCAATTAAACATCCCTCTACCAATCTCCTACTCCAAGATTCCAAACACACCCTAATTTGTGCCCCCGAGTCCTTTGTTTTTTGCCTACCCACAGAAGAGTCAGTGACTCTTTCTAACTGAACATTGTGTGATAAAATCACAGGATTGAAATTCACATTTCTATCATATTTTCAGGGTTAGAGAGAGTTGTTTTCCTCACAACTGCCTTGAGAGGCAAATAGTGGAATGTCTATTATCCCTCTTTTACTGTTAAAGAAAATGAGCCACACAGAGGAAAAATGACTTGTCAAAGGTCTTCCAATTCAACTCAATTCAATAAACATTTATAATGTACAATTGGTAAGTCACGTAGTCATCCATGTGATTAGAACTGGAAGTGACTTTTAAGATCACAAAGTATAGCCTGGTCATTTAACAGATGAAAAAAAAAACTGAAACCCAGAAAGTATTGGAGTTGATAATGAAAGCCATATCCCTTGGCCCCAAGATCAGTCCTGGTTTCAATAGCCAAATTACCTAGAGGAGAGAAATCCTGAAATCCTAGACAGGGAAGGAAGAGGCCTAAGTACTCACATATCCTCCATTTCTCTCAAAAAATTATGAACTTACTGGACCATGTTTTATTGATAATGATAACTCCCCTAGTACCTAACTCTATAGGCAACTTCCAATAAAAATTGTTAATTTTTACTGCGTGGTTGAACTCTGAATATATTAATTGGTGGTTTTGTTAGGTGGTCACCAGGGATTTAATTTCTAAATCCCAAAATGAATATCTAAAGTAAAATGTAATTTATGGTAGTTTTATTTACAATAGAGGGACGATATTAAGCAATGAGAGAAAGAGAGAGAGAGAGAGAGAGAGAGAGAGAGAGAGAGAGAGACAGAGACAGAGACAGAGACAGAGACAGAGACAGAGACAGAGACAGAGAGAGACAACTCCGGCTTCCTCTAAGCCAGGTAGAAATTCTAAGGCTCCTAATCAGGGAAAAAAAGTCTCAAGATGGGCCTTTCTTGGAGGTTTCAAGAAAGGTAGGGTTACTAAGTCAGCCTTTCACTAGCCACCAGTGACCATCTAAAAGGAAAGCAGTCTGAGGTCTCCTGAAAGAGCTCCTCCAGGGGTTCAGTTCCACAGCCAAGTCCCAGTGTCCATCTTCTAGTCTCTCCTCCAAGTGAGAGTTCTTCAATCTAACTCAAATCAAATATATCCTCTTCTGGCCTCTGGTCCTCTTTTTAAAGATCTTCTTGTTGTGTCACCTCCCCTAAATTTCAGGTCTACCAATCACAGCAGATGCTCCTCTCCAGGACTGCTTACTCTTTAGTGCATACTTTCTTTGGTTAGATTATACCTTTTCTGGTTACTTAACACCTTTTTTGGTGAGTTCACCTTTTGTAGTTAGTTAACACCTTTTTGTAGTTAAAATGGGTAGATATACTTCAAATACTGAGTGACCACCTTTTGGGTATTAAAATCTAAAAATAGACTGGAATACAATTTAATCTTCCCAATAAAGGAAGAGCTAGGTACCTTCATTGTTACAATCAGGGGAGAGCTCAATCCAATCTTCACAAAATAAATGTTGATTTAACTGAATATGAATCCAATCTACAACATGCCCAGGCAGTTTTCCAATTTTGGCTTGATCACTCTTGGTAATGGGGAGCTCCCTAACAACAACTCCAAATAGGCCCTTCTATTATAGGACAGCCTTGGTTCTTAGAAAAATAGTCCTTATAGTAAAATTAGATTTGCCTCCTTATAGTTTCCATTTATTGATTCATAGTCTGCTCTCTGGGGCCAAGGAAAATCAATGTGATTTCTCTTCCATGTGGCAGAATTGATTTCTCTTCCTTTAAACATTTGAACATAGAGGTTTCACTATTCCTGTCTGAGCCACAATCATTTGTCAACCTTACTTTGCCAAGTTTAATAACTTAATAACCATTAACTCATTCCTCTCTTCATCTCTCAGATCTAATTCATTCTCAGGTCCAATCAATTCCACCTTGATAATATCTCTCAAATTCATCTTCTCCTCTTAATTATTATAATCATTACCCTGAAATAGGTCTGATTACCAATGACCTAAACTATTGAAATGATCTTCCTTCCTTTTCTTCTTCTTCTTCTTCTTCTTCTTCTTCTTCTTCTTCTTCTTCTTCTTCTTCTCCTCCTCCTCCTCCTCCTCCTCCTCCTCCTCCTCCTCCTCCTCCTCCTCCTCCTCCTCCTCCTCCTCCTCCTTCTTCTTCTTCTTCTTCTTCTTCTTCTTCTTCTTCTTCTTCTTCTTCTTCTTCTTCTTCTTCTTCTTCTTCTTCTTCTCCTCCTCCTCCTCCTCCTCCTCCTCCTCCTCCTCCTCCTCTCCTCCCCCCCACCTGAATCCTACTAAATATTACTTCTAAAGCAGGAGTGGTAAAGGCTAGCAACTGAGGTTAAGTGACTTGCCTGGAGTGATACAACTAGGAAGTGTCTCAAACCAGCTTTGAACCCAGGATGTCCTATCTCCAGATTCGGCTCTCTACCCACTGAGCAATCTAGCTGCTCTTGGCAATGGTTTATTTATTTTTTAAACTTTTACCTTATGCCTTAGAATTAATGTTGTATACAAGTTCAGAGACCAAAGAATGGTAAGGGCTAGGCAAATGGGTTCAAGTGACTTGCCCAGGGTTACATAGCTAAGAAATATTCTACAATGAATTATTAACAAATCTTCCAACATCTACTTTCTCCCTGATCTATTTCATACTTCATAACCATTGTCACTCTATTATATGAAGCCAACCTCATGGAGAATTAAGAAGACCAAAGTTCACATCCTATCTCAGACTCTGTCTAGTTGTATAGGCCAAGAAAAGTCATTTGACATCTCTCAGTCTCAGTTTCCTCATTTGTAAAATGGAGATAATAATATCATCTATCTGAAGAGTTGTTGTGAGGATCAAACAAGATAAGATATATAAAGCACTTTGCAAACCTTAATGTTCTATAGAAATTTTAGGGATAGGGACTAGACTTAAGATTTCACTGACAGAGGGAAGTCCTAAGTGAAGAAAACTCCTCTTCCAATACAGATAATCACCCCCTCTGCCATTTATAATCTTAGGAGTGGCCCAGAGCTTGAGCACTGAAAAATTAAGTGACTTTCCCAGGGTCAGTATTCACCTGACTCTGAAACCTGGTTTCTACCCACTATGCTATTCTGTTTCTCAAATGTTAACTGTAAGCTATCATTATCATCATCATCATCATCATTATTTAAATTGTTTTAAAAATCCCTATTGTCTACTAAATAAAGTGCAATGTCATTAGCATGGTGTTTGAAGCTCTCTACAACCTGGTATGACCCTACTTTTCCAGCCTTATTGTATATTGTTCTTTTCCACCTTCTTTTTACTCCAGCCTGTGAAAACACACTTTGTGCTTTTGTTCATACTTCCCTTAAGCCAAGACTTATACCTTCTACCTCTTCCCATTCTCTGTCTCTTGAATTCCTATCCATCTTCTAAAGACCCAGTCCAACAGTGGCCCTTCATGAAGTCCTTCCTAATTCTTCCCTTTCCTCTCAAATTTCATGCAACCTTTTGTTTTCCTTCTCCCTGATGTCCAGATTATGTATTATTATGAATTCTACTTATCTGTGTTGCTATCATATTCCTCAATTTATTGAGCTATCAATTATTCAATAATTACTCAAATTAAAGTTCTTGGAGTTAGGAAACATGCTTTATCTAAACTTGGATTCTTGGAAAGATATGCTTTGTAATGAACTGAAATTTGCAACCCTTTTTAAGTTAAAAAAAAAAAAAGCATTGCTAAGGCTCCTGTGTGCTCTGCCCTGAAGCGGAATGAATCAGGAGACAAGAGCACAAGATTTGGAGTTAGAAGCTTTGAGTTCAAATTTTGGCTTTAGCTTTTATTATGTGACTTTGGGAAAGTCATTTGACCCTGGTTGGCCTCAGTTTCTTTACCTTTAAAATCAGATAGTTAGACTAAGTGACCTGTAGTCTAAGTTAAGAGTAGGCTCCTCTGAAGGCAGTTTAGAATATAACCCAATGCTCAAAACTTTTCTGTGAACACCCATAAGAGGAACACAAATATATACATATAAGGAGGTTCACCTCAAGTAACCATATTCCCCAGAGCCTCATTGCTTGACCACAGAGAAGTCTCACCTGACTCCGTCTACTGGCCAATGCATTCCATTCTGTAGCCACAATACAAGGGCCAGTGTAGTGAATACCAGCCCAAAAGCTTAAGGTTCCCCAGCTTTTATATTCTACCCATTTGCCATCTCAGAGTGGGAGAGAGGCAAGTGAATTCCTTAGGAATATAAGCAGCAGCTACTCCAGTCTTGTCTTTTGCAATTAAACTCCCATCTCTGTGATTATAGCAACAACAGTCAGAAAAGTATATATATATATATATATATATATATATATACATGTAAAATCTAGATCAGATTACTTCCTGTCTCAGGGATGGGGAAAATCAGAGAGGGAGGGAGGGACAGGGAGAGGGTCAGAAGAAGGAAGAGAATTTGGAAGTCAAATCTTCTTTTTAAATGACTATTAAAATTGTTTTTACATGCAATAGCGGGAAAAGAAAATATTATTTTAAAGTGTATATAAATAGAGATCTTCCATTGATCCAAAAGGCTGTCATAGATCACAGAAGAGTTAAAATATTTTAAGATAGATCTGAATTTCTACCCAGAAGTTGGGATTGAATAACTTCAGTTTGATTCTTAGAGAGTATTAAATTGTCGCTGGAACACTGAGGTGGAATGTCTTTTGGATGATTGAAGATGTGGGCCAGGAGCTCAGAAGAGAGATTATTACAATTGGAAATAGAAATCCAAGTCATCTTCACAGAGGCAGTAACTCAAACCAGGAGAAAAAGAATAAAGAGGATGAAAAGAAGAGACATCTATATCTATCTATAGAATCTTGATCATGATATGTCATAATATCAGCAAAAGTTGCTAAATCCTTAAGGAGCACCCTCATCAAGATGTTACATCTTGATGTATCTTGATGAGTATCTTGAATGAATTAGTAAATAAATCTTTGGCTATTTTTGAACCCACAAATCAAAGTTCTATGTGTGATGACTCCATGTGTCTATATCATGGGTTTTATCTTCTGGTGCCATATTTGTTTTCTCCACTGGAAGTGAGGAGAAGCAGATTTCTTAAGGTGAACTCCAATGGGGAGAACCTGAGAAGATTTCATCTTTGGTGGTAGATAATACAGGCATTTAGTAACATCAGAACACAGAATCCCAGAGTTGAAAAAACAAGAGAAACCATCTGGACCAACCTCAAATTATCCAAGAATCTTCTTTGCAACACTGCAAGCAATTTCCAAACTTTGCTTGAAGGACAGGGACAGGGAGCCATACTGTGTGGGACATCTATATCTGTCTATAGAATCTTGATCTTGGTATGTCCCCTAAAGATTTTGACATTATAATTCCTGCTAAATGTTATTTTCAAACTGGGATTTGAGACATGTCTGAGTATCTATGGTGCACCAGCAGAATAAGAAGCTAGAGTTTCAGGAGAGTTAGAAGACTCCCTTTACATCAGGGGCGGTAGTCTAAAGTCTGGCTAAAACCTAGAATTTGAGAGCTATGTGGCTGTCTCCAAAATCATGGTCATGGTCATGGAGCCATAAGTAAGCCCTGTGTCCAGAGAAGGGAGTTGCCCAGAGGTATGTCTGGGGCACCAAGATAAAATGGAGCCATTAACCAGAGGTTTGGCTGTTCTTCTAATTCTGTTCTCCCCTCAAAAGTTCTCTGTCACCCACATTAAAGAAATATACATGTACATATACAGGGTAGGGGCTGCCATTAGGTCAAAACCACAGACATTTTACAAATTACTTGGCCTGGATCATGATGAAATGTCAGTGAAGTCAAAGGGAGTTTTCCTACCCCAACCTTTTTTTAGTGTCATGAAGATAAATGAACAAAAATGCTTTTAAAAAATAGAGAAAAATGTATTCATAAGCTAAAGAAGCAACATGAGATTGGCATATTTGGAATTAGGCACTTGGGTTCAAATTCTGACTTTGGTACCTACTATGCCCATGAGCTTGGGCAACTTACTTCTACTCTCTTGGTTTCAATTTGCTCATCTCTAAAACATGGGAGTCAGACTAAATGGTCTCCATGGTTCCTGATAGCACTAACTCCTATTATACTAGGGCAGAGGCCTTCGTGACCATTTAGGTCAACTCCCTCATTTTATATATGAAGAAATAAGCCCAGAGAGAAGTGACTTGCCCAATCTTATAAGGCAATAAATGGTAGGGCCAAGATTTACACCCATGTCTTCTGTTTCTAAGTCTAGTGGCCGTTCCACCATTGAACATTTGCTTTCCTTATCATCAGTTGTGAAATAAACAACCCACTAAAAGAGAAGGGTTTTCTCTCAGTTCACGCTGAAATACAGGCGTTCATTAGTGAATACTTGCATAAGAGTTTCAGGAACTCTGGGCTGGAAGGGCGGAAGGAAACTAAGGTTCATATCCTAGTTAAAAGAGTAATTGTTTAATCAGAAATTCATCTCCACTTCTTTGAGATTCAGTTTTCTTATCGGTAAAATGTTGATAAAAACCCCTACTCTACAAGGGTATCATGAGACCAGAAGGCAATAATACAGGGACTCCCAAAAACCTGAGTGCAGTTTAAAGCTTTTTTAAAATTTTTTTTGAGTATCATAAATTTATTAAAGCAAAAATCTCTCTTTGACAAAATATGCAATACAGTGATTTAAATACATAGCAATCTTATGTTATCCACATTTCCAAAGACTTAACAAGTGGTTTTTAGAACTTTCCTTCTTGAATAAGCTTTTCTTTTTCAGTTTAAAGCTTTTATAGCTATTAAGCTCTCAGGTTTAAGGTTTGCAAACCACTTTTCAAAACCTTAGAGCTCTATATGAATGCGACCCAGAATTACAAAGTAATTAGTCAGGAGCAGTTCAGCAGAGCTAGATTCAAAGCTGATGTTCACCTACTGTACAGAGGAAATCAAGGCAACAGGAAATGCATAGAATAGGATGGACCTGGGAGAGGTGTGGTTATAGTGGAAGGAAGGCTGCCCTTAGAGCTGGAAGAGCTGCCTCAGAATTCTAACTTTATCCTTTGGAACCTCTGTGATCTAGGGGCAGATTCCTCAGCCTAGATAGTTTTCAGCCAATTGGAGAATATTACTTATCTGTTATGCTTCAAGTCCTCTCTGACTGATGTTAATCTTTTAGCCAAATTTTCTTATATTCAATAAACTTTGTGTGTGTGTGTGTGTGTGTGTGTGTGTGTGTGTGTGTGTGTGTGTAGGTATATATATCCCTTACTATCTATCTTAGAATCAATATTAAGTATCAATTCTAAGGCAGAAGAGAGGTAAGGGCTAGACAAGTGGGGTTAAATGACATGCTCAAGGTCACACAGCTAAGATTCAATAAAGTTCTGATGGAAGCCATGGCTATCCAACAGGCAGAGCTGACAAATGACCTAGCTCTACCTTTTAGGAACCTATTGAAGCATCATCAAGACCAAGTTCAAATTCCAAATCCTCCATGAAGCTGTTTGCCAAAGAGTCTGTACAAATGGAAGTAATCCTTCTCTTGTAACATTTATCACATCTTAAATGCTAGCATGGTTATTTGAGTTCCTGTTTCTTCTATTCCTCACACACACACAAACACATACACACACACACACACAGTAGGTTTTAAAATCCATGAGGGCAAGGATCATGTCTTATCTTTGGATCTCTCATGAGGAACACAGGATGGTGCACATAGTAGGGGATCATCATTAGAAGAACAACCCATATTCCTGTAGCATTTTATAAGAGCATAGTATTTTATGTTCCACATCCCCATAAATCCTCAGGACATTGGCTGAATTAATGAAACAATAACTCCTATTACTATAACTCTTTAAGATGTCAAAGTGTTTCTGTCACTATAATCCTATGAGGTAGTTAGTGTGAACAAATTGCACCCCCATTTTATAGATGAGAAGGCTGAGGCTGAGGCCATTGAAAGAATAAATAAGATGGCTCTAGGCTCTAGCATGCTGATAGCTCATTAGATAGGACTCATCAATTTTCCCTGGCTTTGGAATTGAATGCAAGCCCTGGTTTAAAGATCAGGGAAAGGACTGACAGGATCAGAAGGCAAGATGAGTTTAGCAGCAGACTCTTTCCAGGACTGGATGGGACCCAGAAACACTCTCACTAATGCTGGTTGTCACAAATCTCCTTCCCAGGGATGGCCTGGCCTCTCCAGTCATAGTACAGAGATTCCAATGTTATTCAACAGTATCACTTAAGTGAAATGGGGCCCAGTCTTCATTTTCACCGAATTTTATGTCTGCGGAACCAGGGACCCGGGAGAAGTGTAAAGTTTTCCATGGGCAGCTGTAGAAGGAAGAAGGATTATTTCTCCAGCTGTGATCCCTGCTTCTCTTCATTCTTTTCAGATAAATTACAGAGTAAGCATTATGAAGAAAACCTAGTTGGAAATTAGCAGATTCAAAAAGAGGCTTTTAAATAGTCTATATATTGATAAGAGACTGGGAGAATACTTCTGTGATCCAGTGGACTGATGGTATCAAACTCTGGTACAAAATGCAAAACTGTCCATATCATCTCAGCTCAGATGATGCCAATGTCAGAGTCAATGTCTATAGAAAATACACCCTTCATACTTAGAACCTTTCTCTGGATCTTTCAATACTGTGGTTACCAGTGTACTCTCTAAGCTGTCCAGTTTAAGATATAATTGGGAAATATTTAGTAAAATAAATAAAAAGAATTGGACATAGATGATGTTGAAATGCGGTTTTCTAAATAACTTTGTGGCCCCTTGTGGCCCCCATCTACTTCTATTTGAGTTTGACACCATTGGTCTGAACTGTAAGCATTCTTCATCCACTTGGTTTTTATTGTGTAGATCGTTAAAGCAATCTCTTCTGCTTGGTCATGGATCTCCTTGAAAGTGTAGTATACAGTATTTTAGGGTTTGATGAAATCAGCACAATTTTATCAGCTAACAGGGATATCTGGAGGCTCTCATTATCTGCAGGGACTCTTTCTTCCATTCAGCCTCTGTGTATGACATCCATCGACAATAAAATAATACCATAAGGTGAGATCAAATACAATGTTACAATGGAAAATGAAATGGTATGATGATATGATACAAGGCGATAACATAATGTGGCACAATATGACAGGATATAGAAAAATACATTTAATATAACAAGATAATATAATGTGATACAATATAATATAATATAAAATAATATAAATCCTTTCATTTGACCTCACCTTTGGATCTCAATGTTGTTATCTCTAAAAACAAAATGACTTCTTTCATTCTTTTCTGCTCTAACTACTAATGAACCTTATATGGTATGAATTTACATTTACATAGGACTTTAAGATGTACAAAATTATTACAGTACAACAAATTGTAAACTTTATATTACTCCACCCTACTTAGTCTAACAAAATCAGGAATGTCTACACCCAGAATTAAGGATTAAATATCTAGGAGGATGGCCTATGATAGACATGTGCTAGCAAATGACAAATCAGAAACAGCTGACAAACCCCTGGGCTGTCCTAAGTCAAGCTTAAGCTACCATTGGTACAGGTGAGATGCAGGAAAGTAATGTAAAAACCATCTATATATTTCACATCACTTCCTCTCTCAGGCCTCTTTGATGGCGGAGAGGTGGCTGGTGGCAGCTGGCTGAGCGTGTCAGCATCTTGGTGTGGCGGCTATTATTGTCTGGTTTTAGCGGTGAATTTTCCTTGATACCATACTGGAGGAAGCCAAGTAACCTAGTTCAGTGAGGTTCTTCTATGAGATCTCTCAGAATTAGGCTGATTTTTCTCTCCTTTACCTTCCAAACACTACCCTCTTAGAGAAAGCCTCTAATCTTCAAGGACCACATAACTCGCCTGGCACAGGCCAGGAGGGCGAAATCCTATACCTTTTCCTCTCTCTTCTCCTTGATTTCTTCCCTATTTTTGATTAAACCACCATATATTTCCAAACTGATTTGGGTATTTTATATGGTATATCCCCTGGTGACCAAAAATCAAATTTAGATTAGGTCACAACTCTAAATTATCCTTACCAAATTTTGTTTTAGGTGGGATAAGTATTATTATCCCATTTTACAAATAAAGAAACTCAAGAACTCAAAAAAACTCAAGGTCTTCCTCCATTATCAGCCTCCTATTCTTTAGCACCTTGAAGTATTAAAGAAGAAATACCAATCTCATACGTCACCACCACTCAACTACTTCCTAAAGGGGTAGAAAGGCAAAGAGTTCTCTCTCATAATCTTCTTTGGAAAAACTAGCACTTGCTCCCTTCCTCCCAGTCCCATAGCAGTCCTTGGATCCTGACAAGTGAGCTCAGGAATACGGGACAATCCTTAGAGTCTTTCCTGAGATCAGGTTTAGTGTTAGGAAAAAAGAAAGTGGGAGGACATTAAGGATGTACATGGGGCAAAGAGGAAGACAGAAGTACCAATGGGGGAAGAAAGGGTCATAAGACAAGATCTCTACCTGCTCTGTTTTGCACCCCTAGTTTAGACAATCCAATAATTCCAGAACCACATGCTCTGACAGATTGTTAGAAGTTTCATCCTTCTGGAGCCAACACATTTTGGCAAGTTCTCTCATTATTAGATTTTCAGAAGAAAGATTTAGAGCTTAGAGGAGGGGACTGTGTATAATCTTACATATACTTATGCATATAATCTTTGAACCAGAAACGACCTCAGATCATAAAATAGGCTTGTTTGTTAGAGCTGGAAAAGAACTTCAAGATCTTCCAGGTTCACCCCTTCATTTTATAGGGGAAGCCATTGGGGCTTAGAAGTGTACAGTAACCTATCCATAGTCACACATCCAGTAAGTGGCAGAGGCCAAAATAAAACCTAAGCTGCCTCCTAACTCCCGGTGCAGTACATTTTCCATTACACTGCACTAGTCATTTTCTTTTTGAATCCCCATGTCTCTAGAATAAATGATATCCTCTTTTTTTCTTAGATATGCAGCAGAGCTATAACTAGAATTTTTCACACCTAGAGAAAGCATGAAAATTATCTTCAAATCAACTTTTTATGACAAATTCAGTTGTTGAGGAAGGAGCAAAGCCAGGCATCTTTTTTTATAATGGAGGTGAGAAAAAGAGAGAGCTCACCTCAGATTCATAGCCAGGAGAGAGGAAGCAGTAGTCCCCTGGTGCTGTTTTGTTTTAACTAGTTCTTCTTGCTTACTTGGTGCTAAAAGCATAAGTTTATATACTGCAGAAGGCAGACCTATCAGCACCCTCTAGATTTTAGATTTTAGCATCCTGAGACAAAACTTCATTATACCATCCTAAGGATATCTCTGCTGGTCAGTTCCTTCATGAGCAAGCCAAGTGAATACAACAAAGACAGGACCTTTAGGGCAAGAATTAAAATTCTGATGATAGTAAATAGAAAGATTTATCACCCTTTCAGTTATCCAAAAGCAACCAAAGTTCTTTGTGGCTTATCTATCAGAGCATGGAGCCACCTTCCCCTACATGGTGCCCAAGGATTTAAGAACCAACATAAGGAGAATTGAATGTCTGGGTTCCCAAGAATATGTCTGACCCATTAATCAAAAGAGCACTAGAGTCAAAGCTCTGAGTTTAAGTCTTGACGTCCATACTTACCAGTAATCTGACCTTGGGAAAATCATTTATAAAATGGGGGTGATCATATTTGCATTATCTACCTCTCAAAACTATTATAAGTAAACCTTAAAGTTCCAGAGTAATGTGAGTTATTGCTTAAACTGTATGATGTTAAATTGCTTACCACCTCTGGAAGGGAGAAGAGAAGGGAAGGAGAGAGACAATGTGGATTTCATAATTTCAGAGAATGTATGCTGAAAATTGTTATTACATGTAATTGGGAAGGTAAAATGTCTTAATAAAGAGTATTTCTATATTCAATTAAAAATTAAAGGAATAGAAAGTTAAAAAAATAAAATTTTGTGCTCCTTTCTGGGAAAAACTGTATATTATGTCATTATTAAATTATTACTATTTCTAATCTCCTATTTGTATTTTTTCTGATTATTTTCTAAGACTTTTTAGCCAATGTACAATGACTAATCTATTATGATTCTTCACACACTGTTAGATTAATCACTCTAAAACACAATTCTGATCATACCAGCAAGGAGCTGGGAGTTAATCTTTTACCATAGGCACTCTTTAAATTCATACCCATTTTCCCCTGGATTCAGTGTGTACTTGTGGGAGAATTTGTCCCAGACTTTTTAGAGGGATGTTTTTGTGCCAATTTTTCTTATTGTACTACATTAGAAAATATCCATTTCTAGCTATTTGACTCTGTTTAGTTGATTCGAGGAAGCATACAGGATAGGGGCTCGTGAATAACAATATCAGAAAACTCTTCAAATTTATACTGAGAACCCTAAAGGTTCCTCATGGGACCCAAACCACTGTTCTTAGTGGGAAAGTGGCCCCATAGAGAGTATTGTTGGTGCATCATTTTCAGAAGTTGTAACTTGCACAGAATCACATGACTATTAAGTCTGAGGCCAGATTTAAACTCAGGAGGATTTCTTTTTGACTCCAGGTCCAGCACCCTATCTACTGGGCCACCTAGATGCCTCCAAAAGAGAGCATTACATTTGTTATTTATTCAACAAATGAATTTTTAAAATATTTATTAGCCATTTACTATATGTGAGATCCTCCTTTCCCTGGAAGTTCTTCTATTCTACTAGAGATGATAAAAAAATGCACATAATGAATTAAAGGTAAAGTATATATAAGTTTAAATGATATGATTTCCAGAAGTAGAGAGAATGAGCAATGAGGAAAATCAAAAGTCTTATGAGTATTAAAGGAGGTAGAAATTCTCAGAGGTAGAAGTAACTTCCTTAAGGACAAGGAATATGTTTTGACCACATGGAATGTTAGAGTTGGAAGAAACTTTAAGATGATTAAGTCAAATCTCTTAATTTTAAAGCCAGAGAAACTGAAGCCTCAAAAAAGGAAGTGACTTTCCCAAAGTCATACATTTTAGTATGGACTAGAACCCAGGTTTCCTCACTAATTGTTTCCAGTCTGGAATTTTTCCTCTCCATAATAGGTGCTAAATATAGACTTATTAAACTCATGTAAACCATGTATTTCACTCATTTTTGGAATTCCCATAAGCGACTGCATACAATGTATGAATAACACATGGCTTGAGCCCCCATCAAGTGCCAATTCTACTAAGAGATCAGGCAAGAATCATAAATCAAGTAACAAAATCTTTTCATTTGAAGAGAATAACAAAGTAAAAAACAGGAAATAGTCAAGCAATAGAATCATTCTCACAGCCCCTCCCCATCACAACCATTTTGCGAATGAATACAGATACTTATGCCCCAATGGGGAAATTTTATGAACTCCTCCCTGAGCAAATTCCTGTTCTGAGCTAGCAAGGATTGTGTCTTTAGTGTTGTCTGGTGGATGGAAGATTCCTTATACCATAACCCTCTGTCTTCTGGTATCCGACTCAGCCTTGCTGATAGTCACTTCTATCTCTTGCCTCTGTCATGATCTAGGAACTTTTCCCCATCAACTCTGAAACCTCCTACCTTATTCCCACTCTCTTCCTTTGAAAAGCTTCCCAGAGCCCCCTCCCTAATCTATGTCCTCATGTACTACCACCACTGCCATCACTAACACTCATCCACCCATCCTCACTATGCCCTACCTCCTCCTTTCTTTTCCATGGCTGAAACCTAAACAAGCCTTTACCACTTTATACTTTGTGAGAATTTAATAGAAATCTGTACCACACTTTCCTTTTTAAAGGGAAAGTTTTGGAAATCCACTTTGGTCCCACTACCCACACTTTGATTGGGTTAAGACCAAGGTCTGAGGTTTATCTGAATAGGAGGACACCTTGTGCCTCCCTGGCATCTAAGAAGATGCTTGCCTCTTGTCCCACATAACCCCCAGCATCTGGAAGACTAGCCTCTAACCTGAACTGAAGTCAAGTTTTCCTAACTAGTGGGACCCAGAAAAAGTAACATCACCGGTGTATGAGTTAGGATAGGGGAAGCAGCAGAGTCTCTTAGCTAGGAAGCAGCACTTGCACTTTTGACCAAGCAGCTTTCTGTCTTCTGGAGAAAGGAA
The DNA here is from genome assembly GCF_027887165.1 of Monodelphis domestica. NCBI lineage: Eukaryota > Metazoa > Chordata > Mammalia > Didelphimorphia > Didelphidae > Monodelphis > Monodelphis domestica. The sequence continues at coordinate 84,974,714 of NC_077232.1, read as the reverse complement.
ACATTCAATGAATGGAGAGCTCAGGTTAGCTAGGTGATAACCATGTGATCATGAGGCTTTTCTCGACCTATATGCTTTCACTATTTAATAAATAATTATAAATTAATCTACAGTCCCCAGAAAATTGTAATCCTATCAGGTACTTGGGTGGTATAGCAATTAGAGAACTGAATTTAGAGGTTAAGAAATGCTGAGTTCAAATCCTATCTCAGACATGTACTACTTGTGTAGTAAATGACCTAGACAGGTCATTTCACCTCTCTCAGACTCAGTTTCTTCATCTGTAAATGGGAATAATAATAATAGCACCAAGCCTGGAGTTAGGAGGTCCTGGATTCCAGTCTGACCTCAGATAGTTCTAACTGTGTGACCCTGTCACTTAACAAGTCACTTAACCCTATTGCCTAGCCCTTACCATACTTATGCCTTGGAACCAATACTTTGTATAGATTCTAAAATAGAAGGTGAGGGTTTAAAAAAAAACAAAAAAGAAATAGAAAGCCTTTCCCATTCATTTCAGTTGCTGATACCCTCTTCTCTGAGATTATCTTGCATCTTCTCCATATACATCTTATATGTATATACTTATTTATATGTTATTTACTCCATTATATGATTTATTCCTTGAGGGCAGGAACTGTATTTTTGCCTTCCTTTGAATGTCCAGCTCTTGGAACCCTGTCTGGCACACAGTAGGCATTTAATAAATGTTGTTGGCTGATTATTGAACTGTTCTGACCCAGCTCTAGCCACTAATCTGAAGGCATAGATGTCAGACTTATAAAACTTTTGAATGAAGTAAAGCTGAGTAAGTTAGCTAATGCTTTGGATGATAAAATAGAGATGAACTGCCATCTTGACTCTCTTCTGAGATTTTGGTTAATTTCAGCTAATCAGCTGGTTTTTATTATTGTTTAAAAGAGAGAGAAAGAAGACTGTGGTGATAGTGAAAACCAGCCCACTTTTCTCCCCTTATCGAATTCGAGATCCATCATACTGTCCATCTTCAGTGCCTTTCAAAGATAGACATATCAATGGACTTTCCATGAACTGCCCATACAGCTGCAAGTAATCATCTGGGCAATCCTCATTTTTCACAAAAGATGAAATGTAAGAGGGATAAATATAAAGTCCTTCAATGAGATTTAAAAAAGAAAAATCATTACACAAGTACAGAATGGGAAAGATTGCTAGAAAATATTATATGTGGAAAAATGACCTGTGGATTTGACCTAGTCACAAATTCAGTATTAATCAATAGTGTTACATGGCTGCTTCAATTAATATACCACTTGAATAGGATCCATTATTCTGTAGACATAACCTTGGGTTCTTGAAGGCTTTACCAGTGGAATGTAGATTCTGGCAGGTTCAAACAAGCTGGAAAATATTCAAATACAATCTTATAAATAGACTTAAACTGTTGTCCAAGGATCAGTCTAAATAAGCATGGAGTGGCTCTTTACCAGTAAAGTCAGTGATAAATTATTTGCTCATAGCAATCCATAAACCAAACAAAAGGTTAAATGGCCCTTGGGGCTACAAGGTTCACTCTTCACTTCAGCACAGACAGAATAGCACTACTCTCTGGGTTTCCAAGAAGAAAAGAGAGCAAAGGATGCTACAAATCATATAATTTTTTTAATGACCATCCTTAAGGAGGTGTGCTACAGTGTCTAGAGACATAGCCTCCAAGCCAAAAAGACCTGAGTTCAAGCTTAGCCTCTAACAAATATTGGCTAGGTAGCCCTGGTCAAACCAATTGTCCCTAGGTAATTCTCCAAGAATATTTATATTTCTGTTGCTTATTAGTGGGGTGTATTTTTGAAAAAAAAAATGTATATACAAGAATATAAGGACTCCAGTTCATTTCTAACTTGGTGTTTTTCAAAAAGTATTTGACTTGGTTAGGCAAAATGTAGCCTTCAAATTTCCCCTCCAAGAAAATATTTCTCATGGATTTGTTTAGATCATGTTAAATTATTAGACAGATGCTACCACAGAGATAACTTCATTCAATGAGTCTCTAATTTTTATATCAAAGTTAATCACCATCATCACGAAGGATGTTCTTGGCAGAGTCCAAGTGGAACAGGAATTCCCCATAGATGGTGCAATATCATGGTTATCAGCATTTTGCTCATTGTCTATAGAACATTCTCAATGAGATCCTTAACCATTCAATAATCGATGGCTTAACAACCCACATAGGAAAGAACAATAGATGAAGATTTATTCTATACACAATTGGATGGACAACCCATTAATTTATTCTACCTTTATATATATATTTCAAGTGAGTAATGAAGGTGTGTAATGAGCTGGGTTCATTACTAAAAACAAAGAAGAGATCAGATTGCAATATATTTGTAAGATTGCATAAATTTTTAAGGATATCATACTTCGTTCTGATATTAACCTTCCCTTTTTTAAAAAAAAAACTCCAGTATGATTTTTTTCTATGTGGTTTTGAATTATTGTAAACCTTAAAATTTCTTAGACTTATGAATGTTGGAAATTTCCCCATTGGGAAATTTCATACTTTAAAAAATCTCCTACTGATAGTAAGAACTCTATTGGAATATGAAACTCCTTGGCATGGGAGGTCCTTCTCCTCCCTACTTAAGACTACTTTAGGACAGAAACCTTTTGCTAAACAATGGAAAGGGCTTTGACCTATGCTTAAGCATAGAACAGGAAGTTTTTAGTCATGATTGATTTTAGAATTGATACAATAGAGATACTTGGAATGACAGAACCAGGTCTTGGAAACTACAATCTCCACCCTACTCAGAGTAACAGGATTTAGGAAGGGCTGCAGCAAAGATCAAGATTTAATTATTTGAGAATATGACCTTCAACAGACATGTGCAAAGGGGTCAGACCTCTGGGCGGTCCTGGGTTAAGCTAGAGCCACCATTGGCACAGGGGAGAGATTGACAGTGATTGGTAGATGTGAGAACTGAGGGGAGGGAACTTAGATGGTTTCCTTAAAGATAGCGGGGTTGATGCTCTGAAAGTGTGGATGCTCTGAAGGAGGTCTGAGAGGAGAGAGGTCCTGGAGGGAGAGCTCCTGGAGAGGTCTTGAAGGAGGCTGTGGAAGGTGAACTCAGGAGGAGTCAGGAGGAGAATTCTCGTGAAACATTTCTTGAAAGGAGGCTCTCTTGAAGGTGGAGCCTGAGGTTGGCATGAGAAGCCTTACCTAGAGAGATCTTGGGTGAGTGATAAAACCAACTGACTGATTTATCTCTTAGGACTGAGGTCTAGGCCTTATTGGCTTGAGGCCCTTCATTCTTATTCCTTTCTTACTTTCTCTCTTTTTCTATTGAGTAATCAGTGTATTATAAATTAAATTTCTCTATAAAACCCAGTTGGCTTGGGCATATTCATAAATTGGAAATATTTTCCCTGGCGACCATCTTATATTTATATAAAACCAAGACACAGTAGAAAACATATTTCAGCGGTCATAATTGTTATATATTTCCCTTGCTCCCAAACATTTTAATTATCACATTTTATGGCTCCCACTCTCTTATCTACAACTATTTAATGCTCAAAAACTAATTTAAATATAACATTATGGAACACCACAATCACTAAGAATCAAAATTAATTCTGACTTGATGGTCAGTAAAGAAACCCATGATGGGCATAAATAGTCTATAACATGTTTCTCATTGTGATTTTTACATAAAAAGTGATGTCACAGACATAACTAAAGACAAAAATGGTAGTAGAAAAGGAGGTAGGCTGATTGTGGAGTGAGGGAAGGGGCCAAAAGAATGCACCATGGTACTATTTCATTCATTTCCAAGGAATGTTAAACCTTGAAAAACAAATAAACATTAAAAGGTCTTCAGGGCATTGGGTAGATCCTCTAAGAAGAGTTTTGGAAGTATAGGGACTAGAGCAGAATGAGAAAATGTGGGTTGGTTGTAATCTATACCAATAGAGGAAGTGCTCACATAAGTGAGATTGTGGATCCATTGAAGTATGTCACTCCAAAAATCTAAGGCGATCTAGGATTACATGAATAAAATCTAGTGTCCAGACATAGGAAGATATATATTGCTCTTTTCTGTCTTGGTCAGGAAACATCTGGAGAGATTTTGGGGGTTTTTGTAGTGTGTGTGTGTGTGTGTGTGTGTGTGTGTGTGTGTGTGTGTGTGTG